>NW_006262139.1:22093792-22098055 GCF_000493195.1 Citrus x clementina | reverse complement strand
CCTGGAGCACCTAAAATTCTTTCTTAGGAAGCCAAAGAGAACTGAATTGTTCTTCCATGTCAGTTTCACTTTCACATTGTTATAGAGATGAAACCGTGAAAGTAAAAGAAGAGAAAGGAGGGGTGAAAAAGATTGGAACTTGTAACTCCAGTTGGCGACAACGCAGATTTAAAAATAGACCCAAAAAGAGAAAAAAGAAGTTAACAATTATAGAAATCCTCCTTGATTAATGTGAGGGAATGTTTTGTTTTTCAGAACTTGTCTTCCATAATGCTCAAATTGGATGTCTCGTTTAGATAAAACTCTAGCTATCACTGTCTCAATAAATTACCAGTTACAATTATTAATGCTAGCTCTTAGATCTTTTTCATTCAACGTCATTTTACAAATAATAATAGAACGCTCAGTAATAATATGAAATTGAAATCGAAGGAGACAAACATTTCGGAACTCACAGAATCATTTGCTTTTGCAGACTCACAGAAGCTCCCCAGTCACATCAATTGCAGAAAAACAATGCTCATCAATAATTGATTCCGTAACATATAAATATATATATAATGAGGACATCCTCTTAAACGGGAGAGTTAATTTTGAATTAATTATAAAGTATGCGATTTAAGAGAGTTAAAAATTATTTTTTAAAAATTTTACAATTTAAAAATGTGTCCGAACCAAAAAAAAAAGATATATATGAATGTGTGTGCGTGTGCTGGTGTCCTCAAATTTTTTTAATATGGACATTGTTATTACATAACATGATTTAACAGCATATACGCATAAAAAAAAATGAAAAATACCCGCATGAAAGAAGAACTATATATATAGTAGTTTTTTGGTTCGAGATTCTAAAATTCGAGAAAGTTTGGAAAAAATTTAAAACTGTGGGGTTTAGTAGCATTTTTAATGCGGACACGCTCTTGAACTAGAGAGTTATTTTTGAATGAATTACAAAGTGTGCAATTTAAAAGAGTTAAAAATTAACTCTCTTAAATATCACAATTTAAAAGCGTACCCGCATAAAAAAAATGAGAGCGCTCATACTATATATATATAAAGATACCCGCATCAGAGAAGAATT
The DNA here is from genome assembly GCF_000493195.1 of Citrus x clementina. Classification (NCBI taxonomy): domain Eukaryota; kingdom Viridiplantae; phylum Streptophyta; class Magnoliopsida; order Sapindales; family Rutaceae; genus Citrus; species Citrus x clementina. The sequence goes on along the minus strand of NW_006262139.1, from coordinate 22,096,974 downwards.
ATGTGTGTGTGTGTGTAGAGTAATTTTTTGGTCCGATATTTTAAAATTCAGGAAAGTCCACACAAACTTTAAAACCTTAGAATTTAATAGCATTATAAAATTGAACTTTAAAAACGCATGGTTCTAAAACTTTTCTAAATTTTTCTGCATTTTTAAATTTTAAATTGAATTTTTTTTCTATATATATATATATATGTATGTATGTATTATTTGTAAGTGCTTTACTTGGGAACTCACAGAAATATATTACTTCTCTTCTTCATTTTCATAACTTCAGAGATTCTTTGATTCGCCCCAACGTTTTCTTCTTAAAGGCAAAGATACAACAGAGATCCAAGTTGAAGATTCTAAAAATCTAAAACCCTAGATCAAATTCACACAAATCCACACTGCCACACTCAGTACTTTTTTTTTTTTTGACCCCACAAACGTACGTACGTACCTACAATTACAAGCAAGCCAGCCCACAGAAATTAAACCAAAAAAAAAAAAACTGAAATTTTGAGCTAGTAATTAATTTCATTATTGGATCATTATTTTGTGATCTAATACCCGTCTTCTTTTGGACCGGTCACTAGAATTTGATCTTTCCAGCAAAGACTTGAGTGCATTTTGCAAGAAATGGACTGATTCGATGCTGTGATCTTTCTCAGCGGCGATGATAAGAACGTTGCGGATTCTTCCACCGAGTGTCACCATTTCTGATTTCAGTGTCTTTAGATGGAGGGATTTTAAAATCTCGATGATGTCGGGTAAAAGATCAGAGCGATCCTCGCAGCACAAAGAAGCCTTGAAAATCAAAGTCCCGTCGCTGGAGTAATCACTGGATGCAAGCACAGTGATTTCATCGGTTTCTGATGGGAATGATTCGACCTCTGTTAGTTCAATGGTTTGTTCTTTCAATTCTCTCACCCGCTGAACCACCCTTGCAAGGAGTGAAGCCTTGTCTAGCTGTTAAAAATAAAAAATCAAAATTAAATTTAAAAAAAAAAAGAAATACCGAAATAATAAAAAAGCTTGCTTACTTTCCCAAATACACAGTAACCCTAGAAACTAGGAATGATTTTTCTTTTGTTTTTTTCCCTCTTTTTCTTTTTCAGATACTGTACTTACAGTTTGAACATTCAAAGCTAAAAAGCATCGATTTGGAGACATGTATGATTTATCTATCCAAGATTTTACTATCTGTACTCATTCATACAGTATTTTGAAGAAAAAATAAATAAATAATTAGAAAAATGATCATGTGATGAAATTAAATCTAGTTTCTCCTGAAAATCTTATCTTCAGAAACAATCGCCTACTTGTAAAAAGAGGGGAAAAAAAAGTTTTATTGAATATAAAGAGTTAATGAATTCTCATGCACATAATAACATAACAATAAAGACACAGAGGGCTATACATGAATTAATTTAATTATACCTTAGAGTTGCAAGAAAGAATACTTCTAAGCTTATTAAGATGAGAATTGATTCTCTCTCTTCTCCTCTTCTCAGCTTCTTTATGATTCTTCAAAGCAGCAAGTGCCCGATCCTCCGGCGTCGTTTCAGTAACACCTGACACCTCCAAAGGGAAACTATAAGAGGAGGAGCTACAGAAGCTCTGCTGCATCATCGAGGAGAATTCACAAGCACTCCCAGGGAACCCATAATACCCGACCCCGTTTTGGGCAAGAAACCGGTAGAGCTCTGAGTTTTCCGGCTGCATGATGATGATTGTTTTTGATTGTGGGTTATGTTTGTTTGACTAAGCAAATGGAAATGTGGGCTAATGAAATGGAAGTGCTAAGTTTTGAATATGAAAATGATTTCAATATGCTTTCGGTGGTTTTTGTCTTTAGGGTTTTTATCTCCGAATTTGGAAAACAAAAAAAGTTGCGTTCACTTTCCAACTGGGTCCCTTAGACGATCACTCCTGTTTCTATTGAAGACCGGCCTCCCTTTTTTTTTTTTTTTTTTCTCATTTTTCTCATTTTCCACATTTTTCTTATTTTTTAATGTTCTCTATCATAATTGGTTTACGCGACTAATTAAGATAATTCTATTATTTCATCTTTTCAATGTTTCTTAATTAAAGTCAAATTACAAATCACTCTTTGATGGACTAATGGCTCGACCGAGTTCATGTCTTGATGAGTGTATTTTGAGCAGTAGGATATTCTCATGATCACTACTACTCACATTTCTAGCAAAGACCCCTTTTTTTTACTTCTTTTATTTATTTATGTTTATGTTCCCTTTCATTATTCGATTACAAGATTAACTAAGATAATTATGTTTTATCTTGTAAATATTCCTATAGTCAAAGCACTCCCAATGGTCAAAAGCGTTCGACTTGTGGTGTCCTGTTACGGAACTGTTTTGAGTGAATGCTTGGGTAATTTAGATCAGATACCAGGATCATTTATACTCAATTAATGACAAACATTCTTGTAATCGAATTGGCTTTTGATAGAGAAGTGGCATAATCTCTTGCTAGAAGATGTTGGTTGTCAATTTACTCCTTGGCGCCTTAAAAATTTTGTTAGATTTGGAAATTAAAACTTTCAATTATGGGAGTTCACAATTCAATCTGATCCATTTAATTCATTTGATGACGAGAATATATTTGATGAAACTTGATAGCATTTGATGGGATAGAAAGTAAGAGTAAATATTCGTTAACTATAATAAATAAAATATTTCTATTTGTAATCTATTTCAATTATGTCTACTTGTTCATGTTAAAATACAAAATACAAATTAGAGGTGGATATTTTGACAAATCATCCAAGCTATCAAGTTCATAATTTAATTTTCATGTGTTTATCTAAACAAATGAGATTTTTTATTTTGGTGTGTTATATTTTGAAACTTTGAATGTATTATTCTAACTTTATTCAAACAATTAATTTATTTTAATATTTTCAATTTTAAACTTGATCGGTAGTAAAATTATTTTTAAATTAGATTTTTTTAATTTAATTAGTTTGTAGATTTGCCATAGTTAAAAAATTTTAATCCACGAACCAATCCGCAAATTGGTGGATTGTATTTGCCTTGAATTTTACCAATCCGTGGATTGGATTGAATTGAAAATTTATAATCTGTAAAATCATACATCGGATATGGATTGATGTCCAATCCACAAAATTCGATCCACAAACACCCCTACTCTTATTATGAATTTCCACTTCTCTACTA
>NW_006262139.1:22046216-22093391 GCF_000493195.1 Citrus x clementina | reverse complement strand
AACACCTTCGTCAATTCATTTTTACCCCGACATATGTATAGAACCAAATTCTAAATTTTGAACAGTACACTCGATTTCTAATCATAGTAAGACAACAATGATTCATTTCTGCTATTGCTCTTATCAACTTTTGCACAGTATCTCTCTGAACTTTCGTTTCATATAAAAATGAAGCTACTATTGAGTGAGATGCTTGTAAATCTTCTCTCAAAATCTATTGTATTTTATTCTTTTTTTTTTTGGTAGGGAACTATAACTCTTATTAAAAGACCAATAATAGCCAATAAATAATACAATACCGCAAGTATAAGACCAAATTAGACTTACCTAACTCAAGCCAAGGTTAGGGCGATGCCTAACAACAAAATGCAATTATACAACTACAAGCACTTCAAACTTCCTATAACCGAAAAGATAACAAAATATTTCACACATTAAAACTACTTAAGCAACAGATTACTTCTAAGGAACTAGACAAGTTTACCCACCCTAGCTAATATACGTGAAAGTGTCAAATCCTTCCAATCGGAGAAAGAATGTTGTTGTATCGGTAATATAATAAACCAACGTAATGCTAATAACAAAGCACCAAAAAAAAAAAAAATAATAATAATAACAAAAAAATCTCAAAAAAACAAAAACCATCCTTAGTAGAGTATTTATCAAAGAAAACCTTTCGATGAGCAATCACCCCAGGCCATTGAAACTTGATACACCACTATTAGAGCCACTCATAGACTCTAATGTGGCCATACCCTCTGAATCCGGATACTAAGACGATCCCAATATAAACTTTGAGAGGAATCCATCCACAGCCTCCAAAAGAACCTCCAAAGGAGTAAAAAACCAATACCGAACAACCAACAAAGAAAAATAAACCACCGCAAAGGAAAGACAATGTAGAAAGAAACGGAAATATAAAATAAGTAGAAAAACCTAAAAACATAAAGTAAAAAAGAGACCGAAAAATAAAATAAATAAAAATTAAAAACATCTTGTGATCATGCGAGAATTGACGAGATGTATTGGACTTTTTTAATTAATACTTTTTGTTATGGATCTATGTTAGCATATGTGCTGAAACAGAGCTATAGCTTGGGCTTACTGGAAGCAACTAGATGCACACACAGCAGATACTTCCTCGTGTTGAGCTGGCAGAATTCTAGTAGCTTCAATTAGTTATTCCAGCTGCTATATAAACTGTAGTGAACATTCATTCTTACTTAACAAACACATTCTTTTACATTTTCTCACAATCTATATATGGAGACCATCTATTCCAATACTTATCCGATGCTATTTTTTCTAATTAATCAAAAGTCGTCTACTCAAAATTTGTTGTGTACACAAGAGTATTCCATTAAGCGAGCAATGTCTTCCATTTTATAAATTCGATTACTGTACTCCCTTAATATGGATGGCAATGAGGCAGATATGGGTTGGATCTACTCTACTCCAGATCCAAATCCATAATAAAAATCAAGATCCGTATCTGCTCCAGATCCGTCATGAATCCATATTTTTCGCTCCATATCCAGATCCAAAAAAGAAATAAATATCTATATCTGCTCCAAATCCGAAAAAAAAAATTAAAATCCAAATCTGCTCTAGATCCGTCATGAATTCTAAAATTCCATAATAAAAAAGTAATAATTTTTTAAATTGAAAATTGAAGGCTAAAATATATTGATAACAAATAAATTATATAATTTTTCTCAAAAATATAATAAATATTGTAGCTTATACTTTTACACCAAAACAACAAATAAGAAATATAATAAAATATCATTCCAAAGTAATTGTAGGAGTAAGATCAATCTAATATTTTATTGTCTCCTTCATCATTCTAATATCTACGATACATCTACCCTCATTCCTACAACATTAGATAATGACATATAAATTAAATATGATTTATATTCAGTCCTTTATTATTTTTATTATGACCATATTTGACTAAATATATGAATAACTATATTCCTTAAAAATTATTTGGCCAATATAATAAAATAAATTGCCAGGTTATATTACTTGGCTTGCAATTTGAATATTGCATGTACATGCTTTGAGGTTGGCTGACCTTTAAATTTACAAAACTAACCTTTAAGTTTTAAGAGTTTAAATGCATGGTAAATACTACTAATATGTTATGAATAAAATTTATTATCATTATAATTTCACAATTGTTAAGAAACTTTTAAAATAAAATAAAATTAAAAGATGAGTGGATATGGATATGGATTTAGATATTAAGATAGATCCATATCTGCTCCAGATCCGTCTTAGATCCGCACATCGATATCCAAATCCGATCCAAATCCATTTTAAACCGATCCAAATCCGATCCGATTGGATTTGGATCACGTGGATCTTGGATCAGATCCAATCCATTGCCATCCCTATCCCTTAAATAGAATTGAAGTTTAAATTGACAATATGATGCAGATAACAATATCACTAGCTCACTATATATTATCCGAGTTGTCACTCATTAGAAGATTAAAACTGTTGTGCAAAAACAGAATAAGATGTTCTTTTAATCTAAAGTAATAAACTTAAGATGCACGTTTAACTCAAACTTAACTGATTTATTAAGTTTCTCGTTTTCATAGAAGTGTTTGTTTAATAATTAGCGATAGTTTTTGGTAGAGCCGAAAAAATTTGACAAGATCCGAATACTCGACATGAACACGACATGAATAAATGGGTATGAGTTATTAAATTTGACATGATTATCAAATTGGTCAAGACTGGGTTGACACAATTTTTTTTTCCCGTGTTAGGTTAGGGTTAAAATTCTACACCCATTTATTCGATTAATGATATGATTTATATTTTCTATTCTAACTCAATTTGTAGGTAATTGTTATTAAAACTCAAATATTGGACATGATTCGCTCTTTTGTTTTCGGAAAGATGAACGTATACATGGTGTTTTATTTATTAAATTTTATATGGATTTAGAATTTTAATTGTGTAAATTTGTAAAATATTGGTAGGTAACTATATTTTATAACATCGATAAATAATATTTTATATATATATTTTTCCGTATGTGTTTGTGTAACGAAATGCAAATATTTGATGTAAATCTTATTAAATATATAGATATTACTGGGTAATCCATTTATTTTTCTTGTTGGATAAAGAATATAATTGTTTGACACGATTATTAAATGGGTCATGTTTCGGTCAGAATAAATTTAACACGATATAAAGTTAACACAAAATGAACACGAACATGTGACCCACTAGCTCTGATTTTTGGTGAGAGAATCGGTTATTGTCTCCCTCCAGCCTTCATTAATAAATCGAGGCAAAATGAGTGATGGGTTTCATATACTATCTTAGCAGGCTTTTTTCTATCTGATTTTTTTTTTAATAGTATTTTTCCATGTGATTGAGTTTAATTGATTACTTGAGCACCCACACATGCAAGCCTGGGCCCGTCACTAAATTCATGTAATGGGTTTGCTCTTTAAAGGATGGGCTTAGTCGAATGCAATCCTCTCGGCCGATTTTAGAAGACTGTCTCTAAGAGAATGCTTTTAAAGTACTTCCTGAGTGCAATCTTTCATGTGCCTAGTTTGCGGGATGCTATTAGTATATGGTCATCAACTATTATTGTATTAGTGAGCATTTTTTATGGAGGTAGAATTCATAATGTGAAATGAAAAGTTATGTGAAGGAATTGTTTTTAGAAAACTCAAAAGTGATTTTTAAAAGTTAAAAGTTAATTTTAATGTTTAGTAAATTTTTTATAAATTATTTTTGGCAAAATCACATTATTTTATAGTAGATTTTGAAAAGTAGGGTAGGAGTGACTTTTCAAAATCTGATTTTGAGAATTACTTTTATATTTAATATAATTTCATATATATCCTCATATATATTATAAAAATTTAAGAATCATCTTTATTAATCAGAAAATAGAATCACTAACTTTAAAGAGATTATTATTATTATTATTACCAATTATATTGAAATAACGAAATAAAAATAAAAATTAATAATATAAAATATTTATTTTAGTTATTAATTATTATATCTATACAATAAAAAATATTTTATATACACATTTATAAATATTTAAATAAATTTTATTCAATATTTTGTCCAATTCAGTTATTTATATTCATACTGCAGTTCAACAGTAAGATTTACCAAACACATACGACTGCTTTTAAAACTCATAGTATTTTTAAAAATAAATTTTACTAAACATTTAACGAATTTTCTTGGCAACTGATTATTTATATGGCACAACTAATAGTAATTATTTTAAAGACTACAATGTTATCAAACTGGTCCTATTAGAGAATTGGTCTATTTATATTCTCATCGAATTATTTAGTTTATGATAATATTTTCATCATAACTTTTTACAACCAATACTCAAGAATGATCTATTTTATTTAGTGCACTTTGGTCTTTTCATATGTAGTTAATGAAAGTCTAATGGAAACTTGAAAGAGTTTGTGCTTCACTAATAACTATAGATGTTGCTTTTCTTGATTTGTTTGGTTGTTCCTCTCTAATGAATCAAGAGAAAAAAAGGATATCATCCAAGTCAATACAGAGAAAAATACCTTCGACCCCATTAATTATATAATAAAATGCTAAGTGAGTGTTAAGTGGTTTTACTTTTACACAACGTACTCTTTTTTTTTTTTCTTTTTTTTTTGAAGTTTGTCAAAAAAGTTAGGCCATCATCTTTTGACATTCGAGTTGAGGAAATAATTAACAATAAAATAAAGAAAGAAAGAAAGCAAGGATTTTAGTACTGCTACTTTTCCCCAATAGTTGACATGGAGTTCCTTTTAGTATGAACACATTGCACCGAAAGCCTCTTAAATTTTTCAATAAAATTATATTCCACTTTCAATTTGGTCTGTCTAATTAATACAGCCAGTTCAAATCAATAGTCAATACCCTTCTCTTCGCGCGGACATTGTGCATCATCGTGTTTTAAAGCTGTCTGTACACTTTGCAAGGAGCCCAACCTATCAAGAACCAAAGAAACAACGAAAAAAAAAAATAGGAAAAATAATTATTTATTCTCATTTCTTCTTAATCAAAAGGCCAGGTAATTAAAATACAGGACCATCTTTGAAATGCTAAATCCAAACCATTATTATGAATGGGAGAAACTTTGAGTATGACTTGGGACTATTGTAATTCTATTGAATTTAGATTAAGTGCCTATATTTGGCTGTTGGATATTTTGTTTATAGATTAAAAATTAGATCACCTCAATCTCAAATTTATTTTTCAATGAAAAAATAAAGAAAAAAATGAAACTTATCGATTAAATTATATTTTCAATTAAGCTAAATACATCGTTTTATTATACTTTATCTTGTCTGTATTCTATATTATTTTTGCTTGTCGTCATTTATTTATGATCTTATTATATTGTATTACTTTAGCGTAATATTGTTCATTAATTTTCTACTTCTATCTCTGTATTGATTATTATCGTAATCTAAAATTTTCATCATGAGATGACTATACAACTACTACAAACAATAATAAACAACATTAGTGAAACTAAGATATGAGTTGTGAATCATCATCAAATTATAACAACATCCGAGGTTAGCTCAATTCTTTTTTTTTTCCATATTAAGCTTGAACTTCCATAATAAATAAATGGAGCTAAAAGGCAAAATCAAATGAGACCTTGAGGAAAGCTAGTGACCAACTGGAAGGCTGGACCATGTGAGGCACATTCTTTGTACGAACATTTAAAAAACAAATAAATAAATAAATAAAAGTGGGTTTCATCATTACGCTCACTAAGGTCACATCAAGAAAATAATTTCGAATCTAAGATATCAAAATTGCGTAACTTTTGATAATTCAATGAGGCTGCATCGTGTTCCAAAGCACGGACATAGAAAAGAGAAAATAAATAAATAAATAAAAGTAGAGCACTAACATGAAATTATAATTATTTTAAGTGGGTATCAAAGATTATTATAACTTTTGGTAGTTCAAGATTAGTGTGTTCCTAAAACCATGAAAGAAGAAAACGGAAAAAGGTGGAAGCACTTTGTAATTTTAATAAGCAAAACAGACACTTGTTGTCTGCTTTTGATTGAGATTGATGAGGGGCACTTATAGAAAAGCACTTTTCAGTATTCTGCATGTCGTGACTCATAAACTAAAAAAATTCAGCTTTCTTCAATGGTTTATTTATATTTATGATTAATTTTCCCATAAATTAAAGCATGCTTCGTCTGAAAATGCGGCTTTTCATGGATTGAAATGATGTAACATCATTTGTTTCTCCAATTCGATGAGATGTAAAAAATTGTTTTTATTCTTGTTTTCTGTGGGTGAGTTTCCACGTCCTCAACCTCAAGTATGACACTCTGAAGCTTTCATTATGAGATCTGGCAATAATTAATTCAGTATTTAAAAAAAAAAAACAAATGAGAATACATGACTTAATATTCATATTCACATTGAGTTCTACCAACATTAGAGATTTGGAGGGGGGTGTGATGTGATAACATTACATTACAATTATTCGTGATATTATAATAAAACATCTACCGAAATTAAAACTAAAATTTTGTCCCTGTTTCTATTTGTTGTAGTTAAATTATATCCGCTAGTCGTTAGTAAAATAGATTCACTTAAGTTTATAAATAGAATGAATTCCTCCTTTCAATAGTCTAGTTCTTTTAGAAAAGATATCTTGACATTCTAGTTCGACCTCAATAAGTCAAAGCATACCATAATAGTTGGAATGTGAGTGTAGAACAACACATACGAAACAAATGAAAGGATCGGAGCTAGTGTCGCTCTCCTAGGTGTTGAATTATGTCCCATATTAGTGGTAGAACAACATATGACAGACGAAAGGATCATAGGTAGTGTCACCTTCCACAAGTGTTGAGTTGTGTCCCTTATTGAGCGAATAAAAGGAAGTCTTTTGGGCTATGATATGTTTCTCCACCGAATTGGTTAATTTTTTTAGGTTGAATATCTTAACATCCTAGTGATCAGCCTTCAACAATATCACAAACTGAAATGCATCTTAAATGAAAAAAATTGGGCACGTTTTATCATTTTCGCTATTCTTGTTTTTGTGATTTGTTTTAGAGTTTATATACTGTATTTTAGCACTTTTTATTTAAAAAAAGAAATAGAAACAATAGCACTAATCAACATAACTAACAAAATTTTTTAAATGTTGCAATAAGTTAATTTGAAATTCGATGCTCTCTCATATATGAATTAGAAAATAATTGGGTATAAAGAATTTTCTCTAGAAAAACAAATACAATTTAATCTCAATCCATGAACATCTTTTGACCTAAAAATTAACATTGGATTCAGCAAAACAAAATGATTGAAATATATTTCTGCTTGTTAGTATTGCAGTAAATTACATATGCATGTTAATTGATTATAATGTTAATGTGGAACTAATTAACATGCATTCCTTTAAAAAAGTGAAACTTGAATTGGGGAAAGTATGTGTTTCCTTAAAAGAAGACTCCCCTATTGCTTTGTTCTTTTTCTTGTTATTCTTCTTTTTCGTTGCAAGAAGCTGGTATTTGTGGCTTTTTTCGTATGTATGATCAGATATTATCAAATATCACATCCCATACTTTTCTTAAATAAAATTATAACACTTTGATACTTCTTATTAAATTTATTTTTGTAGATCCAACTATACAATCAGTATTTATTCATCAATTTATAATTTTAGTTTTATACATATATGCTATTGAAGTAACTTTTAACATTAAGGTCTAAGGCTCTCCTTTGGTATTGCAATTTATCGAATGCAATGCTGCTCAAGTTAACCTTACATAGAAAGTTAAGCTGATTTTGCTCTCAGTTGATTGAATAAAAATCTATATTACGCTTCTTAATTTGTTGTGGTAGTTATTATCAATAAAAAATAATAAATAATAATTCCGCATGGGCGGATCTTGTGAAAGGATCGCGAAGTGAAGACCTTGTTAAGCTACAAGTCGTTCACAAGGGACCCAACTGCCGAAAAGATCATAGGCACTGCCAAACATGGCCTTATCAGAGGGGTCTAATCATGGGCATACGTATCCGACAAGAGCTACATGTAGTTGTAGCCCCCTTTCAGATTTTGTCAAAAAGGCTCGGCCCAAGTTGCCACCCAGCAAGCAGCACAAAGCTGGAAACCTATCAACCGTAGCTAGAAATATAGACCTGTCGACTTTGCAAATATATTTTTCATTGACAAATGTGAAATCCAGCTTGTTATCCTACTCAACGTCGGGTGCTTTTGACGCCCTTTTGTCCAGACGCCTCAAACACGAGGCACTGTTTGGTTCCCAAACTTTTTTAAAGCTATAGAAGCACTTTTAAGCAACTTTCTTGCATAGAGATTCCATGTGGGTTTAAAAAGCCATTCTCGACACCAATAATAATGGTAAAAGAATAAAGAAAAGACGAAACAAGCTTTCAGTACTCGTATACCTTTCCTCAAGAGCACAACAACAAAAGTACAACAAAAATTTCCAGCCTTTTAGCTTTCAAAGTTAATTTCCATCAAAGCTTTGTTCTTGTCTCTTCAAGAACATGTCATCTTTTGTGTGAAAGGGAATGTGAAACTTGCTTGCTTCCTTCCTCCCAGTTTCTTCCTTGTTTCTTCTCTTCTCTAGAGTTGTGAAATGCTATATTCCTCAGTCAAAGAAGTCAAAAAGAAAAAAAAAATCCCACATTCACAATGGGTTCTACTACTAGCACTAAGTTTTGCATTATCAGCTTCTAAGAGCTTCGGCTTCAAAGTCCAAGCAAGATGTAGTAAACAAGAGTAATAGGAAGAGCTACTAGCATCCCAAATATGACCCTGCAACGAAATTAAAAAACAAAAAATGTAGATTGATTATATGTTGTAGCAATTTAAAAGAGCCAGATTCAAAGTTGACGTGTAGGCACATACGCTGTGCTCAATATGTCTGGATGAACATTGTATTCCTTGGCAAAGACAAAGGGTACAATCCCTTGTGGAAGAGCAGCCTGTATATTTGAAGAGTAATTAGTATTAGGAAAGACAAACAAGCAAGCAAATAATGATGTAGAATTTTCTTTAGCTTCTTTTACCTGCACTATGGCAACATGCAAGAGAGATCCACGCAAGCCAACGGCCATTGAGGCAGCAGCCATTACAGCAGGACCAACAAGGAATCGAACACCCATGGCAAAGGTAGCAATTGTGTTTCCACAAGCAATAATCCTTGGCTGCAATGCCATGAATAAACCTGCAATTCCAAAGAGTTGTAGTTAAAAGGTATCATCATGCATTAAAGCCACAAAAGAACCATTTCCAACTCTAAGTATGCACAAATATCTTTGAAAAAATTAGTTACAAATCTTCAATAATGTTCTAATTGTTAACATACCGAGACTAAACATGGCCATTCCAAGCCCTGCATCAGACAAAATGGCTATTGAACGAGCAATTATCGCCGGCATCTCAACATGCCACCTGAAAAAATCCAACAGTTGCTAATGATTTTGGCATAGAATAAGAATTTCTCTGAATTGGGCAGATGATTTAGACATTCATACCTGAAGCAAACTAGAGACCAGGTGAGACCAATGAGACTGGAGTATGTGTTGGGATTCCTGATAAGTTTCCTCCACACCATGATCAGAATGAGCCTGGTCATGACACTGGTAGGTGGCATAGCAGTTGGCTTGGGTTCACCTTGTGCAACAGACTTAGGGTTGAGCTCAGTTGTTGAGCTTGAACCAAGCTTCGAAAGAACTGGCCCTTCGTTTTCAACCCCATTCGTAACAGGCCTGTTCCCGAAACTAAACTCATCCCTACCAAACTCACCGTAATCTAACAACAATGAAGAAACAAATCAATTTCAATATAACCTAGGAATAATGAACTAGTAGGAATGTTCTGCTGCAGATGACAAAGTTGATAAGCAACAGAGCATTCAATTTTTCAGAAAGAAATAAGAACAAGCTCATATCCTTAGGAAACATAAACAGAAGCTAAATAATTATGAGGGAAAATTTATAATAACAACATCAGTCATATAGTAAAATTAATACAAAGACACATGAGACCAATGAAAAGTACTCTGTTTTGAAAAGTAAGAAAAACAAACCATCACTAAGATAAAGGCCAAATTGAAAACGAGAAAAAGCAACAAAATCCAGCAAACAGCAATCCCCACTTCACATACCAAACAAAACTACAAAGCAAGCAAACCCTCCAATCCAAAACCAAATTTTAACAAGACAAATACAGTCATCGCAATAGCCAGATGAATCCAAAAATTGATACATCTTCATGCTTAAAACTGTATATAAAGTACCACAACGTATAAGAAAAAACAAAAGATTAAGTAATAGCAAGTAACAAATACTTCGAAAGATTAGTGATTATACCCTTTTGGTGTACCCCACCAAGATCATCTCCACCTCTGAATACATGAAGCCCACCTTCAGATACAGGAGAAGCACTTGAACTCCAAACAAACATATGCAAATCCTTGCCATTTTCAGCCCCATTGGCCTTCCTCATTGCACCCGACACCGGAGAAAAGATTCCGGCGGTTGTTGGAACGGGATAGGGACCTCCATTGGCTCTATTCACATTACCGAAAACACCAACTCCATTCTCTTCATCAAACCCCAAGTTACCAAAGTTCGATTGTCTTGGACTCACATTGGACATGTTCTTGCCATTTACCATGGAAAAAACATCAGTGTGGTTAAAACTAGAGCCTCTGGGGGTATGGTTTCTTGATGATTGAAGAGAGTAAATCTCACAATTAGTCAAATTTGATGGCCTTGGGGTTAAAGAAACGCCAGAGTTAGGACCATGAGACCTCCTAGAAAAAATTTCTGATCTTGAACTTGCTGATTTCCTCACTGTTACGTGAAGCTTGCCATCCTCACCAACTTCAGCTTCAGTTTGCAACGGCTCTTTTCCGTCCAAAGAAATGATATCAGAATCAACCTTAAAGGAGATAATGGACCCAGCAGTGTCAGGAAACTGCTCTGCAATCAACATCCTGGCTCCTCTGTACTCGAACAGGAACAGCATCAGTGTGTACCAAATGATGCACTGAAGCACAACTATTTGCACCATTAAGCTGCCAGAATAGTCACCATACATACCCTTCAACAAAGGGATGCCCATGACAAGAGTGTTGGGCAGAGTGGAAAGTGAAAACAGAGTGATTGACCATTCAAGGGAGCCGCTTGAGCTAAGCTTTGACCAGATGGCTAAGAGCAGCAAGACTATGATTTTTTGAACAGTGTCTGCGAGAATGAACTTAAAGTTCATGGAATATGGGTCGTTGGTGGAGATGAAGTGGAAAGAGAGTAAAGGGACAGCAAAGAGGGCAACAAAACGGTTGATGCCAGAGCACTGATCAGGGGTGAAGATTTTCCACCATTTAACAGAGCCATAGGCGAGGATCATGGCCACGTAGAGTGGAACCACGGCTGTGAGAACATGGTAAAGATCAGTTGCACTGATCATTGCTGATAGCTTTGAATAAAAATGGTTTCTTTATTGGTTTTTTTTTTCTTTCTTTCGGAAGAGTCGGCGAAGAAGTAAATGAGTGTTATAACAGAACAGAACGGAGAAGGAAAAATCAACCCATTATTATTAGAGAAAGCTTTGAGGAATGGAGAAAGGAGAATAAAAGAGAAAAGAGTGCGTAGACGGAAAAGAACTTCCGGATAGTTTGTTTTCCAGTAAGATTTGGACGGAGACAGAGGGCGTTGGAGAGAGAGAGACTGTGTAATGAGCGTGAAGTGAAGAGATTTTGCTGGGAGAGAGTGAAATGAAATAAAAGCTGTGAGCTTTTGAGCGGCTTTTTATAGTCTTTTTTGGGCCTTCGGATTGAGAGAGAGAGAGAGAGAAGTGGCATCTATGTAATTATGATTGTTATTTTCTTTTTTCCCATTTTTTAAAATTGTTTAATTATTATATTTTATTATATTCAAAATACGCCCGAACGAAATTAGAAATGCTTGTAACTTGGAGGGACTTGCTCAAGAAAATCGAGGTAGATTTGAGTTGCACTTTTTCTTTTTTTTTTTTAAAGTGTATAGATTCTCTGATGTTATTGTTTTTTTTTTTTTTTTTTGGTCAAATTTACCAAAAAGAACTCCTTTTATTTTGATTACAATTGACAAGTAATAAAAAGACGATATCAAGAGAGAGTGGGGCAACAAAGCAAAGCTCAAGTGTCCAATGGTAAGAGACAATTGTCTCTGGCAAATAAAAAAGAGGTCGTGAAAACAACTAATCGGCAACAGATTCCACATCTAAAATAGAAAAATTAAATTGAAAACACACATAAAATCGTAAAATGCTGGAATGATTGCAGCATCCACAAACAAACAATTCGAAAGGCCTGCCTGCTGAGGGAATCTTCACTTTCACAGTCAAGGAAATAAAATAATTTAAAAAAAAAAAAAAAGATATTCACAACTTGTCGCATTTTGGGATCATTACTGTGTGGTAAAATATGATTCGAATTATTTGAGCTAAAAATGTTCAAAGGACATTCCCCATTACCGAACAGAAAGAATGTTCGCAATCAACCATGATCCATAAAAGCAAAATCAAAAGACTTGCTTGTCGATTAAGAAATTACGTTTATGTAATCTTCAATGGATAACTCAGTCGGATGGTAAAATGTTTATATATTAATATGTGATTTATCAATTTTAAAAATTCTTAAATTTAATTTAATTTGCTAAACTTTTATTTTTTTTTAATTATTGATACGTATTACATAACCAAAAGTCTACCATATTGTCTATATTTCTATTCTACCCTCATAAGTATTGAAGGAATATTTACTCCATGACTCCATTCACAACAAATCAAAAGGAAAAATACCTAATTTTATTCAATTTCTAATTAAGAGAGGAATACAAAGAGTTCTTGAAAGACTCTTACTACTCAAATATAGGGCAACTAGCAATTTGCTAAGCATTTAGGTAGATAAATGTACTTGTCATATATAAATAATGATAGAGGTACTAAGAGGAATTCAAAACAACCTGCAAAATGAAAGCCAAAATGCACTAACAATCACCACTATTGGATCTTCTTGTTTATCATTTCATAGTTGAGTAATACAGTTAGGTTACGTGACATATTGTCATAGTTACTTTTCACTTTGTTTTCAAAAGGAAAAGAAAAAAAAAAGGCCCATTTTTTAAGACCAAGTACTACCACCTTCAACCACTTGGGCTTGGCCCAATGGTTATAAAGCTACTCCCTCACCAGTGCGAGGGAAATGGTTAGAGTCTCCTTAGATGTATTGTAGAGGTTTAATTTAATTTATTTTTTTAAATTTGAATGAAGATAGTTTTTCTTCCAAGAGTGGAGTTGACGTTCCTAAAATATTTAAGAGTGTTAATATCTGGACGGTGTTATATAATATTTGATATAAATTAGTCTCAGTAATTATATGATTGTAAATATCATGAACAATAGTCTCATTAAAAAAAAGCGCTACCACCTTCATATATTCTTATGTGAACTATAATGAAACCACGAAAAAATAAAAAGAAAATAAATGTGAATACACCTTCACATGATTTATGTTCATGTTCTAAGTCAATTTATAGTTGTCAATGATTGGTTAAAGTTTAGTAATACTCAATTATGGGAATGCTCATCTTATTTTAGCACAAAATTAATGAACGTATATATATCAAGCTCATAATCTAATTTTATATAGCTTTTTGCTATATAAGATTTGATATAGACCGGTCTCAGTATTTGTATAATTATAACTATCATGAGCAATAGTCTCATAAAAAAAAAAAAAATACTACCACCTTCACATATTCTTGTGTGATCTATGAACAAAAATAAATAAATAAATAAAAAGAAAAAAAAATGCGAATATACCTTCACATGATTTATGTTCACGTTCTAAGTCAATTTAAACTTGTCAATGATAGATTAAAGTCTAGTAATACTCAATTGTGGGAATGCTCATCTTATTTTAGCACAAAAAATTAATGAACGTATATAAATCAAGCTCATAATCTAATTTGCACTACAAACATAGCTTTATATAATATTATGTAAAAACTAAAAACCCAAAACCTATTTGAAAACGACTTCTCAACTCTCAAATACAAGCTGTAAATGATGGCCGAATCCCAAAAGCAACCAATGTGATAAAATCCTAAAAGGTTCCACTTAGAACTAAAAGCTATAACTGAAAAATGTTGCATGCACAATCTCCAAATCTAGGTTAGCCAATGCAAACTAGCCCAAGTGGTCCAACTTCCTGTATTATAAGGTAAGTAGACAAAAATACGCTTGTAATTTGTCACTACTATCATGTATCAATATATGAATCATTGGACAATCTCTTTTTGGACTTTAATTTCCTAGTCAAATTCTAAGTTTTTTTTTTGACCCGTTAACCTACTTTAAAAAGGAATACTAAGAGTTCATAATGCTTTTAGTGACAATGAATTTGGAGAATTTTTGTCCTTTAGAAGCACTATTTAATTGGTATCTTCGTTTGGCCATCGGAATTAAGTTACTTTCAATCACTTCTCATTTGACCACATGATAATTGGTACTGCAAATTTGATAATGATATTAGTTTTTTTTTTTAAATTTTTGGGGCTAATTTTGACAAATGACAAGGAGCTATCTTTTTGAATTTCCAAAATTTAATAATGCCCTCACACTTAGGGTTGTCTATATATGAGCAAATTGGGGGGATCTTAAACGCCGATTGGATTCATTTGAAGAGATCGTGTTTAAGTATTACAAATTTGTGAACAAATGGTGAACAATCACACGATGGTGTGCCATTTTGCGCAAACACCTCATTCACACGTGTATGGCGATCTGTGCTAATGTTGTTAGCAAAAACGTGAGTAAACAAAACGAAATGCGCGCGTGATTCGCATGCGTTCAAAAGGCAGGTGGACCAGGGTCATTACAGTCGGTCTCAAATAAATCATAAATGGGACCCATCACCGTACGAGGCTACTGTCGCGTGGTCATATATCATCATTAACAGCGCGTGCCATCATTGCCTATGTAGATTTCACTCTTAATTACACAGGGCCCAACAAAATCAGACATTAATAGTTACTCGATTTTTCATTGCCCCCCCCCCCCCCCGTTACTTTCCCATTCGCAGGCGGCGCCGCTGTCAAAACGTTTTCAAAAAGTTCAAAAAAAAAATTAAAAAAAAAAAATCTTGTAGAAAACTGAAGAGGTTCCTCGAGTATAAGAATCTTCTATACTCGCTTTCTTATTGAATGATGTTATTTTTTGACATTTTCAATTTGAAGTAATATTTCGCATGGCGAGTGAGGAGGGTACGTCAGAAGTAAAAGATTTTTTTTTATATATTTTGATTTATTTATTGCGCGAGAAAATCTATCACGGCACGCATAGTGTTGAAAAGCAAAAGCTTTCAGGAGAAGCGCCAGCGGCAGCAGCAGCAGCAGAAGTGCTTTCAGTGTTTGTAAAAGCACTTTAATAAATGGGACGGGCATTTTGGTCATCCAGTCTGTCAGCTGTGTCTCCTAAATTCCTCAAAATGACAACGCTGTCCTTTTCATCATCTGCCAAAGTGGCCCTGCGCTGCGTCGCGATTGCATACACACAACACCAATCCGCTTCATCACATAATTTCCTTGAGGAGTTTTTAAATAAAATTCGTATCAACTAACTTGGGTTAATTTATATTGTTAAATAGAAGTTACTGTGATTCGAGGCAATAAATTGAATTGAGCTCGCGGGCGGGGGTAATTTATGGTGGACAGAAGGGCAAAAGTTTTTAATTGAAAACTAATTATTAAAAAATAAATGCTATCAAAATGACGTATGCGAATCTTGCAGGGAACACAATTAAATGTGGTGCTCGTTGGGGGAGATTTCTTGCAGTCCAAGTGCAAGCATTAACTTCGTATCTTTAAAAGTTTTCTTTTGCATTTAGAAGAAAGAAGATTTTTTTTTCTCCCCATTAAATATGCCGTAAAAATTAAAGATTGCATATAATAATGTCAAGGTTTTATTTTGTTTGCTTTCTTATTGAATCAAAGGCTGATTTTGCTGAATTTTTTTGCCACACTCAGTTGCTCACCATATTCTCTTGTCCCCTGTAACCTTTTTAGTCTTTTTTACTTTTTTAATATTTATTTCTGCATAACACATCTTTATAAAAGTGCTTTTATCTGCTAATATAAAACGAACGGTAGATATTTGGCCCTCTTTATTTTCTGTCACTAACCTTCATTACTCAACTAACCACATCATAAAATTTAAAACAATTTTCTGTCTCTCATCATAACTCTATAATGTTGGCATACCCTTTAATCCTTTTTACACACACTCCCCCAACTTCTGCCAGCAAGAGCAATAGCTATGCTATGATCGCCCTTTCATAATTTTTGACAACCATGCCTAATCCAACCATCATTTCCTCTGAAGTTGAGATTGCTGCTGCATCAGTGGAAAAAGAATATTAGAATTGAATTACTTGGAAGAATTTCATAACATAATTAAACAGTAACTACTAAATAATTGAATATTGCATCTTTCCCACTCTTTTCAACAACTTTGACCATTTGCCTTCTGTAGAAAAATCCCCATCAAAACTCAGTCACAAAAGCCAAATCTATCTAATCACACGTTCAGGTTCAAGAACCACGAACAAAAAATCCCCCCAAGGACTTGCTAACACCATTTTAGAAAACTTGATTATGCATTTTCAGGCTTGGATAATATGGCTTTTGCTTCGACTCCTCTCTAACAATTCCAGTCTTTTCACACGTTTGATCGAATTGCACATGCTCGATTAATGCTGAATCTAGATTTTGAGCCTGCCATAGTTGAGGCAGGGAGTTTTAAAAGTTTGAGAGGCGGGGTGAATGAAAAATGATAGAATTGACAAGCAGGGCAATTTGGAAATTATGGGGGATTTAATATTGGGAAAGAAAACACATTTTAACGTTAACGATGGGTTAATTAAAAATGGGGGCCGGTGAGAGAATAAAAAGGGTTCAAACTTCATCACTCCCGAGTATATTCTTGTCTTGGGTTCGGATTTGGTCTGCTAAATGGACTTCACTCAGTAGGCCCAATCTAATTTGCGAGCTGAAAATTTACAGAGCCCGCTATCCCTCACGCTGTCTCACAATCAACTTTAGTGTCGGTTTTTTAATAGAGCGTTGCTGAAAATTCCCCTTTTATAATGTTGCAATTTGAATAATATCATCAGGACCAAACTTGATCAGCACATGTGGAAGAAGATCGCAGTCCGAACGACTCTAAAATTGGGCGGAGTATAAAATTTAGGCTAGAGGGTGACATGACACCTGCAAAGTTCAAAAATATATTGGGGTTTTTTGGATAAAATATGATAAGTTAGGTGTAAAAAAATCTATTAATCTCTACACACTTTATTCATAACTTTTATGTATGGGATAAAAATGTTATTTTCACAACGAGGGTATTTTGTTATGCAATTGTATCTCTTCATACATTATGAATTAATTTTTTTTTCACGGTGATATTGAATAATACTCTAAGTAATGTTTTTATTGATGATGATTGTTATTAGTTTATTATTTTTAAGAGCTTGAAAATTTAAAGTTTGAATTTAGCTTCTATAGATTTAGACTCTGAAGTCTCCCCCTGGTTAAACCCCGTCCCCTTAAAGTTCGGTAAAAAAACCACTATACCCGGTTCTTACTAAATTCCCCTACCTATTTAAAAAAATGTATAATTTGTTCACTTTTAATTTGGACTTAGGTGTTAATCACTTTCAGTCTTTGAAAGTAAGACTACCCTGTATAATGCAAAATATGCCTTCACTTACATGTTCGCGATGAAGTATTACAACTACAATGTATTTATAATCAATGGCCATTTACAGAGGCTTTTTTTTTTTTTTTTGTAATATATATATCTGAATTTACTAAGCGAAGCTTTAGCATGGAGAATTTTCTGACTTGGTCCAATTAATAGGTCTCATGACTAGAACTAAGCCCCACATTGTATAGTGGGGAATCCTATTTTCTAGTGTAAACCAAGAAAACTTTAGTCATTCATTTGCATACAAAATCAGCTCTCTCAATCAATACCATCATATATACTTTTTTTTTTTCTAGTTTATTTGTTGATTTTTATTGATTTGAAAAAAGAAAGGGAAACAGAGAGAGGAGTAAAGATGTCTTTATCTTCATCGTCGTCGTTGTTGCTGTTGTTTTCTGTATCGATATGTTGTTTTGTAGTAACCTCAAAGGGCGATTTCAATACGGACACCAAAATCACATGGGGAGATGGACGGGCGAAGATAACGGAAGGAGGCAAAGCCCTCACCCTCTCCATCGACAAAAAGTTAGGCTCCGGCTTCCAGTCCAAGAAAGATTACCTATTTGCGAGATTCGACGTCGAAATGAAACTAATTCCAGCCAACGCAGCCGGCCTTGTCACCACGTTTTACTTATCATCCCTCGAAGGATCACACGACGAAGTCGACATGGAATTCCTGGGCAATGTAACAGGGGAACCCTACACATTGCACACCAACATTTACGCGCAAGGGGAAGGCCACAGAGAACGAGGTTTCCACCTCTGGTTTGATCCCTCCGCAAAGTTCCACCAGTACTCTATCGTGTGGAATCCTGAACGGATTATTTTTATGGTGGATAACAAGGCTATAAGGGTGCACGAAAACCTGGCAAATCTCGGCGTCCCCTTTCCTGCGAAACAACCCATGTGGCTTATAGCCAGCCTCTGGAATGGGGATCAATGGGCAACGCAGAAAGGGAGAATCAAGGCTAATTGGACTGATGCTCCTTATACCGCCCACTACAGAAACCTTGTTATAGCAAAACATGCAGGGAACAATCAGACTCTTACAAATTTGGATGAGAAAAATATTCGATCTGTGCAGGACAAGTTCATGATTTACGACTACTGTGATTACGGGGTCCACCCCCTTGAATGCGAGAAACAGAATTCTCAAGCTAATGAGAAGCCGAAAAATTCTAATAGCGGGCCTGCTCCCAAGAATTGAAGTACAAGAACAAATTCAATTCATTCTTCTGCAGATCGATCTTGAAGGATTGATTAGGTTTAATCAATAATATTTTGCTGTAAGTGTGTGTATATATTAATTTTGCTTCTGTTCCTTCAGAGTTTCAAGCTACGTGTTGTTGCTATGCAGATAAAGACTAGTATGTGATTGATTTTGTTATAATTGTAAATTATAACGTAATATTTATAAATAAATAAAAAACATTGTAAAGAAAATTTCTTTTAATCAAATAATACATTAAAACGTTTAACTTGTTATTAAAATCACAGCATCCATAATGATGTAAATGTTCACTGTTGGATTAATTAAATTAACTATGTATAAAATAAGAAGTTAGTTAGGATGATATTTTAATTTTAGTTATTGAAAAATGTATTTTATTTTTTTTGCTGGGATCAGATTGTTATGTTTTATAAATTTTTTTTTTTTTATGATTAGACAGTGAAAAGAAAGAATCATACCCGCCATCGTACGTCCATAACCATTCTTTCTCCCGTCAATTTTCAAAACTTTGACCGGAAAAAAATTATAATGAAATGACAAGAATTAAGTTATATGAACAATACTTTTCAAAAAAAAAAAAAAAGTTATATGAACAATACATGTGAAACCCACCGAAACTTCGATGGGATTTGGTGGGTCAACGCGAGGTGTGTACACTTGACACTTACAGGTGGGTCAAGTGTAGACATACTTGGTGTAAGAAACAATCTAAGCACACGAATGGCACTACTAAAAATAAAAATATCATATTATTAAATTATTTATAATATAAAAAATGAGGTCTTTCTATCTTACATGCATGTAAGATATATTCCCCTCATATAAATAGTGTGTGAATTCTACACATATATTATTTATATGAGGGGAGTATATCTTACATACATGTAAGATAGAGATTGCCAAAAAACGAACATAAAATATTATCATGAAATACCGATCAATCACCCATGCTACTCTTAAGGTTTTTCACATGACCGGCAGGTCAAATCACGAAATTTGTAACCCCTTTAGCATTCAAATTTGTAATGTTCTTTACTTCTGTATTCTATACGAAACCCATGTGGGGACCGTCTAAGTGACATTTAATTTACGGCCAGCTTATAAAATTTCATTAAGCCCCCTATATACTATGTTATTTATAATTTATTCGTAAGTATTATAAAAACTTTTTGGATTATAAAATATCGTTTAGTTCCTTAAACTCAATTTTATTTTGTTGAAACCGTAGAGTACGAATTCGCCCCTTATAATTTTAAATTTCCAAAATAACCTCAATTTAATTAATAACTATTATTTTATTATAATATAAATATAATTATATTTTTAAATAGATTATTATTGTTATTATTAACAATAATTAATAATATTTTTTGTTAAATTAATAATAATTAACGATAATTATTATTAATAATTAATTTTTGAATAATAATGACAATAACAACAATTAAAATACAAAATAATAATTATGATAAAAATTAATTAAGAATTTTATAGCAATGTTACAATTTAACTAATTTGATTTTGATTCTAAGACAAAATAAATAGATAAATGGTAATACAACTCATTCTAATTACGATTTCTGCAGTTCAAGTAAATAAATTATTATGATTCTAATTCCTCATTTTGATTCTAGTTATTCTTATTGTAATTCATCATGTTTCCAGCTAAATTTGATTCATGTTTAGTGAATACACTTTAAAATTTATAATACTTATAAATAAATTGTAAATAATATAGAGTGGTCTAATTGAATAATTTATTTGTTTGAACTGCATGAATCGTAATTAAAATGAGCTTTATTACCATTTATATGTTTACTTTGTCTTAAAATCAAAATCCGAATGAGTTAAATTATAACTAATTGCTATAAAATCATTCGTTAATTTTTATCATAATTATTATTTTATATTTTAGTTATTTTTATTGTTATTATTACTCAAAAATTAATTATTAATAATAATTATCGTTAATTATTATTATTAACAATTTAATAATTTTTTTATTAATTATTGTTAATAGATTAATTAATTATAACACTTTTTATTCTTGTTATTAATAATAACAATAATAATCTATTTAAAAAATATAATTATATTTATGATTATAATAGAATAATAGTTATAATTATAATTTATTTGATAATAATTATGTTTTTTAATTAAATAGAAGTTATTTTAGGAATTTAAAATTATAGGGGGCGAATTCGTACTGTAGGGTTTTAATAAAATATAATTGAGTATAAGGGGTTAAATGAAATTTTACAATCCAAAAAGTTTTATAATACTTACGAATAAGTTATAAATATCATAAAGTATGGGGCACTGGATGAAATTTTACAGACCGGCCGTAAGTTACATTTAATGTGATGTTTAAATGCGTGTGTAAATTCGTTGAAATTGATCAACCACCCACTGCGTGTTGCATACAGCAAGACTGACTTATAAATAATGCTTCTCGTATTACTTGGATTATACCACGCATTAAAGTCCGACAAATGGCGAGTCAAGTTTCAGATTGCCTGGACCTGGAGCCGTGGTGCCAATTGGACAACAAAGTTGTTATGGTGACCGGGGCATCCTCCGGTTTAGGCCGAGAATTCTGTCTCGACTTGGCCAAAGCCGGCTGCCGGATTGTCGCAGCGGCTCGCCGCGTCGACCGGCTCAAGTCTCTCTGCGACGAGATCAATAAGCAGTCCGGGAGTAGTGTTAGAGCCATGGCCGTTGAGCTAGACGTCAGTGCCAATGGAGCCGCTATTGGGAATTCCGTACAGAAGGCTTGGGAAGCCTTCGGCCGAATCGATGCTTTGGTTAATAATGCCGGTGTATCAGGTACTAATAGTATTTTCTATATATTAATAAATTAATATTTTTTTCTGCATATGCTTTTTGAAAGAGTTGATGATGTATGGTGTGTATACGTACGTACTGCAGGTGCTGTGAAGAGTCCATTAGATTTGACGGAGGAGGAGTGGAATCATATTATGAAAACGAATTTGACAGGGTCTTGGTTGGTTTCGAAATATGTATGCATCCGCATGCGTGACGCAAATCAGGAAGGATCAGTAATTAATATATCTTCCATTGCTGCTACTAGCCGTGGACAGCTACCCGGAGGTGTTGCATATGCTTCTTCAAAAGCAGGCCTAAATGCCATGACAAAGTGCCTGTCATTGGAACTTGGGGTGCACAAAATCAGAGTCAATTCGATATGCCCTGGACTTTTCAAATCTGAAATCACCGAGGGGCTTATGAAAAAAGACTGGCTGAATAATGTGGCCTCAAGAACTTACCCTTTAAGAGATTTCGGCACCACCGATCCCGCACTGACATCGCTTGTTCGGTACCTGGTTCATGACTCTTCTGAATATGTATCCGGCAACATTTTCATTGTTGATTCTGGGGCTACGCTACCAGGTCTCCCTATTTTCTCTTCCCTTTGACTTGTTCGGAAACTTACGAGTCAAATCTCTTCTAATTCTTTAGATTCTTGCTACAATATTATTCTAACACAAGAGCATCAAATGTGCCTGTGCTATTGGGAAAGTACTGCGTTATAACTCATTAATCTACGAGTATGTTATAGCGATCTTCCAATTTATTTATCCGAACTTCCGAAGTCACTTCCGCAGTTGTTTGTACGTTAGTCGCTTACGCAAATCGACAACTCAAAATATATAATGAAAAACTTAAAGACTCTAGCGTACAATTGTTGCTTGATATTTTGACTTGTACAATTGACTTAAAAGAATTTTTATTTTGAAAAAAAATATCATTTTACTTTGCTTTTCGTTTTGACTCGAAATCAATGGAGTCCATGGCATTCCCGCCAACAATTTCCAACAACCAACAAGCTTTACAACTTGTTTGTTAAGTACTTAAAGTCTTAATTTCAGAAATTTTTTTATAATTTTTAAATATTTACATCTAAAAAAAATAAATTTTTAACAATTTTTATTTGAATGAAAGACAAATTTTATATTCCAACAAATTTTATATTCCAAAATATCTCTACTCAATATACTTATTTCTTAAACTATAAAATTTTATCTTTTTTTCGTGTTGATTTACATAGACATAAATGATCATGATTAAGATTTTTCTATTTATAAAAAATGCTAGTTACATTCAAATATTTAGGGAAAACAAATGTTATCCAACCACTTATAGCCTATCCAGATTTCAATCAAGAAAAAAAGAAAAGAAAAGAGGATATTGTTAGCGGAGTCTTTATTTTCAAAGTTCAAGAATCGTTTTCCCATTAATAATCCTCCCCATGACTGCAAGAAGTAAAATGAGTCGTGACTATTTCTAATATATCGTGAACTTGAATAAATTCATGTGAAACATAATTAGAGGTATAAAATAAAAAAGACCAATGATGCATAATTCTTAAACCACTTAATAATAGGACAATACACGAAAACTCCAATGTATAAAATCGACAATAGTCGTAAGTTTTTTCAATACAACATTTTAAACAAACTACAATGGTCGTAAGTTTTTCCAATACTGCAGTTTATCAAAATTCGATTGTCATAAGTTTTTCCAATACAATGTTTAAACAAACTTCAGCCAGAACCCTAGCAACAGAATGAGGAATACTACACTAACTCACATTTTTCTAGGAACTCAAAGGGAAGAGAAAATAGGGACACCAGGAAGTGTAGCCCCTGCATCCACAATGAACATGTTTCCTGAAACATATTTGGAAGAGTCATGAATTAAATACCTAACAAGTGATGTCAATGCTGGATCTGAGGTGCCAAATTCTCTTAAAGGGACGGTTTTCAAGGCAACATTATTTAGCCATTTTTTTTGCATAAGACCTTCAGTAATCTCAGATATGAAAAGTCCAGGTGATATTGAGTTAACTCTGATGTTGTGCACCCCCAGTTCCAATGCCATGACCTAGCAACAGCATCATATTCATCATTGCATTCTAAAATGCTCTTTTCTTTGACACAAAACAGCATTAGAACACGAGGTGCACAGACAATTCTTTACAGAAACTAACAGAAAAATGACTTTGTTGACATTGAATCAAGGAGAAAGACATTTGAAAAGCATGAAGGATAGAAATGAAGAAAATAATGCAATAAAAATGAGAGTTCATCTTTCACAAGAGCTAACATGTCTTTGGCTCTTTCTCAAATTTAAAATGGGGATTCAAACAAACAGTGCAGTGTGTATTCCACTAACGAAATTATAATAAAATAAATGCAACCCAAAATATGCAGTCCCATCGAGATAATAAAAAGATGCATTGGAAGATGCCCAAATTCACTAGTTTGGATGCATTAAGAAGGTGTTTGAACAGATCTCAATGGCTGAAAAGAAAGGGGTGAAATAGCAGATTAATTAAAAAGCACAGGATGTAATCACGTCCATCTCAACCCTACCACAATACAATGGGATAGCTTCCTTCACCAAGGAATATGATGGTTTACAACTATGTTAAGGAATTAACAGGTGACGTACACTAGAAAACCACTTTATGCTGTTCCAATGGCAGGAGATACTGTGTTTCTGTTTTTCATGTGTTTTGCAAGGAAAAGATATATGGGACCTTCTGGATTCAGAAAACAGGGAGACGGTCTGAGATCTCAGCAAAGATTACCTATTAGTGGGTTGGGGGTAAAAACGAGGGAAAAAAAATGCCTTAAAGCACTTTTGTTAAAGAATCTTGACAATATAATATTTTAGGATCTTAAAGCAAAAGAACTGATGAAAAAAGTTCAAGCAGACCACATTTAGGAAATGCACATAGGTTTAATAATAACCCTGCATCATGGGTTCATGCATGTAACTGTATACATTTCTAAGAAAGTTCAATCACGGACCGTATATATGTCTACCAAATCAATTGTCGTGTTGTTTCGTAACATTCTGAGCTTCAAAACTAGTTTCTACAGGTATTTTGCAATAAGCAAGCTGCCAAGGTTATAGAAGTTTCAGGCATCAAATTTCAAGCGTTTATGAATATTTTAATCATTGGCCCATATCAACACTGTGTTTAGAGCTTGAACTAAACTTGAATTCACCTAAGCTTGATTTTGAGTTAGTCAATATCTACCCCAAGCTAACTTCTATCTCATCCATCGGGTGTTCCATTCTTGCCTTGTATTATCCAGCCATCCATCAGCGTACTCTAGATCCCAACCATTTCCCATTTAAATAATTTTTCTCTCAATTCTTATTTTTCCTTCTTCACGACACATTTATATACTCAAAAGAGTAACAACTGAATGGTATCACCAATCAGGCAATCACCATGAATCTAAAATGCCATATCACTATTATTATTATTACCTTAGTCATGGAATTAAGGCCTGCCTTGGAAGAAGCATAGGCAACACCTCCAGGTAACTGTCCACGATTAATACCAGCAATAGAAGATATGTTAATTATTGATCCTCCCAGATTTGCATCACGCATTCGAATGCATACATACTTGGAAACCAACCAAGATCCTGTTAAATTCGTTTTGATATTGTGATCCCACTCCTCCTCGGTCCAATCCAACGGACTCTTCACACTGCCTGTCACGATCAAAGCAGACCCACATCTTAAAGTTTAAATTTTTGGCGACAATAGAACAGAGTATTAAAAATCGAAATAAATTGTACCTCTAACACCGGCATTATTAATCAAAACATCGATTCGCCAGAAGGCTTCCCAAGCCTTCTGTACGGAACTCTCAATGGCGGCGCCGTCGGCGCATACGTCTAGCTCTACGGCCACGGCTCTAATACTGCTCGGCTTATTGATCTCGTCGCAGAGAGACTTGAGGCGGTCGCCGGGCCGTGCCGCGGCTACGATCAGGCAGCCGGCTCTGGCGAGGTCGAGACAAAATTCTCGGCCTAAACCAGAGGGTGCGCCGGTCACCATTACCACTTTGTCGTTAATTTCGCGCCATGGCTCCAGTTCGGTCGGGACTCGACTCGCCATTTGTTTTGTTCAGTTGAGATATAAAATTTTGAGTGGTACGAGAAAGCTACTAACAGTTCATTTTTAATATGTTTTGTGTGACATGTGGCGGGTAACCAGTGGCTGGTTGTCGAGCGACTACAATAATTTTATTTATGTTCTAAATTCAGAAAACTATATTTTATGTTTGGACGTCCGATAGAAGATGGGATTGGATTAATTTGACTGATAAAATATTAGTTTAATCCAAATTCATGTAATTTGGCTGTTGGGATTTTAAACTAGTCCAAGTTTAGTCTAACATATTCATAACATTATTAAATTTCCAATTTAGCCTGGCTTTAGATAGAACTAGATATTTTATAATCTAAATTTATTATTAATATTAAAATTTTAATTCAATAATTTATTTTTACTATTATGTAATATTAAACATAAAAAATTATTCAATTATTTATTTGTAATAATATTGAATGTTAAATATTAAATTTAAAAATTAGTAATATGATTTAAAAAATAATATACATTATTTAATTAGTTATTTTAGCTTCATTAAATTAAATTTAACACAATCATATTCAACACTATACCAAACAAAAGATAGTACTATATAATCTTGTCTAATTTAATCTAATCCTAAGAGTTCATCAAATCCAATCTGATCTTTCAAATATAGCCAAAGTGTCTTTAAAAAAAAAATTATTGTGGCTTATTTCTTGAAAAATTAATTGTTATAATTAGAAAGTGTGTGTGTGTATTATATTTGAAACGAACGATACTATTTACATTCATAAAAATACTCTTGGATACTGTTACTCTAAACGACCATCAATAAATTTTAAAAAGAGTGCTGCTAAACGTCGGGAAGGTTGAGAGAACCCTGAGAGAAATGGCAGCTTGTGCTACCATTTCGTTCTCTCGCCTCCCCCCCCCCCCCACGTGACTAAGAGAAATCTGGCCGCCCACGTGAAAAAGCACTCCCTTTTATCAAATTTTTCCTTCTCTTTCACGACACTTTCTGAAATGGTCAACAAAAATATTGAAGATATACAGAGTTTAGTGTTCTATTTGCCATTAAGTACTTAAAAGTACGGGCAGGTATAGACAATTTGAAGGATTTTTTTATTGTGATTTGAATAATAGATGGATCTTGTAGTTTGGCCATCTTGCTTTTTGTTTGCAATAATTCAACTAATTCAATTCAATTCAATGTTGGGCGGTACTAATGGTTTGTCATCATATACTTAGTGTGTCTGGATAATGTTGGTATCTTGAAACTTTATTCACAAAGGATATTCTTATATGGAAAATCCGGAGCGAGAGGGGGGAGGTAGGGATGGCAAAAATTCCCACGGGGACGGGTACCCTCGGGGATTTTCCTCATTCGGGGAGGGGACGAGGATGAGGTGGAATCCCCATCCCCTACCCATTTCCCCATTTTAATTTTTAATTTTATTTTTATTTTTAAAATTACTAATAAATAAATAACAAAATTATAAATATTGGCAAGATATGAGTGGAATTTTGGGTGTGGCATGTATCTTTGATCCAATGTATAAAAAGAAGTTCATTGAATATTACTTTTCTATAGTTTATGGTGGTGTTAAAGAGTTGTATGTTGGGAAAGTGGTCACCCTTTGCCGGGAATTAGTGAAAAAGTATCAATTGAAGTTTTCTCAAACTGTTTATTGCTTGGATTATACTGGTAGTAGTTCTTCTACTAGATCTACAGGGGATTCTTATAAGAAAGCAACCAAATGGATGACAGGTTTTGATGATTATGTAAACAATGGAGATTGTGCAGTTGTTGCAGATGAATTAGATTCATATTTGGATGAAAAAGTTATACCTCGGATGGAAGATTTTAATATTTTGAGTTGGTGGAAGACAAATGCTAATAGGTATCCTACATTAGCTCGAATTGCTAGAGATATTTTGGCAATTCCAATTACAACAGTTGCTTCTGAATCAGCTTTTAGCACCGGTGGTAGAGTTGTGAGCCCACACCGTAACAAACTTCATCCAAGCACATTGGAGGCCTTAATGTGCTATCAAAGTTGGTTACGAGCTTACAATAGCAGTATGAGTTTATTTTACATTGTAATTATATTATACAGTTATTAATATTTACACTTAGAAGTTACGTTACTTATATCATTTTCATTGTTTTAGGTTTGAAATCTGAGGCTATCTCTCAATTTGCCACATTTCTCGAGGAAGAACAGGAGGAGCAGGACGAGCAGGAGGTAAATAGTTTTATTAAAAATATTAATTAAGTATCTACATTTATTTCATTTATTTTATTGCCGATATAAAAAATAATTTTTTTTCTTTTTATTGTAGGATTATGAAGATTGAGACATTGACAAAGATAATTATTTTAATAATTTATATTTTGAATGTGACTTTATAATGGATCAATATTAATGTAAGATATATTTTAAACTTTATTTTTATCTGAATTTTTTATTTTAATATGATTAATTTAAAATCGAAAATAAAAAAAATGTATTAGACTATTAATTATTCGGGGACCGGGGACTCTCGGGAATCCTCTGTTATTATTCGGGGAGGGGAGGGGATGGGGATCTTTCAAGCAATTATGACGGGGACGGGGACATACGCAAAATATCGGGAATGGGTATGGGGAGATTGGTCCCCTCCCCTCCCCTCCCCATTGCCATCCCTCCGAGGGAGTGAGAGGAAACTCGTTTTTGACCACCGATTAGATCTGGAGCGAGAGAAGACGGAGACGAAGCTACTGTAATGTCGGGAAGGCTGAGACGAAGCGAGTTGTTGCTGGAGTGAACAAAAGGATGAACAAAATAAAAAGGAGTTTGAGTTCATGTGGGAGTGCTGGAAAATGAGTTGAAAATAGAAAGGAAAAGGAGTTGAAAGGGAGTGCTGGAAAGGAGCTGTGAAAGCGAAGAAGGAAAATGAATTGAAATGGAGTGCTTTTTCACGTGGGGGACATATTTCTCTTAGTCACGTAGGGGGGGAGCCGAGAGAACGAAAGGGCAACACAAACTGCCATTTCTCTCAGGATTCTCTCAACCTTCCCGGCGTTTAGTATTTTCCTTTTAAAAATTAATTTTTACTTTTACCAAAAATGACAGCTTGTATACCCAAAATAACTGAATTCATTTAATAATAAAAATGCAAATGGTAGAATTTAGAAAAGTATCATGAAAAGTTGAAAACTACTCTCGGTAGTTGGAATGCCGAAGTAAAAATAAAAAAATATCATAAAAACTACTAAACACTCACGAGGCTAAGGTTTTACTGTAGTATTGGGTTGTGAATGTCTAAATAAAAGTTGCGTTCACTTTCATTTTTATTTATTTTTTTAAGGGAAAATATCCACCGTCCACTCGTTTTTTACACATTTTTCAAAAATACACAATTCCTTCATTTTTTGGCTGGAATCCACCTAAAGTTACATTTTGTTTCACTTTTCCACTTCCGTTTGGAATCCGTTAAGAAAACTAACGGAAATTTAAAAAAATGACCATTTTACCCCCAAAACGAAAATTACAATTTCACCATAAAAAAGCCAAAAATAATAAGATTTAATTATGAATATAATTATTGGTACGTTAATGAAGTACAAACAAATCTTAACTACTAGAGATTATAACTCAATGAATAATAAAACTCTATTTATCTTAAATTTAATTGATGGTTTGCGAGATTGGGCTATTTTTAATAATACTGTTATAATTTAGCATTCTAATTACAGAAATATTTAAAAAAAAAACCTGCATTTGATGGTTGTGGAATTAATTTCTTTATTGACCGATGGAGAAAATAATTAGATTTAATCTGATTATTTTTGGTAATTTTTAAGGTGAAATTGTAATTTTCATTTTGGGGGTAAAATTGTCATTTTTTAAAGTTTCCGTTAATTTTCTTAATGAATTTTAAACGAAAATAGAAAAATGAAATAAAATATAACTGTAGATATATTCTAACTAAAAAATAAAAAAAAATATATATTTTTAAAAAATATGTAAAAATCATGTGGACGTCAGATATTTTCTCTTTTTTTAATAAGAACTTTATGCTGTCCGGACATTTATGAGTTATGACGCTCCCAAATGCAAATAGCGGGGCAATATTGTGAAAGTGTTTGGTTTCCCTCCTCAAAAGTTTTATATAAATTTCCTAGAGCTGACGTGTAACACAGAATACGTACAAAAAATTTCCACCGAAATAAGACAAGCGGTGAGCTCTGGTAGCTGGTATCACGTGGTTGACTACTACACAAATGGCAAGTCAAGTCTCGGACCACCTGGAGCCATGGCACGACCTAAACGAAAAAGTGGTTATGGTCACCGGCGCGTCATCCGGCTTAGGCCGAGAATTTTGTCTCGACCTGGCCAAGGCCGGCTGCCGAATTGTTGCCGCTGCTCGGCGGGTTGACCGCCTCAAGTCGCTCTGCGATGAGATCAATAAGCCGGGGATGGTGGGGAGTCCTGATAGTGTTAGAGCCGTAGCTGTGGAGCTGGACGTCTGCGCCGATGCAGCCACAATTGAGATTTCCGTACAGAAAGCTTGGGAGGCGTTTGGGAGAGTGGATGCTTTGGTCAATAATGCCGGTATCAGAGGTAATTAACATTTATTCCTCTAAAAATTTCAACTTAATTTTTTTCTTTTCTCGATGTTGTTTTAATTGCTCTTTTTTTTTTTTTTTCTATTTTCTTATTTTAATTGATTTGTTTTTTGATTAACTAAATTAATTTGAATGTGTATACCATGGTGGGGTTGGATCAATTCTACATTATGCACAGTATAATTTTTTGGCCCTTCAGGTAGTGTGAAGAGTCCACTGGAAATGTCGGAGGAGGAGTGGAATCGTGTTATGAAAACGAACCTAACAGGGTGTTGGTTGGTTGCCAAGTATGTGTGCATACGAATGCGTGATGCCAAGCAGGGAGGATCAGTAATTAACATTTCTTCCACGGGTGGTCTTAATCGTGGACATTTACCTGGAGGTGTTGCCTATGCTTCTTCCAAGGCAGGCCTAAATGCCATGACTAAGGTAATTTCCCTTTCATTTGCCAATTTCTCTGTTGTTTTATATTGATTAATGATGATATCATTCGCATGTTTTTTCTAATTGTTTTTAAGCCAAGATTATCACTGTAAGACGAGGCATTGTGCTTTCTTTCTCAGTATTAATTGTGACATGATTATGAGTTTTGGCATAATAATAAGTATTAACTATTGCGAACCTGAAGAAGCAATGTATGATATAGATTAAGGGAGGAATAAGTGGAATGTATTTTGTTGTCTGGGAAAATTCTGCATCACATGCATTACAGAGACGGTGATTGTGACACATGTTCAGGCAATTCATACAACATGAAAATCATTTATATTTGTCATTATCGATATCATCAATAAACGCATTATCAAGCTCGACATAATTGGATGTTCTGCTCGAGCTACTATGTTTTTCATGTTCCGGATAACATTAAGATTTTCTTAATTTATCAAAAAGTCTTCTGTGGGAACTGGAGGGAAACACGACTTTTTAAATATGAATGCATTTATGTGCCAGGCTCCATCTTCTCTTACAAAGGTAGCTTCTCCAACAATTTATACCATGTGGTAATTTCATAAACAGTTTTTGGATTCTCTCTCTGTTTTTTCTAAATCTTTCTGCCAATACAGTTCTGTTTTAGGTTGTTATTTCCCCAGTCAAAAATAGATAAATGTTCTCTGATTGAAGGTCCTGTATATCTTTTCCTCTAAAAAAGGGAAAAAGGTAAAAACAGAAACATGGTAGTTTAAAAATGTCTTTTCTTTTTGTACATTTAAAGAGTTTTCTAGATACCATTTATTCTTGGGCTGTTGGCGGTGAGGAATGATGCATTGTGTAGTGCAATAATGATAGTGATCCTGTTGGTAGGTCATGGCATTGGAACTGGGGGCGCACAAAATCAGAGTGAACTGTATATCGCCTGGAATTTTCAGATCTGAGATCACCAAGGCCCTTATGGAAAAAGACTGGCTAACTAATGTGGCCATGAAAACTGTTCCTTTAAGAGAGCATGGCACCACAGATCCAGCATTGACATCACTCATTCGATACCTAGTTCATGACTCTTCAGAATATGTCTCAGGCAACATATTCATTGTGGATGCAGGGACTACACTACCAGGTGTCCCTATTTTCTCTTCCCTTTGAGTTCTTACAAGAATATAAATGAATGTACAACTATGTATGTGTTCCCTTGTATTGATGTTAAAATTTTAGCTGAGGTTTGTCAAAAGTCATATCAAGAAACCATTATATTTAATTTTATTTCCTTTATGGCGACTTATTCATTGTTGGTACAGGTAATCACAGCATGATTCTTTTGGTATAATTAGATCAGTTGCCTATTGACTCTTGATCACTTTATTAAAGTATAATTATGTGTTTTATTCATTGGCAAATACGAGAATAAACAGAGGTGATCGCAACTGGTCCAGTTTGCCAAAAGACTTGCTTTACAACATCCCAGGGTTGCCCAAACCAACATCCTTCATTGACACGACAATTGTCGTACATAATGGAACATATTTTCACTTCCTTCAGAACCTATATCGCTATACCCAGCTCTTAAGATTCCTCTTCCCCTAGCCCTCCGCTGTCACGGCCACCTTCTGCTCACACAATCCTCTATTCACACCCAAAGCATGCAATATCACCAACACATAGGCATGGTTAATTGCAGAGTTGAAGAGTTAAGTTAGGGCAAAGTGTAAGAAAAGCATGTGTTTAGCGGGTTGCCTATGGAGGTGTTAGCTGCTTTGAACTTATTGGATTATTGGGTGAAAGAATTAGCTAAAGCTTCTGGACTTGTGTATGTTCATGTCGGTGAAACGTGAAAAAGGTCACCATGCTGTTTTTATCCCTGTTTCTTTTACAAAAGCGACCGTGGCTTTAAATAATGGTATCCAACTGCTCGTGCAGAGGAAAAGGGGAGAAGTGGACATTCAGATCGTATGAGTACTTGGTATTGTTCATCCGAAAACTTTAAAAACTACTAAAGTTGCTAACTTTTGAAATAGAAGATTATGATTGTGGGAACTTTTCAGATTATAAATGCTATGATAAGATTTTAAATGACAATGAGAGAAAGCAAAAACAAGGCAAAAATTAGATCTTATTCATCCCTTTTTTGCGTGTTGGCTAACAAATTAGCAAGTGGGTAATTTGTAACCTAAAAAAGATAAATTCTCTCCCAAACAAAATTTAATAAGACGATGCATCATGCATGATGAGATAAGTCCATCTCTAAAAAACCAACTTCTCTAAGGGAAAATGAAAATAATGCATCAGACCTAAATCAAACACAAAACATTCTCTATCAAAATATCAAAGTTCCCTTGACGGTGAAGCAAAACTCTAGTTTCAAGCCTTAATGTTCGAGCCTGAGCATGAGTGTGTTAAGTCCTCCTTTTCTTTTATTCCTCTTTTACCTTGTTTAGAGGCATCCCATGAAAACCTGCATGTTTAATCATCTATACATCAGTTCATTTATTATATGCTTGTGTTTTTTTTTTTTTGAATACTGATTAATCATCAGATTACTGCATTACACAGATATTTACAACAACTGCTATTGTAGCAGAGATATTATACTGATATTTACAATCAGATATACATAATTGGGATTTATATTATGACATTGAATTCTATGAAGTACATGCCCAAACAAATAACCCCTCACAGGAGAGGGATGTCCATACTCCACTTGCATTTCGCAAGGGAGAATGATTTTTTTGGAAGTATAAAGAACATTTAGCCCCCACAATGCTTTTGTGGGGGCTAGAACCGCTGCCCTCACAATGCTTGTGAGGGCAGCAGCCCACCACTTCGGCCTTGGCTATATGCTTGTGTTTTGATTTACTAGTTAGAACATTATTTTTAACATCTACAAGTTGCTTGTAAACTCTATGAGGATGCCAAGATACAATCAAGCAACTATTTCTTATATGCCATGATAGATCATTCTTAGTTGCCCTGGGTGCTCTGAATGCAAAAATTTTATAGTCCAAATATAATTTTGTTTATAATCTTTTATAATTTTTTGTTTCAAAAAATTCTTGGCTATTAATATAATAGCCAACTATATAAATTATTTGGTGTTGTGTCTTAGTTTCAGCAATATATTGTTCATTAATTTCATGCGTATACATAGAAAGAGCGAGGGGAAACCGTGTTCAACCAAGAAATTACAACAGAAAGGAATAAGCACAGAATCCACATTGCTTCAAAATAATGAGGAACGAATCCCTAATTGCCTTTATGTTTATACAAACACGCTTACAATAATAGTGTGTATACATATAAATTAATCATGCCCTCAATTAAAAAGTGGAAAACAAATCACGTACTGTTGGCAATTCAAAATAGAATTGGTAAAAAAGTCCAAGTCAACCCGGCTTAGGTCTCCGGATTTAAAGCTCGGCCTGTATGGATTGAGTCTAGATAAGGGCCTAGGAAAAAGCACGGGCGTGCTTTTCAATTTATAAATAAAAAATATATCAAATTAAAAAAAAAAACTCAAAATGTTAGATTAATATTTTCATATTAGTATTTTTAATTTATTATGTTATGTTACTAATATTTTATATACTATTATTCTATTATGTATTGAACAATTATCTTTAATTTAAACGTTCTTTTACTTTATTAAAAGTTTATTTCAAAATTAACGAAAGCTCAAGGTCCAAATCCGACCCAAACCTATCTAGATCCGGCCTAGTCTCGGCCCATCTAAATTTAGATCGACTTTTAAAGCTCCTTAATTTGCGAATCCTAAATCTTCGATAGAAACTCTTATGCGCGCTACAGAACCTAGCCTTGGATTTCATGAAGAGAAAGAGTTCAACGACGTTGTTTTTGCGCCTCGGCAAAATAAAATAAAATAATATGTTAGTGGCACCACTGTGACAACTAATAACCTTAAGGGCTTCAACAGAATTTTGCAAAAATTAGGCGATATTGCCGTCGGCACCGCGCGCCTCTAAATTGTAAATTGTAGGAGTCTACTCATTATTTATTCTATATATAGATAGTGTTCAGTCACTTCATCAAATTCTAACGCAATAAAATCACAAAACCTCTTGGGGGATTTTGTATACAGCGAGCAAATATGTCTACGTGTTCATCGTACGGTATGATATTTATCTACTTTAATGATAATTTTTTGTTTTTTTTTTTTTGGGTTTTATAGGGGAGAATGAGAATTGAGATGAATGGTGGCAGTGGTGATGCAGTAAAAGAAAAAAGAGAATGTGATTTAAGTTGCCTAAAGAGAATGGGTTGAAGAATTATTTGGGTGGTGGTGAGGATGATACAGATGTGTTTACACCAAACGGCAAACGCGAGTGATTGATCAATGCTGCGCTAACATCTTTGAGTGGTAAAATAGCCCATTTATATGAAACCAACTCTAAGTTGGAGAGCAGCAGTTCGAACCCCCACAATGTATTGTGGGGGTCTTCATTACTCAAATAAATTTGAGTGAAGGCAGTCTGCTTCCTTACCCAAGTGTGAGGAGTAGACATTCATCGAATATTTGAGAGGGTTAAAATCTGGACAGCGCTCCATTAGTATTGATGTATGTTGGTCTCAATTATAATCTGATTTGTAAATATCAATTATATTCTCATATAATATAAATTGTAATTTGAGCAATAGTCTCGTAATAAAAAAAAAAAAAAAACCCTAATGAGAATTGCCACGCCATCAAGCCTTAGTTAAATCAAATAATTAAACTCACTAATCTATCTTGTTAAATAGTTTGATCGATTAGAGACTTATGATTAGCAAGGGAAATTAAAAATTATTCTAAGTATTCTTCACGTGCTTCAGCTTCACAATTTTAATTAGATAAAAATTCCCTCGGCTTCACCGGCTCAGGACTCTCTGCGATGATGTTAATAAGCTGGGGTGTCCGTGATCATGATCATGATCGAGCCGTGACTGTTCTCTTAACAAGTGAAAATTGCCTCAAAGATTTTAATTCCATAATTACCCCCCTCTTAACACGTGACCTCGCGCCAACGGCTCATCATCTCCAGCAATATATATCTCATCCGGTTGTCTTTTTCAATTTCATAATTTCGCTCACGGTCGTGCCTCGATTGCTATCCCGTTATTTGTTACCTCCAATTTTTTCTTTTTTGTTTAGTGGTTAATTAATTTTGATCAAATGCAAAAGGCAAAGTCACTGGATAAGTTTTCGCGTTCTGCGTTATCTCCACTAATGTCGAATTCGAAAGAATCTCTTGGTGTTGCCAAGTTCGCCAGCATCGGCGTGAACTCATTAAAAGGTGGCAAGTAAGCATTTCATTTCAATTTTCGATTCAATTTGGACGTTATATTATTTTTTATGACTATTTTTATTGAATAGAAATTATTTATATTCATATATGAATAGATTAATTTGTAATTTTTTTTTGGGGTTCTGTTATATGTAGTCTTGATTATACAAGAGAAAAAAAAATTTCGAGAAAACAAGTGAGGAACGTATCCTGTACAAACTTAAATGGGTATTTGTCAAAAGCTCATTACAGCTCCAGTTGCACTGATAATTCAACAAAAGATTTGACAAGTAAGGTAAAATCAAATAAGAACGATTAGTTGTTTTATTATAAGTGTGCTATCCACTTGAGATGAATTTGGTTTGTTATACGGTGATGCAGCTTTTAGGACGCGTTCCGGGATTTGTGAAGATAGTGGAAGTGGGTCCTAGGGATGGATTGCAGAATGAGAAGAATATTGTACCGGCTGTGGTGAAGGTTGAGCTGATAAAATTGCTAGTTTCTTCGGGGTTGCCT
The DNA here is from genome assembly GCF_000493195.1 of Citrus x clementina. Classification (NCBI taxonomy): domain Eukaryota; kingdom Viridiplantae; phylum Streptophyta; class Magnoliopsida; order Sapindales; family Rutaceae; genus Citrus; species Citrus x clementina. The sequence continues at coordinate 22,056,540 of NW_006262139.1, read as the reverse complement.
GTTGTTGAGGCTACGAGTTTTGTCTCGCCAAAATGGGTACCACAGGTAGCTGATGCTTTGTTTTCTGAGTAAATCTACCTTTTTTCATAGTCTTTTCTCTTAGGTTTCTGGTCTATAATGGGTTCGTCTGGCATGTTCTTTTAATTGCCCGGCTACTAGATTTTGTGAAAAACGTTGTTAGTTAAATATTTGTTCAGTAATTCCATGTTTAAAATGGTTGTTTAAATTTTGGCTTATTTCATCTAGATTTCATGGTAAGTTTCTGAAGATTGTGCTTGATGATACTGTTCAATTATTAATGAAAAAAACTTCTTCTTAGTGCTGCTCTTTCTTTAGTTTTACTTTGGAAGTTAACTACAACTTTGCCTTTGTTTGAGCATAACCATGATGTTCAAATTTTAAAAGATATGGACAATCAAAATGGAGAATTTGCTTTTGAATTTTCACCAGTATATCAGTCATTAATGAAGTGCATTCGCCTCATAAATCATTTTGTTATTTTTTGTTCATTCATGGTGATGTGATCAAGTTTTCAGTGTTCTCTTTAATTTGTTACAGCATATTTGTTTAATACCTTCATTTAATATTTTGAGTACACTGGTTCATGTTTTTAAGTTGTTTATGTGCTATATTCAAAGAATGCTACCCTCCAAAATCAGCTAAATGGCATACTGAGCTATTTTATGATTAAACTACAGCTAGCAGACGCAAAAGATGTGATGGCAGCTATCCAAAATGTTGAAGGTGCTAGATTTCCAGTGTTAACTCCTAATCTTAAGGTAAGCTGCTTTTAGTTCAGGAATTATTTTGTTGTGATTTTACATAGGATTTGTGTCAAGGCGATATTTTCATAATTTGCAATGCTTTCTTCCAGGGTTTTGAAGCTGCTGTTGCAGCTGGAGCCAAGGAAGTAGCCATCTTTGCCTCAGCTTCGGAGTCTTTTTCAAAGTCAAACATCAATTGTACCATTGAAGATAGTCTGATACGTTACCGTGACGTTGCTCTAGCCGCCAGAGAGCTCTCAATTCCTGTTCGAGGGTATGCCTTAATTTGCACAGAGTTACTCTGTTTATTCTGAAGTGAAAGCATATAATATGTTTTCCCTCGAGTCGAAGTGTGAAAGCAATCTAGTGTTTCAAACCTCACATCTTGCAGAGCTGATTCTAAGAATCCCAAAATCTGAAATTACCCCAACGCAATAATCAAGTTGAAATGCTTTTCTAGTGTATATGAGTGTGTCAGATGGTTGATTAGAGGAGGTTAAGCCTGTTTTGAGAGAGTGACTCTAGCCCTAATTGAAGGATCCTAAAAACGATCTGAATTGTAGGAATGTAGAGTTAAAAAGGTTTAGATGTCTGTTTTCATCGATAGATACTGCATATATTGAGTAGATCAGATGGTATTTGATTAATTGCTGGGATTGGTGTAAATGAACTCCACGTCTTCCCTATTTGGTTGTTTGACTTCTTTGGATGGTGTATTGCATAATGCTTGTGCTCTCTCTCTCTCTTTTCCATTAATCTACAATTTTACTATAGTGTTATTTTGCTACTTCAATATCTCTTGCCTTCTTTTTTAGTCCATGATTTTATTGGAGATCAGTTTGCTATCATCAAAGTAAACCTCTTGTGGGATCGAATATTGAGTTTAAAATATAATATAATCAACACAAAATTGTGGTATATGACAATATTAATACCTTTTGGCCCTTTGTAGATACCTATCATGTGTTGTGGGGTGTCCAGTGGAAGGGATGGTACCTCCATCAAAAGTAGCATATGTATCTAAACAGCTTTATGACATGGGTTGCTCAGAAATTTCCCTTGGTGATACAATTGGTGTTGGAACTCCCGGTAAAATTTGAAGCATCCTTCTCCTTTGTTTTATCAGATGATTAGTTCTTTTGTTTCAAGTGCACTATCATGCATTTTTTGTTCCTCAGAGATGCTTAACATCAAGATAAGGATGCCTTCCTCGACCATTTCCACTGTTATGATGACTCTTTAGTCTGTGTGATACCTTGACATCCCAATTGAGAGTTTGTAAAAAGTTAAAGGTTATTGAAACTTTATCAGCCTGCTTTTAGAAACTAATGTATTATAGAATCAGCATAAAAAATGTCTACCTTCTGCAGTTGCCTACTAAGCTTTCTAGCTATGAGGCCTTAGTCCGCAGCATTCATTAAGAAAATTATATGTTGTTACTATGGCGTGCTAATTCATTGATTTTTCTTGTTTACTGCCTATTGTGTGCTTAGTTCTTCTTTTTCTGGGCCCAGGAACTGTCATTCCAATGCTTGAAGCCGTTCTTGATGCTGTCCCTGTTGACAAGCTTGCTGTCCATTTTCATGACACTTACGGGCAAGCTCTTTCAAATATTCTTGCATCGCTTCAAGTAAGACAGCTTATTTTTGTTTACATGTTATTAAAGAAACCAATTTTGGCATTGACTTGCCACTGTCTATGGCAATCATATGGTCTCTTCTTAACCTGTTTTTCTTCTTCAAAGCAGAGTACCTTCGAACAAAATTTCAAATAATTATCTTAAAAGCTCTTTCAATGTCAATAAATTAGTTTATTTTCTTCGTAGATGGGTATCAGCACAGTTGATTCATCCGTCTCTGGTCTTGGAGGTTGTCCATATGCTAAGGGTGCTTCTGGAAATGTTGCCACTGAAGATGTTGTATACATGCTCAATGGGCTTGGTGTCAGGACTAATGTAGATATTCGAAAGCTAATGATAGCTGGGGATTTTATCTGCAAGCATTTGGGACGTACATCTGGTTCTAAGACGGCAATTGCCTTGAGTAAAACCTCCACAGCTAACGCATCCAAGCTTTAAGGTACTATAACTTGATCATCTTTTAGTCTTGCCGTGTTGGAAAGTGCCTCTTTTTCTCCCATGTAAGCCTCCTCTTCTCTCATGTATGTGCTCTAGTTTAATATTTTAGTCTTACAGTCCTGATTTCCCCATTTACAGCTTTTCTATAAATCTATTATGTTTTGCAGTCAGTTTAAGCATGTGGATTTGTTAGTTTGTTGGGCTAAATGTAAAAGGGGAGGGGAGGAAAAAGGTAAAGTTGGGTGGGGCGGGGTATGTGTGTTGCCTTGTTTCATTAATCTATAACACCTCACCTTCATGCAAGATAATTTTGATGTTGATCATGGATCTTCAGATGATGACAGCAAGCAACCATGAATGACATAGAACTATGACTAAAATCTTGTTCCTCGAGTGATTGAAATTTTGATCTCTAGAATGAACCAACAAGATCCATTGATTTAATTGGTGCATGACTTAAAATGGATATAAATGATGATGGAAGTTTCATGTGGGCATTCTCTATCGCTATGTGATTGTATGGATTAATTATTACTGCTTTTCTTATGGCTACGCGATTGTAAGTATTGTGCATTTAGTTAGTGGAGAAGTGCAAGAAATAGGAGTTAGGAAGCAAACAGAGAGCAATTGACAGGAGCTTAAGTTGAATTAATTTAACAAATGCGGTCAGTATGTTACAATTTAGCCTTGGAGCAGTTATTTATCAAATACAATCTGCAGATGTGTGTAACTAAATTGATACGCTGTTGGGCAGAAAAACTTCTTTATGGCTAATAGTTTGACTTTTTCCTGCGTGCTCACTGCCTGTGACTGGCTGGCAACTTGATGATGTCAGGATACATTACATGTTGGTGCAAACATGCTGTTTAGAGATGGTACCTGGAGACGGTGGAATGTTTACGCATACCCCTTGTGGAATGAGTTTGGATGCTGAGTTTTGTCTGACAACATTTAAATTAGTGAACTCAAAGCATGAAGGAATCAAAGGGATTCGAATGCAGCACCATACAATAAGGAAATGTCATTTTGGAAAACCTTGGCAGTTTAATTGTTTGCGTCATTGTTGATAGATATGCTGCTTCACACGTCTCTTAAACTTGGGGTAAAAATCATCAAGTGAACTATAATAAGGACTTGTTATTAAATGTCTGAAATTTGAAATTTTATTAATTTCAGAATTTTTTTTTTTAAATTTTACTTGTTTGTCTTTTGTAACTTATGTTTGATTTTCATATATTTACATCTAAATAAAAAAAAAATTTATAACTTTTATTTGAATGAGAAAAAGTCTAAATAAGAAGTAATTCTTGTATTCTAAAAATATTTGTGTAAAATATACTTATTTTCTAAATAGTAAAATTTAGTTACTTTTTTATTTATTTATTTGTAAGTACATAAATGTTAAATAATTATGGTTAAGATGCTTTTTATTTATAAAAATAAGTAAGATGTCATTTATATTCATATATTAAAAAAAATAAACATATCATTTAGATGTTTGTACTTTTTTATTTATTTTAGATATAAAAAAACAAAACTATTATCTAAATTTGGATTTCATGTACATTACTGTCATCGTCTTACTACACTTTGCGGGTGTTGTGGTGGCTTCCAAGTATGAGACAGATTATGGTACAACTTGCGGTTGGTTAGGGATATGCTCCTAGTGACGTGATGCTTCAATAAAAAAAATGATTCTAGTCAGTGCAAGCTATTTAGTATTTACATACCTAAATGGCTGGCAGCTGCCCTAGTTGCATATCTAGGCCTTTTCATAGGAGTATATATTTTGCAGGTTGTCCAAACTGTACAAGCAGAGCCATGACCACAGATAAGAATGCTATGATAGTATTGTTGTTAATATATTAATATCGAGCAAAGAGAATGCAGTCCTAATGTTACCATCTAATGAAAGCATGTCGCTGTGTTTCAAAATTTTATCGACTAGATGTACAAAAGACAGTGTTGCCAAGTCTTCTTCTCACATAATTTTATGAGTAACAATTGCTTGAAAAGCAAAAGGGTTCATGCGCTGTTGCACACTTGCACAGTTTCATCCCCTGGATGAACTGAAATCCTGTTAAAATATGTATAATATAAAGGTGGTAATGGTTATTTTGGAATTATTTTAAAATAAGAGTATAAATTATAGATACTCACAGTAAAGTTGATAAATAATAATAAAGGATATATATTATAATCATATTCTATTTTAAAGCAGTTCTGATAGCCGGAGCCGTTGATGTTGGTTGCAGAGGCCAGAGAGGTGTTTTAATGTCTGGCGCTTTTTATTTAAAACTAATATAAAACTTGAATGCCCAGCAGGAATTGTCTGTCCTCAGGTTTTCATCCGTCGTGACGAGGAGGAAACGAAGAATCTGGATAAATGAGTCATTCACAATTCAATGTAGTACTAATATTTTTCAAGTAATAATAATAATATCTCAAAGATGTTTTCTTCTCAAGTGATAGTGATATTTTCATTAATTAAATATTACAATTAGGATACAAAAACTGAATATTGTCTATCAATAAATGCCACGTGTCATTTATCAATGATGAGTTTCCATGTAAATTTGGCTAATAGTGCGAAAACATTAATCTAATGCAAGGGATCAATCTAAGTCAATTTTTTCGGATGAAATTTAGATGGATTAGTTGGGTTATAACTTATAATGGACCGGTTGCGGTCAATTTTTTCTAACTCAATTAATGATTGTGTTGAATTAGTTTCATGTTAATCCAGAATTTAATACAATCGAACTTAATTTAAGAATAATAAAAATCGTAGAAAAATAGAACATCAACTGTCAATTATTTAATTATAAATAGTTAAATTTATTTTTGAACCTTTTTTATTATTTTATAAAAGATATTTTTTTCCCAATTTCTATTTGTTAAACTCGACATTGATTGAATTCTCTACATACAAAATTTGAAAAGTCGAAGTCAAATTTTCACTAAAAGTAAGTTGATAGATTTTTAAATATAACGTCATGTTGTTTATTGGTAGGTGTAGAATACAATGGACAATTTTTTATGTTATAACAGAAAATTAATGTGTTCTTTTACTATTTAAATTTGAGTTTAAATGCCAAATAATTTTTTTAAATTTTTATGTTTGAATTTTCTAAATTTTCTGTTTGTGTTCTAAGAGTCTTCTCACTACCAACCAGCGGACATCATTTGGCTGCGTCTTGCCGATATCAACAACGAGAAAAAAAAACAACCAAACGGAAACAGCAACTAACTATGGCTCTTGGCCTAGTCAACGCCCTAGGCGTAGGGGAGATCGGAGCAACAGGGAACGCCTAGAAGACGTTTTTATTCCCGGGCTGGAGTAAGTAGATTGAGAGGTCGTTTCGCCCCTTGTCCCGGAAGATCGAGTAATATGTTCTCAAAAAATCTTGCTCCAATCTGACCTAAAAGTATCTACAGATTGGGTATGGTGATGAATTAGAGTAACAACAACTAACATATTCGGATAGCAAAGGCCAAAGGGCCCTGTCCTTTGTCCGCATGCAAGCGCCTTGTAGATAAAGGAACAGGGATACCCTTCTCATGTTTCATACAACATCATGTTCGTACATCAACAATAGCGGCCTCACTTTTCACTTTCTAGCTTTCTTCCAAGAGAATTAAAGTTCAGCTTCTTTTCTTTTCCTCTTGATGGCATCAATTTCATCCAGCCCTTTTTAACTTTTATATTAATAGTCAAATATAATCCTGTTCTGGTTCTTGGTATAGACTACATAATTGACTTAATAAACCGCATATATTTAATACCCAACAAGATCATCTAATCTAATCTAAGTTTTATGATTTTGTTCTTTGCAAAGGCATCGTGTCACTTTCTCTTCTTCATTATCCTGTTTCACTTTTTTGTTTTATTAGAGAGCGACCCCAAGGAAAATGTCGAGCAAAGCAATAATATAAGCATACGAAACCCTAAGTATCCATATGAACTTTACGCATGTAAATAATAATAATATATATTATTCATGTATATATTTCCCATATATAATACAGCGGATATATATACGGCTATGAAAAAGGTTGAATCAGCACCAAGCATAGAGTAGGGTCTGCCCCGTAATCATTCCAAGCGGAGAAACTAAGACGATTAGATGGTTTGCAAGACTATTAAATCTTACCCTACAATTACCTTATGAACATTTCTCGCAAACTGAAAAAAAAAAAAAAAAAAAAAAAAAAAAAAACTGCAGAGATTGTACAGTCAAGTAGATTATATATCTTGTCACATTATTTTCTCAGTCTATAATGCGATATAAAAATAAAGGGACTGATATCTCCCACAGTTCACAATAATTGTACATGTAGCAATTTTTTTTTTTTTTTTGGAAAAATGGTTAGGTCTGCATTGTGCATGTGAATATCACGCAAATTTTCTATTGGCATCATGATCAATGATTAATATTATATATATTAATATAAGCTTTAATGATACACATACAAACGGATGGTATCCATTATTCTAATATTAATTTATGCCAATATAAGCTTATACAATAAAAAGTATGAATTAGTTTCTAAAGTCTATATAATTTGCAAATAATTTAAGCCTTAAAGTGATGAAATATAGATTGTTCTAATTTGGTTACTCAACAGGAGGCACTTTCAAAGAAACAAAACATTAAAACTAGCAGCAGCAGAGAGAGTGCAGACTAAAAGCAGACCAACATTCATGGCACAACCACCCCATTAATGGCAGTTTTAATGTTTCGTGGTAATTAAGTACTTGAAAATTGAAAAAAAAAAAAAAATACTCATTTCTTCTTATACAGTATTATTATTTTTCAACAAATAAGTATATTTCCTCACAAGAAAACTCAAAGCTAGTAGACTTTCATATACATCTGTAACATTGCATCAAAAATGCTCATAACAAATAACCCAAAAAAATAATAATAAAAGGAAATAAATATAGACTACAAAAAGGAAAAAGAAAAAAGAAAAAAGAAAAGAAAATCCATAGCTTAAATGAGAGAAATCAAGCTTGGTTTCTCTCATATAAAAACTTATCTGTTGTGTAGAGGATTTGGGCCAGTGTAGACTTTTCTCTTTTCAGCAGCAAGAGTTGCATCATCAGTTTTATGATCATGGTTATTGTTAATTCCTTTGAAGCTACCATGAGAGCTAAGAGGATTCAGCTGATGGTGAGACTTCGCAAATTTTGCATTATTCACAAGATCAGCGAGACACGGAGAACTTTGAAACTGAAGTAGCATGAGAAGAAGAAGAAGAAGAGACAAGCAGCAAGCAAACTGATCTCTTCTCAAAAGCCGCATCGGTTGTTTCTTGAAGTTCATGGCATATGGAAATGGGGAAAAAAAAAAAACACACTTTGAGGCTGAAACTTTTTGGCTAGCTAAAAAGTTTCTTTTTCGGTTTAGTTTAGAGATCACCTCACCTAGGAGTTTGAAGAATAAGAGGAGGGCAGGGCAAAACACAAGTCAATGCGGGGCGAGAGTCAAAATGCATAGAACTTGCTGCTGCCAGCCTGCAGCCTGATTAATGCAGAGGGTGTTATTGGAAACTTATATTTTTTGCTACTGATTTCAGAGCCTAGTTTTGGAGAGAGGAGAGTAGAAGGAAAGAGAGAGAGTTGAGTTTGTTTTGATTTCAATATTTTCAATATGTCATAAGCTGAAGCAGAATGTATTGAAAGCACCACAATGTCTCTTTCCAATCTTAATCAATCTTGGGTCATGTGAGATTTAATCATTTTCTCTTTTTTTTTTTTCTTTTCACTTTGCCCCTTCCTTTGTGTGCTAACCTACTATTTATGTTTTAATTCAGAAATTAGTGAAAAGTGATCCCCAAAGCTACCCTTCACTAAGAAGATATGGCTATGGGCAGTTAAGAAAATTTAAGTGTTCGTTGACTGTTGGATATGGCCGTGGGCTGTTTAGGAAATTTCAAGTTAATTTCCTCATAATCAGAACTTCTGTGAGTTTTGAAGTTCTTAAAGATTTTTAGCATGTACATTTGTAAATGTGTATGGTCAAATATAATTATTTTTAATTTTTATTTGATGACTACAAGTAAATGCTTGTATTTTTCTTAGGAGAAGTTAAACAGTGTTTTACGGTAAGTTTTTGATGATCTCATAACTTGTGCATTTAGAAATAACTTAAAGAGTTTCTTTATAGGGAAATTTAAATTTGAGACGTTGGATTTGATACCATATTGAAAAATTAAGAAAAATCACGTATTTTAATTTTCAATGAAGGAGCCTCTAAATAGGCTTAACATGAAACTATAATAATAAGGAGAACAATAAAAAAATAAATACAATTATGTACACATATTTTAGACAAAAAAAAATTATCGTGATCTTAGATATTTACTATTAAAAAAAAACCCCCACAAAATCTACATCAAGCATTGCGGGTAGAGGAAGTAATAGGGTTTCCAAATCCTTAGATTATTGACAATATCTCTTCAACATTCAACTTAACAAGTTTTAGGATTTGGTTTATGACTAGTAAATTTTGGTCGCCGAAAGTTAATGATAATCCGATTCAAGTTGGACAAAATAAAGTGGTTTGATCTCTAAGATACAATGATTATCGTGAGACTGCACTCTAGCATAATAGACTTGAACAGAAGAAAGAAGAATAAAATATGAAGAAAATTAAAGGAAACCGAGAGGTTAAGTAACTTTTGAATACCAAATGTGTGGTTTAAGTGACTTAAATTAAAATAAATAAAACAAAGGGCAAAAACATAAAATTAGACCAAGCAAGCGCAACACAAGTTATGTGCCCAAATAAGAGGATTTGAAAACGAGCTCTTTTTTTGGCACATAATTTCGTGCCAATGAACATCCCTATTTCTATATACAAACCAACTTATACTCTCTTTTCGTAACAATGTGAGATATTGGTATTTTGAAATACCAACTCACATATCTAAACATACAACTACTTGAAATGGATCACTTTCAGCATAATGCTGATTTTGAATTAACTTTCAATAAAATGGTGTACATACAAAACTTTTTCTTTAGTCAATTGTCCTCTGAGTATGTTGATTTGCTTAGTTAATATTAAATTATTAATCAGTGAATAATATAACATTTAGTGGAAGAAGGAATAAGCTGATTTGCCACGGATGTTTAGTCAAAGACATATAATTAGATATGTATATGTCAAAAATGGACCCGTTCAAAGATTAAAGATATACCTGTTCACTGTGTGAAAAAATGTCAAATATAATTGCCCAACTTGTAAACATAGCTTTATTTTAGTCACAAAAAAAAAAAAAAAAAAAAAAAAAAGACAATGCAGAGACTGTAAAGTTTGAGATTAAATATAATATAAAGTGATCATCGGCACTAAGTTACATCTAACGTGCATATTTACACTGTAGACATAATTTTACATCAGTAGCAAATTATGACTATTGTGTAAAAATCCGCATGTTATATAATTTACGAGCACCCAGCACGGAAAAATTA
>NW_006262139.1:21878036-22046116 GCF_000493195.1 Citrus x clementina | reverse complement strand
TAGACTAATTTTACATCAGTAGCAAATTATGACTATTGTGTAAAAATCCGCATGTTATATAATTTACGAGCACCCAGCACGGAAAAATTACTTTGTGTGTGCGTAGATATTTGAATTTTAGAATGAAGTTGTTATTTTAATTAAAATAAGTCAACAAATTTAAGTAACTTAATTAATTTGAGAAAAAAAAACAGAGGAAGTTAATAAAAGAAAGAGAGGTGTGGTGGGGCAGAAAGAGGTGGGAATTGATCAATATATCAGAATATTTGTAGTGGTCTCTTTCTTAGAAGAAATGATGATGTTTTAGGTCACTTTTATTTATTTTGTTGATGAAAAGATCGGTACATCCAAGTCATGGACACTCGATGATTTTTTATTTTTTCCCACCTACAAAAAGGTGACCCAAAATTTCCCAAACCATGCTTGTTTTAAAGCTTTATTCATTTCGGAAAATAAATAAAAATCAATTTTATAATGCCTTTTACAATAAATTTCAACCACCGACTTTAGGTTGAGCAGCACCAATTACCATGATTTGTTCTTGTTTCTTAATTGCAACTTTGAGGTTGAGACTGTATAAGAGGGTCAATCTAACAGCATTAAATTCACAAGAAAAAAGAATATATATATATATATATATATATATATATATATATATATATATATATATATATATAAACAAAAGTTTATAAAGTGAAATATAAAGATTGTTCAGTTTGAGTTGACCACATCGATTGTTATGACTCAATAAATAGAGGGTTTGGTCCATAGCAATTATACCATGCAAACAACATCAATTGACACAGAAAGATTTGACTGTATGTGTTTCATCTTCATCATTTACCACAAGATGTTTTAATTGGAAACTTAATTATTGAAGTTGGCTTTTGTCCTCCAAAAAGCATGTTGAAATATTTTATTTTATAAGTGTACGTTAATATTTTAAGAGCTATATATTTTCATGTAGAAGATTATGATGACACCGAGCTTAATTAACTAATTTAACTTAGGAATGTACCGATCAAAATAACAATAATGCAAGTCAGATAATTAATCTTCTTTCGAAGTGATACATCTTAGGATAGCCAGTTTAATTAAATATTTGAGCATGGAATTGATATTGTATAAAAAGGAGAAAATTTTTGTCAACTTGCATAATCTAGGTAGTAGACACACAGAGACCATTAGGTAACTTAGCAAATCTTGAATGATGATTTTAGATAATACTGTTGAACAATATTAATAAATCTTGACGCCACCAGACATGAATATAGCTAATTAAGGGCGATCGCGTACCTCCAAAAAAGCCAAATATTATCCGCCCACTACTCATTAGTCTTAGGCCGTGTATGCCCAGACTCGTTTTCAAACACCTAATTAAATTTCATGTGATGATCAAATCGATTTTGGGGGGGATTTGAGGTTCTGGAAATCAGATTCCCCCCACTCTAATATAAAACCAAATTGCATCCAAAATCTCTTCTACTATAAAATTACCGTATCATTTGTTTTTTCCGCATGCTACCCTCTTTAACATGTGGCAATTTCATTATTTCTTACCATTCTAATTTCTGCATGAGCTAAAAAATACAGATATTAAAGGACATATAAGTTCATGGCACCTTTTTTTTTTTTTTTTTTTGTGGGAGGGAATTTTCTCTCTCTCTTCTTGTTAGTTCTTCTATTTATTTTCTTTTTATCTCCTTCAGGTGTGTGTGTGTGTGTGTGTACAGATCCACCCTTCTCCAAAAACTCAATGTTGGACCAAGAATTTTGTATGAAATGAAATTGATGATGATGAGTAGCAATAAATCAGCTTTAACTTGGCTGGCAACATACAAAGATTAACGATCAAATCCTTAAATGGGCAAAGCAGTGTCGACATGAGTACAATGGGCATGATTAAGGCAAAGAAAATATTGCTCTTCAAGCAAAATGGGTGTCTCCTTTTTATCATTTTTATTGCTTTTCTTTTTCCCTTCAGTCAAAGTCTAGGTCCTGCCATCATTGGAACATAACTAGTATATGAAATTTTTAATTATGGGCTTCATATGCCTTGCCCCTTGTCAATTGGTAATCATATTTATTTAGTAATATTTTCTTTTTAGAGTCCATGTGTGACCAACTTTAATAACCCTCACACTCCCCCCCACCCCCCCCAATACCATCAGCTCCCCTCATAATTTTCTCAAACCATATAGAGGGTGGCCATAGAGTAGCAAGAGATTAATGGTGATTTTCATTTTTTGACTGTTTGGTTAGTGGTTCGTCATTTAGCAGGTGACAAGATTCTTACCTTTCATCATAGAAAGAATGGAGTTTTTAAATATTTATTTTTAAGCATAGGATAAATCTGGTCGTTTGAATTTGGTGTAAATTTCTAAACGTAGCGCCGTAGCGGAATTATGCTATTATTGAATGCATTTATATTATCGGTTTTCAAAAGTTCCTTTTTTCTTTTTTTTAATCTTTACCAACTTATTAATTATGAATAAAGCATGAGGTCAGGGCTTTGTTAATTAATATATACATATATCTAAATCTTATTTATAGTTGGGTGAATTAACTTAGAATTAAGGTGGTCAAATCAGACAATAATTACACTAGCTGTCTGTGAATAATTCCACTGCCTTTCCTTTATGTTTCTTTCCTATTAGGCATCTTTTCGGTCTGTTAGGCCGTCAATTATCAATAATTAGACTAATATTAATCTCTCACTCGCAACCATAAATAGTTAAATACTTTGCTAATTACACCATTAATTTTTCTAGTTAAAATCATTGTTTGTTCGTTCAAAACTATGCATACGTTTGAAAACTCTCAGGTGCGGTGCGTCCAGTCTGTATTTTGTAAAGTGCGGAAGCAAGAGATGAAAGAAATTATCAATACTGCCCAAGAATGTGTTCTCCGGCAGCAAGCTGGGCCACAAACGGAGCGGTGTACGAAATACCATTTGGTTTGGACACAGACAGGCATCGTGGGCACATGAAAAGACAGAGCCAGATTATGAACCTAATTTAATTATGCTGTTAACAAAAACTGTAAAGCTTTTGTTCTCATGGTTCAGAACAATTCACATAGCAAGAGACTATCCACATGTGGAAACACATCGTGCACACGTCTCATCATTTCGTTACCTATGTGTCACGCTTGGAAAACGGTATATGATACTTATATTAGTCACGCATCTGAAAAGATCTTGACTACCCTTGATGTATACTCTCTCTTTTGTTAAGCTATTGTTTCTTATCAACAAATCTTCATGACCCTTCTATGGAGCTAGTAAATGGTAAGTGGTAACAACCTTTTTTAATATTTAGTGCCTCAAATTCTAAAACCAAGCAATCATTATTGTGGATATTGCTTGCCAGCTGATCAGCTAAATAGAAGTAGTGCTGCATTGCAGTTGCTTGCAATAGGATCTCATAATGGGAAGAAAATGATTGAATTATTAAGTAGCACATCTAATGAAGAAATGTATAGAAAAGTTTCTGTTTGCAACAAAATTAAGATAGATTTATATTTTTGTATTTCAGAAATGATTATTATAGGAACTAAGAATTTAAAAAGTTTTTCAACAATTTTTATTATTGTTCTAAGATGTCATCTAGTTTAGTTGGTAAAATCTCTTGTTTGAAAATAAAAGGTTTGGGATTCGAATTATGTTCATATGAATGAGGAGATAATTGTTTGTAATTAGGCTATAATTTTAAAAAAAAAAAGAAGAAGAGAGAGATATATAGTAAAATGAACTTTTTAAATATAAAGGGGTGGATCCCAGATTGATTTTTTAGCCTCTTGCCTACATGGAATTCAAATATAGATGATCAGTTAAAAAGAATTGTTTGATGATCAGTTAGCCAAGCCCTTGCGGCGTGGGGCAATAAACGAAAACAGATTATGTGTATTTGGTTGCCAAAAAACCGAATTAGTGTTTTTTCTTCTAAAATAAAATGACATTGTTAACATAAACCTTGGTTGTGCATGAATTTGGTCAACAGGCAATTATGCTCCAGGTAGTGGCTTTCCTCCTAGAAATGCATTGAAAAGGGCAAGTGATCGCCTTGGCTGCGACAATGGAGCTTCATGTGATGCACCTCTAATGGTTGCAAAAGATAAAATGTCACCATATACTTGTGTCCATCCAGCAGCCTGTGAAAAATAATTAAGGAAACAGTATAAGAAAAAGATGTTTCATTTTGAGTACTGGGTAGTTCAAGTACATTGATGGCCTTGATTTATGTCACAGGCTTCATTGAATGATAAATGACTAACCTGTCTTCCTTCTACCCAGGTTCTGTAAGGCACAGTTGTATTTAGTCCGATTTCCTTCGCTAATCCGTTTACTAGAGTCCGTGTACCAGTTAGTGGGAGGACTGAATCTTGATCTCCGCTAAAGTAGGGGGGAAAAAAGAATTAGAGTTTAATTTTATACTCAGAAGAATTCTGACACAATTTGGCAAGATTAGATGAAAATGGTGCACCTGTAAACCAACACCCTGATGCCAGACTTGGCGAGCTTGCCTAGAACATGAATGGTAGGGATTTCAAGATTTTGCATGTCATATTTGAGGACTCTGTAATCAATAGGAAAAAGATGATAAAACAAAAATTGAGAACAACTTTTCAGTAAAAACGTCATAACTAGAAGAATAAATTGAGTACAAGTCATTTTCTCAACATTGTACATATATTTATATCTCCTGCTACGATGAGTGAATGCTATAAGTATTTGTAGCAGCAATCAAAGTCCTAAGAGATCAACACGAACATTTGAACTATTAAACAGTTCAAGGGAGTAGTTCATGTTGCCTATTCTGATGTTCTTCTTTTCTGAAGTTCTAACTAGGCTGAGAAGAAAACAAACTCTATGAGCATTAAGTACCATCCAATTTAAGACCTTACTCGCTACAAACAGTCCAACTGGTGACTCCTATAAGCTGAGCATGGAGAGCCTTCTGCACATCTTTTCGATTAAGGTATTTAGTTGTTTCGTCTTCGACACAAACATCTATTTCCTCTTTATCTTGCTGCAAATAAAAATTCAAACTCTCTTAGCAAAGCATGATTTTACTACTAGTAGAAACAGAGAAAAACAGGGTTTCAAAAAAACAACAATACTAAATTGTGCTAAAGACTACTTACCAGTTGACTCAGCATCTTAGATTGTAAAAGAACTGAGGGTAAACAGACATCAAGTGTAACATCGTAAGTGTCAACAAATCTGCTAATCTCTCTAGAAACTTGGCTTATTACTTGAGAGCAGACAGCGGTAAGAGAGCCACTCGCATACTGTCTTCGTATTTGAGAATAATTACACACCCTAGTGAAAATGTCGTAGGTTGAATCTGATATCAGTCCATGAGACCACAAGAACTCAGCCCTCGAGTTGAAATCAGTATTGAATTCCAGAAGGGGATTCCCTATCTGCACCCACCAATGTATTAATAGCATATCTAATGGTCGTAGCCAATTTAAAGTTCATATTACTTAGTTCTGTTTCTTCTAACTTACTGCTATTCCCTTGAGATTGAACTTCATGTTGGATTGAATAATGAGCTGTGCTAATTGTGGGACATAGTGGCCTTGTAACGAGCAAATTAAGTATCAATTCAGCACGCGCACACACAGAGATATGTATTTATATTTAAAAGAAAAAAATTGACATTCAATGAGCTCAGATACCTGCATAGCTCTCTCCCGTGATAAAAAATTCTCTATTTTTGTATTCTGTGAATTTTTCGTACCAGCCTTCTAGGAATGCAAGATTATCTCGTGCTTAAACATAATTGGTCTGGTATCAGTAATGAGATAAAATGTACATATGTACAAAAGTGCATATAATTTGTGACATTCCAGGAAAAATTTAAATCAATTAAGCAGTTTGATACAATCAGGGACTTGATGTATCAGTGTATTTAACAAAACGAAGTACGAAGACAAATTAAGAAATAGACCTGCTATTGCATCATTGATAGAGCCGTAGAAAGATTTATTAGCAGAGTAAGAGAATCCAACCCCTGCTGGTGATTCCAAATATAACATATTTGCTTCTACATACAAATGAAGAACTTCATATGAGCCCCCGCACCCAAGAGAGAGAGAGAGAGAGAAAATATTAAACATTGAACACTTTTGATATGTTACCTTTATTCCAGCTATATTCATTTCTGAGTAATGTGTCTCCACTTGGTTTAAAAGGGCCATGTTCGCAGAAAGCTCCAGCTCCTATAGATGAGCAGCCAGGCCCTACAAATCCCAGAAATTATAATCTTTCGTGATACAGAATCATTGATGAAAATTCATTAACTAATAAGTTACCTCCATTTAGCCAAAGAACAAGTGGCTTTGAAGCTGCTTCCGTTGCTGCTTCAACAAAATAGTAAAAAAGTGCTCTTTGTTGCTTCTCGTCTATGGTTATGTATCCTGCATATTGCTGGAAACTGGCCTGAGGTTGCCCCGGTAAGCTGATGATTTTATCCGCTTGTGGGACGGATTTTGCTGTTAAAATTGTTGTACAGAATAATGCACTTACGATTATTATCCATTGCTTAAGTCCCATATTTTGTTAGGCTTTTTAAGCAGATCTTGGCTATATGCTCAGCTTTATACAAATTTATTGTTCAATCAATCTTTGCAAATGACTCTTGCTTTTTCCAAAGTGCTTTTTTACCCAAAAAAAAAAAAGAATATTGGGGGTGTGCATTATTTTATCTAAAGTTACTCGCATAGTCGCATATCACTGCTACTTTGACAAAAAATGTGAGATTAGAAAATGGGATGGAGAGAGAAAATGGGCACATAAAAACAAATTATTCACGAGACGATGTCCATTTGATTTGACTACATGCCAAAGCTGATGGCTGATTCAATGATGTGATATTTTATTGCGTAGTCTCCCAGTTTTGGGGGAGGGCTACCTTACAACTGTTGGAAATTACAGCTTCTCACGTGAATAAAATCAGTTGTTCTTGTGAGAGAGGTTGCACCTTACAGCAGCTATATGGTACCAGTCTCCTCAGATAAAAGAAATATGAATAAGAAATCAATATGGATATATTTATGAGGACCTTATGAAAAGATAAATTAACATTTATAAATTTAAACAGATATTTGCAAAATAAATAGTGGTTGTGGGAGTAAGGAATGTGGTGGAGTAAGGTGTATAAGATCGAATAGGGTCCGGTAAGTAGAGTAAAATTAAGCAACCATTAAAGATATTTTTGTATTTTCACAAGTCAATTAGGAGATATCTATATACGTACAAAAATTGAAGATCAAATATTGATTGCTTTACTTTGAAGTATTTTTAATTGTATAGGTGTTTGTATTCTCCAATGACCGTTTTCGACTGTCTATTATGAAATTTGTTTAGTTTTGGTTCCTGTTAAAAAGAACTGAAGCTTTGTCCTGTTCTTTTATATCGATTTTATGAATTTTGATTTTGCATCACTGTGGAACTACTTGGACTAGAAATTGAAATGTTTTACGCCACTCTTGGTAAGATCAAGAGCCATTTTGAGAGAGCATTATTATCACCAGTTAATTGGCTACATCTGATGCATTGGTTTAAAATTCTGAAGTCCCTTGTCTCCGAATCCATGTATTTAATGGCGTGCTTTGTAATCGTTTGGTTGTCATTACATATCGGTATGATCTAGGGCTGTAGCACATTCTTAACTTTTGAATTAATGTCGCATCAACTATATAGAGGGTAAAAAGTTATGGATTTAGTTTAATAATTGGCTCAATAATTATAGTAACTAGAAAAGATGATAACACTATGACAAAATGCTACCATGCATCAAAGAACATGAAAAGGAAGGAATATTCAAATTGCAATAATGAACATGTGTTAACCTTGAGATTGATATTCTAATTTAAGAATTTATTCATAATATATATTTATTGTTATTGTAATTTTTTAATAGTTATATTAAAATTTTAATTTATTTAGACAGTGGTGGATCATGATGACCAATGGGCTTAGGGCCGGTTGCCGTCTCTTTGTTGATATAAGCAAGATAAAGTGATGGAGTGTCATGATGAATATGATCAAGTCTTCCAGGTGATTCTCTCTTGACATGAGTAAGATTTAGTGGTGGAGTGTCGTGATGATGTCGATCGGGTCTTTCGGGTGATTCTCTCTTAATATGAGCAAAGATTTAGTGGCAGAATATCGTGATGATGAAGATCAATGCCTCTAGGTGATTCTCTCTTGATGTGAGCAAGATTTAGTAGCGAAGTATCATGATAACTGGGGTCAGGTCCTCCTGACAATTTTCTCTTGATATGAGCAATATTTAATGGTGGAGTATCACGATGATGGGGATCAGGCTCTTCAGGTGATTCTCTCTTGATATGAACAAGATTAAACAGTGGAGTATTATGATGATGGGGATCAGACCCCTCAGGTGATTCTCTCCTGATATGAATAATATTAAACAGTGGAGTATCATAATGATGGGGATCAAACCCTCTAGGCGATTCTCTCTTTATATGAGCAAGATATAGTGATGAAGTATCATGACGATGGAGATCATGTCCTCCAGGTAATTCTCTCTTATTTGACCATTTGTTATTAACAATTTTATAAACTTCTTCAAATCAATAAAATTTTCGAACCTCACAATTTACAAAATGAACTAAAATGATGGTGAAAAAAATGACAGACTCATTTTTCCTATGTAAGCCATAGCTTTTATACTAAGTTGGAGTTTTAAGCTAACGCCGTTACATGTTCACATATTTATATACAAAAATTTTATGGGGAAAAAATCTTTTGAGTAGATGATTATTTTGGGATAATACACGTCAATAGATTGGGAAATCCAAACAAAATCCACTCTGACAAACTATTGGTTGTGATGTTTGGCTTTTGTTTGCTTCTACAGCACACTTTCCGAATTTCATTAGAAAATTGTCATTCAACGAGATATGTTAACTTATATGGTATCACCAATTCATTTGCTATCTTATTTCATGATGATTAATGCTAAAATTATAAAATACCATTCATACAAGCTGATGTGACATATGAAAATAACTAATTTATATAAAGAATTTATTAATTTAACATTGTTGTATTACGATTCCAAATTTATCATACGAACTGATGTGACATATGAAAATAACTAATTTATGGGTCAGGCTACAATGCAACTGTGGTACCGTGCCACAGTTGCACCAGCCGTTGGATCCACTCAAATGAGTGGGGTCCACTTAAATAAGTGGAAATCCAACGGTTGGGTGCAACTGTGGCACGGTACCACAGTTGCACCACAGATTTATCCCTAATTTATATAAAGAATTTATTAATTTAACATTGCTGTATTACGATTCCAAATCTATATATCTATATAAAGTTTGGACTTGAGGAGGTGATGTGGCATCACCATTTCTCTTCTTTGTATATTCTCTATTATCTAATAAATAGAGAATTTTTCTTTTAGATTTGGCATTTTATCTTCTCATAATTAATTTGATTGTTATTATACAATAACAATTATGTAAAGATTTTAATGAGGCATATTCTTTGTAATGAATATCAAAGGGGGAGTGTTATGAATTTATTAAAATAAATGTAAATGTTCATAACATATATCTCTTAGTCTCCTCACTATCTCCCATTAGCAACCTTTAGCTTTCCTATAACTCTCACTATCTCACAAGAAATTATGATCCATAATTTTTCATTAATTTCATGGAGTGATTATGTAACTATAAAAGGAGAGCTCATCTTTTTGTTTTGTACACACACAATTGGAATGAATAAAATCACTCTATAGTATATTCTCTCATTTTATTCTTTATCTTGCGTTGCTTCTTTATTTGTATTGCTAACTAATAGCTTTTTTTTATTTTTTATAAGGCTGCCTCATCTTAAAAAAAAAATCAATTCTTATTTTTTATCAGTTTCATCAAGTGTAAAGTAAGAAAAAATGATAATACTAAATTCTTTTTTCAAAGCCGCGTAAAACGCGGGTCTATTTTATAGTTTATCATAATAAAGATTAATAAGTTAGATTATAGACGGACGCGTCCTTTTCTAGATTCTTCAATATTTGTCGATCATTGACTTCTAGGCTATGTTTAAGCTAGAGGTGAGACAAATGGAAAGTGAAACGTAACAAAAATTTAATTTGGACTTGGATTAAAAAATATCTATCAATAACATCTGATCTAATTTATTTTACTAATAATTAAACCACAACACGCGCGCGCGCGCGCACACACACACATTCTCGTATATAAATAAAATGTACTTTCCGAGGACCCTCTGTATAATGTGCTGTTTTTGCAATACAATATTTTGAGTGATCACTCTCCTAGTACCAATGAAGGATGAATAGCATTGCTTTCCATAATGCTGCATGAAAAATCTATCATTTTTTTTTTTTTTTTGGTATAATGAACTAATTTGAAAATTGAAAATTATATTTATTTTTGAAAAGAAGATAAAGGTTTACTAAAAAAATATAAGCAAAAGAATCACAATTTGCCAAATGATTTCGAAAAATTTATTTTGAAAAATTCGTGTCAATTTTTTTTTTTTTATCATTTCATGCACATGCTAACTAATTAATTTGGCACTATTCCATTTTTCGTTTACTCGAGAGATGTATAGATTAGCTTATGTGCCACTGCGAGTTCACTTTCCATGTCAAACAATGATCCACAAAATTTTTAACATTAACTCCGCACATAATTTGGATATAATAATTTAGAATAAATGAGTAGAGTTTATAAGGTAGGTGAACTTTTTTTTTTTTTTAATCTCAAATTTGAATAGTTAAATAATTTTGAATGTATGAATTGGTGTCATATCATATATTTAATTTTTACTCAAGAAAATTAATGTTTTGACATGTTATTAATCAATTTTCGTACTCTTTATATATATAAACAAATTAACTTTTAACTGATTTTTTTTTTCTTTTTCCTCTTATCTTTATGTATGATTTGTTGTCTTCGCAGTACAATACTTGGAGTGAAAACAGGTGTGATTTGTTATAAGCTTTTTTCAATTTCAAAATTAAGTTCAGTACTTTCTTTCTTTTTCTATAATTCCTTTTTTCTCAAGCTCTGTAATTAAGCAGTTCGATCCTTCACATAATTTTGCCACACACAATTGCTAAAAGTTGGCATTGTTATGACACGTAATGCTTCCAAGAATTGAAATATTATAATTAGAAGAAGAATAGCTCTGTGCTCAATGTTTGAATGTTTTTTCTTCACAACAACTTCTTAATTCTTATTCACGGATCATGGATCACGTTCATGATAATAATAAAAAAGAGGAGAATGACATTTTCCCCATAAAGTCTCTGAATTTTTATCACTTACTCTTATTATTTTCATAATACATCAGCCGTTATCCTTCTTATATAAAAATTTTCACACAAAATTAAAAAAAAAATCTCAAACACAATTTTTTTTTTTCCTCTTTTTGGCTAAAAGGTTGATGTCAAGGAGATAACATTGTAACATAAAAATTATACATAAGAGTAAGTGATGAAACCCAAAAACTGTAAGGGTAAAGTGTCAGTCTGACAGTCTCCTTTAAGCATATGGATGAAATTTTTTATTCATATAACAGGTGGCGGCGGGGCTTTGATGTTGTCAGTGGTGGTAGGTGGTGGTGGTGCTTTGATGTTGTCGACGGCGACGATAGGCGGCGGTGGTGCTTTGATATTGTCCACAACGATAGGTGGTGGGGGTGCTTTGATGTGGGGATTTCGAGCCTCAGAGTTCATGAGATGAGCTAAAAGGATGATGATGAAAAATGTTAGAGACAGCCTCGATTTATATGCCATGACTCTTGACACCTGAAGTTAGGATAGCCCAAATAAGTGTAACATGTTAATCTATTTATATAACACAATACATAAAACTTAATAGACAATAGAATGAAAGAAATTTGGTGCATTTAATGGATTGTCATTTACGTGATACACTTATCTTACGAACAGGTTGTCATATGATCTCCAAACTCTAAAGAAAATAATAACATAATTCTGTATATTGGAGATCTTCTTCCTCATAAAAATGGATAGGTTTGGATCTTCTATAAGCTGTTTGCCTGTTTCCTTAAAAAGTAGAAAAACAAACTCAGATTTCATTTTTTGAATTCCTTCTTTCCATGAAAAGAATCCATAAGTTTTCTTTTTCGAGAGAAAACCTTAAATAGGAAACTTTCAAAAATCTATATCATGTTGGTGTGTGTATTTTTTTTCCTTTTTCATTTATTCTTAGCATTAATATGATTGGTCTGGTATAAATAAATGTTATGTGGTAAGATCTTATTTGATGAGTGTACAAAGGATACAGTATGTTGGTCTTACTTAGCACTAAAATGTTATTATTACTGAGAGTGTGAGAACTAACTAAAAAGATTTTACACGTACTTTAAATTTTCTTACTCATTTTCCTTTTAAAGATAATAGAACATTAATTAAACGAAATTAAAAATTACAATTGAGTTCGGAGGGAATCTCCTCCAACCAAACTATATAATTCTGAAAATAGGAGTGACTGCAACATTTTGATTGATTTGGGGTTTATTAAATAACAATATGAAAAAAAAATAAATAACAATAAATATATAAATTTAAAAGATTTATCAAACTTCACCTTGTGTTTACTTCACCAAATGTTTACTATTACTAATGAGTTTACGGGCCATTTAATAATTAATTAATGTTAGTATTTCGGGGGCAGTATTCTAATTTGTAAAACCCAACTCTTTTAATTTGTATTTAAAATTTTTGGATGTGAGAAGTGAGAACCTAAGCTAAGTGTAAATGTATTGGGGGCTTTGGGTAAAATTTATTGGGGACGACTTCAATAAAAAAATTAACTAAAAATTAAATGATTTTGGTCACATGATGAATCAACTATTGGTGAAAATCGAAGGCTAGTTTAGCCAAATTATGAGCTGGCATATTACAAGCTCTTGGTGTAAATCAAGTCTTAAACAGGCTGCTGGCCCTAATCGATTCTTGGATATTATATGAGACCCATCGGACAACCTTTTGTGACACCATACCTACTACTCACAAGGCTATATTTGTTCAGAAACATCCCTGTTAGACTTCTACATATGCAATGAAAATGAACCCCATTAAAGACCCATCAGATAACCTTGTATGACATCATACCTACTACTCACAAGGCTATATTCATCATCTACGTGCTAAAAATATATAATAAAAAAAACACTTCACTAGCATTCTCTAAATTTTTTTTTAATATGTCATCTATACGATGAATACATAAACCATATGTCATACAATATTTACTCTAGAGTAAAAATTATACCGCATATCACCTATTCATAAACCTATATATAATTTGTCATACAAGTTTTGAATATATGTTATTTATATGATGAGAATATGGGCGAAAGTTTATACATTTTTTTCACTCCCGAATAGAGTTGTAGAAATATAACAATACATCATTTATTTTATGAATATGTAGACGACATGTCATATTTATATATATATCATAAATGTTTACGAAATGTCATCTATACGATGACGTTATATCGACATGTAATCCATCAAAAGCCGAAGAATTATTCTCTCTCATTTGCACTTTTTGAACCGAAAATAAACTAGTATGCTGTATACCAATCATTGGTTGAGTGATGAGCAACTTGTCGCTTCATTTTTCTTGGGTCTCCACTAACAATTAAAGGGTACTTCAAGGAGCTGATAATGAAAAAAACTATGTACTTGTTTTCAAATACATAAAAATTCAGGGTCGGTGGAGAGGATTCATGATGCACGTTCATTGAAAGAGCAAATTTCATGTTTCAAGTTTCTTCTACACGACAAAAGTAAAGTAAGCCCCTCAGCTGTCTCTCTCTCTCTCTCTCTCTCTCTCTCTTTCTCTCTTCAAACCCGCATTTCCCGTTCCATTCAAACGTTCAAATCATAACGGTACCAAAACAAGAAACCCTAACTGTTTCAGTATCAGAAAGCACTTTCAGCCATGGAACTGAAACAAGACCAGGACTGGCAAGAATGCGACGAGCAAGAAGAAGGCTCACAATCTTCAAATGAAACTTATATGCTTGGCTTTGTAATTGCCAATATAGTGGGTCTCCAGTACTACTCGGGCACAATCAGCGGCAGAGAAATGGTGGGACTGGTCCGTGAACCCTTAAATCCTTATGACAGCAACGCTATCAAAGTGTTAAATACGAGAACTGATCAAGTGGGCCACATTGAACGGTCAGTAGCTGCGGTTTTAGCGCCTTTAATTGATAGTGGTATGATTTTAGTTGAGGGTATTGTTCCTAATACTCGTAGTAAAGGTAATAGGTTTAAAATTCCATGTCAAGTTCATATTTTTACTAGGTTAGAGATGTTTAGTATTGTTAAGGATGCGATTTTGGAAGGTGGGTTGCAGTTAATTTGTGGCAATGATGTGTCATTTGGATTGTCGGAGGCGATGGTGGTGAAGGAGAGGAAAGGAGAGAGAGGTGTTAAGAGTGTGGATGAGATATTCAAGTTGGTTGATAAGAATGTGAAGAAAAAGGCCAAAATGGAGGCTATGGAGCCGCCTAAACAGGTTATAAAGTCTGAGCTTTTTGTGCATCAGAAGGAGGGATTGGGGTGGTTGGTACGCAGGGAGAATTCAGAGGAGTTGCCTCCTTTTTGGGAGGAGAAAGGTGGGGGGTTTGTCAATGTGTTGACAAATTATCACACTGATAAACGGCCAGAGCCTTTGAGGGGTGGTATTTTTGCTGATGATATGGGATTGGGTAAGACCCTCACGTTACTTTCTTTGATTGCTCTTGATAAATGTGCTGGTGTTGCTCCTGGTTTGACAGGTACTAATAGTTTGGATTTAAATGAAGTTGAGGATGAGGAGATGAGTGCTTCAAGTTCTAAGAAGCGTAAGAGAGGTAAAGTGAGTAACAAGGGTAGTGCAAGGGGGAAAAAACATAAAACTGTGAATACTAAGATGAATGATAATGTGAAGGGAAAGTCTGTTGGTATGTTAAATAAGTCTGCTAGCTTTATGGCTAAGAAGATTACATTAATTGTCTGCCCCCCTTCTGTGTTTTCTACGTGGATAACACAGCTAGAAGAGCACACGGTGCCAGGAATGTTGAAGACATATATGTATTATGGAGATCGGACTCAAGATGTTGAGGAGCTTAAGATGTATGATTTGGTGTTGACAACTTATAGTACTTTGGCTATTGAAGAATCTTGGTTAGAGTCCCCTGTGAAGAAGATCGAGTGGTGGCGAGTCATTTTGGATGAGGCTCATGTGATTAAGAATGCAAATGCTCAACAGAGTCGGACAGTCACTAATTTGAATGCTAAGAGGAGGTGGGTTGTTACAGGTACACCTATCCAAAATGGCTCATTTGATTTGTTCTCACTGATGGCTTTTTTGCAATTTGAGCCATTTTCCGTTAAGAGCTATTGGCAAAGCTTGATACAACGTCCTCTCGCTCAGGGTAATAGGAAGGGGCTTTCACGTCTTCAGGTATTGTTATATCATTCTTAGACTTCCTAGCATTGTGTAACTTCTTATCCATATTGTTTAATGCAACTTACTATTCTTTCAGGTTCTAATGTCAACCATTTCTTTAAGGAGAACAAAGGACAAGGGTTTGATTGGATTGCAACCAAAAACAATAGAGAAATATTATGTTGAACTTTCTTTGGAAGAACGCAAACTGTATGATGAGCTGGAAGGAAAAGCCAAGGGTGTTGTCCAGGACTATATAAATGCTGGTAGTCTTATGCGCAACTATTCAACCGTACTTAGCATACTCTTACGACTTCGCCAGATCTGTACAAATTTGGCTTTGTGCCCATCAGATGTGAGGTCAATAATTCCTTCTAACACTATCGAAGGTATTGGAAAATCAATTTAGTTCCTCCTTTTTTAAAATTCTGGCCATATTTGAACTCGTCTAATTTTATACATGCAGACATTTTGCTTTTCATTCTTTTGAGGACATTTTGATCATTGTTGGATTGTCTGAGAAGCATAAGTGAAGTTTTCTTTGGTACCAAATTTTCTACTCACAGCCTGATTTTAATTTCAAGCAGATGTATCCAACAACCCAGACTTGCTGAAAAAGCTGGTTGAAGTGCTACAAGATGGTGAAGATTTTGATTGTCCAATTTGTATCTCCCCGCCATCTGATATCATAATTACTTGTTGTGCTCACATCTTTTGCCGGTCCTGCATCCTGAAAACGCTACAGCACACGAAACCCTGCTGCCCCCTTTGTCGCCATCCTTTATCGCAATCTGACCTGTTCTCATCGCCTCCAGAATCTTCTGACATGGACATTGCTGGAAAGACTTTGAAAAATTTCACATCTTCAAAAGTGTCTGCTCTATTGACACTTCTCCTTCAATTAAGGGATAAAAAACCGACTACAAAATCAGTTGTATTTTCGCAGTTCCGTAAAATGTTGATATTACTTGAGGAGCCATTGCAAGCAGCTGGCTTCAAGTTACTGCGCTTAGATGGTTCAATGAACGCCAAAAAGAGAGCTCAAGTAATTGAAGAATTTGGAAATCCTGGACCTGGTGGACCAACTGTTTTGCTTGCAAGTCTTAAGGCTTCAGGTGCAGGTGTCAACCTTACAGCTGCCTCTAGAGTGTTCTTGTTGGAGCCATGGTGGAACCCAGCCATTGAGGAACAGGCTATGGATAGGGTGCACCGGATTGGTCAGAAGGAGGATGTAAAGATTGTGAGGCTGATTGTTCGAAACAGCATTGAAGAGAGGATACTAGAGTTGCAGGACAGGAAGAAGAAACTGGCAAGGGAAGCATTTAGGAGGAAGGGAAAGGATCAGAGGGAGGTCAGCACAGATGATCTGCGCATTCTCATGTCATTGTGAATCACTTGCGGCATATGTTTTTGCATCACATTAGAGTTGCCGCATACGGGTATTTGCACATTTTGTATCGTGCAACTCTCTCTTTTGGGTGTAAATAGAAGGGCATGCAATAGGCAAACTGAGGCATAGTCTGCCTAGTGAAATGTTTCCGGTAGAACTTTGGATGGTAAAGGAAAAGGGGTTTACTTGCAAACTCCTCTTTTTTGTATAGAAAACGCATTGAGGAATGGTTGTAATATTTGCTGGCACATAGGTTTTTGCTGGGAATCATTTGTTGGTCTGCTGATATTTTAAACCAAAAATTAGCAAACAAGTGGCGCTGTGTTTTTTCTTTTTTGATTCGGAAACTTGTTTGATATCTGCTTTTGAAAATGATGCCAAAATCTACACAAATTTACAACTGAGGTTCTGTTCTACAAAATGGCTGGATAGGGTAGGTTGAAAGGTTGAATAATGAATAAACTTAACTACGAAAATGGCTGGGATAGGTTAAGTGCGACTCTGCATGTTGACGTTGAATTTTGATTAAAACTGTCGCCAACTAGCTAAATTCTTGATTCGCCTATCAGCCAAGACCAAGAGAGGATCAGAAATTTCAATTTCATTAGATATCAGATTTTCCTAGCAATGCATTAATTTACATTTAATAAGTGGCACAAGCCAATAAGAATAACACATTAATGGAGTTTAGACTAGATTACTCTGGGATAAGTACAACATTTTCCATTCAATAACTGTCATTCCAATTAAGGACCAGCATTTCCCTCTAGGAACCTCTCCAGAATCCATCGATTTGATTCGCCACATGCACTCGAACTAACCTAATGTTAAAAAACACTCTTACACCAGACCCTGCTACTTCACATAAGAGTACAGCAAAAGAGCTATTTGAATGCTGAAATACCACTTCTAAGTTCACACCAGTCTCCCAGACATCTAGAAAAATCAGATAGAACACATCAAGTAATGTATTTTTCCTGTTGTTCTTGAAGAAGCTTTGCAGAAGACTTGGCATCCAGATAAAGTGCTTTCACCTCCTCCACATCTGCCTGTAGATCATAAAATAAGAAAACATGAAATGCTGAGATACTTTGTACCACAAAGCATCTATTAGGGTTTCCTATAGTTTATTAAACACACTATGGGTTTTCCAGATTTTTAACTACCTTGCAAATGCTGTCTCGCCCATTCATTTTCGCCACAACGCTGGCAGGATATAAAAGTTGTACTGCATGCCTGAAAAAACAAAAGATATGTGATTATCCATATGAGATGAAGCCCAAAAGCAAATAGAGATTTTTAACCAAACCTTAGGGAAGTGTCTCTTGCAATTTCTCCCAGGTGGGCCAGACTCTCTTCATCTAAAACAATTTCCTCAACCTGTGCCCGAATTGCCAAAATCTGGCAAAGCAACAAGGAAGAGCAGTTGGCATTTCACAATCCAGGAATAAAACCATAGCCAATAAAAACATACACTGGCTAAAACCTGAATCATCTCAGCAGGACCATAAATCTGGGTCCGGATAATCACCAAGCGGTCCAACAAGTCCAGAGGTATGCCATGAGGACTATTCATATCCGTCCCTCTGCATTGCAGTACATAAATGTTCAGATCAAAACATGCTAGTGGATGTCTTAAATGCACAGAAAAACCCTACTAATTTGCAATTTCAAAGTGAGGCATTCAGCGCTTCTTTAATACTATGTATTAAGGATTGCAACATTATTTTGGTTTACTTTCTTAAATATAAGGAAATGAAAACATAAAACAAAAAAGCTATTAATTCACATCATAAAAAAAGAGTCCATAATTTGGATTATTGGAGATGACCAAGATGTTCAGCAATTGAATATACAAAAGCAGATGTGCAAATTTTCATGCCTACATCGATATTCAACCTAAGTAATAGATATGCTGCCATACCTGTCCTAAGCATTTGATCATAAAACTTCAATTAAGTGGCTAAAATGAACCAAATTATTACTCAGCTTGTGTGCATATATAATGGAGAACACGAGACAACAGCTATTCTTCAATAAAAGCTTCACCAATATGATCCATATATTCCAACCAATTACTAGCTTCTCAGAAGCAACAAGAATCAAAATTTGATATGGTAGAGGCAAGACCCGTGCAACCAAAATCTAACAGTTCTCTAATTAAACTAGGTAAGACACACATGTTCATGTTTTTCGGATTCATTTTGCCCATTTATGTATACCCAAAGGAAATAGTGGTGTACCTAATCAACGCACTAATGGACTCATCCAGTTTGAGGTCTGAACATATCGTGATTTAAGAAATTCAAGTTCCGTATCGCTTTGATTGATTTTGGGTGGATGCTGGTCCGCGACTAAAGTTTATTTTGTCCATTATTTATTATTTATTAATATAAACACTCATAGTTTCTTATTAAAAGAACTAAATTCAAACTTTTAATCTTCACAAGAGCTTCGTACCTTATGTTACATATTCCTCTATTTGTAGCAAAGATTACAATAGGAGATAGTGAGCTTTCTAAAGCACGATTCAGATAGGAAAAGCACTCCATATCCAGCATATGTACCTGCAGATTGAGATTTAAGAAACATACAAGAAGTTGGAATGTATATGGGAAATATAATGGCCTTAAGAGGGACAGAGACCTCATCAATGAATAAAACTCCAGGAACAAGCTCTGCCGCCCCCTCGTCTATGAACCGATTAACAACCTGGCATCAACATAACTTTTCAGCTAAGCAATTTGCTTAAAAGTTTATTGACAATTAAGATTACTTCAGACTAGTTACCTTCTATGCAATTAACTAGGATCATGCCATTCATAATTGCAGGGCTTCTTTGTAACTAATTAAACTAAGGGGAAGGAAAGGTAATACCTTATTTATTTCTTGTCGTAACTTGTCAGTAATTTCTGTTTTTCTGGGCTTCATCATTTGACCCATCAAGGACAATATATCTTGCCCACCTTGAGGCCTTGCATTTGCAGCATCTAGATCATGTAGTGTTACATCCTGATGTAAGAAATAAACAAGTCACCATAAAATATAATGAGTTGCATTAACGATGTTATGATACTCCTGAACCTAGAATGAGCAGAAAATATTAAGCGAGAAATTTCATATAGCTAATTTCTACTGAGGTCTTAACATCCATCAAGCCAGAAACCTTAACATTGCAGGTCTGGAAATGTTCATCTAGAATACTGGAGGACAGACTCCCCCAGAAACAGTTAGCACCTAGGCAACTTGAGCTGAAATAACTTTGATCATTATTCTTCGCAATCCTTTAGAAAGACAGACTACCTTGGTGCCAGCACAATCCAGTCAGTGATTGACTAGAAAAAAAGGCTGACCATTGTTCATTAATACATCAGCCAAAAGAGAAAAACGCAAATCCATGGTCTAATACATTGTAATGGCCAATATTTTTATCCTAAAATACAGGCCAATAGTTTTATCCTAAAACACAACACACTATCATAGAAAATACACAACAATTAGACAAACCTGAACTATCTCTTTCTTTTTGTGAACTTCCCCTTTAGGTAGTGGAACATATTCTTCGGCTTCCAGGTCAAACTCAGTAGCAAATGCATCACTTCTTCCCACCCTTTTGACTGCTCCGCTATTTGCTTCAATATATATAACATCTCCAACAGCTACCTGCAAGAGATCAAATTAAAATAAGACCCAGAGACACATTTGCAGTCTCAAGCACAGAAGAGGCCCAGCAGAAAACCAAATGAATGACCGTGTAGGCAAAAGCAAATAAATAACAAGAGCTTACTTTCTCCTTGATCAAGGCATCATAAATAGTAGGGTCCAGCTTCAGTTGCTTGGTTCCTTTGACAGTTTTAAGTCCAATAATTACATGACTAATGCTTTTACCATAGCCACCTGTGATGCTCTCAGTTTCTTCAGGGGAGAGTTCAGTCACCTAAGACATGGACAGAAGCAGGATTTCGGTCCAACTTAAAGATAACAATAAAGAAGCATGATCACATCAGGCTACTGAGAGAACATAATATCGCTATAGAGCTTACCTCTCCTTCATAGACCTCTTTGTTTTCCTTGATACGTAAACCAATAGCCCGTC
The DNA here is from genome assembly GCF_000493195.1 of Citrus x clementina. Classification (NCBI taxonomy): domain Eukaryota; kingdom Viridiplantae; phylum Streptophyta; class Magnoliopsida; order Sapindales; family Rutaceae; genus Citrus; species Citrus x clementina. The sequence goes on along the minus strand of NW_006262139.1, from coordinate 22,025,135 downwards.
GGAAATTTTCCATCAAAATCTCAGTTTTCTTTACTTCTGATGAGTAAACTTCTGAACCCACCATTGGGCAAAATGGAACCTGCCGATGAATAAGAAGATCGCACATTTTATTAGCATTAATGTATGACAACCACTTATAATAATTTTCCAGAAGTTTATATCTAAGGAGTACCTTGCTCCCAAGCTCCTGGCAAATTCCAAGGGCCAAAGCTGTCTTCCCAGTACCAGGAGGACCAGCTAGTAAGAGGGCACGACCAGCCATCTTTTTCTGCCGTATCATATCAACCACTAGACCAGCTGCTTCTCTTGCCTCCACTTGACCCACAAAGCCAGCAGCCAGAGGCACAGCATTTCCATTAGCCTTAAAAAAAACAGAGGGTATCAGAAATTCCATACCTATACTGTCCAAGAAAGTAGTGAAGCAATGCCCAGCATGACTAGATTATTGTCGAGTGTGGGATTAGACTATAATCCCATAAAAACATCACACATTCAATCCGTAAAGCGTGTTTCCCAGAGCTAGAGGAACTCCCAAAAAAAAAAAAGTAAAAAAACTACAGAGACTAAACCCTAAACCCTAAAACGCTGTAAGAAGAGACTTTCATATAAACAACCCATTAAAGAATGAGATAAATAGAGAGAGAGAACCTCAAGGCCAAGGCCTTTAATGTGAGTGTGAGCAGCGACGCGCTGCTTCTTGGCAGTTGACTGAACTTCTTCAATCTTCATTTTGTCCATCTTCTTCAATATATATACCCCGATGTATATTTATTATTATTATTATTATAATCAACCTTTCTTCTTCGTCGAACTCTCTGTACTTTTGCAGAAGCTGGCTTTAATTTCTAGCCGACTCCTTTTCCATGTACATAGGATACAGCAAGCAGCAAGCCCTGAGAAAAAGGTTTCAGGAGGGAGGGTGGTCTAGTATGAACGGTAATTATCACAGACCTCCCTCGGGGTATCTAGTAATATGATTAACATAAATAGTTTTTTCCCGTCGCAACTCACAACCAATTGAAGTTGGGAAGAAAAATGAAAATTCCAAGTTCCTCCTTCCCAAGAAATAAATGTTAAAAAAAAAGGGGTGCCAAAAGAAGTTAACTCCCAAACCCAGAAAAACTCGTATTATTTGCTTCAGGTCTTTTTGCTACAAGCAACAGCGGTCCCCATGTAGATTTTGGGCCTGCACATTGGCAATCTAACCTCGGCTTTGACCGACAGAATACTTGAAATCATGAGTTTTCTCTTTTTCCTCTTCTTCCCCCAATTAGAGATGGGCAAAAAAACCGGGCTTGGCCCAGCCGTGAAGGGCTCGTTCAGGCAGTCCGCAGCAAATGCGCCTAGTTATAGGTTGAAAATTTAAAAGCTCACTGAAGATGGACTTGAATATAAACTAATGGAAACGTGTTTTATATTTTATAAATAAAATTTCTTATTTTATAGATTATGGGCTTTATATTTTAAATTTTATACATTTTATATATTTATATTTTGTGTATTTGATTATTAGTTTATTATATATTGTATAATCGATTAATCATCTTTAATTTAAGTATTCTATTATTTTTTTCCTATTTTAAATTTTGTTAAAAATTTATTTAAGTCCAGGCCCGTGGGCTTCAGCCCAAACCCAACTTATCTAAGTATGGACGGGCTTTTGGACGGCTTGTGTCGGGCCCAAACTCTTACATTGTCATCCCACGCCTCTCCCCCCCTTTCCAACCAATTTTTTCTTTTCCGCTTCAAAATATTTGGATGAGATGAAAAATCTCACCTATTTAAAAGGATATTTTCAACCAACTCAACTATGTTTAGAAAGCTATTAATGAATCTTTGGCCCAGTCGAAAAGCCTTACATTTATAATAATAAGAATAAAAGTTCAAGCCTTCGTAAAAATATTATAAAGATTAGTTTTAGTTCATTATCAATTATCAATGTAAACATAAATATGAATGTTCATAATAATTAATGTGAACATAAATATAATTTTGCTAATGTCTTTTTTTTTTTTTTTTCAATTGCAATCAATGCATGGAATCGATGATGATCACGTTATCTTCTGTGACTCTTTTGCTCCGGTTATAATGTCTTATAAATTAATACACAAAACTACACATAACAGATGGCTAAAATTAATTAACATAGCACGATATGAATGTTCTGTACAACCTGAAAGTGCATGCCCTAACTCACAAGACAATAATAAATTTCATGTAATAAGTTCAAAAAAATGATAAATAAAACAACTATAATTGAAATTATTTGAATTTGTATTTCGTGCAGGAGAAATTATGCTTTTAGATGCCCAAAATGTCAAGTTTAGAACGAGAATTTGACACTACTAATTGAAAAAGTGGCTACCAAGTTCTTCAGGATGAAGTAATCTAAAAGGTGTTACAGTATAATCTAAAAGTAAGAACAAAACAAACATTTAAAATTAAATAATGACCTTTAATTTTATATCAAGCATAAGCTAAAAAAAGAAAACAATAATAATAATAATTTGGCACAATCACATAAATAATTTCATCACTTGGTACCTTCCCAGTTCTCACTTTCTAATTAATTAATCTTTAACTTTTTTTTTTTTTTGCTCGTTTTCATTCTCAAACGATTATGAAATGGTCTTTTTATAATTTGATTTTGCTGACCTAAATGATTAAATAGCCGGTTTTGACTTTCAACGTGCGACATTATTATTATTATTATTTTTGTTTACTGTTTAGCATATAAGATTTTTTGGGCATAAAATTAGCCATTCATCTATTTATTTCTTAGATTGAATCATTGAAAATAAAAGCCAACCTTGTTGATTGATGATTATTTAGAAAATAAGGACCTTTTGTTAAATATGAGTAACAGTATTCATTAAAACTGTAGAAATCGCGCATTAACATAATCAACTTGAAATGGGGTCATTTTATACGAAATCTTAAGTGAAAGAGTGAACATGTTATCTCATTCTTTTTGTTTCATGAAAATATACCCATGGAAATGAGAGTTTTCTCAATGAACAAGTGCTGGATATACTTAAATATTTTAAATTATGAATAAAAAAGTTAAATATTATTCTAATAAAATAATAAATATTGGATATACTCAAATATTTTAAATTATTAATTATTGTATCATTCTACCCCTTAGCTTTATGTTTTGGAAGAAAAATATACAAAAATGGCTTTTAACCAAAAAAAAATATTATTATTATTCAAAACAGAAAATAAGTAAAATTACAATTTACAACAAGTGATGTTAATAAAAAAAAGAAACCGATAAAAATTTGGGATTAGGATTAGGGGTTAAGGATTCGGTTTTTGAATTTCCTAAATTTTATATTTTTTTAAATTTTTAATCCATTGAATAATATAAGTAACCCATAGTTGATAGTGGAAAGTAAATAAATTTTACGGGTTAATTTATCTTTTAGATAGTTTGAAGGGTAGAATTGTATTTTGGATGGTAAAAGTCAAGATGAGGGTAAAATGTTTAGTGATTTATATTCTTAAAATATTTAAATTCAAGATGAGGATAAAAATTAATTTTTTTTTTATTTTTATTGTGGTGATATTATAAATAAAATTCGTGATTATAATTGTTTTATAAATTAAATATAAATATAAATAATTTTATTTTTTTAAAGGCCTATTACTATTTTTCTCTATTTTGTCATATAACTTGAAATATGTTAGACCTTAAGGGATGAAATGAAGTTATCTTTATTAACCCCATAAAACTGATAGTTAGTTAGGATTAGGGGCGTTTTCATATTTTAATCGGTCAACTGTTAAAAATAACGGTATTTAAAGAATAAGTTAAAGTTTTCATACTTTTAAGAGTTAAATTAAAATATGTCAATCTAATAAGAGGGTAGGATGAAATTTATCTTTATTTATATTGCCATTTTGCAGCCATACTGTATAATAATGTCAGACATGTCATTATTTTATTTTTATAATTACTGTATACTATGCATATGGCTGTTAATCAGTCGATCTTTTATTTTTATGATAGAGCAAAAGTTTATTATTATTATTATTTTTACAGACAAAAGAAAAATGTTTAATATGTACATTTATTATTTAATTATATTTTAGCTAAGATAAATCAGAACTTATGATATTTGTAAATATTTGCAGGATATACCAGAAATATATGAAGCATGTAACATATTATTGACCCAAAGAATTTATATAATTATTATATTAATTCATCAACACCTCTTTAATTAAGTTGTTAGGCACCTTCTTATTTTATCATTGAAGTTGATAGTTCAATTTTCTTGCATGTGTAGAAATTTATTTATTTATTTATTTTTTATAATTTCATATCTTCAAACAAAACTTCAATAAATATAATATGGGTCATGAATGTAATATTAAAAATATAATAATATTAATTGAATATTTAATAAATAGATTTTATTAAGTTACATTTCATGTAACTTATAATGTCCCCAAAACATGCAAAAAAAAAAGAAAATTGTAATATTGAAGTGGAGTCCACATGAAAAATAACTGAATAGGACCCTTAACGAATGTATACGCTATTTATTATTATTAACTAAAACACCGCCAGGGAAAATTTGTAGAGGTGCGCAATTTCTGTTTCCGAAGGAACCGTTGTCCATAAAAAAAATAAAAAAAAAATTCGACGGGTGAAAAACGACATGCATCCCACCAGTCAATGAATTCTAAATTTTTAAGACTATTGTATTATTAATTTATAAATTTTTAAGAGAATGGGTTAAATTTTTATTTATTTTTGTGTGGCCATGTGCAATTGAGATCGGTCGAAGTCAGCTCTAATCGCGGTAAATTTATGCGAGCTTTACACGTGTCACAGGATGGTACGATCGTAGGGGAATTGAATATAGTAGCCATCACATCACATCATCTCTGTCACTCTCACTCACACGGGGCCACGCTCGAACATCTCGCTCATCTCATCCCCCCATCCCCGCATCTTAGCATGAGCCGATATTTAACGTTTAAAGAAGATCAGGCCCGTGAGGATCTGACGTCCAACGCCAAATTCGTAAAATTTCACTCGTGTGAAACGTGTCGGTAAAAATTAACTCTACGTTTACCACGTGTCGGATGCACCGCTCCATCTTGGGTTGCTGCGCCTGATCTTTCACTGTCATCGACTAGCCCACACGTGTTTCCTGCCCAGTTTGTGCAAAGTGTGGGGCTTCTGAAGATTATAAAAAAAAAAAAAAAACCTTTTATTTATGATAATAAAACGATGAATTAGAAATAAACCTTTTATAATAAACATGTATGATTGTATGTAACACCCAAAATTTATTCAACCAAATTTCTGTTGTTAACACGTCACAAATTCTACCTACAATAAATTGTTGCTTCCTTTTTTTTTTTCAATTATTATATTCCGGCTTAACAAGATATCATACTTTAATTTCTTTACGTTTTTTTAATTCCAGAGAAAAAGGTCAAACAAATTAATGTAGCGTTGTGTTCAAGAATTTTAAAGGCCTTTGCACACCGCCTCTTTTGAGACTTTTAATTCGTGGCGATTTGCACATCATTGATTAAAAGCATCAATCAGATTCAACTGCTTACTCTTATTATAGTTGTGTGATGAGCCGAAATTGGTTCATGTCGATTGCGTAAATACAAATTAGTTTTGCTTATTCGAAGATCCAAAGCTCGAGGTTGATTTGACGGAATTATTTCTATTAGCAAAGAATCTTTATCTAAAAATACCACTTCACCCAAAATCTAAAAAATTTGAAAAGCAGTATAATAAAATTTAAAAATAATATAACATTTGAGTAAATGAAGGCTTCCACTAACTATAGTGTTGTTGTCAAATAAAAATGCTTTGTTAGTATAAAATAAAAGAAGACCGTAATGTTTTATAAATATGAATTTTAAATAATAAATTCAAATAAAAATTAAATGAATATAAAACTAAGAAATTTATCGACGGTTCACCTACCATTTAGTAAAAGTTTAAAAATATATAAAATTAAAAAAATATATTATTGGTCCACCTAAGGTTTTATGAGTTTATCACCATATACTCTTTCGTTAACCTTTATCATTGTAGTGTATGCTGACATCACAAGGGTAATATGATCGTTTAATTGCTTAACTCTCTCTCTCTCTCTCTCTCTCTCTCTCTCTCTTCTCTCCTAAAAAAATTATCGACTTTTATCTAGAGTTAAAACAAATATCAAGGTTTTCTTTATGTAATAGAACACTTCAAGACACATGGAGGCCTTTTTGCAAGGATTCACTAATACAATTCTAAAATTCACCATAATTTGTTGAGGTTAGAATTTTATTTATTTACGTTTTTAAAAAATAATTAACATTCTCTTTACTTATAAGATTTCCAATTAATAAGATTAAAAAAACTGCCATAACTTTTGGAAAATTCGAATTCTTCACTTTATAACTAAGAGAGGAGATATTAACCAATTAATAAATTGTTGGTAAAATTAATATTTTAAACAATAAAAAACAAAACAACATCTGAAAATGTGTCTCAACACTAAATTTGTGATTCATTGACATTAGTAAAACACATTTCCTAATCTGGAGGAAATGATATATGCCAACAAAATTTATTATACCCTAAATAATAAGTTGTTCATTTTAATATTTTTTATGATTCGAAAAGAAAAAATAATCGAGTTTATGACGTCACGTCCCCGTTGAAATTACCGCCTTCGTGCTAAGTTCTAACCGTCTCCCAGACCCAGGTCCGAGAGGTCAAACCATTAACCTTTTTACCATTTTTCATCGATTGAAGTCAAAATTCAGAATGCGCCACGCCGAGTGTTTAGAATGTCCCTAAACTGGGAATCTAAAACCACGAGCCTGTGACGGCTGTGAAGATTCTCAACTCGTTTTTCTCGACTCTCGTCAAATAAATTACTTCTCTTCGTGGGTCCCGCCTTTCCTACTCCCCCGCTCACTGCCATTGAGATTTGAGCAGTCAATTGTTTAGAATGCCCCACGTGTCAACAAATTTAAGAGCCTTTCGTTTCCATTAAAACGACGGGCACGTTACTGAAGTTAATGAACGAGTTGCCGAGTTTTTGAAATAGACAAACAAACGAATATCTTGTGCTCGCTACGCCGCTCAAGTCATACACCTAACCAAGACCAGAAACGATTTCAGACTCGAACACGATCCTGTTCTGCCACGTCAGCTGCACTCACAAATCGGTCGAGTTCTCTCGAGTTAACACCGCCAGCAAGACTCGAGTCTCAAAACCGTTTTCAGAGAGAATCCGCTTTCATTGAAATCTCTTTAATAAATAAATAAAACAACTATATGAGAAATTGGGTTAATTACATTTTCGTCCCCGTTGTTTTACCTTTCCTCATCCAATATCATAGTTTCTCCTACTATATGATTAAGGTCCCTGATCAGGTGAACCTAAGGAAATGATCAAAATACCTTTATGGTGTTGAATTTGACCCTTACAAATATATATACTAGATTTTATTCTTTTGTATAAAATCTAAATAAATTTGAACTTTGATAAATTCTAAATAGGTTGATGCATATGATTTTTTTTTTCAGAATACTTAACATTTTTATTTTCTATCGTTAAAATATGATATTTAAAGACCACTTATAACTTTAATTATGTCATGTGATGCGTTGTAATTGTCTCTTTAATGTGTTAATATGAGGGGGAAAAAGATATTAATGACAAAGATATTTTACATTTATACAAGGGTATTTTTCAAAAGTAAAGTTAATAATGTTTTAAATTTGAATTATTTATTTTTAGAGTAATGCTAGAGATCTCAAAATTTGAGTTTCAATTAGAGTCCGAACTTATATGACATTCGTTAATTGAATGATATAAAAAAAATATGTAATTTTAATTTTTAAGTAACACATAACATTTGGAGTTAAGTTAGAATTCCAAATGTTATCCTTATTTGCATGTCCAAACGCTAAACTTGATACTTAATGACTAAATAAATTTATTTTTTGTTCATTAAATTTGGATGCATATAACATTTATTGCTAAAATAAATAGTAATTTTTTATCCACTTAGAACGTTATTTTCCGTAGCTAATAATATTTATAAGAATAAATATAGTAAAATAATGGTTGTAATTAAAATAATGATCAACATGCAACAAGATTGATCTACGATCATTTAAAACAATATACGATGGATCAACTCTTTAAATCGTATTAATGATCGTAGAGAAGTCTAATAAAATCAAGAGAATGATTATGCCAACTACACATATAATATACGGATATACCAAGGATCGCTCATTAATTCACTTTCCATTATCATAGTAGGCTTCGCCAAGAAAAGAAACTATAGCACAATAACAGTAATAGAAGCAACTTAAAAAACAAAAGTCTATACTATAGAAAGAAAGAAAAAGTAAGCTAAAAAAACACTCATTTTTCATTTTAAAAAAGTAGAATAAATAGTGTTCTTTCTAATTGAGAGGTGAAAAACAGTGATAAGATTTGGAAAAAAAAAAAATTAAGATTTGTCCGGTCTATCCAGTCTATCTAGTTAACTATTTTGTTCCATTTTTAGACCTAAAAAGAAACAACCCCAAACCTAAGACTATTTCAAATTGGACGGCAAGTTTAGGGATCCATTTTGTGAAATTTACATATTATATTTTCCATGTAATAAATTATAATAGTTAAAGGATCAGAACATTATTATGAAATAAAAAATGAAAAATTAAATTTTCCACCAAAAGGCACATTCTCTCTCTCTTTCTCTATCTGTTTCTCTCACTAACCATAACAATTTTGTTTCTGTCCCATGAGGTCAAAAAAGATCAGAATGAGAGAAAATAATTAAAAAAATAACCCATTAAAGATTAGAGGAAGCAAAGAGAAAGAGATAGACAGAGAGGGAGAGTGTGCGCATTCTTAGAAATTATAAAATAAAAAATAGCAAAAAAAAATATATTGGCATTTAGCAGCGCATAGTAATTCTGAAACAAGAAACAGAAGAGAAAGAGAAGACAGAAACAGCAAACTGAAACCAAAAAAATTAAAACCAAAAGCCTCTCATATTTTTCTTGTTTGGTACCTAATTTTAAATTCTAATTTTCTTTCCTTTTTCTTTTCGGTTTTCCCCTAATTAACTTTTTAAGTTCCCCTTTTATTTTTTGTCAATCTCATCAAAACCCAGAAACAAAATAAAGAAATTAAAACTCCTCACGTTTGTTTGTGTCAGAGAAAAAAAGAACAAAAAAAGATTGATTCTTTTGATCACATCCGTAAAATCCTATCTTCACGTAATCTTTTTTTTTTCCTGTCATCGTCTCAACCCACATACCAAAAGAAGTCAATTTTTATCATCAATCAATACAAAGTATCTTCAAAATCGGTTTTTGATCTCTGGGTTCTTCTCATATTCATCCAAAAAATCAATTCTCGTTTCCGAGTATTTTCAAAATCACATGAAACTCCAATTCAGTAATATTTTTATTCAAAATAATCCGATTTTTTGATCTGAACCGAGCAGTTTCGGATCCGGCTATTGTTCATTTAAGCATGTCAATGAAATCGGGGTCTTTAGATAACTGGAGAAACTATTTTCGATCAGCAAATGGTGATATTTTCGATATCATTGATCATGCTGTGATGGTGGCAGCTTTGGATTGCCCGAAAGAGTTTAAGTTACGGAGGGATCGTATTGCTGAGAAGTTGTTTACGTGTAAATTGACTCGGTGTTCGGGTTGCGATCGCGTTGAGTTGGCTGTTCCTTCTGGTAATGAATTTGATGATGATGAAGAGGATTGTAAAAGAGATGGCTGTGAGTTTGAAGCCGGTGGTAGTAAAGAGAGCAAAGTGAATAGTTGTAGAGATGATCATGTGAGTAATCAGATTGTTAGTAACTTTAGCTCTGGAGATATTGCTGAGGCATTGACTGATGAGATTGAAGAGGAGTCTCAAGTTGTTGGTGAGGTCTTAAGGATCAAAGAGATTCTTCACAACAGCCGAGACGAGGTTTCTGTTTGTTTCTTCTCAACTTTTGAGTAAAACTTTTATTATTTTGATGAGAAATTTGTGTGTACGTTCTGTTTTTTTATTATTGATCGGTAGCGTTCTGGTTTATGTTTGGTGCAGTCTGATTCTGTTTTGTTTGAATCATTGAGGAGGCTTCAATTGATGGCTCTGACTGTGGATACTCTAAAGGTTGGATGGAATCTCTTTTTATTCTTTGATTTGATGTAAATTTTTTGTTAGTGCTTTTTTCTTGTTTTTGGACTGATAGAGTTGCCGCTTCTTCCAGGCTACTGAGATTGGAAAGGCTGTTAATGGTCTCAGAAAACATGGTTCCAAGCAAATTCGACATCTTGCTAGGACTCTTATCGAGTATGGGTTTGTTTCTTGTGGCTATGTGTTTACAATCGCTGTAATTAGCTAAATTTGGTCAAGAGGAATCAGCACCCTTTTTGTGTAACCATGCATTTAGTGTTTTAAGTGTTCAATTTATCTTTGATGTGTACATTAAGATTAAGCAGTTCATAGATCTTGCCTAGTGAGCTGAATGAATTAAGAGTTGAATAAGGGGCTAGTCTCTAAGTTTTTGCATTTCTATTTTTCTTGAATTTTTGTATTTTTGCTTTATCATGCTCATCGAAAAACATTTAGCTGCCTTTTGGCTTAAAGCCCATTTTTGTTTCTTCTGGGCTATTGATGCTAGTTCCTCCTCCATTCTACTTTATCTGCTCATCTGCTGGATGATGTAGCCCGCCATCTATCGCTTTGCCTCTTCAAGTTAATTTATGAATGAGCCAAGTGATCGATAGCATGTGTTTGTGCTCAATTTCAGCATGAAAGTATAAAAATAAGCCAGCACCCCCTTGCCTCATTTTTCTAGTTAGTTAGTAGTTTACTGGATTCATTTTGATGAATCAATGAATTATGTGATGATACTTGACTTTTTTCATTTCCATTTTAGCTTTAGTATTCAGTAACAAAACTCATGTGCTAATATTATGGATTAAATAACACTTAAATATAGTTCTTATCCAGTTTTCTGAATTGCAGGGGATGGAAGGATTTGGTGGATGAATGGGTAAATGCTACAAAGGCCATCGCAGGTATGGACATGCTTGCAAGTATTTTGCATTTAAGCTCAGTCGAGATACAAGGCTTTCCAAATTTTTATTTTGAACCTGCTGTTTGGAATTGGTTTAATCAATTATTTTGTGGGTGCAGAAGGTACTCCTGACTCTGTGAACCCATCTGTTGTTGATGAAGAGGAAGGGCTTCCGTCTCCTCCTCTTGATGAACTAGCTTTCTTTGCTGGTCCATCTGCCGGGATAGAGCTCTCACAGGTGTTTGTTTTTTCCCTTTTGGTTTCAAATATAATTGTGAAAATAGTTTGCTTGTTTGTTTTATAATTTGAAGGCTGACTGGATCTTTTTTATCTGGGATGTCACCATAAATCCGACACGTGAAGTTTTTTGATGGCATGGATGATTTTGGAAGTGAGTACAATTTGCTATCTGTTATGCTTCTCTTACATAGCTTTAGCTATTCGGTTCTTTATTTGAATTCCCCACATCTGAGATTCATAAATTCATTATTATGAACGGGGAATGTTGTTTCAGATCCTCGAAACAGTGGGGAATTCATCAAGAACCGTGAAAGTGGAAGAAAACCTTCAGTGGAGAACCAAAATATCGCAAAGCGGAAACAGCAAACTCCTAATGAGCCGAATGTGCTTGCCAAGGATAACAATAGTCTACAGATGAAGAGACAAGAAGCTGTTGTGAGACCTAATAAACCCGCCAATAAACCCTCAAACACCAATTCTGGACCTGGGAGACCTCTAAAGCAAAATATGGGGCAAAAAGTAGATAACGAATCCAAGTTGCAGCAAAAATCTGATAAGGCTGCCATCAATAAGAAGCCACTCAACAGTCAACACAATGTGAGTGCAATTTTTTTTCCCCCTCGAAAGATGAATGCAAAAATTATGGTAGTTTCAAATTTGTAACCATGATTTTATCTGATTGTTATTCTTTACTCTGCAGAAACTGAAGTCTTCAGATGAAGATGCGGTCCAAGTAAAACTTGAAGCGACGAAAAGAAAACTTCAGGAGAGTTATCAACTAGCTGAGAACGGTTTGTCTCATCCCCTTTAGATTTTCTCTGTTTTAAGAAATTTCCAATTTTGATATTAATTTATCCTGAGTAAATTTGAAATATGTTTGACAAAGCTTTGGAAAGTGGATGTTCGAAATTAAAATTTTGTCAGCATTAATTTACTTAGTTTTGAGCTACTCTGACTGTGGTTCCTGTTCAACAGCGAAGAAGCAAAGGACGATACAGGTGATGGAATTGCATGATCTTCCTAAGCAAGGACTTGGCAACAGAAATCCACAATTGAGGCCCGGAAACTATAATCGGCATTGGGCAAATGGTCGGCGGTAGTTTCTCCAGTTTGGAAGACTTTTTTTCACAGCCTTCCAAGATTCTTCCATTCTCAAAAGCTGATGGAAGCACAACAATAACTCTCGGGTGTCTTGCCCCAACGAGCACCAGCAATAAGATGCCATTCACTGCTGCTGGGGAGGGCCATTCTGAAGCACAACAAAACCAAAGTTTGAAACTCCTTATCGTACATTTAGCACAATGAGTTATAAAGACTTATATATTCGGTGAAAATTGGGGAATAGGTTATCTCGCGTTCATCCTTAGTTCTCAAATTGGCATTGGGATGAATTTCTGTAAAGAAACTTGGTTTGCACCGTGCCCATCTGATTTGACTGCTAAACATTTTTTTCCCCTCACAATCAGACATTTATCCCACAGGATGGTAGAGTAAGTTTGCACAGAATAAGTGCACTTACGTTCAAATGATACTTTTTCTGCAAGCAGTTTGGGATAAGAAGGTTGAATCTCATTTGCATAGGAAATAATAGTTTATATTCGTGTACAAGCGTCAACTGACTCATTCGAACAAAAGTTCATTTGTTTGATCAAATTCGTTTTATATTTCTAGTTCTTGTATGGATAGATAGCTTTAACTAACTCCCTTGTCCTAAGAGTTTCAGCGAAGTAATGGTCAAATGTTGATATTTAAGGTCTTGTAGACACATTTACGTGTACCTGAGGACAAGAATGTAATACAAAGATTGATCGAGACAAATGTAATACGATGCTAATTTAAGTACAGTGCTTAAGTAATTTGAGGACTAATTACCACTCTGATTATTAATTGATGGTGCGAGGAGATGAAGATAAACATGGAGCGATGATACAATTTAGTAAAAAAAAAATTTATAAGCAAGGCAATTAATTATTAACACGGTATATGAAAAAAAGAATGAGCCTAACTAATTAAACCAAGCAAGAAGTTTGCAAAGCTAAGAAATATACAAAAAAAAAAAGGGGAAAAAAAAGTACAAGTATGCATGAATAGGGCACCCACGTGGTGTGATTAACTTTAAGTTATCCATTCATATAATTAATTAATTTCAAAGCAAAATTAGGTGTCCTCCAAATACGTGGTCCCCACCTTCATGCATTCAAAGTTCCATTGAGTACTCTTTGCATGTAGAAAAGCTTTGGTCCTCCTTCCTTTTCTTTCTTTATTGTTCCAAATGGAAAGTTTGATCTTATCTTTACATATATATATATATATATATATATTTGAAACGACATACTTTGTATTTATTAGTATAATTATTGGTAGATTTTCATATATATTAAAATTAAAAAAATAAAAAGAAAAGCTTTGTATACGGGGAGGTTGGTAGGTGTGGTTGGTGTTATTAGCTTGAAAGAATACTTTTTGGCGCCAAGAATAAACAGTTAAAAAAGAAAAAGAAAAAGTGATAGTAGTGTTATTCCATTTTAGGAGTCAAAAAAATTGAAAACAGATGGTACCCATTTAATTCAAGAACCCACACCAAAAGCGGTAATAATAATAATAAGAAGAAGAAGAAGAAGAAAGATTCTTTTGCCGGCTTTGACCATAACTTTTCTACAGGTTCCGAGTACACGCTGCAATATTATTGACCATCTGAATTCTTGCGACTAACATTTCTTTCTTTAAATCCTGGTCTACTTTCAAAAAGAAACGTTAATCCAACAACTGGCTGCGGCCATGTGGGTTTGGGTGGGATTTTGCCCAAACTACTAATAAATTAATTAAGCAAATAAAATTTGTGCGATTATAGAATAATTTTGATTTGTTTAGGATAAAAGAATTATAAATGCGGGGAATTGAATTGAGAATTTGAGATAGACCTTTGAACTGTTCAAAATCGTCTTCACAAGTGGGGTTTACACAAATATTTTTGAGTTTAACTAGTCATACACCAACTCTTTTACTAGTGAATTTAGATAATTTATAAATAATATTAACTACGACGGCCTAAATATGACACATGGTTTAATAAACTGAGGGTGGTTGTATTTTCTGGCCGTCACGTATGAATGATATTCAATGTTCATAGCCCTTGGAGAGAATTTATTGACGATTAGCTAATAGTCTAATACTAAAAGAAAATTGTTACGGCTTGCTATATTTTAAATTTTCAATTACTTGTATCGAGTCTCATTATAATTATCTCGCAAAAGGCATTCTAAGAGTAAGAGGTGGTTAAATTTATGAAAAACTTGTTAATTTTTTTTTTATATAAATAAATGTGATAAACATATATACGTTTATTAAATGAAAAATCAATAAAGGTATATTAATTATTACAAATTTAGTTGTATGGTCGGGTGCCAAATTTGCAAATATTGTTGGTGAAGGTGAGGTAAGGCACCGCGTAATAGCTAGCATTTTGACCATTTTTTCTTTATCCCTACTTGAAACTTTTGGGCAGACATTTCTTGACTCATTGACAATTTCTATAAGGACACGCTTTCCTTTTCTTTTTTTCGTTCTAAAATACTTAAATAAGATTTCTTTACCACACAAGTATCACTTCTTTTCAAAATAAAGTCTTGCCACTGAAATTTTTGCAATTGGATTTGCATCCACATAAGTATCATTGCTATGATTTCATTCTGCTTGTCATTATTCAAGCATCATTTTTTTTCATAATTACTTAGTTTATAAAGGCTACATATTCTTATAAGTGGAAAAAGGTGTCTATATATATATATTCTTTTTTAGCGTGGGTGTCTTTATTTTTTTTTTTCATGCGGGCATATTTTTAAGCTCAGTAGTTTAATTGAGTAAGATTTTAATATTATTAAACCACACGACTTTATAGTGTAATTAAAATGTGTCCATATTAAAATAAGTGAGGACGCCTACACCTGAGAATGTTTATTTTTTACAACTGCGAATCTCAAATTTACATTACAATCTTTTCTTTAATCTTGTGTCCTTTTTCTTTAATTATCATTTATTAAAATCGTTTGTCATAGTATTTGATCATTCATGCGACAACTTTAAATTCATGCCGCATCACTTGAGGATAAAAATAAAGACAATAATTGAATGGTAGCCCTTCTCCCTTTTTTTTTTTTTTTTTTTTTCTAATTAAGTGTGTGTGCACGCGTGTATATGCAGATCACCTACCAACTAAAGCTAAGGGCATGTGTTTTTGTAGCTACAATCTTTGTTATTTACATTATGTTATTGTCAATTGTATCGCCTGTCTATTAATCGCATGAAATTCAACATACAAACTGTTTATGACTCATTTAATTATATATTATGGTGACTCATTTCTAACAATTATGTTTTATTTTTCAGAATTAAAAATTTATTTAGTTGTATTTAGTCTAAAGTGAATATGGCACTTAGACGACTTATTAGCATACAAGTCGCTAAGTAAGCCTAAAACACTTCTCAAACTAACGAAACACATTAAATTTTGTTAAACCGGTGTTAGAAATATGAGACGATGAATGAACAAGTCGGGTTAATTTTTTAGATTGTTGTCACAATTAGCAAACGGCACAAATCCTAAATGCCCACCAAATTTCCCTTGAACAGCAAATCTAAGTAAGCACAACCGTTAAAACATTCAACAAAATACTGACATTTATATATATATATATTGCAGCACTAGACACCGTCGGAGATTCTATTCCACTTTATTAGATAATCCCTAATGAGTCCTAAATCTATAAAAATAATTCCACATTTTACAAATGTTGGTTGCTGAAGCCCAATATGAGCAAAAGAATTAAACTGATAAGGATCGGAATCAGTGGACCGCAATCCATAAATCGTAAAAATGTGCTAGCTAGGCCATCAATATCACCGTCAAAAAGAAAAGAAAAAAAAGCATATAAGAATAGGAGCATCAAAATCCCAAGATTTCCTACATTTGTCCCCCAACTGTGGGTCTCCAGCCACACAGCTTTTCAAGAATCCTAATTCTTAACATAAAAAATTAAAATATAAAAAATCCTAATACTAATCCTTTTAAAAAAAAGAAAAAAGAAAAAGAATTACATACCTTTTGATACCTTCCTTTTGTTTTCTTTTTTTAACTTTTATTGTTGTAGTTTTATTACTCAAAAGCTCAAGCACAAAAGTGGGGTTGTTGAAATACCATATTCCTTATCAAATAATCCAAGGAAAAAGAAGTCTCTTTCTGACTTTCTCAATTCCAAATTCCTATCCATCTGGCACTACTCAGTGCCCAAAGATTGCTTGTGGCTTTCAATTGTTTGCTTTGGCTCTAATCGTTATTTTGCCACCTCACAAATTTCACAAGTACCCAATAATGCACCAGCACTAAGATTGAAGAACCTGCGTTCAAAATACTCTACGCAAATATGTTATTTTCACTATCTACGACGTAAAACTTACGCTATGAAGATCTTATTCTTATACATTCCGTGATACACATCACATATTTTACACTTTGAAATGTAAAACCCTATTGGGTAGTCAAAATCAAGTTGGGTTGTTGCCATTCAAGTGGAAAGGCGGAGGTCCCTTTCTGAAAACATTTTTAACGGTTGAGCGGCAACGTATTGCAAGATTGTGCATAATCCAAGTGGATGCAGAACAAGGTTCCAGCGACAGGAAGCTCTGTACTCATTTTCTTTAAGATTAGGCGAAAGCAAGGTACCAATATTTGCTCACATTCAATGAGCGAGAAATTCTAGAATACCTAAGATGTATTACAATTAATTGTTGCACGTATGACATATGTAATTGAATTTAATATAACCATCACTTGCATGATGATTTTTTAAAATAAATACACATGTGTCATAGCATTATTTATTTATTGTATGACTGATATAATACCTCTATATTGTATTCTAAAATTTATCTTTTATCAGCAGACTAAGAAAGTGAGAGAGGCCAAATTTCAAGATGAGTTTAATTTCCTCAGGTGTTGGTGGTCGGCAGCGAGCTTGCAGTTGCTTGCCAACAATCATAACTTTCTTTGAATTGTGATAATTCCCGAGCAAACCTGAATGATAATGTAACATCCAGCTGCTACCCTCCTTAATAATGAGAGATTAGTGGTAACTGATGTGACTGTCAAATCTAATCTGTTGACTTTTTAGCATTGGAGAGGCCTACCAATCACCTAACCTTTTAGTTTTGCCGACAAGAAATTAAGAAATCAAAGTAATAATGATGGGGGAGCAAAGTCCACTGATTTGGTCGGGTCAGTTCATTTCACGCATCAAAAGCTCCGACCTTTTCCGGCCATTCATAGCACAATCCACAAGGACTTAGTAAATTAAATAAAAAATTTCCATTGAAGGCTAAAGATTAATGTCTGGCATCAATTTTTAAATTCGTTTTTGAGAAAATAAACGTTTTCTGCATTCAAAATCGGAACTGTACAGTTCCAGTGTAACTATCTGAAAAAGGACCAAGATACTCGGGTATTGCTGGAGCCTGGAAAATAATGTAATGCCTTTTACACAGAGAGACAAAGAATGGTCAACTCAAACTTTGACTCTTAAAATAATCAGTTAGTTACAGTTCATCTATTAGCCTAAATTCTAAGCTAAAACGGGTTTGTAGTGAATGCTTTAAGCATCAGATAGCCAGGTACCCTAACCACTAATGAGTGAAATGCACTAGTCTAACTGTTTTTGGCCTTAATTAAAAGGCTCAAATAACTGTCGAACAACTTGATGTTTACGAAAGGTTAATTAAATTGAACGAAGCTTGTTGAAAGTTGTAACCCACAAGCCCGTAAAAATTTGGGATGTGTAGCATTATTGAAATTATATTGTTATTACCCGTGCCTAAAATCCCATAAGATCGATTACGTCGTTTCTGGCTAGATATTTCTTTGTGTGTTTCAGGAGATGAGAGCACATGGTAGGTACCCCCTATATCTTGATAGATAGGTTTGAATCCACTATCTCCACAATTTAGGGGTAGTCATTCTGTCCAAAAGCAACAGCTACACAAGCAAGCAAGTTGAAAATGAGTGGAAACCACCATTAGGCAGCAGGTCACCAACACACGCAGCATGCTCTTGAGAAGCGAAGTAAAGACGCCCATTAAGTATAAACGATTGCGACTTGGGTTGCCCCCTGATGGGCTAACAAAAGTTTCATAAATAATTTGACCTATTTCAGATATTTGGGCTTCCAAGGGCCTATGAGATGCTTAAATTTGTTCCGAAAGGAAAAAGAAAAAAAAAATTCAAATAGCAGAATTATACCAAGGAAAAGAAATAGCATATCACATTATGGCATAATAGACAGTAACATAATAACATCATCGACCACAGAACATAAGAACACAATGGCTAAGGATAATAGAATACAAAAATAGATCAAATCCAGAATAGATAGTAAGGTAAAGGTAGCACACACTACTACTCTCAAAACATGCATCCATCCTTTAATTTCTCCATCCTCAATAGTCGATCCTCATCGATCCCATCATCCATCACTCACTTTACTGCTACTTGATGTAAAAAACTCGAGAAAGAAAAACTATAACACATCATAGATCATTTTTTGCAATCCCAAGCAAGGTTGACAAAACCAGCTACACAGACAAATATGCATCATACACAACTTCTTCAAATATGCTCCATTTCTCCCTCTTCCTCATCTTCATACTCACCTTCCTCATCGGCGGTGGCATCCTGGTACTGCTGGTACTCAGACACGAGGTCATTCATATTGCTCTCAGCTTCAGTGAACTCCATTTCATCCATTCCTTCACCAGTGTACCAGTGAAGGAAAGCCTTTCTCCTAAACATAGCTGTGAATTGCTCACTCACTCTTCGGAACATTTCTTGGATAGATGTTGAGTTCCCGATGAAGGTGGATGCCATGGAGAGACCTCTGGGAGGAATGTCACAAACACTGGACTTCACATTGTTTGGAATCCACTCCACAAAGTAGGAAGAGTTTTTGTTTTGAACATTGATCATCTGCTCGTCGACTTCCTTGGTGCTCATTTTACCCCTGAACATGGCAGAAGCAGTGAGGTAACGACCATGCCTTGGGTCGGCAGCACACATCATGTTCTTGGCATCCCACATTTGTTGGGTAAGTTCTGGGACTGTCAAGGCACGGTACTGCTGAGAACCACGGGAGGTAAGGGGAGCAAACCCAACCATGAAGAAGTGCAGGCGAGGGAAAGGAATCAAGTTAACAGCAAGCTTTCGAAGGTCAGAGTTCAGTTGACCAGGAAACCTGAGGCAGCAAGTGACGCCACTCATGGTTGCAGAAATCAAGTGGTTCAAGTCACCAACTGCATAAAATAGTCACAAAATATAAGTTCACAATTCAAGCAATGAACCATTTTCCTTGTAAAACTCAATTGCAAAAAGGTTACTCATCAAGCCTCATTGTGCAATCAATTACACAGAACTAAGCAAATTCCATCAGAAATCCCTTTGAAAGCAGTACACAATACAAATACATTATCAATGTAAAAATTAGTGTAAACTATCCAAATTCCAGATGCATTGATAAAAGGGTTGTAAAGTTTGCATCATCAATAATAATATCCACCCATGGCATTTTCAGGTTTATAATTGTCCCTTCAGCAGCAAAATATAGGTTAAGTAACTCATGATTAAAGACAATGTGGTCCCTATGGTGACTAATAACTCATGCATGACAGCCAAAAAGCAAGTAAACAACATGGGATACATCATGCCAACCAGAAAAACGTGGTCCCCAAAACAAATGTCCTACTTTCATATCAAGGAACAAGTTTGAATATGCATTTATGAAGAAAATAAAAAGTACAGACAATGAATTGGTTGCCTTCATCCATGTCACAAAATGGGGTCCCCACCTCTTATTTTTCATCTAAATGAACATGATGCATATAATAATTTGGGCCCTCCTTAATTGACATGGAAACTACCAGATGAACCTGAACAAACTGGAACCATAAAGACAACTCAGATCACAAAAGTCTGGCAAACCAACAAATTACTATATGAATTCATTCAGGACAATATAAATCAACAATTCATAAATTCCATACAAATTCAGGGCTAAATATTCCTCTGTCAACATATGGGGAGAAATATTATAAATCACACAAGAAGAAAGCACTGAATTAACAGATAAGACTATTAAAATTATAAAAACTAACATGGCAAGAAGAAAAAAATTACCATTAGATGAAATGGGTATAAAACATTTTGCACATAAACTAAATGCACAAATGATACACTAAAAGGGAATTCAGATACTTACAGCTTGGTGTGGTCAATTTAAGAGTTCTGAAGCAGATGTCATACAAAGCCTCATTATCAAGGACCATGCACTCATCTGCATTCTCAACAAGCTGGTGAACAGAGAGGGTTGCATTGTAGGGCTCAACAACTGTATCGGAGACCTTTGGAGAAGGGAACACTGAGAATGTGAGCATCATCCTGTCAGGATACTCCTCCCTAATTTTTGAGATCAACAAGGTACCCATTCCAGAACCAGTTCCTCCACCCAAAGAGTGGCAGACTTGGAAACCTGCATTACAACAAAAGGTCAGTCTAATCACACGCCTGAAAAGAATATTGGGAAATGATCAAAATGCAGTACTAACACTGATATATTCCCATGTTAACAAACAATTATTCTATAAATTTGAAAAAATCATCCAACATTATACCTTGAAGACAGTCACAGTTCTCAGCCTCTTTTCTCACAACATCAAGAACAGCATCAATAAGCTCAGCACCCTCAGTGTAGTGACCCTTGGCCCAATTGTTTCCAGCACCAGACTGTCCAAACACAAAGTTATCAGGCCTGAAAATCTGGCCGTATGGACCAGTTCTAACACTGTCCATGGTGCCAGGCTCCAAATCCATGAGAACTGCACGAGGAACAAACCGCCCACAGGAGGCCTCATTGTAGTAGACATTGACACGCTCCAACTGCAGATCTGAGGTGCCAATGTATCTTCCGGTTGGGTCGATGCCATGTTCATCACAGACAACCTCCCAGAACTTGGAACCAATCTGGTTACCACATTGTCCACCCTGAACATGAAGGATCTCCCTCATTTTTCCTGAAATTTCACATAAATGAAAATTAGCAATTGAGAGGTGAAATGCACGTAAGATACCATAAATTATACCAATTCAAAGAATAATGATATACACAATCTGATCAAATATCAAAGCTTAAAAATCACGAAACACTCATCATGACAGTTAAAACTACTAATATTACATCATAAACAACACAATTTGCATTAAACTTCACATACTAAAAGCACAGATCGATTTGCAGATTCTCCAGCACACATAAAAAATGTGAAAATATCTCAATTATATCACAGTATTTCAATAACAACAAAAGAATATTGCATAATTCAAACAAGCAATAAACTATCAAGATTTTCAATCAACTAAACAAACTTGAAGTCACACATGGTTTCACATAGAATGAATTATAATAGATCTAGTAATTTTTACCAAAATTAAAAAAAAAAAAAAAAAGAATCCGGCAATTGAAACATGGAATGAAAACAAAACAGTAGAGCAGTATAAAGCTCCAGGATCTTCACAACAAATAAAACGAACACAACATCAATATCGTAGAAACATAATTCCAATGAAAACGTACTAAATTATACATGAAGTAAAAATTCATTGACTTCAAGTCTACAGATCTAATCATCTAAACAAATTATTACTAAAAACTATAAATCGAAGAGAATTCACATAACAGTTAACAAAAATTATGCGCAATGCGATCGAAAATTTTAGATCCCAAGAGTAAGAGAGAAAGCAGATACCTGAGACTTACTGAAGATTTTCGCTAGAGAGAGAAAAAATGAGAGTGAGATAAAATTCAAATGAGAGTTGTGAGCAAGAGAGTGAACCCTAAACTTGTCTATATATGCAGAGAGTGGAGTGAGGGAGTGAGATCTGACGGTCTCTGTTGGTTCCCTCCTTTTTTTATTTGAAGCCGTTGGATGCCGTTGGATTACCATAATAGACGGTCACGATGGCTTATTGTCTGTCTGTCATTTTAATTTATGGTGGGAATTTAAAAATTTGGCGGAGATTTTGGGACTGATATACCCTTTGACGAATGACGGGAATGTCCTTTGACTCAAGTTTGAATAAAATCTGAGGAATGTCTTTTTTTGCAGATTCACACTGACCTACCGACTCACGTTTACTGTTAGATTTTTGTTTACAATTTTCAATTCGATACAAACGGAGGCCGTCATATGGTAGCGGTCAACTTTTCAGTTTTCAGGTAAATTTTTCAAAGATGTACGTCTTCTTGCCGTCCACATAATTTACAAGAAATATAAATTAAAGCATACTTTATCACCTTATATTAACCTAATCAATTACAAATATGTAAGAATTTAATAATTTTTTATAGATTTTTAAATTTCATACTTATCCGGAATATGTAAGAATAGTAAGTTATTAGGACAAATTGCAGTATGATATCTTTTGTCTAGGTAATTTAAAAAGTGAGATTTTTTTTAATTAATTGGATTAGTAACAAATACATAACATATAATATTATATGAAAATAATTTAAAGATTAAAGTGAGTATACTCATAATAGCTCATTAACCCTCTCCTCTATTATTTATTGTTGTTACATAAATCTTGATGTTTGTTTTGAACAATAGATTCTTTAGGCTATCCTAAATCTTGATGTTGACTTTGAAGTCATCTTGGTATTGGGAGAAGTAGAGAGATGCCAATGAGTCGAAGTCTTTGCTGAATTATCTTCTCCGCTCTCCCTTTTTGTTGGACTCTTGAGATTTATTTATACTCAAACATTTATGGGTTTAAATTATAATTTACTATTAAACAAAGCATAACAAGACATATAGGACCCATGCTTTGTATGTATCAATTTAAATTCAAATTAATTTCTAATTAAATGTCTAATGGGATTAAGGATAATTTATTGAGAATCTACTCTACGTTTACTCTACTGCTATATAAGTTTTTGTAATATTCTAAATAATATATTTAATTATTAACATAAAACTACCTAATAAAATTAATACAAATCACTTGCTTATGTTTTGTTGTTACAACCATAATAGAGGTCATGATCTATCAGTTATATATAACAATTTAAATGAAACTTCTTAATCAAATCAATTTATTTATAAATACATATATTATTTGTTTTCGTACATTATCTCATTTATTTTTTATAGATGTTTTCTTTATTTAATTATTTTTTATAATGTTTTCTCATTTTATTGATTGGTTTATTAGTTATAGCCATCAAAATGATATTGAAGACTTACCCTTAAAATAAATGTTATTGATTGAATAGGTATTCTAACGTCGCCGTTCCATGAAACAGTTTCTCCTCTCATACGTTGAAAAAGAAAATAGACAAATTGTAAATAGTTTCCATTTGGCAGTTGGCACACAGGTCATTTCCGCTAAATTAACCAATTGGGATGGAGGGCAAAATGGTCAATGACGGCAACAAAATCAGTTGAGATTTTTTTATAGCATTTTGCAGTCTTGACACATCAACCCAAACAAATATTTCCCTAAATCTTTCCCATCTACTTTAAGAAATTAACACCACAAGCGCGTGCCCACTACTTCAAAGATTATTGGATCACGATTAGGAATGGTAATAGGTAAGGTTGGGTTGACTAGGCCTATTTTATTTTTTATCCCATTAAAAATTTTGTCTTAATTCTTTACTCTATTTCTCTATAAATTTACTAAGGTGAGAATAGAGACTTCTTATATAGGGGAGTGATTCTCCATCCTTACCTTATTCCTTATTTACTTAGTTTATAATATGTATAGATATATAATTTTAAAAAATTAAAAAAATAAAAATTTCAATAAAATCATTACCATATTATAAAGTATTTAAATTATTTAAAAATTTCTAAAATTTTGAAACAATATAATGACATCAAAATTAAAAAAAAATTGAAGAAAGCAGCATCTTAAGAGAGAAAATAATAATTTTTTAAGAGAACATTACAATATTTTAAGGCTGAATTAATAAGAATTATATTGTAAGAATTTCTTTTTAATTATAACATATTTATATTAGGTAAAAATAAGAAAAAATTTGTTAACTAATATTGTAATTGACAAAATAAAAAGTTATTAAAAAATATTATACAATGAGGATTTATATTAGGTAAAAATAAGAAAAAAAATTGTTAACTAATATTGTAATTGATAAAATAAAAAGTTATTAAAAAAATATTATACAATGAGGATTGAAGTGAGGGTGTGGTAAAAAATACAAAACCAAATCCTACTCTAAATTCGTAGTGGATTTCACTATCCTTAATCACTATACAAGCGCGACACGATTCACATAACCGTCTGATGTGTCACGCGCACTTTGGCATTTCATAATGGCGCGTGGAAGTAACTCCTTGCAGGCCTCGAAACAGACAAAATTGGTCTGAGAATTTTGCAGCAGGCCACATGAGATAAGGTTATGTGACATGTGATCTACCAATTATGCCGGCCAAGACACTGGGTTCGGGTTAATCTTTAACTATGGTTAATATTTGCGGAATCAGATTTTAGATCTGCTTCCTGAGCTGTGTCGTGCTTGCTTGTTTTGGGGTTCAAGCATCTTCAATTATTTCTTAACTACTCACCTTAAATTATCCTTTTTTTTTATTTTTTGGTAAATGAAGAAATAAAAAATGATCGATCAAAGAGGTCTTGATTCGACATCACATGAAAATTAGTTAATGAAATTGGGCTTCTTCTAATTTAATAAATCGTCGGTCACATGAATAAACTCGTCTACAATCTCATGTTCATTTGAGCCATCCTAATATTATGTGAATATTTGTCTTTCAGAAAAGGTGATACCAAATTTTCCTTTATAACACAAATTATTAAGTGGTTGAGGCTTATTTAGGAATTAGGAGCTCCTAAATTATAATATAGATTAGACATTGCCATCATCTTGTTTCCTCAACAACTGGATTAATTGAAATGTAACCGCTCAGCTTGTATAACAATTAGAATATTGAAGCAACATCAATTTTGTGTTCTAAGGAAGCTTCCTTCACTATTATTAGTATTATTTTCCAGAAGAAGAAGAGGCTTCCTTGATTGTTTTTTGGTTAGCTGGGCCTGAAATTAACTTATGGATTCAGTACCCAATTGGACCATTTGAACACCCATGGGCCTTTACTGTCACTAGATTGGGCTAGACGAATAACAGCAGAGTAGGCCTTTTAACAACCCTCTATATTCCTTGTAAAACCCCTCCTTCGACATTACCTAAATAACAAAAAATAAATTAATTCCTTTTTTGTTTTGAATAAAAATTGAATTTAAAACTTCAATAAATTATCATTTTAACAATTTTTTTTACATATGTTGTTTTGAGAACTTTTAAAAATTTAGAATTATGGAGATAGAAATTACATAACAAGAAGAGAATGTAGGATTTTTATAAATAAAACTTAAAAAGAAATTATCTTTTTAGGATGAAATCTATTGACTATATGATTGATTTTAATTTATGAATTAGTATTTAATATGTTAAACTGAGCACTTTCAAAAGGGGTGCTATAAGGAATTTTAAGGGGTGGTAAAAGCTCCACTCATTAAAGTACTGAGTGGAGCTTGATGCATCCATCAAATTCCTTAATGCAATGTCCAAAGTCATGTACTTCATTCCGACGAGGGGTGAAAGCAAGATACGAGTGACAGTGAAGTGTTTTTTTTAGCATTATTTATTTATTTTTTATTTTTTTATGAGTTGTAGTAATACTAAAGTTTTCAACTAGTACTCGACATTTGAAATTCCAATGATATCTAAAATTATTTTATTCTCTCATCCAATTAATAAACACCACGTATCACTTAAAAGATAGGTTGAGAAGTATAAAATTAATTTACTTTTTTTATTTGTTGATCATTGGATGGAGGGTAAGATGCCAACTTACCCTCCATCCTGTAATTTGCAATTTGGAAGGCAATATTTTGGATTTTGGTATGAAATGAAGATCCATACTCTGAAAAGTTTTATTAGGTTTTTAGCAGCAATTGCTGGTCTTTTCTTCTTTTACTTCATCCAGTTCTTGGACTTTGTACCATCCATTCCGGTGCGGTTGGATTCCGTTCAATATCCGAAAGATTTAGGGCACATCTTTTGTTGTTTCCATTGCTAAAAGTGATTGAAAATTTGACATCCGTTTGACATATTAATTTACTGGTATTAATTATACCAAAACAAAAAGTTGTGACAATGTATGATTAGATTTAAGGAAGCCGGCCACTTGGGCTTGTAGTCTAATGGTGAACTATTGCTCTTAAAGTCAAGTATGACTATGAGGGCAATGGTTCGAGTGTTCACAGACTCAAACTCCCTCAATTAATTATAATTGTGTGGAGATCGCTTATAACGTCTTTCTCCCTTACGAAATGTGAGTGGAGTAGAGACATCTCTCTTCAGGAGGGGTATTTAACTGGGCATCTACTTCATAGAATAAAAATGTAATAATGTAAATCTCAGTTATATATCTGATTGTAAATATCAGTACAATGATATGTTATCATTTGTAAATATCTCTATTTAATACAGTAACAATGATGCTTAATCAATAAAAAAAAAAAAAAAAAAAGATTTTAAGGAAGCCGGACTACATGCACTATTGCCATTTGTCCGATATATAGATGAAGCGCTAGTGTTGAGTTGCTGACTTTTGAGTTTTGACCTTTGAACCTGTTTAGAGTTTACAACTTCGATTGACGTTGTGTATAAAGAGTTGTTAAGTTCTTTAAATTATCTTTAAAAAAAAAAAAAAAAAACCTTCAACTCTTAATTAATGAGAAAGAAAGAGAAAAAAAAAACAATGATCAAAGGCAATGACATTGTCTCTTCTTTTCCCATTTGGTGCCCAATTACGGAACATTACATCACTAAAGATTGCAGGCCTCAACTTATGCATTCAACAAAATTTTTTCTTTGATATCCCTTCAAGAGTCCAGCTAAGCTACAGCTTCATAACCTCTGAAATTGGTTCACAACTCACATTTTTAGGGGAAAAAAATATCTAAATTGAAGAAAATCTAAGGATTTTACAAATATAAACATGTCGCTTAAGACTTTTTTTTTTTTTTTCCTCCTTGGTTACTTGGAGTGGGCTGCTGGGATAATTATATGTGAATGGTGTTCCATGATAATTCTTAAAGCCAAATAATAATATTAATAATATTGTGAGTGCTATAAAATTAAACAAATTTTTTATTATTCTGGAGTCAATGATTTTGTGACCAAGTTCATTGCTTGATTAGCGGACTTTAGAAGCCAACTGCCAAGTAGCGGACTTAACTTTGGATGCCTTCAAACACACGGTCTTCGTTCTCAGTTTCTTCCTTTGGGTGGATTAGGGCCCGGTATGAATTGCTTTTGGTTCATAATTGATTTTGAAGAAGTCAAAGTTAATTTTAGATATTGGTTTTTTTTTTTTTTTTGAGAATTTATTTTTGGAAAAATAATCCCAATAGATGTTGAAAAGTATGGAAGGAGTAAGGTTTCAAATTTATTTTTGAATCAATTTTATACTTAATATAATTCTATATAAATTCTCATATGTATTATAAAAATCTAAAATTATCTTTATTAATAAGGAAATAAAATCATTGACTTTAAAAAGATTATTATTATTACAAATTACATTGAGATAACAAAATAAAAAATAAAATTAATAATATAAAATAGTTATTTTAATTATCAATTATTATATATACACGACAAACAAATGTTATAACATTTATATATGTTTATAAATGTGAAAATAAACTTTATTCAATATTATGTCTAAATAAGTCTTTTATATTGTTACAGGACCTTAACAACAAGATTTACTAAAGACATACAATTACTTTTAAAACTCAGTACTTTTAAAAATAAATTTCACCAAATATTTAATTAATTTTATTTACAGCTAATTATTTGTACACCTAATAATAATTATTTTAAAAATTACAGCATTACCAAAACAATCCTAACTATACAATTATCATCGACTATAATAGAAGTAATAATTAATAATAATCAAAAGGCAATTATTTTATTCAGTTTAGTTATATACAAAATTGTTTATAAAAACAAATCCAAGAGGCGCAATTAATTTATGTGCTGTATTTTTTCAACTACCTTGTATGAAATTAATTAATGGAGAAACTATCCCTTGATATGACATGCATCATATTGTATTTGGACGACACATTCTTTTCACGTTGATGATGTTGATAGTTAATATCACGTTATAATCTCTTGATTAAGAAACATGCAAGATGCAACCTTCTCATATCAAAAGTGACTCATCACTTTTGATGGGAGATCTCATATTTTTTTATGAACAATTAATTTTGAGTTTTTTTTTTTTTCAGTAAACCTTGTGGAAAATGTGTATGTGTAAACATTTATGCATGGGGGCATGTCCATATTTAATGCCCAAAATTAATTTCACAGGTGTAGGTCTTTGCCCTATGCGTGACGTTATTGGCAATGGAGAGAAATTTTGCAGTATGATGTGGGTGAAATGGAAAGCAACATTGGCTTTGCTCCACAAAATAACGTTGGGACTGAAACATGCAAAAATTGCAAAGCTTGAGATGTAGAATTTGGACCCTACCCATGTGCCTTTGTTGAACAATTATGTGTATAAAGCATGCAAATGCATTTCATGGCATACTACTAGGCCTGAACACAAAAGCAATATCGATTCCCCTTGTGGTAAAAAAGTTACAGCCCCAGCTCACTTATTTCATCTTGACCCATAACACAATCTGCTTTCATAACCATAAAAAGTGAAAGTAGAAAAAAGCAGAAAAAGGACATTTAGACAACTCCCAAGGACTCGTTTAAAGTGCTTTCGTTGGACTGGCTTTTGGAATTTAATATAATAATTTCTGCGGGTTGGAGTCCCGTACATACCCTTAGCCTTTTTCACATTTTCTTTTAAACCCATTTTGATTATTAATAATACAATAAAGAGAAGTAGAAGAATGTATTCGGATAGTAATCTACGGCTGCATCTAAATTTTGCTCCTGGAGTAACATACTCCTTTTCTTGTCCTTTTGCTCTGTCACCATTTGATTGAAATGAATGAAATCCAACGATTGAAAGTACATAGTACACATTTTTGGAGATTATTACCTGTGACGTGGGTTGAGAGAAGGTACTAATGTTAATACAACTTCCACAATGAGATACCGCAACCGACAATTTTGGCTACTTTAATATCCTCCAATAATGTCATAATTAACTTATCCAAACTTATGGTGTGTTCGGGGTAGCTGCGCAGCTACTTCTCACCTTATATTCTATTCTAGAAAATATTATTATAAAATTAAAGGTGGAGAGCAGCTGCGCTGTGGCAGCGCAATTACCTCAAACACATACTTAATTTAGTTTCATTTCGTTGGGGTTTAATTACTCCGTTAATACACTCATTAGCTGTTCAATGAACAACTATACTCATTTTTTCTTCCGTCCCAATTAGTTACAAATCTCACACATAAGAATGGGTGACGCAATTGAAAAACAATTCTCACGTGAAGCCATTTTCACTCGTTGGGTACTGTAGATTGAAATGAAATGTTACTTCCATTCATGCTCTTTGTTTTTTTATGGTTTTTTTGGGGACATAGATGCTAATGCTTAACTAACCACATGTGGACAAAGGAGCTCAGTGGTTAATTAATTACCCAGCTAAAGTAAAGTGAAGGGGGGTGGCATTGCGCTTGCACCACTTAGGTTCCTGGGCCATATATTTGCTGCCCTTTAATCATGGGATGTAAACACTCTTCTGTTAAATAATCATTAGCGACAATTAAGTTTCTCCAAAATCACCTACCAAATGCACCCCCACCCACAATGTATAAAATTAATCTTAAAGTTGAAACCGTCCTTTGCCAATTAAACCACTTTTTTAGTCCAAACAACCATCATTTCAACAAGATACCCCTATTCCCCGAGCCATAATTAAGCACCTACTAAATTCAACAAATTTTTTTATATCACTATCAACTTAAAATATTCTCTTTATATATATATTTTGCATTTTCTTTAGCAGGTATATTCTATGTGTTAACGTAAACCAAAGCATCTTATTTTAATTTTATTTTATAAGCCAAATAATATCATTATGAGGTTCCAATCTATGCCTATTTAAGAAGTATCTTATCTATAAAAAAAAAAGTATTTTTAAAAAAATCTAAAAAGAAGAAGTATTGGAAAAATAAAAAATTAGTATTAAAAAGCTAGAATTAACGATTTGATTTGGTTTAGATCGTGTTTTCTTTTTTATTTTAGCATAAATCAAATTATATCATAGCTTAACGTGAGTGAGATTAATTCCTGAGGTTTATGTACATCCTAAAAAACCTTAGTACTTTTATGGACTATTGTGGCAATCCATTGTGTTTGCATTATATTTTTTATAAGATATAAACGGAAAATTAATTATCAACTATTCATTGGTATAGTATTGGTGGATGTTTTCTGGCCTCATTATTAAGGTTAAGAGTTTGAATCTCTCCGTGTGTGTCATGGAATAGATGCATCAAACGCTTGTTGAGACATTCTAATAGAAGGTGAAATTTGCTCTCACAACACATCAACAGACTCGAAACGGATCAAAATGGCGAAAAAAAAAAGTATACTAGTTCACCGAAATGGATAATACTTTTTTTGTGTAACTTCCATTTTATCCCAAATATATAACAACATAATTATCTTTACTCTATGCAGTTGGTTAAATCATTGAGACTTTTTACGGACCAATAATGGGAGAATACCGATTAAGATATATTTAGAAAATAATTTAAGTAGAGATATTTTCTTTTATTTTTTTTAAATAGCAAAATCGAGTTCTAATTCGAGCTTAAATTAATATAATAATAACAAATTCGATATATACCCGGCCTAGATGAGAAATATGTGCCATAAAAATGATGTCTACTCCCGTGGAAGTCATGAAATTGTTCTGGGTCTCTCCAACTTATCATGATTATTACTTGTTTGGGAAAATTACTGAAAGATAATAACTAGCTATCATTTGAATGTATTCTTTGTGACTTTAATTTGTTCTGCCATCTTGTATGGATGCATGTATATGTGCAGAAGTGAACATCAACTCCCCTTTCCTTTTCTGTAATTAATTTTCTTGTTGAATGAGAAAACTCGAGTATTTTATTTCTAGTCTTCAGAAAACTCAAGCTGGTAAAACGTTTGATTGCCAAACATTTTACGTTTCAATATTTTTATCTTTTTTAAACTCTTTGACACTGGTTACTTGTTAACAACCAAGAAGCAATCAAACAATTACCTCGGACCTAAGTAATGCAACCACTTTTTTTTTTTTTTTTTGGTTCTTCTTAATAATCATGATTAATTTTAAGCAAAGATGAATCAATAACCTCAAGCAAGTCGGAGCCGAAGTTATCCGAGTAATAATACGTATCCTAAAATTTACCAAATAGTATAATAATGTAACATTAATCAATTTTTTTTTTTTGGTCTTATCCACGAGGTATCCTAGGGAGGGCTCCAACTGTGGGAGACACCTTTAAGCCCGTACCACAACCCAGACTAGAAATCCCCGCTCGAACCGGGAGGCACAGGTTCTCCCAACAAAGGCGACTTCCCTGCGACTCGAACTGGGGAGCAAACTCAGTCAAGCCACTTAAGGGGACTCCATTGCCAGTGGAGCCAACACTTTGTTGGTAACATTAATCAATTTTAAATTTTCGAGGGATCACTAAAAAGTTAGCTTAACTAAAATTTTGTGGGTGCGAGTAGACGAGTTAAGTAAAATTTTATGTGCTAAAAAATTTTGATTCCTCTAAGCATAACGTTTGTGACAGAGACAGCTGTTCCGTGGGCTCTCATGGCTCCATGCAAAGCCCATTTGAATAATTGCAGCTCAGGTGGATATGGACCCCACACCACGTAAACATATTTTTATTTTAATAATTTTTTTTTAAATTTTTTTAAATGTTAGGTTACCAAATTAAACAAAATCTGCCCTGTTGTTGTCAACTGTCGTCATACCCGAAAACTGTATTCATCAGATGAGACTATACCTGTAATTTACGCAACAACCCTACATTCCTCGGACCTGTCTTACAGCGGACATTTTCGTAAATACCAGCATAATTGTGGTTCATTTAACAATTAAGCATAACGCGCCGAACGTTTACAGAGAGACGAAGTCAGTACTCAGTACCACACTCGCGCAGCTTCACGCTCGTCACGCCACAATTTCTTTATCTTTCATAGCGAATTGAAGGATCCATCATAATTAAAAAAACAAGCCAAGTTAGCAAAAAAACATTTTTTTAAGGTTTCACGGGCTTCCACTTAATTGAAAAAGTTTTTAAGAAAATAAATAATTAGCAAAACGAGTCAACTAATATAAAATTTTAATTGACATTTCTTAAAAATAATTTTGCTTAGAAATATTGGATTAATAAAAAATAATTATAAATTATAATAAATTTTGGCTGGATTTTTAAATAATATTTTAATAGTATATTATTTAGTACCGACAATAATACTATAATTTATAAGTATTATTTGAACATTTGAGTATTAAGCGTCATGTGACACTTATTTATTGAATGATATTTTTATAACTTTTGAAATATTTAATTACTCTGTCATATCATTAAATGAATGTATTCACGTATTAGTTGAAGGATATAACATCACTTTTAGCACAAAACCTATTAAAATGACTATCAAAAGTATTAGATAAGACAAAATGATTTGGATTTAATATTGAGTTTTGCATAATGTTGTAATTGATAGTTGTTAGATAAAAATTAAATAAATATTAACATACACGTGGACGTGGTAAAAAATTATAAAAATAAAGGAAAAATGAATTTTTTTTCAAAACAAATAGAACATTTTATAAAGAATATTTATGGTTTAATAACATAAACAATCATTTAATCACGATAATATGCCCGTCAAAAACATTTTTTTCCCCTAATTAATGAAAAATTGAATTTCCAATATAAGAAACCTTCCGATCAAATGAAACGAAGAGGACTTGAAGCCTACCCACAAATTGACCCGACCCAAGTCACACTATTAACTATTTGGTGGAGTGGTCCCATAAAAAAGGGTAGTGGGGGGCCAGCGCGTGGATATAGGGAGAGGCGGACATGATAGACTTTTACCAAATCACCGGACACTTTTAACAGAACTAAAATCATGGCGTTAAAATGAAAAAGAAAACTAGAAAACATTGATCCAACTGAAGCAGTGCTGTTGTTAGAGAGAGGAGACAGACAAAGGGAGTGAAGGAGAGGAAACAAAAGCTTTTATAACTTTTGTTCTTTTGAAAAAGCCAAAGACCCGAAACAAACCCCCTTTAGATTCTTCTTCTTCTTCTTCTTGTTCTTCCTATCTCTTCTCTCAATAACAACAAGAATCTTTGTTAAACATGTACTAGTTTCAGTTTCGCTTCAGCATTTCATATTTCCTCTGCTTTCTACACACTCGTCCTCATTGTCATCTACTAACTAAGCCGTGAGTTCTTTTTTTTTTTTAATAAATTTTCTTTTGCCATTTTTCATGCTTTGGCTGTGTAATTTTGAGTTCTGGGTTTGTCTTGCTTTCGCTGCATGTTACATCTATACAGCAGAAAATAATTAGAGTATCATGACCAGTTCATTTTTCATTTTCTTTTTTAAAGAAAAAAATGGCTAATGTGGGTTGGAAAGGTGGGAATCTAGTTGACAAGTTGGTGTTTGGTTTGTTGCTTTTACAAGTAAGAATCTGTTATTGTAGCCAAAATCTTCATTTTCCGACTTAATTTTATAAAATTATTGCTTTTCCTTTTGAGGTTTTATTGGAAGTCTGGAAGGTGTCTTTTCTTTAATTTTCTCCCTCTTTCTTTTAGATGTGTAACAAATGTGCGCATCATCTTTAATTTAAGTTTATCAAGTTAATATACTAGATATTTCTTTTTTTTCTTTTTTTCTTTTTTTAGAGTAGTAAAAGTACTTGATGACCTTTGCATGCTAAATTTGGATGCAGATTTGCAGGTTGATAAACTTTCTCCTAATGAGACCTCCTTATTTACGTGGTGTGAATACTGAAATTTTGTTATCCACTGGGTGCTAAAATTTTAAAAATGGGATCATATAATTATTGGGATGTGAAATTACAAATTATTTTATATTTCTTTCAGTTTTGCTTAATTTTGTGAAGGTCTTTTGTGTTTGTTTGATCAATCCACCATCTGAGGTTGTTGCTTGTATTTACTTGTGATGAACAGAGGATCTGATCTGAAACAATGACAAAGATAAGTCCTGAAATTGAAGAAGATGTGCAGGCAGAATCACTTCTGTCTGTCTCAGCTGATGTCAGCTTTTCTTCCAATTGCTTCCCAAAATATAAATTAGGACCAGAAAATCAGATTGTGGAGGAGTCAAAGGAGGATAGCAAGGGTTTATCCTTGAAGGAGGTTGTCGAAAAAGAAACTGTCCAGTTGTCTGAGCAACATAAGCGCCTGTCAGTTCGTGACCTTGCAAGTAAATTCGACAAGAACTTGACAGCTGCTGCTAAATTGGCTGATGAGGTTCCCATCTTTTGTTCTTTGATCTTTTCATTTTTTTTGTTTTTAATTTCTAAAAATAAATAGCTTTGGCGTTCAACATTGGTTCCTTTCTTTCTCAATTTTATTTGCTTACCACCCTTCATTGAAGGATTACCAACTTCTGGTCAGAATAAATGATCAAATAAACGGTGCTTGAGTTCAGGCAAAACTTAGAGATGTGGCTTCTTTGGAGGGACATGTTCTTTTGAAAAAGCTTAGGGATGCATTGGAAGCTTTGAGAGGTCGAATGGCAGGGCGAACTAAGGAAGATGTTGAGAAAGCTATTTCTCTGGTTAGTTGGCGTTTATGTTGTGCTTTGTTTCTGCCAGTACTTTTTCCCCATTTTGAACCTTCATATCCTTGATATAGCAGAAAAATCTTTGTATTAAAATTTGATCTCGACCAATCAAACTAACTGCAGTGCAGTATCGTTTGTCTTGTTATTTTAAGTGTGAAGTTATAAATATTTGGATGTTAATTCCTTTTTTTCCAAGATTTATGACCCATAAATATTACCTAATGTGTTCCAGCCCTTTGGTCACCTGACTAGAGCTTTCAGTACTATAGCATGCTAGAGCCCACCTCAGATGCGCTCTAGCTATTAAGCTTATTATTTCTTATTGAACAAGAAATAGATTTTTTTTTTCACTGTTACCTAATTTATTCCAGCCCTTTGGGCACCTGATTAGAACTTTCAGAACTGTAGCATGCTAGAAGCCACCTCAGATCTGCTCTGGCTATTAAGCATATTATTTCTTGTTGAACAAGAAATAGATTTCTTTTTACTGTGCTTACATAAAACTTCTGGTGGCGCTTGCAACTGATGACATTCCATATCATGTGGTACCCATAGCCATTTCATATGTTCTTTAAAGGTCTTTACTCCTTATGGGTCAGAGGCAAGATGCTCTAAAATCAAATGAGAAAATGATCTGTATTGAAAGACTGTTATTGAGAACCATTTACTGCACTAGCTGTTCATCATATAAAAAATTAAAAGAATGTCCTTTTTTTCTAACATGAAGGGATCCTGTAACTTGAGTATATTTTGGTAATTGTGACAAGCAAAAGGTGGCTCAGGCTGTTGTTTGCATATGTCTAAATTCACAATTATTCTGGCTTCCAACAATCATAATTTTCAATATTATTTCCCTGCAGGTGGAGGCCCTAGCAGTCAAGTTGACCCAAAATGAAGGAGAGCTGATACAAGAGAAGTTTGAAGTGAAAAAACTGGCAAACTTTCTTAAACAGGTCATTTAATGATTTATGAATTCTGTCACCTACACATGCACACATAAACAAACAAAAGTAAGATTTTTTATTTATGTTCGGGACTTATCATGAACCACTGTTGCGGTGGCATAATAGAAATATTTTAATGGCTCAAATTTGGTGTCAGATTCATGCAAGAATGCGGCAACCAGACACGAATTTGCTTAATATATATTGTCTGTGCTGACTCCCATGCTAAAAAAAGCTCAATGCAATGCAATTGATTATGTTAGAAATAACCATTGATTTTGTTCAGTCAGTAAATGTAATCTTTGTTGTATGCTTCAGTTCTAGTATTAGGTCTAAATTGTTTGAGGCAGGCAAATTAATGAACTATATAGTTAATTTTCATAAGAAATTGTTCACTCTTATTATTACATAAGCTAAGTGAATGAATTTCCTACAAGTTATTCTTAATGTGCCAAACAAAATGTTTTGTATTGCATTACACACACACACACACATATATACACATGGCATAATTTGTATTGTCTTTGTGACATTAAAGCTATATAGGTGTCTTTGTATGAGATAATATTATGACGCATGGTATATAAAGCGGGAAGTTTACAGCTCTGGTGTCTTTATTTTTTATTATGAAACTTTTTTGGCCAGTGGAATAATGCTGTTCATCTTTTATGAATGATTTTCTTCTACAATTATTTTTTGACATTGGTAAGGAAAGAATAATGATGCACAACTGGCTTTCTTGATCATTGTCTTTTGTTCCATTAATTTGTTGGAGTCTGCACTCATGGTGGATTCGTCTTACTTTGCCTCCTAGAATTTTTGTTGATTTTTTTCTCTTTGGATGTTTTATCTTGTTTATTAAATTGAGTGATCTTTTTTCTATAGGCTTCTGAAGATGCTAAAAAGTTGGTCAACCAAGAAAAATCTTTTGCTTGTGCTGAAATTGAAAGTGCTAGGGCAGTGGTACAAAGATTTGGAGAGGCCCTTGAGGAAGAAGAGAAAAACTCCCCAAAATCTAAAACACAGGTTCCACTGATTATTTCTCTTTTCACCTTATTTATTTTTTGTTTAATTGATTAATTAAATTAAGGTCACAGAAGCAAATAAATAGCATATATGTATTATTAATATATCATTTGTGTCATCCAAGTTATTCTATAGCCAAGTGAAACTTGCCTGGACTAGATATGGGATATGGTTTATCAGATAAAATGGATTTTACTTGGGAGGTTTTGCATGTATACTATATATCTCAGTTGTGATATTTGTGAAGAATTTTAAAAAGTTATCTTAAAGATCTTGATACGGACAGAACCTTCAAGTGTCACACTCATAATCATAGAGTTTTAAATTGAAACCTTCTATCCTCATGGTTAAATTGCCCGAACTTGACTATGAAATACATGTCGCTACTATGTATGATTTCCCTTGTGTTATGGAATCGTTGACTCAGCAATTTCAAGAAAGGGGGGAAAAAAAGAAGAAGAAGAAAGAAACAAGAAACATAGAGATGTACTTAACTGTGATGAGCTTTTCAGTTCCACCAAGCAGAATTGACATAGAAATAGGAATTCTCATTACTACATGTTAACTTTTGATACTGCAGGATGTGGAGAGATTAGTAGACGAGATTCAAGAGGCTAGAAGAATAAAACGATTGCATCAACCTAGCAAGGTGCACTGATTTTTTGTCTCCTTACTTTTCTTGTCACATGTAGGATTTCAAAACAAACTTTTGGCATCACTGTGAGAAAGGTTTGAATTTATTATTGTCAGAGGATTTTGCACCAACTTCTGATTTTCAAATAACTAGACCACTCCACTGTTATGATTTTGATGTGGATAATTTCCTTATGCAAGTGATTGGTGACATTGTTCTTAAGTTGTACTTTTGCCTAGTATAAATAAGAGAAAAGGAATCTTTTTATTTAATGGTACACGAGAAGAGTGATCGTCTTCTAGAAGTGTTTGGAACTTAGTTTTGAGCATCTTGACTATGTTTGAGTTACATCCCGTCTGTTACTTCACCATGATAGCGAATTCTATAAAGGTTGGCTGTGAGTAATACAACTATGATATATGTTGTCAAAAGTGTTTCTACTTTAAGATATAAAACCATTTTGCTGGGTTTCGGGCATGTAACTAAAAACTGTTGTCATGGTAATATATCATTCAAAAAAGTAATTACTACCTTTTGCTCCTCCCTCCAAATCATATGTAGCCTTACTGATCATCCTCTATCGATTGTGCTCTCTATCTAGAACATAGTGGCTAGTGCCGGTTTGGCTTTCAAATGGATTTCCTTTTCTGGGTTGGAGTTGCAGGTTTTACTTTCCTTCATTTGTTTGCTGCATTTATTTCATCAAATTATATCTCTCCTACAATTCGGGGTTCAATTATGCTAGGGAGTGACTGTTTTCCAAGGTGATGCCATTTTTTTAAATTTTTTTATTTATACCTTATCGTTATGATGTGAATTGAACATAATTTAGTTGCTGCATTACAGAGATTTTCAGTTAAGCCATTTGTTATTCTGTATTTAGCTGTATGTTAAAGTATTCAGTTTGATTATTAGATATTGCATTATTTTTGCAGGTGATGGACATGGAACATGAGCTTCTTGCACTAAGAACTCAGATTCGAGAGAAATCTGTTTTATCGCTTAAGATTCAAAAAGAGGTCCTTTGGGCATTTTGTTATACTTATGCAACTTCAATAAATATTGTTCTTTATAAAAGTAAATAATTGTGCCATAAAATTGCTTATACATAAGAAAAGGCTGTAGAGTTGGAGTTTTTTCCTGCGCTATCTTACACCACAATTCTTTTCAGCTGGCAATGAATAAGAGGGCTGAGGAGAATAAATCTTGCTTGTATGTCTTTGATGGTTCTGAAGCCCTGGGTTCACATCTGCGAATCCGTCCTCGCTCAGACACTGCTCCATCACTTTCAAAATGTTCAATTCAATGGTATCGTGTATCACTTGATGGCAGCCAGAAGGAAATCATCTCAGGTGTTTGTTTCATCATATTTTTAAACTTGTACGTGACTTTATATATGTGCTCAAGCCAGACAATGTAGTTGATTTAGTTCACGGAATATAATGATGGGTGTGGCATATTAGCACATAAAGTATTGTTGATTTAATGGTGCTTGACATGCCTTCTGGAAGAGGCTTAACTGAGATTAGTGTAATAAAAATGAAAATTGTTGACCATTAGTTGCATCAGGCCAATCACAAATAACCTCTGTTACAGTTTTGTGGAAAGA
This sequence comes from Citrus x clementina, assembly GCF_000493195.1. NCBI lineage: Eukaryota > Viridiplantae > Streptophyta > Magnoliopsida > Sapindales > Rutaceae > Citrus > Citrus x clementina. Next base: position 21,985,625 of record NW_006262139.1, on the reverse strand, counting down.
TCTTTTGCTAACTTCTACTGTTTTCGTATTTAAGGGATTGTTGGCATATAATCCTATGGGTTGTTTCATTGCTTTATTTGTTTGCTGTACTGGAGAGAGTCACTCAGCTGATGAGGATTTGGGGATAGTTGGTTTCGGCTTTGCATTTCCTTTAATGCTTTTATAGACTTCATGATCTCCTTTGTTGGAGAGAAAGAAAGGGATCACATATGTGGTATTATTTTAGCATCTGTTCCACGTTGTAAATTGTTTCTTATCTGCATTCTTTACGTTTGTCAATGAAATGAGCACTGGAAAAGTTAATTTTATGCCTTCAGCCTTTGGATTTGTTCTTTTTCATTTTAATCTTTATTCATTTAATTGCAACTTCTTCAGGTGCCAGTAAGCTAGCGTATGCTCCAGAACCTCTTGATGTTGGACGAGTTTTGCAGGCTGACATTCTTTCAAATGGCCAAAAAATCACTGTAACCTCTGCTGGTCCTATCGAATCTGGTTGGTTTTGATCATTAATGTTTGATATGATTTCTCTTGGAAGTTGTTATTGATTCTTGTCCTATGATATAGTTTTACGCACAGAAATTCTAAATTGATGCGAATAGAAGTGGAACAGAAAAGCTAATTCAATTATTGTTTACAGCTGCAGGATTGGGAAGCTATGTAGAGACACTTTTGCGAAAATCTAGTAGTGAATTCAACGTATGTTACCTTAGTCATTTCTGTCTACTTCACTGTCATGTACTTGTTGGTGTAATCTTGCAGCAACATTGAGAAATCTTGTGTCCAAATTAAAGAAAAAAATTTCTTAAGAAAAGAGAAAAGTGTAAAAGTAGAATACCTATGTCAAACAACCTATTGGATTTCTTGTATGGAAGGAATTTGGCTCCATTGATTGAGCAAATAGTCTCTAAGCATATGCGAAACAAGCTATTGAATTTCTTCATTTTGGGTTTGTTTCTATTGCATGGAAAAAGACAGAACAGGGAAATTTTGATTATTCTAAAATGATGGCCTCTTTGTTTATGTCATCAGATTTTTTTGTTTCTGTGGGGGAATTTTCTATGTAGTGAAATGGTTCTTAATTAATGATTAGTTCTTTTGCTAGTTAGCTTCTTGAAATTGTTGAAATTGGGAAGCCTAATATGGTCTTATGGCTGGACCATTGTATGCGAAAACAGTCTGATTTTACTGATACTAGCAAAACTTACATCTTCATAAGGGAATGTTTGTAATTTTAAGTATTGATTAAGTTTTGACATTTGATGTTTTACAGGTGGTCATTTCTCAGATGAATGGACAAGATTATTCGTCGCATTCTAACCATTGTTTCAATGTGGGAAAGTTGAGGATAAAGCTCTGCAGAGGATGGATTACAAAATCTAGAGAAATATATCACACATCAATGCAGGTACTTTTTTTTGACTGGGTTAGCATTTAATGAAGCCTGGGATAGCATATTGGAATTAATATGAATTCATTAGATATTCAATCAATCCCTTTCATAGTTCATGTGATTGAATTTTGTTATTGAAGTTTTGACCTTATTCCAGGCTGTCTTTGACATTGAGTTTTGATGGAGAAGTTTCCTTGACCATTTATAGTTGAAGAGGGCCTCACTTTCCTTTTTTGTTAATTTTAGTCTCTTCCTCACTTTTATATAAAAAGAAAAGGAATGAAAGTAATGTAATTGGAGGAGGAAAGTATCCTTCGTAATACTAGTGACCAAAAGGGATAATGCAGCTCACCTAATTATAATGGAAACATTTTGATCCTTTTCTTTTGTCACTTCAATTGATGAAGCCTCTGCCTAACTGCTAGCTGAACTAAGTATTCAATATTGCTTTATTTCACTCTTCTTTATTTTATATTAGTGGGTATGAAGTACTTGCACGGACAGGCAATTAATGCACTTACACTTTTCCTCACTAATAGTTGTGCGGAGTTAGAGGTGACGGCAATGCTGCAGCCAAGTCATTGTTTTGGCAAGCAAGGAAGGGGCTCTCGTATGTATTAACATTTGAATCAGAGAAAGAGAGAAATGCTGCCATTATGATTGCCAGGAAACATGCTCTTGATTGCAATGTGAGTATCATTCATTGTTGGCAACAGCTTAAAGCTTTAACATGGTCATTCTGTTGTCTTCATCATTTTTAGCTATGATTTTTTGCTTAAATTTCTTTAGCATTTAAGCATATCGGCTAACCAAACAAACTGATTAGAGTTTTGATGTAAAAGAACTGTTGATTTGACAGATCATGCTTGCCGGACCAGACGATCGAGTATAGAAGACAAATGTCTAACTGACTGAGCTCCAACATATTTGTGAGTACTACTAAAGTTAGGAGGATTTGATAGTGTGAGCAATATGTACGTGTGTGTTTGCCAGCCACATATAAAAATGTGTAATTGGGTTTCCACTAATTTTTGTTGTGTTGGTTTAGGCAGTGTTTTTGTTTTGCCTAAGCATCTTTTGTAATCGAGTTTTGTGCTTCAATTCAATTTGTTATTAAAGATCTTGTGCTTCAATTCTTGTAAAGGGTTCTCGTGTGACCGGTAACTTGTTTATGCTTCACTAAAGTTGAATTTTTAATTAAAATCTATTAACCCTATACGACTACACACACACACATACATATATACACACACATATATATATATATATATAGAAATGTTCAAATCTAGATTTTTAAAGTGTGGGAACGTCTGGGAAAACAAAACGCATAAACCGTGCGGTTTAAGCGCTTCAAGTTAAAAGTCTTTAAAACCCTGCGGTTTTAAAGTTTTCTCATATTTTTCCCGCACTTTAAGATTTCGGACTAGAAAACTATATATATAGTACATACGCTTTTAAGTCATGCGATTTAATATAATCAAATTTTAATGCTATTAAACCGTACGTTTTATGGTGCATTAAAAAAATGACTCTATTAAGTCGTATAACTTAACGTGTTTGTATTAAAAAAAATGAGGGCGACTGCACTTTGGAATGCTTATATATACACACACAATGGATTTTTACTCGATTATATTAAATCAAGAATACGTTAAAAGACCAAAAAAATACAAATTTTAATATATTATAAGGTATGATATACTGTATTAAAGTCTATGTTTTTTTTATCTTTTAGTTTATATCGACTTTAATAGGATTAGAGATCTCTTATTGGAAGAACTCCTAATTGGAAGTCAAACACACACGCACACAGATATATATATATATATATATATATATATATATGCGTGCACTCTTTTTTTTTTATGCGAATACGTTATTAAGCTTATGATTTAGTAGAATAAATGTAGACATGTTAGTTTTAAACATTGACTTTATTAATCAAATTTAAAAAAAAAAAGGTTGTCCCTATATATATAAAGGGGGGGGGGGGGAGAAAGAGAGAATGCATAGATGTAAGAAAATATAATTTACCATCTCAAATAAATAAATAACAACAGCAGAAACAATTTGAATAACATTCACTAGTATGATCAAGGTAGTAGGTGTACATATAAAACCGAGCAGGCATCCCAAAAGCTACTATAAATTCTTTTCTTTAATGAATAAAAACATAACATATCATATTGCACGTCAAAGTGCTTATGAAAATTGATTATCAATAACTAAATGAATATAAGTTAGAATAGAGAAAAAGCAATTGGTAAAAAAATAAGGAAAAAAAAGAAAGAATTCTTGGTTTAATAATAAGCTAAAGGAGTGAAAACTTGCGAAAATGTCGATTAACGAGAGAGTTAATCGGGAAGCAGCAAATGTAGACTGTAGAGGGCTTTTTAATGTCTAATTTTATTTATAGCGCAACAAAAACAAGAGATCACATAAATTTGGCGAAATAATAAATAGTTGTTTCAACATAATGCCACTTGGCCTTAGGCCGAGTGGTCAGGGTTGCTGCCCTCCAAGTTGGAGGGCAGTTCGAACCCCCACAAATGCATTGTGGGGTATTTCCTTCCTCAATTAAATTTGAGTGCCGAAGACAGTCTTCTTCCTTACCCAAGTGTGAGGAGTAAACATCCCTCGAATATTTGCGAGGGTTAAAATCTGGGCAGCGCTCCATTAGCATTGATGTAAGTTGGTCCCAGTAGTGTGAGGAGCAGACATCCCTCGAATATTTGTGAGGGTTAAAAAGTGTGAGGAGTAGACATCCCTTGAATATTTGTGAGGGTTAAAATCTGGGTAGCCTCTATTAGCATTGATGTAAGTTGGTCCCAGTAATAGTCTGATTTGTAAATATTACTTATAATCTCATGTAATATGAGTTGTAATTTGAGAAATAGACTCATGTAATAAAAAAAAAAACATCATGTCTCCACGTGGCGCTATATAACATGCATTAGGATAGAACTTCCATGACACTCTACGTGACGACTGATGCCTCACTTTTGAAGCCCAATATTTTTTTAACACGAACGGTAACTTATTAGCCCGCACTCGGCAGTTGTTCTTAACGGCTATAAATAGCCAGCGCACAGTCCACCGTTGGATTAAAAATAGATCCAACGATCCAGAATTGATTAAAATTCGACCGTTGGAAGTGAATCGTTGGCTCCGTATAGCTTCATATAGAGACCAAATTCTCTCAATTCTCAACTCCTGTTTCTCACAATCCAAAGAAAGTTTCAGAAAGAGAGACAAGAGATATCTAAAAGAAGAAACAGAAGAAGAAGAAGAAGAAGAATCAGAAATGGCTTCCAGACCCATTGTTCCACGACAAGCTAGAGGTATATTTGATTGCGTTCATTTTTCTTTCTTGTGGGTTCTTTCCAATTCTTTTTGAATTCCCATTTTCTAAAACCCAATAGATGATTCTCGGGAACAATACTTTCCGTTGATACTTTCAATCTGCTTTTTATTTGATACACATTTGTTCCTTTTCTGTTTTGGGCAATTTGTTTCGATGCAATGGGAGATTTGATCCTCGTAGTAACGTTTGATATGTGTTTAAATGATGAGAAAGCTCGAATAAAAGAAAAAGAAAATCTATTTCCTCTTTCTATTGAATAAAATCATGAATCTTTTCTGTTCTTTAGGTTTTTTTTTTGGGGGGGGGGGGGGGGGTCGATCAGTTTATTTTCTTAGCATTCTTTGAGACTCGTTATCAAATTTCTTAGCATAATGATATCAATTGGTTTCTTATAGGTGAGGCAGTTGTAGGAGGAGTAGCAATTAAGCAGCAGAAGAAAGCCGGGGCGGTGGTGGCTGAGGGGAAAAACCGCCATGCACTTAACGATATTGGCAATCTTGTTACTGTCAATGGTGTTGATGGCAAGCCTCAGCCTCAGATCTCTCGCCCCATCACCAGGAGTTTCTGCGCTCAATTACTTGCGAATGCACAAGCAGCTGCTGAGAACAACAAGGTTCAATTTTTAAACCCCTTTTTTTAAGATTTAAATGTTAATAATCTTTTTTTCTTTTTTTAAAAAAAGTTCTGATTTTGACTTCTGGGTATCTTTTGAAATGCAGAAACAGGCTTGTGTTAATATGAACAAATCAACTGTTCTTCTTGATGGGATTGGAGTAGGTAAAAAAGCTCTGCCAGCAAAGCCAGTTCAGAAGAAAGTAACCGTTAAACCAAAGGCTCAGGCTCAGCAGCCTCAGCCTCAGCCTCGGCCTCAGGAAGTGATTGAGCTAAGTCCTGATACAGAGAAGGAGAAGGTTGCTGCGAACAAGAAGAAGAAAGAGGGAGAAGTATCAGCCAAGAAGAAATCACAGACACTTACTTCAGTTCTTACTGCTAGAAGCAAAGCTGCTTGTGGTCTGGCCCAGAAACCAAAAGAACAGATTGTTGATATTGATGCTAAAGATGCTAACAATGATTTGGCTGGTGTTGAATATGTAGAAGACATTTACAAGTTCTACAAGCTAGTTGAGGTGTAATTTTGTTGTTCGGTTTCTTCTTTATATTTTATGTAACAATGGAGCGTCAATATTGACATTTTGTTGAATTGGTGATGCAGAATGAGAGCCGGCCATGCAGCTACATCCATACACAGACCGAGATTACTGAGAGGATGAGAGCTATATTGGTGGATTGGTTGATTGATGTGCATCAGGAGTTTGAGCTTTCTCAGGAGACCCTTTATCTCACCATCAATATAATTGATCGGTTCCTTTCAGTGAAGGTCGTGTCTAGAAGAGAATTACAATTGGTGGGCATGGGAGCCATGCTTATAGCTTCCAAGTATGAAGAAATCTGGGCACCTGAGGTCAATGATTTAGTCCGCATTGCAGATAATGCTTACAGTCATCAAGAAGTACTGGCCATGGAGAAAACTATTCTGAGAAAGTTGGAATGGACCTTGACTGTTCCTACATATTACGTGTTCCTCGTTCGATTCATCAAAGCATCTATTCCTGATCAGGACATGGAGAACACGGTGTATTTTCTTGCTGAGTTGGGCATGATGCATTATGACACATTAATGTTCTCCCCATCAATGGTTGCTGCCTCAGCAGTCTATGCTGCTCGATGCACGCTGAACAGGAGCCCTGCTTGGACTGATACTCTAAGGTTTCATACTGGTTTCTCGGAAACACAGTTGATGTAAGTTATCCATATAGTTCTAGTACAAGTGCAAATAGGTGTTTGATGTTGTTATTTTGACCCATGTCTTTTATTTGTTTTTGATACAGGGATTGCGCCAGACTTCTGGTGTACTTTCACTCGAAGGCATCAGAGAATAGACTCCAGGTCGTTCACAAGAAGTACTCAAGAACTCAGAGAGGATCCGTTTCACTACTTCCACCGGCCAAAAGTCTCTTATCTGGTGATAGATCTGCGGGTGGCCCAATGAAGAACACGGCTTAAATTCTCATTTACTGGAATGCTCCGGTTCTTTAAGTAGATTTTCTTTATTCTTTAAGAGTGCAGAAAACTCAGAAAGCCACTTTCTTTGTGATTTCCTTTAGGATTATACTGATGTAAACTAGACCAGCAAGTAAGTGATAATGTTGCTGGTATTTTGCTGCTACATTGTGACGTAATCAGCAATTCGTAATTGCTGGTCCTTATTCTTTTGTTTCTATAAAAATTCATTTGTTTCTATTAATGAAGGTTCTGTTTGATTGAAAATTATTTATGGGTCTCTGCATCCAAAGAATCAAATTTCTCAAGAAAGCCAATCTCTTCTCCTCTCCAGTGCAACCAAAATGCAATCCTCGATGCTTCCTTGTAACTTGTACTTTTGCTACAAAGCTGTCAAACTGACGCACACTGACGCACATAAATAATGTCACACACTAGCAAGAAATAGTTTAAAACAATGTAATAGTTTCGTGTCTTTTAACACCTTAAAACATGTAGGTTTTGAGCTGTGTGTGTAGGTGCTTTGCCCTCAGTGCAGTGGCAATGACTTTTTAACTCGGTTTCTTCATGGATATTTCCGCCTAAGTGTGACCTGGGTGCTAGTTTTGTGTAGTTTTCAGTATGACATTTCAGTATTATACTATTATGTTTGCTTCACTATGATAACTTGAGAAATGATGTTATGACAGTTTAAGATTTCATATCTGAATAACAACTCATTATGTTTAGCATTTGACATTATGAATTATTGTTATTCCCAACTTATTGTGTACATTTTCCCAATTTAAGCCCTGTTGTAGCGGGGGCATGAGAATGTTTTCTGTTCATTTTATGAATTACGCTTAGTAATGATTAGGAACACATGGAAACAGGAAATAGCAGAATGCTAAATGCTAACCTATATAACTGACATGATTGTGTTTTGTAGGCATCATCATGCGTCAACCTGGTCACCCTCCCGCAAACCCAATAGCAAAACTACCATCGGCATGTGAGGAAACCGGACAGCCTATTGGAGAAAAAGTAGCTGAGTATGAGGAACTATACTTCAGACACCAGACCCTTGTGTAGGACAGAGGAAGGAAGTCAAATCTAGTGTAGAGCAGTCTACAGATAAACTTGCTCAGCTCGTTGCTGCTATTGTTCAGAAGCAGACACAAGGGCACTAAGGGAATGGGAACACGATTGAATGTGTTGTTGATGCGTAAATCTGTTCGCTTGATGACCGACCAGATTCCTCCACCAACGATTAAGTTGTCAACTACTGTTCTCTTGCTCGACCTGCGTTCATCAAAAACAGATCAGAGACGCCGGTGATTTTGCCGGCGTAAACCCTCCGATGCTTAAGTTAGCATAAGGTCTTTACGGGAAAATAATTGAATATACGAAGGGTTTTTGTTTCACAGTTTGCAAGAAGTCTGGGTTCAATTTGGCAGCGCTTTCCCTCTCTTCATTTTTTCCGTCCCCTTTCTTCATCGGTTTTTCTTCCTTTTATAGCCGTTATTCTACATTCCCCTTCTGTCTTCCTCCCCCCTTTTTCGGATAATGGTCAGTTATCGAGCTTTAATTGCTACATCATGGGTAACTGTCAGTATTGAAAGCCTCATAACGGTTTCGGGAAAAACGCATGCGTCACGAGTCTATGGAATCGTGTTTCCGCTCTTTTTGGAAACGGGTGTCAGCTCGGCATATATCTCTGGTCGGGCTCTCGTTTCTGGTCGGGCAACATTCGCCTCCACGCTCTGCTTGCACCATTCGGTTGAGGTGAGCCGTACCAGGGCGGAAGTAGTAGCCTGGCCGACCTGGTGCTTGTATGTACTCAACACCAGTCCCCCAGTTTCTGGTCTTGTGAGTGTAATGAGAGAAGAGTAGAAACTGATAGTCGAAGCCGACCAGCCCAGGGCTTCTCCTCAGGTCGCCTAAGCGCGGGTTTAAAATATCTGGGCTTGCTCCAGTCCGGCCTCTTGTGGTTGTTTCTGCAAGTAAACTTTACCATTTACCTGATTTTTATCTGCTGGTTTTTAGTATATCGAGCAAAAAATAGGCGTTCGTTTGCCGCTGTAAAATTTTCGCAATATTTTCTGCTGGTCTTCGGTGACCAAGCAAGAATAGGCCCTTACTATGTCTTAGTGAACACTTCATAAATTTAGCTGCTGGTCTTTCGTTGACCGAGCAGGAGCATGCATTTGCCTTAGCGAAATTTCGTAGATTTAGCTGCTGGTCTTTCAACGACCGAGCAGAAACAGGCACTTGCCTTAGCGAAATTTCGAATATTTAGCTGCTGGTCTTTCAATGGCCGAGCAGAGGCAGGCACTTGCCTTAGCGAAATTTCGAATATTTAGCTGCTGGTCTTTCAATGACCGAGCAGAGGCAGGCACTTGCCTTAGCGAAATTTTGAATATTTAGCTGCTGGTCTTTCAATGACCGAGCAGAGGCAGGCACTTGCCTTAGCGAAATTTTGAATATTTAGCTGCTGATCTTTCAATGACCGAGCAGAGGCAGGCACTTGCCTTAGCGAAATTTCGAATATTTAGCTGCTGGTCTTTCAATGACCGAGCAGAGGCAGGCACTTGCCTTAGCGAAATTTTGAATATTTAGCTGCTGGTCTTTCAATGACCGAGCAGAGGCAGGCACATTCTTGCCTTAGCGAAATTTTAATGGGCCTATTAGCCGGGGAATTTCATGCTGAATTCATCCTTACTGAAACTTGAATGTATTATAAAAGTATTGAATACATACATATGCATTAAGCCATGATGCAATAAACACAAACAATTTGTCAAAATGAAGATTCAGTAGAGCACTTTGCTTACTGGAAATACTTCTTCAAGTGCTCGACATTCCAGGACCTCTTCACGTCCCGTCCATCTTGGTAGGCCAACTTATAAGCTCCTAGTCCAGTAGCTCGCATTACCCTGTACGGACCTTCCCATTTTGGGCCAAGAGTACCATGGTTGGGATCCCTGGTGTTTTGATTCACTCTTCTAAGTACCCAATCTCCTGCTTGGAACTGCCTCACGCGTACGTTCTTGTTGTAATAACGCTTGACCCGTAGTTGACACTGGGCCACTCTCTGTGAAGCCCCTTCCCTTTTCTCCTCCAGCAGGTCCAGGTTTAAGCAGATCTGTTCATCGTTCTGCTCGTCCGCGAAATACTTCGTTCGATGTGTTCCCACCCCGATTTCTGCGGGGACTACTGCCTCCTGACCAAAAGCTAAGGCGAACGGGGTTTCCCCTGTGGCGGTTTTGTGAGTTGTCCGGTAAGCCAATAATACTCCTGGTAGCTCGTCAACCCAAGTTCCCTTCTTCTCCCCCAATCTAGTTTTCAAAAGCTTCTTTATGACTTTATTGGCTGCTTCCACTTGCCCATTCGCCTGGGGATGTGCGGGGGTGCAGAACCTCAGGTCCACCCCTAAATTCTGGCAAAATTCTCTGAAGTTGCCGTTGTCAAATTGTCTTCCATTGTCTGTAATAATGGCATAGGGGATCCCATATCTACAAATGATATTTTTCCAGATGAAATCCGTTGTCTTCTTCTCCGTGGTTTGGCTAAGGACTCCCACTTCCACCCACTTGGTGAAGTAATCTATCGCTACAATTGCATGTGTTGCTGATCCTCGGCCCTTAGGTAACGGACCAATTAAATCGATTCCCCATTGAGCAAAAGGCCACGAGGATGTCATAGTGGTCAACATTTCTGGGGGTTGTGCAGGAACCTCAGAGAAGCTTTGGCAAGTTTTACAACTTCTTGCCATTTTTTTCGCATCCTGATGCATGGTTGGCCAGAAGTATCCTTGACAGAGTGCCTTGAAGGCTAAAGCTCTTGCTCCTGAGTGATTGCCACATACCCCTTCATGAATTTCCCTCAGTACGTAATCTGCTTCTTCATCATCTACACATCTCAGCAGGGGTAAGGTAAACCCTCGGCGATATAGTACACCATCTAGTAGTGTGTACCTCGCTGCTCGGCATTTTAATATCCTTGCTTTCTTTTTGTCCTCTGGTAAGATCCCATCCCGGATATAAACACGAATCGGGTCCATCCATGATTCTCCAATGTTTACGCTCATCACCTCCACCTCCTCTCCTATGCTCGGCGAGGTCTTTATCTCTAGCGGAACCGACTTAGGTAATTTCGGGTCTGCTGTTGCAGCCATTCTAGCCAGCATATCAGCTCGGTAATTTTCCTTTCGGGATATCTGCTTCACCTCCACCTCCTGGAAAAGCCCAACCATTTGCTTTGCTTTCTTTAGGTAAAGACCCATCTTTTCTCCCCTTGCTTGGAACTGATCGCTGAGCTGGTTACATACTAGCTGGGAATCTGCGTGGATTTTCACCCTTTCTGCTCGTAGTGCATGTGCAAGCCCGAGTCCAGTAATGAAGGCTTCGTATTCAGCTTGGTTATTCGTCAGTTGGAACTCGAATTTTACTGCATAGGATACCTCGACTCCTTCTGGGCTTCGGATTACAACTCCTGCTCCGGATCCTTGTTCACTATATGACCCGTCGACCATCACCAGCCACATCCCCTCTGGTTTCTCCTGCTCTGTTGGTTGTGCCTCCGGAATCTCTTCCCCTGGTAGAGCACGATCAACCATAAAGTCGGCCAGGGCTTGGGCTTTGATTGCTCCTCGAGGCTTATAAGAAAGGTCAAACTCACTCAGCTCTATAGACCATTTTACTAACCGTCCAGACGCATCCGGTTTTTGAAGCACTTGCCGGAGGGGCTGGTCAGTCATTACCATGATCTGGTGGGCTTGGAAATATGGTCGGAGTTTGCGTGCTGCTGTTATCAGAGCTAGTGCCCATTTCTCCATTAGTGGATACCTGGTCTCTGCATCTGCCAGGGCCTTGCTTGTATAATATACCGGATACTGCTTTCCTTCCTCTTCCCTGATTAAGACCGAGCTGGTGGCGCACTTGGAGATCGCCAAGTACAGAAGCAGTTGGTCACCCCCTCTCGGAGTTGACAGTAACGGGGCGCGGGCCAGGTACTCCTTCAACTGTCCAAATGCCTCCTCACATTCCGGTGTCCACTCCATCTTCCTCCCTTTCTTTATGACTTGGAAAAAAGGATGGCATTTATCAGTGGCTCGCGAAATGAATCGGTTCAATGCTGCCAACTTTCCCGTTAAGCTCTGCACCTCCTTAACTGTTCGTGGGGACCTCATTTCCATCACCGCCCTTATCTTTTCCGGGTTGGCCTCAATCCCTCGATGGCTCACCAGGTATCCCAAAAATTTGCCTGAGCCGACCCCAAATGCACATTTCTCTGGGTTCAGCTTCATCTCATACCTCCTCAACAATTCGAAGGTCTCTTCCAAGTGCTTCACATGATCTCTCGGTTCTCTCGACTTGGTGATCATGTCATCCACATACACTTCCATAGTATGACCGATCAAAGGTTTAAAAATTTTGTTCACCAGCCTTTGATAGGTTGCGTCTGCATTTTTCAAGCCAAAAGGCATCATCCTGTAACAAAACAAACCCATGTTAGTTATGAAGGTGGTGCTCTCCTCATCCTGTTCGTCCATGGGTATCTGGTTGTATCCGGAGAATGCATCCATGAAACTGAGCAAACTGTGACCCGCGGTTGAATCTACCAACTGATCTATCTTTGGTAGGGGAAAGCTATCCTTCGGGCATGCCTTATTGAGATCCGTGAAATCCACGCACATTCTCCACTTCCCATTGGCCTTTTTTACCAGTACCACATTGGAAATCCACTCCGGGTATTTGGCATCCCTGATAAATCCTGCCTTAAACAGCTTCTCCACCTCGGCATTTATGGCCTCGTACCTTTCCTGATTGAAGCACCTCCTTTTCTGCCTCACCGGCCTTGCACCTTTTTTGATTGCCAGCTTGTGACAAGCTACCCCGCGATCAATACCTGGCATATCCTCATGAGACCAGGCAAATATGTCTGCATGGGACTGTAGACACCTCACCAACTCGCCTTTTAGTGCCTCGTCCAATTCTGATCCGACTTTCACCATTCTGGTCGGGTCATTCTCGCTTATAACTACCTCTTCCAGCTTTTCAACAGGTTCCTGACGACCATTTTTTGAATCGCCTCGGTTATCTAGAGAGGTAACCTGCAGTGTCTCCTTGGCCGCTGTTGCATAGCAGCTTCTGGCCATTCTCTGGTCACCTTTAACCACACCAACCACTCCATTTACTCTGTACTTCAGCACCAGATAATGTGTGGACATTACACATTGACTGATCCTCATGAACGGCCTCCCCAATATCATCTGATAAGGACTTTTTTCTTCTACCACTACAAAATCCAGCATCATCGTTTTTTCAAACAGTTTCACTCCCACAGTAATTGGGAGTTCGATGATCCCCACGGGTGTAAGCTGTCCTCCTCCAAATCCCTTCAAAGATGTATTTGTCCGTTCCAGCTTTAAGTCTGAGATCCCCATACCATCTAGAGCCGACTTGAACAGAATATCCACTGAGCTGCCTGTATCCACCAATATCCGCCGCAACTCTGTACCTGCCACCGATGCTTTAATCACCAAGGCATCCTCATGAGGGTAAAGAATGCCTTCTTCATCGTCCTCTGTCCACATAATGGGAACTTGCCGCACCTTCGCCCTCTTGGCTGCTGGCAAATTGCAAAGCACTTCTTTGCCAACCATGGCATATCTCCCATAGTTCTTTCGTGCCCTATTCGAATCCCCGGCCAATGTTGGCCCTCCTGCTATCACTCGGATGGTCGGCTGCTCTCGTTCCAATCCCCCTTCAACCTCCTCATCCCGTGCATATTGTGTTTCAATAACGGGAGACACTCCAGCTACATATTCACCCAAATATTGGTTCCTCACCAGATCTTCCACCTGAATTTTTAGGTCACGGCATTGGCTGATAGTATGACCGTGAGTATTGTGAAATTTGCAGAATTTTCTTTTATCGCGTCGGTGAGCAGGTTTTGTTATAGGGGCCGGAGGATACAACAGACCCCGTCCTTCAATCCGTTCATACAGTTCCTCCATAGAAATCTTTAATGGAGTGTACTGTCCATATACCCTGCTCTGGTCAACCAGCTGAACTGCTCGGCTATCATGCATGTCAGCTCGGGCTGCTACAACAAGTTGCTGCTCTGGTCGTCCAGACCTGTATCTATCTGCGCTTAACGCCCTAGGAGCGTTGTGATAAGGGTGGGCAGCAATCCGCCTGAATTCTCGTTGTCGGTCTGGGATCGGGGGGCCCGGAGGTTGAACCCGGCTATGTTGGAACTGTTGTGCTCTTGGGGCTACGGGGTACGGTCTGGACCGAGCTGATACTCCGCCCATCCCAGAAGACTCTCTTGTTCGGTTTCCCAACCCGCTTCCCTTCGGGGCTCTCCGCTCCTTTCGCCTCAGCTCTTCCATCTGTTCACTTTTCAGTCTTGCCGATTTCTCCTCTTCAATTTCTATATCTCGCCTCGCCTGTTCATATCCTGACGAATAACTCTGTATGAGGGGGCTTCTCAAGTTATACCATAACCGGCCGATTCTTACTCCTTCTTTCAATCCCCTCAATGCCTGCGGGTGATTAAAAGCTCCCAGGTCCAGCACTGCTCGGTGATACCGTTTCACGAATTCTCGAAGGGATTCGTGCTCCTCCTGTTTCATCCCCATCAGTTCCATCATATCGTCCTCTGGGGCCACTGCCCCTCGGAATTGCTCGGCCATCTCCTGGCACATCTGCTCATACCCCTTTATACTTCCTCGAGGCAACTTACGATACCATTCCCGAGCTCGTCCTTCTAGCGTCAATGGGAACACCCGGCATCTCTGAACTGGTGTCAACCCTTGCACACCCGTCATGTCGTTGAAACACTCAATGTGCACCAGCGGGTCACTCCGCCCGGAATACTTGAGGTCGGGGAAGTGGAACTCCCTTGGGATAACGGTACTCATGATCGCAGTTGATAACGGAGATTCTTCATCTAGCATTATCCTCCAGCTTGGGGGCTTTCTCTTGCCCTGCATCTCCTCTATCACTTGCGCCAATCTGTGCACCTCCCCTTCCAATTCTAAAGCACGGTCAGGATCGCGTGCGGCAATTTGATCTCGCTCCTGCTCGGTGTTCTGCAACCTCTGTCTGAGTTCCCCTTCATCCACATTGGCCCTTTGGCCATTTATCTCCGATACCCGCCTGGGACGAGGTTGATCTCTTGCTTCGTCTGTATGTTCCCCTGTAACCCGTCCAACACTTGTAAGGGGCACTTCATTAGACTGTCCTGCAGGCGAGAGGATTTCCTCGACTCTTCGCCTCCGATGGCTGGGTTCTGCTCCAACCTCATTTCTTCCCACGGGGGTCTCGCAATCCCTTCTCCGCTCATCCCTCAGCTCAAACAACACAGCCGTAAGGGTCTCCATTTGTCTTTCCATCCGCTCCAGTCTATCTTGTGTCACCTTCTCACGGGCTTCATTTGCACTGTCCCGGAGCGTGCTTGTCTCCACCGGTTCGTTCTCCATACCCACTCGTCTCCTGTTTCTCCAGTAACTACTTGTTTGGTGGTAGCTTTTTATTCGAATTCCCCACAGACGGCGCCAAAATGTTGATGCGTAAATCTGTTCGCTTGATGACCGACCAGATTCCTCCACCAACGATTAAGTTGTCAACTACTGTTCTCTTGCTCGACCTGCGTTCATCAAAAACAGATCAGAGACGCCGGTGATTTTGCCGGCGTAAACCCTCCGATGCTTAAGTTAGCATAAGGTCTTTACGGGAAAATAATTGAATATACGAAGGGTTTTTGTTTCACAGTTTGCAAGAAGTCTGGGTTCAATTTGGCAGCGCTTTCCCTCTCTTCATTTTTTCCGTCCCCTTTCTTCATCGGTTTTTCTTCCTTTTATAGCCGTTATTCTACATTCCCCTTCTGTCTTCCTCCCCCCTTTTTCGGATAATGGTCAGTTATCGAGCTTTAATTGCTACATCATGGGTAACTGTCAGTATTGAAAGCCTCATAACGGTTCCGGGAAAAACGCATGCGTCACGAGTCTATGGAATCGTGTTTCCGCTCTTTTCGGAAACGGGTGTCAGCTCGGCATATATCTCTGGTCGGGCTCTCGTTTCTGGTCGGGCAACATTCGCCTCCACGCTCCGCTTGCACCATTCGGTTGAGGTGAGCCGTACCAGGGCGGAAGTAGTAGCCTGGCCGACCTGGTGCTTGTATGTACTCAACATGTGTTATTATTTATTTGGGTGCTACAATTTTGAGGGCACTACAAATCTGGTAAGCACTGAGTCATGGGGTGTTCTGATGAGGAAAAAGTGACTTTTGCCACATTTTCTCTTGAGGTAGTGCCCACCACTGGTGAATGTCATTGGAGGCCTAGTATTCAGGACATGGAACAATTACATGGAGTAATTTTCGCAAAGAGTTCAATGATTATTTCTTCTGCACTGTGTATCAGGATGATATAAGGAGTGAGTTTCTAATGCTTGAACAGGGATCCATGATTGTCAGGAATATGAAAAAAATTTATAGAGTTGTTAAGGTTTGCCCATTCGGTAATGCCTGACAAGAGGGAAAAGTGTAAAAGATTTGAAGAGGGCCTTCAGTGTAGCATCGGGACAGTAGTGATTGGATTGGGATTTACGGACTTTGGTAAATTAGTTGAGGCTGCCATGAGAGTTGAAAGAAGCTTGGTATAGACCCACGCAACTTAGCCGCTGAGGCATAAACGAAGTCCGAATAGGTCAATTGGATGCCCTAGGAGCAGGGTGCCCAGGGAACCGTCAGATTTTGCTGAGTGCTCGGGTTGTCAGCAATATAGTCAATTCCCAGGGTCATGGGGTGGACAGAGACAAAGTTATAGTCAGAGTTCGGCACCTTAGTCAGTTGGAAGTAGTATTAGAAGTCAGACGTCTTGTGGTAGATATGATGGTATGCGCAGACACCCTCAATGTTACCATTGCAGACAGGTTGGACACTTAAAGAGAGCGCCCTGTTTTAGCTCAGACCGGTAGTTTATTGCAGGGCATGGCTCCTAAAAATTTTTAGAGTGACTGTAGTAAGATTCAGGGACATGGTAGATCACAAACAGGAGGATAGCCTGGTATCGTAGAGATATATGATCTATTGAGAAACCTTAATGTTCTCGCTATCTTGCTACCTAAGTAGTAGTTATCGTGGAGATTTCCTTTTTTGGACCAAGCTTCTTAAACATCACTCATGTTTCTCGTAAATGTAGTTGATGTAAGTTGTATAATCTGTTTCTACTTTCTTGCAGTAGCGCAAACAGGTGTTTGATCAAATGTAGTAGACCTGTATCTTTCTTGTTTTTGGCACGTAGATTTTCTGGTATACCGAGAAAGCTCCGCATGACAAACTTTAGGTTATGTACAAAAAGTACTTTTAATTCTTAGTGGGCAAAAGTATTATCTGGTAAATGGGGTTTTTTATCGATTAAGTGAAGAGCACAACACAATGCATTGCTTAATTGTAGTAGACTGGGAATATCTTTTAGATTGCGTTGCAGTTGTCTTTGAGGCTTTAGCAACTGTATTTTAAGACGGCTCCAAACTTGGAAACTTGGTACTGTCAATAACAAGCCTAAAGAATGATAACGTTATTAATAAGCCAGTTATATCATAAGCCAGAGAAAATTTGTCATATAATGTTATTATTATTATTTTTAAAAGAAACCTTAGTATTGATGCTGTGTCTAATCTTGATGCTGTAACCGCATAAACGAAGTGTTGCTTGTTGCTCAAGCCAAGCATAAATCCAGCTTCCTTTTGGGCCCAGGGCTTTCTGGATCCGACCCGTTGTTGTGAAGGATCCAAAATTCCCAAGTTTTATATAATAGAAACGAACCTATAAATAGGTTCAATTGATGCCCCATTATGACTGCCTGCTGCCTGCTACTGTCACGACATCCACACTACGCAGACAAGTGACTACAGGCTACAGCTATGGGCTCCGCGAGTAATGAAGAGCATTTCTTCAAAAACAAAGTGAGTTCCTTTAGTGTTGAAGCTGCTGCTTTGAAAATTAGCGAGGAAGTGAAAGGAGATAAAAGTAGTGATGTGGTGAGTATATTGAGAGAGTTGAGTTTAAGTGTTGAAGAGCCGGAGTTGGATGCTGAGCAGCTGAGGATCAATGACCTGTTGCAGGAGTACGAGGTATAATTAGAAATAAGAGCCTTGAATTTAATCGTATTTTTCATTCACAAGTTATAGTTTAATGGTCTTTTGTGGGTTTGTAAATATGTATGCGGAACTTAGAAGCCACCCTTTTGCTATGGCAAAATTACCTTTAGTGTGGTATCATTCCTCCCCACAAGTGTATTTTTGGTATGTAATACTTTTTAATAAAATGAAAGTGGATGTCGCCTTTATTAGTGTGAATTTCTTAGCTATAATTGCTCGGATGAAAATTTTGAGTTAGTTTTCTCCTTTACTAAATGGGAGTAAATATTGATTTTTATTGGAACATATTTTCTAGTCATACATGATAGTCCTTTGAGTTATGTTATTTTCACATAAATTTAAACTCATATCGACCCTAATTGTAATATCGGTACCTACTTTGTTAGAATAGAAATTATTATGAGATACATGATATCACTCTTATTATATTTTTCATGAAAATTATTTTTATGCATTTATAAAAATTGTGTTTCATTATAAAATATATTATCTAATTAAATGATGAGATCATGCAAGCAAATTCTTCTTCTTAATTCTGTGACTAAGAAAATTCATTTAGGCAGAATTAATATTTATAACTTATCATAGGACATCAAAACGAAGTCTAGATGCTATCTCAACAACTTTCCTGGATGTTGATGAGCCATTTTCAGCGCAGAAATTTTACTGCTTTTTATTACCTTTTCTTACCCTTAGCTCGTTTTTCAGTTGGTTGCTTTGGAGTCTATATATGGAGAAAACCTTTTCATTCTTGACGGACAAAGAGGCTTAAGATCTTTTCAGGTTACTTAATTATCCTATAATCTAAAAATATTACCACTCTTGTAAAGAAGCAAACTGTCTGACATGTGCCTTATTGCAGATTCATATACACATGGAAGTCCCGGACGAATTTACTATAGTTGCTAAGCTAAACTTACGTAGTGATCCTAACACCATCAATGGAAGTTCAGACGAGTTGGCATATTCTTCCAAAGTCCAATATCTTCCACCAATTGTTTTAACCTGTTTATTACCTAAATCTTATCCGAGCAATATCCCTCCTTACTTCACTGTCTCTGTTCAGTGGTTGAATTCCACCAGGATTTCCAATCTTTGCTCTATGCTCGACTCAATTTGGATGGATCTACCCAGGCGAGAAGTTATCTATCAATGGACGCAATGGTTACAGAATTCCTCTCTTTCATATCTTGGACTTGACAAGGAAATTGTGCTTGGTCCTTATGGCATCAAATATATTGGAGACAGGCGTGCAGTCCCACGAAGTGTCTCTCCTGATGTTGATGTTCTTGCAATTAGGAGTTTCAATGATGAGAGATGCCGCGAAAACTTTCTGAAAGACACCATGAATGCTGCATTTGTTTTAATAATTATGCAGGTAATTGCAATAAAAGATTATGAAGTTTGAACTTGTTTCGTTCTAACTGGTGTTACTCAGCCACTTTCTCTGATAGTCTTTCTTTCTAGAAGTTCTGAGAACTATCTACAGATATTTAAATTTGTCTCTAATGATAGTCTGTGAAGAAGGGGTGTTCAATTTTATCTATTGATAATATTATTTTATCATTAGAGAGATTCTATGGAACATTCACGACCATAATGTTTACCTCTTTCTTATTTTCTGCATAGAAAGAAGTCAGACAAGTCCTAAATGTTTGTAATCATCTGGTTATTATATATATATATATATATAGGAAAAACTTCTTGCATAATATATGTTTCTTTTGTATGCCAAATCTATTAATGTGCTTTACTAGTAGGCCTGATAGAATACTTTAATTCTTTTGTCTCTCCAGGAACTGAGTTTATCAGACTGCCATGCCAGTACTTCTTTTGCTGGAAATGCATGAAGACTTATTCTGGCATATATGTCTCTGAAGGCACCGTAAACAAGCTACAATGTCCGGATGCAAAATGTAGAGGCATGGTTCCACCCAATGTGCTGAAAGGGCTGCTTGATGAGAAGGAGTATGAACGCTGGGAGTACTTAATGTTACAGAAAACGCTTGAGTCAATGACTGATGTTGCATATTGCCCAAGATGTCAAACACCATGCATTGAGGATGAAGATCGGCATGCACAATGCTCCAAGTGTTTCTGCAGCTTCTGTACAGTCTGCAGGGAGAAATGGCATGTAGGCAAAGAATGTTTATCTTTTGAATTGAAGCTTCAAATGTTGGAGGTAAAATGTATAGTTCATCCTTGGACTTATTTATAGTGTGGTACCCTTTTTTACTTGTTTATAGTGTGGCACCCCTTTTTTACTTGTTCTGTTGCATTTGGTATGACGCATGAGAAGGTGGGTTTATAATCCATTGGTATGAAGACGCATGAGAAGGTGGATTTACTTCTGTACAGACTGCTCCATCCAGCCCCTTAAAAAGATAGAAATGTTAACTATCAAACTAGTATTAACAAAGTCAAAAACACCCTACTTTTGTTCAAGTCAGAAAAGAAAAGAGGTTAAGGGGGAATTCTTGATCTTGAATTCAATAGGCATTGTTGTCCTTATTGAAGGAAGAATATTTTGTTCTAGACTTCTTTTTAAGATTCTTTTTTAGTGATATCTTGGCTTTGTCATACATTAGAAGTGAGAAGCGTTTGGGCTAAATTTGTGAACATTTGTATTCCTTTTGAACCAAATAACCAAAAAAATATTATCAATTCACAATACTTACATAATATTGAAGCCTCTCTTCCTCCTGTGAACACACTAAAGTAGTATTTATTTTTTAAATTATGAGTAGATTTGAATTTGCCTGAAGTTTGTATGTAAAAGTATAAATGAGATATGTTTATTGTTGATTTTCTCATGTTTAATATAAAAACCTTTCAAATTCTATTGTTTTCTCTGTCTCATGTTTTGCCCAATAAATTTATATTTGACAGCATAGCTTATAACTCGCATATTTTTATAAGCCGACTCAACTAAATCATAGTCATACGTATTTCTGTTGGCCCTTTTGAATTTGATGATGAGGGTAATTAAATTTTTGTTTGATTGTTTGTTTGTTTGTTTTACCACCATTTCTGGTAACACTTTTTTTTGTTTTTGTTTTTTTTTTTCTTTGGCAACTGAATGAGGAGCAGAAACGAAAGGAGCCTCAACTGATCTATGAGGTTCTTAGTCTCAAGGAAATACTTCGTGATGCTAAGCAATGCCCAACTTGTAAAATGGCGATTTCCAGAATTGATGGTTGTAACAAGATGATATGTATAAACTGTGGGAAGCCCTTCTGCTATGGATGTAATGAGGCAGTAGAGGGATATGATCATTTCAGGTTTGTGATTAACTGCTGTGACAAAGCAATTGATTTATTTTTCTAACTATTTGAATGTATGCTTTTTAACTTTATATGGAACTAATTACCTTGATTTCCAATGAAGAAATGGCAAGTGCAAACTGATCCCAGAGGTCAAGCTTAAAACTAGACCATGCCCTAATTGTGGTCAATTCAACACAAAGGTGAGTGAAGATTGAATCTGTCAGGCAAATATGATTCTGATGAAGTTTAGATATATCAAGATAATATATTTTGTTTGGATCTGTTGGATGTTGCGTGGTTTGAGCAATTGCCTTGCCTTGCCTTGCCTTTCCTTGCCAATGTCCACGATATAGACTGTGTCAAGCATCTGTTCAGATGCGATGAAGATTTCTCCAGAGTCCAGAGACTTGTCTCTGTCTCACAATCAAACTTGAAAGTCAAAGTAATATTGATTTTATGTAATCTAATGACAAAATTTTGAAAGTCAAAGTAATATTCAATTAATTTACTATTGGATTATATTAAATTAATGACGCAAAATTAATTTTTGTAAAAGGTTTTAGTTAAATAACCTCAACTCTATGATCACTCGACTTGAACAGTATAATCATTCAAATATTCAATATAAATATTTGTTACGTAAAAATTCAATTAAAATATTGCATATTAATATTTTTCTTTTTTATTTAAAGTCCATGACACCGACTTGAAAAAAAAAAAATAAAATTAAAATCCCATAAATAAATATCAATAGTCCACCGTGAGCCAACTGCATGCAGCATCAGCGATGCCAATCGCCATGAGAAGAACCAGAAGAGGAGGAGGTAGACCACGGAACCACCTCCAAAACGACGAAGATATGACTGTCAAACCTCTCAACGATGCGCCGCCGGCAGTACCACCATCACAGCAAAAACGACATCAACAGCACAGTCTCGATTCTCCATCAACTTCTGATCAACCAAACAATGAACCAATCCCAAAATACCAGGGAAATCTCAGGTGGGTGTCGCGAAGAAGACGTGCCCGCGTCGCAAAACCCAAATTTGTCAAGAAAACTGAGTCGCGTGAAGAGAAATTGTTGAATGATGAAGTGGGGTCTTTGAGTATTGGGGAGGAAGTGAAGGAGAAGCAAGATGAAGAAGAGGGCTTGCCTTCAAACAGTAATGTTAATGATGTGGAGAGCATACTGAGAGAATTGAATTCAAGTTTTGAAGAGCCGGAGTTGGAAGCTGAGCAGCTAAGGATAAATGATCAATCACAAGGGGATGAGGTAATTCTAATAATCTCGAATTGGAATTCGCCTTCTGTTGTTCTAAACTTCTAATCTTTTAGTTTTATATTCTTTGGATAATGTTGTATGTGTAGTGAATTATAAGTTTTAGGCTGGGTTCAAATCCTTATAGCAGAGCAGCTACTTTGTGCCACAAAATGTTGAATTATAGGTAGCTGTGTTAATCTTGTTTAATTTTTGGGTTAGCATGGAAACACTTTTTGTTTGCTATGATACTGTTTTACTGCTCATCCTCTGGTTATGGTTGAATTGCTGGTATACGAGGTATGAAATATAGATAAAAATTTGAAATCAAAGTAGCATCTCTCTTTTTGCTTTTCTTCCACTGCAAAATCCTCAAAAATTCTTCTATTCTCTCTAGCCACAACTCCTCAAAGATGGCCATAACTGCAAAATGTTCCATCAAAATGGTGCCTAATAAAAAAATGAATTCTTTGGCGTAGTCACCAAATAAAGACTTTTGATAAATTCTTCAACTGAAAAAAATGATGTGCAGCCATTGTCTGTGAGTTGGGAAACCTTTTACTGTTCTTACCTTCTGTGTTCTCGTCTTTAATTTGCTTTTCAGTTGCTTGCACTGGAGTCAATTTATGGGGACAATGTCTTCATCCTCGACAGACAAAGAGACCTACGATCTTGTCAGGTAACTCAATTATCCAATCACTTGACTTTTATTCTTTCGTAAGGAAGTGAACTGTCTCACATGTGTGTCATTTTGCAGATTCATGTACATGTTGAAACTCTTGATGGACTTACTGTAACTGCTAAGCTTAATTCATCAACTGATCTTGATGCCAGAAGTGAAAGTTCAGATGACTTTTCGTACTCTTTCAAAGTCCAGTATCTTCCACCAATTGTGTTAACCTGCTTATTACCTAAATCATACCCAAGCCATCTCCCTCCTTATTTTACCATCTCTGCTCGGTGGTTGAATTCCACAAAGATTTCCAATCTTTGCTCTATGCTGGAATCAATATGGATCGACCAACCTGGGCAAGAAATTTTATATCAGTGGATAGAGTGGCTACAGAATTCCTCTCTTTCTTATCTTGGGTTCAGTGAGGAAATAGTGCTTGGTCCTTATGGTGTTGCACGTATTGGAGATAGGCGTGCAATCTCAGAGAGTGTCTCTCCCGATGTTGATATTCCTTCAATTAGGAGTTACAATGATGAGAGATGCCATGAGAACTTTCTGAAAAGCTTTCATGAATGCCGCATCTGTTTCAGCGAGTTGGCAGGTAATTGCTGTTGAGGATTATCAAGTAAAAACTTCTTTGGTGTTTCTGGTAGTCCCAGGCGCTTTCTGCAATCTCAAATATCTCTCATGCATAATTATAATTTTTACAGTTGGAAAAACATTTTTCCTTCCTACATATATAAAACTCAGAGCTATGTTCTTAGCTTTATCTGAATGTTTTGCTTTCTGTAAGAAAGTTTTGTAAACTACCCGAAGATTGTTGTAAACTTCAAAGGGAGTTGTGGAAGCTTTTTCTGGTATATATCTATAATGTTGAGTGACTATCATTACATGAGTGTTATGGTGGATGTAGAACTTAGTGCCTCTTTTTTATTTCAACAGACTTTAGAGGATCTCTAAGTTCTTGTAGCATTGCTTTTCTTGTGTCATCCTAATCATTGTTGTCATGATAATCTCAATACGTTAGCTGCTGTCTGTATGCAGAAGGTCTTGTGACCAGCATTTACTATGGTGCACCACTAGTGGACCATTTTGCTGATTACAAGGTTGCTCTCCTATCTTGCCAGGTACTGACTTTGTTAGACTGCCATGCCATCATTTCTTTTGCTGGAAGTGCATGAAGACTTACTTGGATATACATATATCTGAAGGCACTGTTAGCAAGCTTCAGTGTCCGGATGCAAAATGTGGAGGTATGGTTCCTCCTAGTTTGTTGAAAAAACTACTTGGTGATGAGGAGTTCGAACGCTGGGAGTCCTTAATGTTACAGAAAACACTCGAATCAATGTCTGATGTTGCATATTGCCCACGATGTGAAACACCTTGTATTGAGGATGAAGAACAGCATGCACAGTGCTCTAAGTGCTTCTATAGCTTCTGTACACTTTGTAGGGAGCGGCGTCATGTTGGCGTAGTATGTATGACACCTGAGATAAAGCTTCACATCTTGCAGGTAAAACTTCGTAGATGCATCTTTGATATTCTTTGGCCTTTGGCATCCTTTTTGCTTCATCTATTGGGGTGTATGGGAATGCTAGTAGAGAGAGAAAGAGCCATATAGGTAGTGAGAAAATATTGAGACTACAGTGTTATTGTATTGCTTTACTAGCGAACTAGTATCATCACAATACAACCTGTGCAGTTAATGGCTCTTCATACATTCCTTAGCCATGGGTGAGGATGGGATTGGTGCTTGATACATACTGACTAAGGCAATGGTAATTCTAAAGGACTGCTCCATCCAGCCTCTTGAAAAAGCAAATGCTTATGCATGTTCTCCCAATTTAGAAGAAATAACCTTTAGCAAGTAAAAAAGCAATCAAAACAACATAGTCCTACTTTTTAATTGGAAAAGAGGCAAGTATCCTTAAATTTACCATAAATTGATACCTATGTGTTGAAGCTAGACAGTCCACTATAATATATTATTGTGGTAGTTTTCCTAATAATTTTGCTTTTTAAGTGCAAAAAGTATATAATTCACAAAATTGAAGTTCAAAAGATTACTTAATTAAGTCATCTGTAATCTCTGTTGGCCTGTGAGGGGAGGTACATTATGTCAGTCTAATTTCAGTAGCCCTTAAGGTTTATATTATTGTTCTGGTGTAGTTTAGGATTGCTAGGATCATCTTCTGTAATCTGGGGCTTTAGTGTTGTTGATGTTTTGCCTATTCGCATAACATTGTGTGTGTTTGACTTACCAAAAATGTTGCTCTATTTTCAGAGATATTTCATGGAAGCCTCTTCATTAGTGATTTAGGAACTTTATTCTTGGACCATAGAAATTTTCCTGGTTTCTTATGAGTTCAATGCCCTTAATTTTCCGTTTGGCAGGAGCGCCAAAATTCATCGCAAGTAAAGGAAGGGCAAAAACAAAGGGAACGTGAAATGATCAATGAGCTTCTTAGTGTGAAGGAAATACTTCGTGATGCTAAGCAATGCCCATCTTGTAAGATGGCAATCTCAAGAACCGAAGGTTGTAACAAGATTGTATGTAACAACTGCGGGCAGTACTTTTGCTATCGATGTAACAAGGCGATTGATGGTTATGATCATTTCAGGTTTGTGATCTGCTGCCTAAGGCCGTTGATGTTTTCTTCCTTCCTCTATGTCTGTTTGCCAACTATAAATGGATCTGATTATCTTGCATTAACGTAGAACGGGAACATGTGAGCTGTTCCCACTAGAAATGATTCGGGACTGGGAGGAGCGACTTAATGCCCGTCAGGTTGTGGCTCAGATTCAAGCTGATATGTTTGATGAACATGGTCTCTCGTGCCCTAATTGTCGTCAATTCAATGCAAAGGTGAGTGTAAGATTAGATATGTCGAGGATATCAGATATTTGTGATGTATATTTAAATACTAGATCATTTTAGGATTTGTTTGATTTCTTATGTTTCTAAGCACCTGTATATCTCTTAGTATCAGGTTTCTCTGCTGCTGCTTTATATCTTTTATACAAATTGATATCTTTTGGTTATCTTCTTATTGGACTTTCAAAACCAGTTTTAAAAGCACCTAAAAACAAGGTACAAGTTTTATTCAGAACAGGATATTAGATACAGTTTTCTAGGGAACTGTTCAACAAATACCTTAGGTGAACACATCTCCAAGTTGAGAGGACAAAATTTTCTTTTCAAAAATAAAATGTAAACAAAATGTACCCAGTCTCTCTGTGTTAATTCATGATTTTATGAGTTGCCTCGCTTAACCTAACATAGGCTTTTGTACTTTTTTTCTGCAAAACAGGTTGGCAATAACAATCACATGTTCTGCTGGGCATGCCAAATTCACTACTGTTATTTGTGCAAAAAGATTGTGAGGCGCAGCACGCAGCATTATGGACCCAAAGGTTGCAAGCAGCACACTGTGGGATAGCTTCGAATGGTGGAACCAACCAAACATTCTGTAACAGTCATGAACCGCTTTTGCATCAAGACCCTCAGCTAATACAAGATGTTACAGAGCATTGCAGAGAAGATCTGCAATTTGGACCAGTCTCAATGCAAGATAATCGTGGTGAGCAGCTGATTGATGCACATACACATGGCTTGCTGCTTAAATTATCTTTGCAAAACTTTTCTTTCCAGCGGTACATTTCTTGTTGTTGTTGTAGATATTATTTACTTTGTCTGGTGTATCATTCAATTTGTTCAGGCATTGCTTTCCAGAAGAAGCTGGCTTACAGTTAAGAGTCACCTGCAAGAATGTAGGGGGAACAATTTTTATTTTTATTTTTAATTTTTGAGTTATAGAGCTGTAAACAATTGTAATTTGTTTAAAATTTTAATAAATGCCAATAAAATACCACGTCTTTGAAAACAGATACAAAAGTATACACTTGCACACACCCATGAATACCAAATGCTCTTGCTTCCCATGAATAAACTCAGAAATGGGGGAAAAAGAAAAACACTATAAATAAACTGAAAAGAATTCATCAATGTATATTCATTTATTCATCTTCAAACCTGGAACTAGCGGATGTGATAATGTGACTTTATTAATCTGGGACACAAATATCAAAAGACACATATAACACGTCTACTTTTCTAACCCATGTGTAGCATGTTTCTTAAGCAGCCGTCAAGTCCTGGTAATGTCCGTCTACTTTAGCGATGATCAACGCTGAAATAAGCGGGACAAATCTTAGACAAACCGTGTGTCAAAGTAGATTATAAATACATTTTTCAAGTGGTTTTTAAATATTAATAATAAGAGTGGTGATACAGCCACAAACTCTTATACAAATTTATCTTGTACAAACTGATTTGACATTAATTCATTGGTTGAATGAAAATATAAAATAATAAAAATAGATCATGTGGGTCTATAGATATTTAATTCAACCAATTTTATCATGTCACATCAGTTTATACAAAAATTTATAACTATATTATTACTCTAATAATAAATATTCACTTCTCTAATTTATACTTAGCGCTAAAAAGATAAAATAAAGTGACTTATCTTATCTCACACACATAAAATCTAAGAAGACTATAATTACGCGCTGCCGAATGATCCGCAAGTCCCGGTATTTTACATTCCCTTCCCCCACCCACCGTAAAAATCATGTTACGTGCTATAACTTGTTGAATAATATGACTATTACACAACAAAGGAGTGGATATTGACTGAGTTGACCAGGCAAGCAACTTTGACTAAACTATTGAGGGCTTTGACCTCTGTAGTTTGTTGCTTGGGCCTTGTCATCGTTAACCTTGGATCTTAATAAGGCAAAGGCCTAACCCTCAGAAAAATATATATATATATATGGTAACAAATTAGATCGGATGTAATTTCAATTTTTTAAACCCGTAATTTTTACCTCTATAACTAGTTACGCAACAAATCGATGAAATAGATTTTAAAAGTAAAATTTTACTCTATACACCCTTCAAAACTCCAAAAACAACCCTTCTTTCATTCGCAACCTAATTAACTCTCATTCTACCGTAATCATCTTTCTTCTAAATTTTTTCCCCTTCAGTTGTTGACTTTTTTCTTTGCTCATCACTCGTCCTTCTTGGACAACAACGAATGAATTAGAGAGAATAGTGAAGGATTAACCACAGATTGTAAGATATGTTTGTTTATTAAATATGTTGATGGTCAAATCAATGAAAAATTAAAGATTTAACCGTAATTGGATAAATTGAAAATTGGTGAGAGGTTTATAATGAAATTCCCTTTTCCTTTCATCATCTATTGCCTTTGGTGCAAACTTTGAAAAATCATCTCAATTAGTTGAGTTGCAATCAACTTTTGGAGTTATACATAACACAGACTGTACATATTGTCAAAATTATTTTTTTTTTCTTTTAAATGCTTCTTCTGTCAAAATTATACTTTTTTTTTTCTTTTAAAATTTTTTTCTGTCCGTACCTATTAATTGGAAAAAATTTAGATGCTTAGAGCATCACCTAAAGATACTTCAAATGAGATTTTATTTATCCTTTAAAAAAATGTATAAGTAAATAGTATTTTAAAAAACTCTCTAAATGAGATTGTCTTTTTTTTTCCCCAACAATTAAACCACTGATTAGTTTATTTTTAGAACAACTCGAAATACGTATTTACTATTTTTAGTTTCAGAATTTAACTACATTCAATAGATTATTACGAAACACAGACATCTTTTTTAAAGCACAATTTCGGAACATCTTTCTAAAATAGTTTTGAGAGTACACTATTGCATTAATGCATGAACGGATGTACCCTACTTTAGAATAATAACCCATACATATATTTTTTGTGTATAAATAATTTTTTTATTATTTTTTCATTAATATTGAGAAATGTTTGCAAAGGGCGCAACCTGCATTTTGATTTGGGCTCTTCGAAATGCATATAAAAATATTGTAGCAAAAATAAAATATGTGTTACTCAAATCTTAAATTATTGAAACTACAAAATAATTGTACGTTACAGTGTCTAATTCAATCATATATTTAAAATGAATTTTATACTCTTGAATATTGAGGTACAGTTGGTGGTTGCAGTCCTTTCGGGAGATAATAAAAAAACTTAACAAGGAACCAATGGACTTTTGGTCTAATGGGAGAAGTCTTGCACTTATAATATTGAGTGTAATGGTTCGAGCCTCCATAAGAGCATTATGAAGGTTAGTTTCAGTTCTTCCTCAGTTATCAACTAATTGAGTGGAGACAGTCTCTCCCTTACGAAATGTGAGTGGAGTAGGCACCTCTCAAATATTAGAAATGGTTTAAAGTATTTGGACAAGTATTTCAATGGGTTAATGTATGACGGTGGTCCCAGTTGTTTAGTACGATTGTAAATATTATAATTGTAATGTCTGATATAATATCAGTAACAATCTGTATATAACAAAATTAAAAAAAAATAAGGAAGTTAACTGATTCATTTAGTTATGTTATGTCAAATAAATTTTAAAAAAAAAGTAGTAAAAGACGAATATGTCGATTTTAAATCTTGAGAACTTAAGATACCGTTACGCCTCTTTGATGGGATAGAAAAAGATTAGATAATTTTCTTTTTGTATAAATAAAAAAATAAGAATTATAATAGAGAAAAGTTATTAAAGTGTTTTCGAAGTTTAAGGACTACCGGTTATTATTATTATTATTATTATTCCAACTTTTACTTTAAAATATAAAGTACTAAAAAAAAAATCTAAAATTTTGCGCAGCCCCAAGCATAAAGTAGTTGCACCACTGAATATCTGCACAATAATATTATACTATAATATAATAATCCCGAAAAGATGTTTGTTATTGTTAAGTTGTATTACCTGGAATTTGTAATTGTCCCAAAAAATAATTTCTCATGATTTTTTAATTGTTTGATAAATAACAAATCAGTCATTAAAAAATATTAACTTTGAGTTGGTGTAAATTACAAACAATGTAAGACCCGTAAATTGCCCAAAGCGTCAAAACTGAATAGGGTCAGTGATTGAGTGGCGGCCAGCCCACACGCATAATGGTGGACACAAAATTGGGCGGCCACTTGCCCACTTCCGCGCTTTTAATAATGATGATAAGGACCTTACGAGGAAAATGACAAGGAAGCTTTATTAAAAGGCTGATTTGTTCCGCCGAAGTGTTTTTCGTCCTAGCATATGATATAGGCTAGCCTGTATAGATTAGCTGGACATATCAGTTATACTTTATAAATACTTGTGGCTAAGTGATAATTACCAACTAAACGGCGCTATAATCTATGTACTTTTGTCTCTAAGACTCTTATGTGCCATATAACGTGATAATCATGCAAAACTTAAATTTTTTAATTCATTCTCCTTTTCTTTTTTAATGCTTTTGTTTAATAAAAATTGAACTATATATGGTTGGAATATAAAGTGGAGCAATAAAAATTGAACTATCCCGCAGGATTTTATCTCTTTTGAGACGAGATTAAAATATATTTTTATCTTAAAAAAATATAAAGACGAAACTGTGACGTTTTTTCATCCTATTTATATATACGGGATAGGACTGAGATTAGTAAATCTCATCCCATCTCATTCCATTGACAACCCTACTACACAATTCTGGTTACGGAAAGTGAATAGAAAGCTAGTTAAAAATAAAAAATAAAGAATGATTCACTTAGAAGAGGAATTATAACATAACAACATCCAAAACTTAATTATATTTTCATTATAGATCATATAAGTTGATTAAGTTCAGCCTTCGGGTTGCCAATTCTGAATGCTTCACATGGAAAACGTACGTTCATTCAAAAAGAAACTGTACCTAATTTCTATAGCACGTGAACTGGTATGTTTGCATATAATACAATATATACACCTTTTATCAATTCAAGACCACTCATAATCTGTTGGTGTTCAAGAAATATCCAGAACTCGAGAATGAAGTTTGGGAAGGAATATGCATCCCAAATGGTGCCTGAATGGCAAGAAGCTTACATGAATTATGATTCTTTGAAGACCATTTTGAAGGATATCCAACGGATGAAGCAGAGAAGCAGGCAAAATGGTGGGTTAACAAGAGCAATGACACTATACCGAGCTTTCAGCGGCCTAGTGCAGGGTCAGGAAAAAACCCCCATTAGTCCATCTAAAAAAGACATTGAAAGCCAGTACATTCTTGTAAATTCTGTGAGCAAAAATGGGTCTGAAAGTTACGAGACTACATTTCTGAAGGTCGCTGAGGAAGGAGGGGAATGCGAGCAGGAGTATTTTAGAAGGCTTGATGATGAGTTCAATAAAGTTGACAAGTTTTACAGGACTTAAGTGAAAGAAGTTATTGCTGAGGCTCAAAGTTTGAGTCAGCAAATGGATGCTTTGATTGCATTCCGGATAAAAGTTGAGAAACTGCAAGGAGTTCTTCAGGATTCTACTCAATCCGAGCCCGTAGAGCAGAAACAGGAGACCACCAGCAGCGGCATTAAATCAGTTCCATTGGAAATTCTTGGCCATGTGAAGCTTAATAAAACGTTTGAGACTCCTGGTTCAATCATTCAAAATTTTGTCAATGTTGCTGGACAGACAGAGACCTTCAGTAGGGAAAATCTAAAGAAAGTCGAAAAACAACTTAAGATGGCGTTTGTTGAGTTTTATCTCAAGCTTCGGCATCTTAAGAGCTACAGGTAAAATTTCTAGACAGCATTTGTAATTATAAGAAGAGAGTTCTTAAGTTTTTGACTCATGATTCTTGCTTGCATTTGAAAACAGCTTCTTGAATATCTTAGCATTTTCAAAAATCATGAAGAAATATGATAAGGTATGCCCCCTGCTAAATTATGTGACATACCTCTTATTGTTTTATCTTGGACAAAGTTTAATTATGGTCTTCTTTTCACTTGCGTTTCTGTCTTGTGTTGCAGATCACTTCAAGAAGGGCGTCAACATCTTACATGAGAATGGTGGATAACTCCTACCTCAGCATCTCTGATGAAGTAAGCAATCTGTGATTCTTGCTGAGAAACCTCTTCATCCTATGCTTCTATTCATTTTAATTGATCGGACATGTTTCTTAGCAGGTAACCAAGCTTATGGAGAGAGTTGAAGATACATTCATCAAACATTTCTCCAATTCAAACCGCAGAAAAGGCATGAACAATTTAAGACCAAAGACTAAGAAGGAAAGGCATAGAATTTCATTTTCCCTTGGTGAGATGTATTTCCAATCTAGCTTCTTTTTAGCCCCCAGTGTAGTTCTTGGTTCCATTCATCTGAATCAGTATATAAGTAATCTTTCAGGTCTCTTTGTTGGCTGCTCAGCAGCACTTATTCTAGCCCTTATCCTCATCATACATGCCCGCGGTCTCTTGGATAAGAGAGGGAAAACACAATACATGGAAAACATGTTTCCCCTTTACAGGTAACAGAAAATGCTCCACTTTTTCATATTTCAGAAGAAAAATATTTGGAGTTTGGTTGATAAGTCATGTTAAACTTTTGCAGCCTCTTTGCATTTGTTGTGCTACACATGCTTATGTATGCTGCCAATATATGCTTCTGGAGGCAGTATAGGGTCAATTACCCCTTCATTTTTGGTTTCAAGCAAGGAACAGAGCTGGGATACAGGGAAGTTCTTCTTGTCAGCTTTTGCCTTGCAGCATTAGCCCTAACAAGTGTGCTTTCGAATCTCGACATGGAGATGAATCCCAAAACAAAAGAATATGAAGCGCTGACTGAGCTTCTCCCTTTAGGCTTAGTTTTGGTAAAAAATTATTCAAATTCCACAAACATTTTTCGCCCACACAAAGCTTATGAAATATGCATTAAAGCTGATGCTTATCTTTGCACCTTAATTTTCAGCTTGTAATAATCGTATTGATCTGCCCATTCAACATCATATATCGATCAAGTCGCTTCTTTTTCCTCGCCTCCTTGTTTCATTGCATCTGTGCTCCTCTCTACAAGGTATAAAACGTATCGTAATATTACAAACACACACTCAAAACAAAATGAACATTTATGGATGAATACATTAATTATGCATATTTATCTTATCTAACACAGGTCGCGCTCCGAGATTTCTTCTTGGCAGATCAGTTAACTAGCCAGGTTTGTTAAAGAACTACACATGCCTCCTTTTCCCCAAAAATAAACAAGATGTGAAGATAATAAGCATCCATCATTATATTCTGGGTTTGCAGGTCCAAGCCATCAGAAGCCTGGAGTTTTACATATGCTATTATGGTTGGGGAGACTATAAACAACGACAAAACACTTGCAAATCAAGTGGTGTATACAACACTTTCTATTTCATTGTTGCGGTTATTCCATACTGGTCTCGCTTCCTTCAGGTACATCATTCAATTACATAACATTAAGATCCATGTTGCTTTACCTTCGCACTAAATCAACAGCTACCCACTTTCTCATTTGCAGTGCCTAAGGCGCCTCTGTGAAGAGAAAGATCCAATGCAAGGATATAATGGGCTAAAATACTTGGCAACAATCATAGCCATTACCACAAGAACTGCTTACAGTCTCTACATGGGATTCAGCTGGAAAATTATATCCGGGATATTCTCAGCCATTGCAACAATTTATGGTACCTATTGGGACCTTGTTGTCGACTGGGGACTACTGCAACGCCAATCTAAAAACCGCTGGCTCAGAGACAAACTACTTATCTCTAGTAAAAGTGTTTATTTTGCAGCCATTGTAAGTGGGTGAAAATTGAATAAATGAATACTGTAATAACAAAGGGACGTTGTTGTTTCTGTCACAAAGTTGATTGAATGAAAACTTGTTGCAGGTCTTGAATGTGTTGCTAAGATTTGCCTGGTTGCAGACTGTGTTGAACATACAGTTCTCATTCTTACATAGACAAACTTTAATTACAATTGTTGCAAGCCTGGAGATTATTCGTCGCGGCATTTGGAATTTCTTCAGGTAATTACTACGAATTTTGCTTCTATGATTTATAATTTCTCTCATGAATCTTCTGTTTGGTTTTTATATACTGTAACGTTCGTTTGTTGCAGGTTGGAGAATGAACATTTAAACAATGTTGGGAAATATCGGGCATTTAAATCAGTACCACTGCCATTTACGTATTGTGAAGAAGACGAAGACCATAATGAATAGAATGATATACTTCATCAATGCTCTGCTAAATACAATTTAATCGCACACTTTAAAATTTTGAAATGGAACATTTTTCTCTCTCTACATATATATAAATAAATATAAACTCTTGTATGCATTTTATACAAATCGGCGTTATATCATTTGGACATGTCTTATATTTGGGAAATTTACGAAAATAACCATAAAACTTTTGCTATTTTCACAATTAATCCTCTCAACTTTTTTCTATCAACATTAGCTAAACACACGCTTTTCTCTCCAAATTATCTTTTTTTACAAACTAAAAGCAACTTTCTTTCTCCTCTTTCGTCAAACCAAAGCCAGCTTTCCACTCTTGAATCATCAACCAACGACGACGGCAAAAGGTAACGATAAAAATGAAATCCGAACATAATTTATCCGAATCCAACACTAATCGGCATCACATAGTAGTATGAATTATTTTCTGAACTTACTCGAGAGTTTCAATGAACTGCGAATCGTGGGTGAATTTGGCGACAGGCTGCCTGTCGCACAAAGCTTGGTGCGACAGGTGCCTGTCGCACCAAAACTTGAAAAATCTATTTGCAATTCATCACTTGTATTTTTCTTTCCACTCGGCAACTGTAATTTCTACGTTATGGGCCATTCTTGTGGAGCTCACTATTAGCCATAAATTATTTTGGAGAAACGACAGTATCTTATTATGTGATTAATAGGAGGAATGTGTTGGATATCCCTTGCTGAAGTTGCCAAGTATCGTGTTGATCCCTACGAGCCTTTAAGCTTGATACATACTTTATCATGCTAACAATTTTAGTTCTGGTATTCTCTTACCATTCAAAACGTATTTAATTATCTACTAGTCAACTTTCATTTCTTCCCATGCAGCAGCCAAGTTAGAAACTGGGGCAAATGGGGCCTTAACTCTCTAGTTTGGGATTTAATGTTTGAAGAAAATTTCGATTTATTGCTGCAGCAGCAGCTATATATTGCCAGACTGCTAGCCAACTTAGAATTGCAGGCCATGGCTGGTCTTCATCTTCATGCTTTCCGCAGGCATCCAAGGCGCTGCTGCATCTCAATATCTCGGCTTCCTGAATAGAACAAATGATGGTAATATGAACAACAATGTTTTTGGCATCGACAGGAAGATCACTGCAGAAATGAGGCCCAGCCTTGTTAGGAAGATCACTACAGAACTGGTGCGACTGCACGGGCGCGCGTGTACCCGCTGTTGCCCAGCGACGGCTGCCGATGATGGGAGGTTCTTCGGTTTGGGAGAGATGGAAGAAAGAGAGATTGTTGGGGGAGAGATAAGAGAGAGGGGTATTTTAGTCTCAAAGGTCTTTTTATGGTTAATGTTGATAGAAGTTTGTTTGGCGGGTTAAGATGGAAAAAGTCAAAATGTTTATGGTTATTGATGTAAATTTCCCCTTATATTTCCCTGCCGATCAAAACAAAAGAAACAACTATACAATAATATAATATGCTACCTCAATCTATCAAAAATTACCTTGTGACTTTAATATTACTCTTTTAAGTTTAATGCTCGGTCATGTTTGCAAAAAGCCCGAGTCAAGAGTGGTGGTGATGCCCAAAATTTGTATCCACCACACCAACTAACTGAAAGACAAGGTAAAGTAAATAAAATTTCTAGTAGTTTTCTAAAATTTCATATAAATTAATAATTAATTAATTACATAGTCCCCCCTCCCCAAATGATTAGGTCCATTGACTTTTTTTTTTTTGGAAGGCTAATGTTGCTTCAATGAGATTTAATATGATTGTTATGCCTTTGGTATGATCATTTGCAAATTTTCTAGAAAATTACTACCGACTTTCAGTTTGATTTACAGCTTTAGCATTATTCACAAGAAATTACAGCAGAGAGCTCAAAATATGATAATCACTTTCCATGCTGTTTTGATTCCACGGCTGAACGGAGGAAAAAACAGAAACAGGCAAAGAAACTCTGAAAACCTCCCCAATTTACGGAATAATTAAAGTTAATATCAAAACATATTTTCTAAAAATGCAGCATCTATTTATACTATTAAAATTTGAGCTGTTTGTGGCTGACTGGTGATCGTTATGGTTCTTATATCAGCTCTGTCATAAGAAGAAAAAAAGAAGAAGATTGAACCTACAATCAAGACTAGAATGAATTAGGTAGGTATGTACCTTCCATGATTTTGTTTTGTTTTTGTTGCGGTAATGTTTATAATTATGAAATTAATCAAGAACCAAACATTAGTATTAGGTGGCAACAAACGCTATTGCGGACCTGTGGCTAAGGAAAGAGTCAAAAAGGTTGGAACTAATTAAAGAAAAAAAAGGAATAAAAAATTTAAAACGTATGTTCTGAGAGAGCTTAATTTGTATGAAAACTTCCAGAAAAAAACTGGACCTAATTCTATAGAAGGTGAGTTTGTTCTTCCTTGTACTTGGGGTTGAACCAATTAATATCTAGAAATCAAAAGAGGGATGAAATTCAAAGAGGAATATGAATCCCAAATGGTGCCTGAATGGCAAGAAGCTTACATGAATTACGATGATTTGAAGACTCTTTTGAAGAATATCCAACAGATAAGGCAGACAAGGAAGCAAAATGCTGGAGTAAAGAGAACAATGACACTTTACCGAGCTTTCAGTGGTCTAGTACAAAGACACAACTTCCCCATCAACCCATCTAGAAAAGAATCTGAAAGCCAACACATTTTTGTAAATTCTATGAATGAAAATGGAGATAGAAGTTATGATGCTACGTATTTACCGCTTCCTGAGGAAGGAGCGGAATGTGAGAAGGAGTATTTTAGGAAGCTTGATGAGGAGTTCAATAAAGTTGAAAAGTTTTATAAAAGTAAGGTGGAAGAAGTGATGGATGAGGCTGAAAATCTGAGTAAGCAAATGGATGCTTTGATTGCTTTTCGGCTAAAAGCTGACATATTGCAAGGGCAATCAGGTGAATCAGATGTTTCTGAGCCAAAATTTGAAGAACGGAAGCTGAAGACTGTTAATGCCAATAAAACGGTTCCATTAGATATTATTGGCCAGGTAAAGGTTAACCAAACTTTCGCAACTCCGGCTTCTATGGTTAGAAACGTTGTCTATGCTTCTAGGATGACAGAGGAGGACTACATTAAGGAGAATGTAAAGAAAGTTGAAAAGCAACTTAACGAGGCGTTTGCTGAGTTTTATCTCAGGCTCCGGCATCTTAAGAGTTACAGGTATAAGTTTCTAGACAATGTTTTCAATTTGTATAGTGAAAGTTCTTAAGTTCTTTTGCTCATGATTCTTGCTTGTATGTCAAAACAGCTTCTTGAATATCTTAGCATTTTCAAAAATCATGAAGAAATATGATAAGGTACATTCCCTGTTGAACTATTTGCAATTCAATTAATTATGTGACATCCCTCGTATTTTTTTATCTTGGGCAATTTGATTCGCAATTTTCTTACTAATATTTCTTTCTTTATCATTGATGAAGATCACCTCAACGAAGGCATCGGATTCTTACATGAAGATGGTGGATAAATCCTATCTTGGCAGCTCTAATGAAGTAAGAATTCTGAAATTTCTTATCAGGAGAAGGCTTTGTCTGAAGCTTTAGTCACTTTCAATTGATCTGACATGTTACAATGAAGGTAACCAAGCTTATGGAAAGAGTTGAAGCTACATTCATCAAGCATTTCGCCAATTCAAACCGAAGAAAAGGCATGAACATTTTAAGACCAAAGACTAAGATAGAAAGGCATAGGATATCATTTTGCATTGGTGAGACATACTTCTATAAATATCCAATGCAGCTTCATTTACGTCCCCAATGCAGTTCTTGTTTTGACTCGTCTGAATCTTTTTATTAATTATCTTCCAGGCCTATTTGTTGGCTGCTCAATAGCTCTAGTTCTAGGCCTTATCCTCATCATACAAGCCCGCAAGCTCTTGGATAAGAAAGGACAAGCTCAATACATGGAAAACATGTTTCCCCTTTACAGGTAACAAAAAATTGCTCCACCTCTTCATATTTCTGAAGAGCAAAATATCTAGCTTTTATCTGACAAGTCATGTTAAACCTTTGCAGCTTTTTTGCATTCGTTGTGCTACACATGCTAATGTATGCTGGCAATGTATATTTCTGGCGTCTGTATCGAGTAAATTACCCCTTCATTTTTGGTTTTAAGCAAGGAACGGAGCTGGGATACAGGGAAGTTCTCCTTGTCAGCTTTGGTCTTGCAACACTGGCCCTAACAAGTGTGATTTCGAATCTCGATATGGAGATGAATCCTGAAACAGAAGAATACGAAGCACTGACTGAGCTTCTCCCTCTAGGCTTAGTTTTGGTAAACAATTCTCCAAATTCCACTAAATTTTAGGCCTACACAGCTTCTGAAATATGCACTAAAAATGATCTTTTTTCTTTTTCCCTTTTTTTTCTTCCAGCTTGTAACTGTCATAATGATCTGCCCATTCAACATCATCTATCGCTCTAGTCGTTTCTTTTTTCTTGTCTGCTTGTTTCGTTGCATAGCAGCTCCTTTCTACAAGGTATGAAACATATTGAAATACTACTTAATTTTTTTTAAAAAAAAGAGGACTCGAATGAAATGAACATTATGTTTATTAATTATGCATAATTCACATTCTTTAATCTCTATATTGTAGGTCACACTCCAAGACTTCTTCTTGGCAGATCAACTCACTAGCCAGGTCCAAGCCTTCAGAAGCCTGGAGTTCTACATTTGCTATTTTGGCTGGGGAGACTTTAAACACCGAGAAAACCATTGCAAATCGAGCAGTGTATACAAATTTTTCTATTTCGTTGTCGCTATCATTCCTTATTGGTCTCGCTTCCTTCAGGTAAACACCATTCAATGTTATTTCAACTACCCAACATTAGTTACGATGGACAGATATGGTGTTCGCTTCTTACTAAATCAAAATCTTTAACTCCCTCGTTTGCAGTGCTTCCGGCGCCTCGTGGAAGAAAGGGATCCGATGCAAGGATATAATGGACTAAAATACTTTGTGGCCATCATAGCTATTAGTTCAAGAACTGCTTACAGTCTTTACAAGGGATTCAATTGGCAGATTACGTCCTGGATATTCTCAATCATCGCAACAATTTATGGTACCTATTGGGACCTCATTATGGACTGGGGACTACTGCAACGCCAATCTAAGAACCCCTGGCTGAGAGACAAACTACTTGTCCCTAACAAAAGCGTTTATTTTGTAGCGATGGTAACTGGGAAACTAAATAACATATAATTAGCATGAAATTTTCAAACAAATAAATAGCAGAGTTAATTTAGCTGGTTGTTAAAAAAAAAGTTGACTGAAAAAATGCAGGTGGTGAATGTCTTGCTGAGACTTGCCTGGTTGCAGACTGTGCTGAACATACGAGTCTCATTCATACATAAAGAAACTCTAATCACGATTGTTGCAAGCCTGGAGATTATTCGTCGCGGCATATGGAATTTCTTCAGGTAATTAACTAATGACTATGAATTTAGCTTTTTGCAATTTTATGATTGAGAATAATTTTTACATGCATATGTTATATTTTCTGATCATATTGTTGTCTTGGTTGGGCAGGTTGGAGAATGAGCATTTGAACAATGTTGGCAAGTTTCGTGCGTTTAAATCGGTGCCATTACCATTCACTTACCATGAAGCTGCAAACGACCATGATAATTGATAATTAATGCTCTACTAGAACTCTATGTACCGCAGAGCATAAAAATCAGGTTGGCCTCGGCTTGGTCCCTGACCTAGGTAACCTCTGTTAGTTATCTGACGAATCTCTCCTGCTCTGGAAAGAAAAATATTTTTGTCGAGCGATAATCCTCGGATGCTTAAGTCTAGGTTTTAAAAGAAGAAGAGTAATAATGCCAGTGATGATATGTTCTAGAATTAAATTGACAGAGTCACGGTCTCAGAACTATAAAGTGGATACCCTTACTTGATTGCAGACTCTTAATTATGGCGGGTGCGTGGTGTTTGGTGGTTTAATCAGTTATATCTGTTTGTTCCGAGATGTGGGGTTGTGACAAGGTAACCTTACTTATGAGATTTATCTATTAAACATTTTTTGTATATGTATTTTATGATTCTAATGGCATATCTCCCATGTCCATTTTTGTTTATTTGTTTTCTTTTTGCATTTTTGGAGAATTGGCATCGTATGCTAATTGCAATGAATCTGAGAAATTCAAAAGAATTTAATATATTGAGATTTAACAGAAGATTTTATTATTAGGATTAAGGAATATCATTTTATATGGAAAAAGGATTTTGCATGCTCTCTCATTCTCAAAACACGGCTCCTACATCAGAAGTCATCAACAGGGCTGTGAATTTCACTTTCTCAAGTCTCAACATTGAAATATCCATTTTTTCTCTCTTTGTTATTCTCCAATACCTTTGAGATTGGATAGTATGAAGGAAAGTTGAATGAATCGACTTTTACTTCGTTAACTACACCCTGCACAACCACAGACAACATTCAAGCATAAAAAGAATTAAAGGTTATTGTGAATTTTGAAACATAAAAGTGAAAATGCTTAATTGAACCAAACAAAAAGGGGGTTTAATTGCTTCTTCCATTCAGAGTTGCATTATTTTGTATGTATACCTGTACAAATAGGTTCAAATTCAAACAGATTACAAATGCTGCACTGTAGCTTGACTCAGAGATAATTATCTAATGAGGGAGCTCTTTTAAATAAAGTGAGATGTAAATTGAAAGATAATAAAGACATTCCAATTCTGTGTTCTTTTATCCATTAATACAATTTTATTTTATTTTTTTCCCTCTTAACTATGTCCGCATTTTAATAAATGAGAGAACCATTTTTCCACTACCGTTAGGTGGCAACTAGTACACTGTTGTGGATCTGTGGCTAAGGAAGCAGTCAAATGACTTGGAAACTAATTAAAGGAAAATAAAGAAATGAAACAGTTAAAAAAGAGAACAAATAAGTACATTCCAAAGGGGTTATGTTTTCACTGTTACATAAGTTCAGGTGGCCAATTCTGAATGCTTTGTATAAGAAAAACTGTAGCACCTCATTCTATAGCACGTTTGTTTGTATGTGCATGTGTATATTTATGATCATCAAAATGATCATCAAAACAATAAGATTTTTCTTACTCTGTCCTTTTCCTTGTACTTGGTGCTGAAGCAATTAATATCCAGAAATCGAAGGAGAGATTAAGTTTGGGAAGGAATATGCATCCCAAATGGTGCCCGAATGGCAAGAAGCTTTCATGAATTATGATAACTTGAAGACCCTTTTGAAGGAGGTCCGACGGATAAAGCAGAGAAACAAGCAAAATGCTGGAGTAAACAGAGCAATGACACTTTGCCGAGCCTTCAGTGGTCTAGTTCAGGGACAGAACAACAACCCCATTAGTCCATCTAAAAAAGACATTGAAAGCCAATACATTCTTGTAAATTCCGTGACTGAAAATGGCTTTGAAAGTTATGAGATCACGTTTCTACAGGTTGCCGCGGAAGGAGGGGAGTGTGAGCAGGAGTATTTTAGGAAGCTTGATGAGGAATTCAATAAAGTTGAGAAGTTTTCTAGAACTAAAGTAAAAGAAGCGATTGCTGAGGCTGAAAGTCTGAGTAAGCAAATGGATACTTTGATTGCTTTTCGGTTACAAGCCGAGATATTGCAAGGGCCATCAGATGAATTAGATTGTGAACCAAAGTTTGAAGAACAGAAGCCGACGACTATTATCAGGAGCATTAAAGCAGTTCCATTACAAATACTTAGACAGTGAAGCTTAACGAAACTTTTGAGACTCCCAGTTCAATCATTAACAATCTTGTCAATGTTCCTGGACAGACAGAGGAGACCTTCAGGAGGAAAAATCTAAAAATCTAAACGAAATCTTATGGGTAAGAAAGGACAAGCCCAATACATGGAAAACATGTTTCCCCTTTATAGGTGACAGAAATTGCTCCAGCTTTTCATATTGCAGAAGAGAAAAATCATCTAGCTTTTATTTGACATGTCGTGTTAAACTTTTGCAGCTTATTTGCATTCATTGTGCTACGCATGCTAATGTATGCTGTGAATGTATACTTCTGGAGGCGGTGTCGAGTCAATTATCCATTCATTTTTAATATCGAGCAAGGAACAGAGCTGGGATACAGGGAAGTTCTTCTCGTCAGCTTTGGCCTTGCAACATTAGCCCTAACAAGTGTGCTTTCCAATCTCGACATGGAGATGGATCCCAAAATAAAAGAATACAAAGCGCTGACCGAGCTTCTCCCTTTAGGCTTAGTTTTGGTAGACAATTGTTCAACTTCCACAACATTTTTTGCCAATCCAACTTCTGAAACATGAACTAAAAATGATGCTCAACTTTGTATCTTAATTTGCAGCTTGTAA
The DNA here is from genome assembly GCF_000493195.1 of Citrus x clementina. NCBI lineage: Eukaryota > Viridiplantae > Streptophyta > Magnoliopsida > Sapindales > Rutaceae > Citrus > Citrus x clementina. The sequence goes on along the minus strand of NW_006262139.1, from coordinate 21,942,958 downwards.
TTGTCATATTGATCTGCCCATTCAACATCATATTTCGATCAAGTCGCTTCTTTTTTCTTGCAAGCCTGTTTCATTGCATCGCTGCTCCTCTCCACAAGGTCTAAAACACATTCAAGTACTACCAAAATGGAAAAATACTCAAATGAAATGAACAAACGATGGGATGCATATATTTATTGTGCACGTTTCTCTTTATCTAATTCAGGTCACCCTCCAAGATTTCTTCATGGCAGATCAGTTAACTAGCCAGGTTTGTAAAATAAGCACACAAATGCCTCATTTACAGAAAGATAAACAAGATGTGAGGATAGTACTAAAATAGATGTGAAGATAATGAGCATCCATCATTATATTGTTTGTGTGCGCGCGCGCAGGTCCAAGCCATCAGAAGCCTGGGGATCTACATTTGCTATTATGGTTGGGGAGACTTTAAACGCCGACGAAACACTTGCCACTCGGATGATGTATACAACACTTTCTATTTCATTGTTGCTGTGATTCCATACTGGTTTCGCTTCCTTCAGGTGCCACATTAAATGCTCTTTCGGTTACCCAACATTAAGATTAATTTGGTGTGAGCTTCATACTAAAATAAAAAAACTGTTTGCAGTGTCTTCGGCGCCTCTACGAAGAGAAAGATCCAATGCAAGGATATAATGGGCTAAAATACTTTGTGACAATCATAGCCATTAGCACAAGGACTGCTTGCACTCTGTACAGGGGATTCAGATGGAAACTTATATCCGGGATATTCTCAGCCATTGCAACAATTTATGGCACCTACTGGGACCTTGTTGTCGACTGGGGACTACTGCAACGCCAATCTAGGAACCGCTGGCTGAGAGACAAACTACTGGTTCCCAGAAAAAGTGTGTAGTTTTCAGCCATGGTAGGTGGGAAATTAAATAAGGTGTTATTAGAGCACTCTTGATCATAGAATTAAAATGAAATTTGAATAAAGCATCCTTTAAAAACAAGGGTCCTTCATAGTGATGAAAGTAGTATGCTTTCTTATCGTGGAATCTCTCTTCTCTTTACAACTGTTCAAGTTAACATTTGGACAGATTGAAATAAAACAAGAAATAAAAATATGGGGAAAAGTTAATAAAATATTTCGGAATATCTGACTGTAATTTTTTAGGCACAGGATCAATTTGACGGCTATTGAGTTGGATTTTGTTTTAAGTATAAGTCACGTGCTTGTCCAAATTGTGCACGTGACACATTCTCCATGTGTCTTTCTTCTATCTTGTTACCTCAGAAGCAAAGTATTTTTAGTAATATTTAATAAACTACTAACAGATATTGGAATTTAGTTGGCTGTTAGGAAACCAGCAGCCACAGCAGTTTCTAACAAAATTGATTGAAAAATGCAGATCTTGAATGTGTTGCTGAGATTTGACTGGTTGCAGACTGTGTTGTAACATAAGGTTCAGATTCATACGTAGACCAACTTTAATAACAATTGTAGCAAGCCTGGAGATTATTCGTCACGGCATTTGGAATTTCTTCAGGTTAATTTTAAGCGCGAAGTTAGCTTTTATGATTAAGAATATGTTACATATGACCTGATTAGATATGAATTATGGTGACAGTAACAAGATTTAATACTCTAAAACTATGTTATGATCTTATCGTTGTGTTGGCTGGGCAGGTTGGAGAATGAACATTTGAACAATGTCGGGAAGTATCGGGCATTTAAATCAGTACCACTACCTTTTAGTTATTGTGAAGATGAAGAAGAGCACGATGATTAGATTGCCACAACATCAATGCTCTTCCAAAATTCAACCGCAGAGCACGTTAAGCATTCAATTAGAAGCTAATTAGGTTGATGTTATTTTAGGAAATGTAATTATTTTGGGAGGGATAATTATTTAGTTATTTTTTCATTACGTCAAAGAAATTGATGGACTTGAAGCAAATTTAAAAATAGGTCTAGTGATCAGTTGATGCGCTTTGAGTGGCAGGAACCAAGTTATTAAGGTAGGGTCTTTGTCAGCAAAGATATCGTGATGGAATTCTTCGGAAGCTTTGTCAGCAAAGATATCTTGCTAGGGTCTTTGTCAGCAAAACAATCTTTTGTTCCTACCTGTTTGAGGGAAATACTCCGACGAGACCAGACGTGATGAGCAGATGTTTGGTGGCAGAAGTCTGCGAGCAGGTGTGTCCTGTAAGAGCCAGGTAGTAGGGGAACAGGGGCAGGAATATCCTGCTCATCCACGAGCGTCATCCGCGAGGCCAATTTCCTGTAAGAAGCATAAAGCCATTCATGCTGTATTCTTGCTAAGGGTTGATTCGAGGAGACCCGGTCAACGACAGTTAGTGAGGCAAGTTCTCCAGCCCGAGAATCTAGGCACGAAGGCCACGCAACCACCCACGACTACAGAAATGGGGAATCCACGTTCGAGAGGTGGGAGGATAACGGGCGTAGACTGCGAAAAACTGAGATTCAGAGGAAGCCTATAAAAAGGTAGCCAACGAAGGTAAAAGGGTTAGCAATTTTGAGATTAGGAGAGAGATAAAAGAAATTCTAAAGAAGAGAAAACTACCCAAAAGCTATAAGATCTGTGGCAAGCGTTCCCCGAACCTTCATATCTGACTTGAGCGTCGGAGGGTTTGCGCCGGGAAAACAACCGGCGTACTCTTACCTGTCTGTGTGCGCAGGAACCTCTGGAGAAGAAGCTTTACGAGGAGAGATCCTGGTCGTGGTGAAGTTGATCGAGCAGAGACCCTGGTCGTAGAATGAGGACAACCAGAATCCCGCATCAATATTTTGGCGCCGTCTGTGGGGAGCTGATCAAAAAGCTTCTGTTGATAGCAAGAAGAGGAGTGAAGCAAGTGAAAAGCAATGGAGACGGGAGGAAGTAGTGCACAAGGGGGTGATATGAGGCTCAACGATTCCGTGACTCTGAGGGAGATAGCCAGTGAAGCACGGGAAAAAGCCATGTTCGACCGGATGAAACGGATGGAAAAGCAGATGGAGACCCTGACAACCATCCTGCATGAGCTGCGGAGTGAACGAAGGGTAACCTAGGAGGAAAGGATGAGAGTTAGGGGAGTGGCTCCAGGTCCCGATAGTACGAGGAGAAGTCAAACCACCGGGAGATTTGGTGGTGAGAGAGGTAACATACCTCTGCGGGGAGACTTTCATAGAGAGGAAGAGCAATCCCCAGTAAGACAGATTTTTGACGAGGACGACGGGGTGGCGAATGCAGAGGAAACAGAGTTGAGGCAACACTTGCATGATGTGGAGCAAGAGAGGGATCAAGTTGCAGCACGTGACCCTGGTCGTGCAGTGCAGCTGGAGGAGGAAGTGCGCAGACTAGCGCAGATAATTGACGACATGCAAGGAAGGAGCAGAGCTCCTGGTTGGAGGATAATGCTGGACGGAGAATCACCGCTCGCAGCAGAGATCATGAGGGCAATTATTCCGAGAGACTTCCGCCTCCCAAACCTTAGATACTCGGGAAGAACTGATCCGCTGGTGCGCATAGAGCGCTTCAACGACATAACTGGGGTACAAGGATTATCTCAATCCCAAAGGTGCAGGGTGTTCCCACTATCCCTTGAGGGACGTGCACGAGAGTGGTACATGAAGCTTCCTCGGGGCAGCATTAAAACCTTCGAGCAGATGTACCAGGAATTTGCAGAGCAGTTTAGTGGGGCAATGGCACCAGAAGATGACATGATGGAGCTGAAAAGCATGAAACAGGGGGAGCAAGAAACCCTTCGGGAATTCATCAAGAGGTTTCATCGTGCTGTCCTCGACTTGGGAGCCTTCAACCACCCTCAGGCGTTAAGGGGATTGAAAGAAGGGGTGAAGATAGGAAGGCTGTGGTACAACTTGAGAAGCCCAGTTATTCAGACGTACGCGGCCGCATACGAGCAGGCTAAGAGAGACATTGAGATTGAAGAGGAGAAGGCAGCACGGATTAAGACAGACCAGTTAGAAGGGTTGGGGAGGAAAGAGAAGAAAGTATTACCGGGGAATGGCCCGATCAGGAGGAGGGACCACCAGGCCTCGGGTAGTGGAGCAGGAGGTCGGGTAACTGCTTACCAGCCTCATCAGAGGCCACCACAGTATCAGCGCAGCAGGGCGCAACCTCCTCGTTCCCCAGCTAGGGAGCCTTGGAGAAGGCATGATTCGGCATATAGTGGCCCTCATCAACATTCCCACGGTAGCAGAGGGAGCAGACCAGAAGTACTGCCACCGCCCCCAACTCAAAACGGAGCAAACAGAGAAAGATCAGTGCACCTGATCGACCAGAACCAGGACTATGGGCGGTATACTTCCTTGAAGATGTCCCTGGATGAGGTGTACGAGGCCATAAAGGATCGAGGGCTGCTGTACCTCCCTGCCCCAATAACAAAGCTGCCCAGCAGGAGGGATAAGGGGCGCTATTGTAAGTTCCATGGCACCCATGGCCACACCACAGCAGATTGCAGGGATCTCAAGACCCAGGTCGAGGATTTGGTGAGAAATCGGTATCTGGACGAGTTTATAGATGGGACCTTCCCAATGGTAGCCTCGACAAGTGAGGGGGAGCAGAGTGACAGGAACTTGAGGCGCGAGCAGCCTACAATAAGGGTGATAACTGGGGGCTCAACATTGGCTGGAGATTCCAACAGGTCGAGGAAGAATTATGCTAGATACGCCATGACCAGCAAAGAGGTATTCTTCAACACCCCAGCAGCCAAACGTGCAAGAGTCAGGCAAGTGCCAATTATGTGGACAGATGAGGATGAGGAAGGGATTCTATACCCCCACGAGGATGCTTTGGTCATCAAGGCCACTGTTGCTAGCAAGAAGTTTGACAGGATACTGGTTGACACAGGGAGTTCAGTTGATGTGTTGTTTAAGTCAACCCTGGACGAGATGAGAATAGCAGACCTGAAGTTGGATTACACCAATACCTCCTTGAAGAGGTTTGGAGGAGGAAAGTTGGTCCCTCTGGGCGTGGTCGAGCTGCCTATCACGATTGGGGGCTCCCCGACAGAAAGGACAATGATACTGGACTTTGTGGTAGTGGATGAGGAAGGTCCTTACCAGATGATCCTAGGTCGGCCATTTCTGAGGATGAGCAAAGCTGTACTGTCCAACCATTATCTGGCTCTGAAGTACCGGGTAAATAGGGTAGTTGGAGTGGTACGAGGAGACCAGAGGATTGCGAGAAGCTGCTACTCCTCGGCAGCAAGGGATGCAATGCAGATAACATCGCTTGATACCCGAGTGGAAAACAAGAATGACAGACAAGAGCCTGTAGAGGATCTGGAGACAGTATGCCTGGGACCGAATTGGGAAGGGCCATATAGAGTCAAGCAGATAGTAGGACCCGGAGCTTACAAGCTGGTTCGCACGGACGGCCACGAGGTGAAACGCCCGTGGAACGCAGCACACCTCCGAAAATACTTCCAGTAAGACTTGTTCACATTTTAAAGCAATTTCTGCTCGTGCTCTTTATCTTTCATTTTTTATGTTTTATGTCAAAGCAAGTTCATGTAAAATCAAATCCTGCAATTAATGGAACATCGAGGAATTTCATTCGCTTGAAACTGTGAAAATTTCCTAAGGCATGCAAAGGCTCAGCAGGTCTCAAAGCATGTTTTATGGCGAGACATAAGCCAAGCGTGCCAGGATATGCTCGACCACGAGAAGGCGAGTAGACTCCAAAGCATTTGAAAAAATTCCTAAGGCATGCAAAGGCTCATCAAGTCTCAAAGCCTGTTTTATGGCGAGACAGAAGCCAAGCGTGCCAGGATCTGCTCGACCACGAGAAGGCGAGCAGAATCCCAATCCTTGAAGAATCAAAGGCATGCAAATGCTCATCAAGTCTCAAAGCCTATTTTATGGCGAGACAGAAGCCAAGTGTGCCAGGATTCGCTCGACCACGAGAAGGCGAGCAGAATCCCAATCCTTGAAGAATTGAAGGCATGCAAAGGCTCACAAAGTCTCAAAGCCTGTTTTATGGCGAGACAGAAGCCAAGCGTGCCAGGATCTGCTCGACCACGAGAAGGCGAGCAGAATCCCAATCCTTGAAGAATCAAAGGCATGCAAAGGCTCATCAAGTCTCAAAGCCTGTTTTATGGCGAGACAGAAGCCAAGCGTGCCAGGATCTGCTCAACCACGAGAAGACGAGCAGAATCTCAATCCTTGAAGAATCAAAGGCATGCAAAGGCTCGTCAAGTCTCAAAGCCTGTTTTATGGCGAGACAGAACCCAAGCGTGCCAGGATCCGCTCGACCACGAGAAGGCGAGCAGAATCCCGATCCTTGAAGAATTGAAGGCATGCAAAGGCTCACCAAGTCTCAAAGCCTGTTTTATGGCGAGACAGAAGCCAAGCGTGCCAGGATCTACTCAACCACGAGAAGGCGAGCAGACTCCAAAGCATTCGAAAAAATTCCTAAGGCATGCAAAGGCTCACCAAGTCTCAAAGCCTGTCTTATGGCGAGACCAGAAGTCAAGCATGCCAGGATCTGCTCGACCACGCGAAGGCGAGCAGAATCCCAAGCATTGAAGAATTTTCAAAGGCATGTGGCAAAACCATGTGCCAAGCCAGAACCTGCTCGACCAGACAAAGACGAGCAGATTCTCAAACGAAAAATAACTCATGATTACAACACAAGAAAGTAATCAAAAACATCTTTATTAATTTGTTAATAATTAACAGGAGGAGATAATCTTCACAAACATTGTTCATTACAATACAAGAAATATATCAAGAAGATGGTGGATCAGTAAGCGGAGCAGCATCGGTTGGCTGGACCTCCTCAGGTGCAGGGGGGTATCACCAGTTGCGTCCGGGGGGGTGCTCGCCTCGCCAACATCAGCAGGTACTGCACGAGGAGGAGAGTTTTCCTCTTCAATCACGATCGGCTCTACCCCTTCAGCGTCTTCCTTGGCCGCCTCCTCGTCCATATGTTGAGCAACACCAGCTGCAAGGTCATCCATCTTCAGATCAGGGTGTTGCTTCCCGAGGACGGCCATGATGCAACGATAAGAATGCCGAAGTCCCTGGTCGTACTGGTTGTAAGCCTCTTTCTCTAAGTTCTCGACCTGAACCCGGTGGGAATCATGGAGAGATTCGAGCTGAGCCTCATACATAGCCTTCTGCCTTTGAAGATCCTCCTTGACCTTGGTCAGCTCCTCCTCGAGGGTAATGGCTTTCGCTTGAGCAAGAGATTCTTGCTCTATCAGCTTCAGGTTCTCGACATTCAGCGCTCCTGCTTTCTTCTCTGCGCCGTCAGCTCTGGTCATCGCTGACTGAATGTCCTCCTTCATCTTCCTGTCATAACGGCCGACCTTGGCCTTATAGTAGGTGGTCATGCAGCTGAGATGGAAAGCGATATACTGCATGGCTCCCACCAGCTCGCCCAGAGTGCAGCCATCAAAGTCCTCCAGGTCCTTCTTGCTCACGAGTTTAGATAACTCATTGAGATAGGGGACCAAGTGTTCTGCTCGGCTGTCAGGTAAGCGAGATCAAGGCCCGACAGGAGGAGAAGAAGAAGCAGGATCGATGGCTGCTCCACTAGTTTCCCCGACTTTGGCAGGAGTAGGAGGTAAAGTCTTCAAAGGAGAGACCTGCTGCACGATGTTGGCCCGCTTTGCAGTAGGGGCGTCCTTATTCTGGTCATTCTTCGTGGTTTGAGGTCGAGAACGTTTCCTGTTCAGAGCCCCAATCACAGCGTCCTCCATCTTATGACCAGGAAGTATCAAGCGAGACTCGAGCAAGTTGTAAGTAGTTAGCAGTTCTCGGCTCGAGCAGGAATTGGCGAGTACAGCCTCGACCTGTTTGAGCTGGTTAGGTTAGAGCGGGAAGTGAACACCCCAAGAAACTACAACACAAACAGACACTTGGTTAGAGACAAGCCAATAAAGCAAGAACAATTATGGATACAAGACATCTAAAGCGAGCAGGCAACCTGGGACCGTGAAACGGGGTGGGACGCGACAATCCTTCCCGTCTATTTGTGCAACTTGACCCCAAGGACCCCCAGCAAAAAAGAATTTCCCTTTCCAGTCCCACGCAACCAAGAACCGCTAAGTTTCTACTGCTGGTCCATTACATTACCCAACACCAGAAACTGGGGGATCGGTGTTTGAGGGAAATACTCCGACGAGACCAGACGTGATGAGCAGATGTTTGGTGGCAGAAGTCTGCGAGCAGGTGTGTCCTGTAAGAGCCAGGTAGCAGGGGAACAGGGGCAGGAATATCCTGCTCATCCACGAGCACGTCATCCGCGAGGCCAATTTCCTGTAAGAAGCATAAAGCCATTCCTGCTGTATTCTTGCTAAGGGTTGATTCGAGGAGACCCGGTCAACAGTTAGCGAGGCAAGCTCTCCAGCCCGAGAATCTAGGCACGAAGGCCACGCAACTACCCACGACTACGGAAATGGGGAATCCACGTTCGAGAGGTGGGAGGATAACGAGCGTAGACTGCGAAAAACTGGGATTCAGAGGAAGCCTATAAAAAGGTAGCCAACAAAGGTAAAAGGGTTAGCAATTTTGAGATTAGGAGAGAGATAAAAAAAATTCTAAAGAAGAGAAAACTACCCAAAAGCTATAAGATCTATGGCAAGCGTTCCCCGAACCTTCATATCTGACTTGAGCGTCGGAGGGTTTGCGCCGGGAAAACAACCGGCGTACTCTGACCTGTCTGTGTGCGCAGGAACCTCTGGAAAAGAAGCTTTACGAGGAGAGATCCTGGTCGTGGTGAAGTTGATCGAGCAGAGACCCTGGTCGTAGAATGAGGACAACCAGAATCTCGCATCAACACTACCAATTTGGCCCAGTCGACAAGGCAAGATTCCAGAAGATCAAAAAGTTTACCCTCACTGGTGTGAGATACAGCTACTGCATTTGGTAAACTAGGTAATAGAATGACCGACAACCCTCCAGGCACAAGTTCTTCTGCTCTAGCATTCAAAAAGGACTTCGTGTCATTCTTGAATTGATTCGAATATGCTTTAGCAACTTCTTTCACAAATCCTATGCTTGTTATACTGCCTTTATTATTCCATACGGTGGATTCACCATCCACAACTTCTTTTGGGACCTTGGAGAGCCAGTGTGCTGCATGTGATGAGGGTATAAAATGTAGACTGGATTTCGGAAATAATCGGCTATGAATAGAACCTGCGACTCCAGCAGGAAAGTAGTTTCTTGAAGATGGGAGGGTTTTAAACAGAGTATTGAAGTCATTATCAATGTGATCATTAAAGAACACTTGGAATTCTACGCTTGAAGAGTGTTGGTGTTGATCAGCTTGGTATTTTGCTCTACAGCTTCTCTGATATATTGCACAACAGTGAAAGTGTTAGGTCCAATAGAGAAACCCAAGTCTGCTACTTGAAATTTGCCGCTGGGGCTATCAAAAATTTCCCAAGCAAGCTTTTCAATGGCATCATGTATCTATTCTTCTGTAACACCCATTACTACCCTTTCCTAAATATACATATATAGCCACAAGGCTTGGGTCGTACAAACACACTAATGAAATTGAAGTAGTGCGCTACCAAGTCAAAATAAGCTTATAAAATTAACCACATATTAAAAATATTAAATGAAATAAATGCTAATGGTACCTGAAAGGAGGAATGCTTAGCTATGCTGAGATGGAGGTCTCCTCCGACCATGGGATATGATTCAGGCAAATGGTGGGGTGCCTCATTCGTCATATTGTCTTTCTCTCTCTAAGCAGGAAACAGATATCTTTTGATGTTGCATTTGTAGTTCAATAAAACTAAGATATTTGTTATACAGAGAATATTAAATTGTTAGTTCTATTTGGTAATGCCCAATGAAACTGTGCTTTCTTGACTCGTTTTATCTCAAGTTGATCGCAATGGTGTGTCATTAATGACATCGGAAATACATATAAATTCAAGGGAAAAAGGACACTCAAATTTAATTAGATAAATATACCGGCAAATGGTTCATGTTTTTTAATGTTGAATATTATTAGTTTGGTCTACCTAGACGGTCTTTGATTGAGCCCTGAGTAAATTCCTAAATCCAAATATTGTTGCCAAATTCAACTGTTCAGTGACGATGTTGGATCCAAATGTTATTGGGCCAAACATTCTGAGCCCAATCTAAGAACATGCATGCGATGGGAGCGGGACTGCGGGAGGTTTTTTGGTTTATAAAATGAAAGTGGGGCAGTTCAATAAAACCTTGTTCAAGGGTTTAACAAGTCCTTGACGCATCCTGCTCTCTTCACAAACAGAATTATTTGGTTATTGTATTACTGAAGTTAATCGGTGAAAGGTAAGTAGCTTTTCTCAGTTCAACTACTTGTTTGATGAAATGCCTTCATGAAAAGCCTGAAGATATTTATTTATGTAAATTGTGCCTGTTTTAAAAGTGCGGGTTGCAAGTGTTTTCGCTGGAGGGGAAAAAAAAAAAACTGAAGTTTCATTAATTAATTCTGCAGATTTTGAATTGTAGAGGAAGAGATGCCTTCAAAGTCGAAGAAGCAGTCTAAGGCGCCGTCCAGGCTGTCAAATTCTGACCTGTCTGCATCCCCTAGGACGCCGTCGTTGACGTCCGCTGCTTGGGATTCGGAGGAAGATTTTCGGAGCAGCCTTGAAGATGCTTCGACTCGATACCCTACTTTGATTGGTAAATCTGCTTTTATTGGCCAAATCACTGGCATCGAGACCGACTCCAGGGGCTGTAAAATTTGGCTTTCCGAGTCTTCCATGCTTGCTTCTTCTCTTGCCCCTGGTTCCTTAGTTTCGGTAAATTTATTTATGACCCTCATTTTTCAGAAATTTTATTTCGTTTTCCAGTTTTGCTTGTGACCAAAAAAAAAAAAAAAAAAGAGAGAGAGTGAGTTTTGTTTATCAATTTCTGCTTCTGTACTTTTAATTGTAATTCCAATGGCAGGTGTCACTTCCTGTTTCAGGCAAGAGATTTTCAAATGGTTTTCCTCTCAGCTCACTAGTAGATGAATGTGTTCAACAATTTGGGAATGAATCTTTGGATCAAACTGCAAATCAAGTGGGGAGCTACTTTGCTCTTGCCACAGTGTTTCCTTCTTGTAAGGTTTGAATAATAATTTTATTACTAAATAGCATTTTTTTTTTCTTTTGCTAGAATTTACATTTGTCAGTCATGATGAAATTAGTGGGAAAAAGAGGGTCCCAAAAGAAGCAGAAGCTTTTATGAACCATCAACAAAGTAGCATTTGGCTTCAGCACGCCTTAGCACTCTCTTTCACAACTCTTAGCTAATAAGCATTCCAAAAAGTGAAAGAGAAAAATACTTTGAGTGATTGACAATTCCTTTGGCTTTCGAGATATGATCTTTTGCTCCAAGGCTTGGTCTAGGCACCTTCTTGGAATGGAATAATTGTCCTCATATGATATTACACTCTTTCAAAATTAATTTTAGTGATGTTGATTTAGTAGACTGAATAACTGTTTTCAGCCTCTGTTGAGGTTGAAAAACTTAGGATCTTGGGCATTCCTCCTTTGCACATTCACCAACAAATAATTTTCCACATCTTTTAACTTTTCTCCCATTTCGTTCGTTTAGACCAGTTCCATATTCTTTGTGTCACCATTTTGGTTTTATATTTTATGCTACTACATGATGGTGTTCTTAAATCAAACTCCTTTCTTTGTACAAGCTGGCAATAGTGATCTGTCGTATCATAGAGATTGTAGCCAAATTTACCCCTTTTTTCAGGTTTTGAAGAATGAAGTGCGATTGTCTTCAAGTCTTTCATACACAATGGGTTGTCCACTTTCAGGCAGGACTGTGTTTGTTTACACTATACAAAGTCAATTCCTTACTGGTCTAGTAAATGGGAGTAATAAACCATATAACGGGGAAGCTAATCATTTCTCAGTCCGCACCTGCCAAGAATTGCACTTGGAGCTAGTTCCTTTAAGGAGCAGATTGAAAATGAATGGTGCTGCATTCTCTAAAATGAAAGTTTCTGCAGAAAGAAGTCGTGATCAACTTGGAAATGGGATAGATTCTTCTCCTAAGACACCAATGTATCAGCCAAGGCTTAGCTCACAAAGTGTTAATCAGTTAGCTTCCCCAGTATCTGAAGATTCAGTTTCGAAATCACTCAATTGGAATAGTCTAAATGTTGATGCATTTGATATTAAAGAAGTCTTAGAAGATGAAAGCGCTAAAAAACTTCTGCAGACTTGTGCTGCTTCGTGGTTGTATTCTCGTAGTTTACTCTGTGGAAATCTTGTGGCTGTTCCAATGCTTTCGGAGATTTCAATATTCCTCGTGATAGGTGCTAATAAGTTGCCAGCAGATTTGACAAATGAAAGAAGTCAGCCTCAAGTAACTGAATCAATGGATCATGAGAGTAATGCTTTTGTAATAAACCATGAGACGAAGGTATATTTGTATCCACCGTTGAATGCAGTTTCTAAGTCTCTACGAGAAGGAACTTTGCCAAATGCACAAATTGAATTTCAAAATGTGCAAGCCACTGTAGAACAAGATATTTCGAAATTGGGTGGTCTATCCAAAGAATATGCAATTTTGAAGGATATAATTATTTCCTCATCTGTGAAGAGTACTTTGTCAAGGTATGTATTTATGAATTTTGCATTGATTGCAGTAAATTGGATGAGAATTCTTTTGATTACTTTTCACTATTTATTCTGGGCAAACTATTTTGGAATACTAATAATTATCTACTAATTTAGAATGTATTATATTGGCATATTCAGGATTAGTATATTAAGTATCATAAGAAATTTTTGGGTGACTGATTAATAATTGGGGTTATGATGTTCGAATATTCAGGATTAGTTTACTAATTATCATAAGAAATATTTGGATGACTTGGTATTGGAGTTATGATTTTCTGTTTGGATTGTTTTTCAAATCTCAATATAGATATCAAGTACTTAGCAATTGTAAATAAATGTGCTTAGAATTTGGTGTCATATAGAGTTTATCTCATGAAGTTTCTTCATGGTTTTCTAGATCTTTATATTTAATGAATTCAATGTGTATGTTATATACGGGCTGTTACAATGTGCTTGTATTATGTCTAAGAATTTTCTGTCAGGAGTTTGGTCATTGTGCAGATCTTAACCAAGATCTTCAAATAATTCATGAACTTAATTTAGGGTAACTTTATGGATTTCATTCAATTTTTTAAATAGTTCAACATCCTTCAGTGAGGATAAGAATTAACATATGGCCCTCAAGATGGAAATGAGTGACTCTTTATGTGATGTAAGTTTTTGCAGTAACTAGTCAATACTTCTTGCCATCGACTAATTAAAATACATTCCACAAAGGCTATACAGTTTCTCTTAAAAGGAAAAAGTTAATTACATATGGTTTTATGTATTAAACATTAAATGTTGATTACTGATGTACCTATGTTAGTCTTGGTTTACGACCTACGAAGGGAGTGCTTCTTCATGGCCCGCCTGGAACAGGAAAGACTTCATTGGCTCGACTGTGTGCTCATGATTCTGGTGTCAACCTTTTCACTGTAAATGGACCTGAGGTTGTCAGTCAAAATTATGGAGAAAGTGAGCAGGCATTGCATGAAGTTTTTGATTCAGCTAGCCAGTCTGCCCCTGCTGTGGTAAGCTGCCTTCTCTCTCAGAAGCCTTAGTTCTTGATGCTTTTCTGCATATTTTCTTCTTCTTCTTCTTCTTCATCTGAATGGTCATTATCATTATCTGACAGTGCATATATTTTGGTTTTGATTTGCAAATAATAATACCATTTGTCAGATGTTGCAGATGCACACTAACTCAAGTTTCAATCTTTATTTATACCTTCTGAAATTCACATAATGGTTGGAATTGATTACTTTTTCTGGGTTTTATCCTCACTATTCCTAGTCTATAAGTTAATTTATAATGTTAGGACTCGTCTTCTGTATCAGATATTATACTAACATTTCATATTTAGCTTTAGTCTGAATCTCTCCAAACCTAATTCTTTTTGCTGCAAAGTTCCCCCCCCCCCTTTCTTCTTGGTTAGATATTCTGGTTGTTTATTACCAGGTCTCCTGCTTAGTGATCTTTCTTTTCCAGGTGTTCATTGATGAGTTGGATGCCATAGCACCTGCTCGTAAAGATGGAGGTGAAGAGCTATCTCAGAGAATGGTTGCTACATTGTTGAATTTGATGGATGGGGTTTGTAGAACTGATGGAGTTCTTGTGATTGCTGCTACCAATAGACCTGATAGTATTGAACCTGCACTCAGGCGGCCAGGAAGACTTGACAGAGAAATTGAGATAGGTAGTGTGAGAGTTTTGTTCTTTGTTATTCATTCTTTTGCTAGTTTAACTTTTTCAGGTGTTCATAGTAGTGGGTCTGCATGCCCAGTATTCTTCTTATCAGGAGTGATAGATTCAAGGTAGAAAAAAAGAATTTTTCTCTCACTAAATTCTTGGCCTCGGAAATTTGTTTTCAGTAAGCTGAAAGCGCACTGAATAGAATTGAAGAGTCTTTTTCGTTTCAAATTTGTTTAGGGAAAAATTATGGAAACAACACGCAATTTGTCCATGATGAGTAATCGTCTAGAAGCCTGTTGGTTGGATTCCAATATGAAGTGACTTGATGGAAATATTTGAATATATGTATTTTCTTCAGTGACAACTTAATAGGAGACTGAGAAAAAACACGTGTAGAAGACTGAGAAAAACACATGCATGTATCAGGTAGAGTGTGTGTTTAGACCAGAAGTTCAAATGGGAGGAAACAATTAAGATTGTATGAATATGGAAAGTGATAACAAATCTCATATTCATGCAGAAGAAGTGCATTAAGCTTAGAAAAGGTGTAGAACAGTACTTTAAGTTGGAAAAGTAGACTGCTAAAGTTTTTTGTTCTTCCTTTCACACACTCAAGTGGTTCAAATGCTCAGAGAGGCACAGAGGTTGTATCATTTTTCCAGATATGTCGTTTCTCTTCTCTTTATTGAAAAATTCACCTGCAGCTGTGCCTTCGCCCGCGCAGCGACTGGAGATACTGCATGCACTTCTCAGCGGCATGGAACACTCTCTTTTAGACTCAGAAGTTGAATACCTGTCCATGGCTACACATGGTTTTGTAGGTGCTGATCTAGCTGCCCTTTGCAATGAGGCAGCCTTGGTATGTCTTAGGCGCTATTCTAAGATTCAAACGTCTTCTGATGTCTTGCACTCAACTGGAACACTTTTTGAATTTGAAGGCCATTCTGATACTATGCTGCAAGACTCTGATTGCTCAAGAAATATAACAGAAAGTTCTAGGGATTGTTTGGACTCTGCATCTCCATGTACCTCAGATTTACCAACTTCATTGCTTTCATCATCTTTGCCCTTGAGAGGAACAGTTTCGGAAATTGCAGATAATTTTCACAATGGTGTTAGTGATAGTTCTGGAGGGATGTTTATGTCAGAAAAAGGATGTGCATTGAAATTGGAGCTTGTTGACTTTGAAAAGTCCAGGATGAAAGTGAGGCCCAGTGCTATGCGAGAGGTATAATTCATACATCAATATTGTTTAGGACATTATTTGATCAACCATATTAGGCCTTAATGTATAATTTTTCCTCAGTATTAGCTTTTCCATACGACCTGCTACCGTGAATATCTTGGGTTCAACTGTCATACTTAGGGTTACAAAACACTAGCTCTCAAATAAGCTTATATCACATGATTCTGAACTTTCATAATTTTTTATTCTTAGATTCCCAAATTTGGGGTTACATAATTGGGATTATTCAACACTGGGGCTGCACTCCAAAAAATCCAATAATTATAAAATGATTGGTCATGTCCAATATTATCAATGCCCGATACATTGGACGACCTGGAGTATACCTTCGTCTCACGGTTTATTACAAAAGCATCACTCTCATTTTCTTTAATGTTTTTTCTCTCAATGTAAATTTTATAAATTCTATATAATGATTTGGTAACAACTCTAAAGAATAAATCATTATTTCAAACAACTTTAGAAAAATATTTTCTCCGTTCTTAACCTTTAATATAACAAAACATGTATATTTTGCAATAAACAGATAATTATTATTATGTGGAGGCAAGTTTCTTTACATGAGATCTATAAAAATTATAACTTACTATAATATGAAGCTTATTCTTATTTATAACTAACTCAAATTGGGACTAGAATTTTTGTGACTATATGGAGGTTATTTCTATATAGAGTATTGTTGTAGAGAGGTTTTACTGTATTAACAATCCGCTGTTTGGGGTTATAAGTTTGACCTATAAGCTTTATTACACTAGTTTTTCTTTAATTTTGGTACAAATTAGTCCTGCTAGATTAGGAGTTACAGCTTCTGTGCTCTATAGGAATTGAACTCTCTTGATTTCGTTTCTTTTTGCCACCTCATCTAACGAGTTTGATGTTATTTGCATTCTGGAAGTATTATCTACTTATATGAACAAAGCACGATTATGCTGTAGTTGCTATTTGTCCAAATTCATCCCTTTTTAACCAGTTGTATCAACTTCTAGGTAATACTTGAGGTTCCAAAGGTCAAATGGGAAGATGTTGGTGGCCAGAGGGAGGTCAAAACCCAGTTGATGGAAGCAGTAGAATGGCCTCAAAAGCACCAAGAAGCATTCAAGCGTATTGGCACTCGCCCTCCAACTGGGATTTTGATGTTTGGTCCTCCCGGTTGTAGCAAAACCCTCATGGCACGTGCAGTAGCTTCAGAAGCAGGGCTGAACTTCCTTGCAGTGAAGGGTCCAGAGCTTTTTAGCAAATGGGTTGGTGAATCCGAGAAAGCAGTGCGATCGCTGTTTGCAAAGGCTAGGGCCAATGCTCCATCAATCATATTTTTTGATGAAATTGATGGTCTTGCTGCCATTCGTGGGAAGGAAAGTGATGGGGTTTCTGTTTCTGATCGGGTTATGAGTCAACTTCTTGTTGAATTGGATGGTTAGTAATTAGTTTCAAGTAATTGATATCATATAAGTTGCTTCAATTTATATAGTTAATAGAATTTTTAAGCATCTATGGTGTGTGCTAAAACTTAGCAATGCCGGGATAGTAAAAACTCTTCTATTTCTGAATTCTAGGAATTTTGTCATCAGTATCTGATCATCCACTTGGATAATTATTTTTGCCGACTATAGGCCTGCATCAAAGAGTTAATGTTACTGTTATTGCTGCTACAAATCGACCAGACAAGATTGATCCTGCCCTGTTGCGACCAGGTACCCCTACCCTTTCTCTTCAAGACACACACACATATTCATGCACCCGCTTGTTATACTATGTCTACTACAGCAAACGTGATAACTTTGAAAATAATGATAAAACATTGTGCAGGACGCTTTGACAGGCTTCTGTATGTGGGACCTCCAAATGAGACTGACCGAGAAGAAATATTCCGAATTCATTTGCGTAAAATTCCTTGCAGCTCTGATGTAAACATAAGAGAACTGGCTTGCCTCTCAGAAGGCTGTACTGGGGCTGATATATCATTAATCTGCCGAGAGGCAGCCATTTCAGCCATTGAGGTTTGTTGAATTCCGAAATTTCTTTCTTGATTTAAGCTTTTTGTTTCTAACTAATTTGTTATTTGCGATGCTATTAGGAGAACCTCGATGCATCAAGAATAACAATGCAACACTTGAAGACTGCAATTAGACACGTACAACCATCGGAGATTCATTCTTACAAGGAGCTCTCAGCTAAGTTCCAAAGGCTTGTACACTCTAATGCAGAGGCTGATGAATCAGGATATCAGCTGCGCCCGAGTAAATCAATCGGATTGAATATGTGGTAAACAATTCTCACACATTATCATCTATTTTTGTTAATCATCTTAACCTTCAACAATCTCTATTGATTTGCTGAACTAGACATGGAAGATCCACCATGGAGACTCTTCTATTTTTAGAATGCTTCTTTTTTTTTGTGTAAATATTTAATATTTTTTTCCCATTACTGTGATGTGGCAGGTCCCTAATAAAATCCATTGCACTGTTCCTATGTCGCTTCCCAGCAGGCCTCTCACAATCAGAGTCTGGTTCAAGCGGGTAGCTAAAGTTGTCCTGTTAGTTTATACGGTGTTCCTAATACATTACCAGCAGCTCCAGGGGATTAGTTTCAGAAGATATGCATGATTCTGCCTGATCAACCAAAGCTTGGCAAAGAGGCTGGAATCTTGTAAAGATTCTTGAAAGTGGAGTTAGTTTCCTCAATATACCCCAGCTTTGTGCCTGGATGCCCCATTGCCAAGTGAAACAGATAGAGCCTAAACTTAGTGGGAGCCCTTCCCTAACATGGTGAAACAACACGTCCCCGATGGGTTGTTCCGGGTCCCACTCAGAACTTAGCGCTTGAGTTTGCTTGTGAGTAGAGGATGACGCTGTAAGTGGTAAGTGGGATGTGGGGCTAAGCCTTTCTTGACTCATCCGAGGAATTTTGTCTTGATCCTCCTCCCTCACTTTGTACAGTCACTTCCTGAATTTTTGGTACTGTTGATTTTTGATCAGGAATTATTACCATCATGTTATGACAAAATTCATCATTCACTTGACAAGTTATCTTATGGTTTGATGATCAAATGATCAATAATCAATGATCAACAATCAATGATAATGAGAGATGCTTGCCAGGATTGGTCCTTAAAAAGTAGTGGATCTTCTTTAAAGTGCCTGCTGTGTCTGTACCTGGATTTAGGTGCCCATAATGTCGTTTCCCAATTTAGTTTTGGTCTTTTGGGATAGGACAAGCGAATCATTTCCTCTTTGACTCTCAACATTATCACGCTCTGATATATTTTCTTTTTCCTTTTCCTTCCACTTTTGGTTAACGGTTCTCATGATCTAAGACATCTGATTAGGTCAATATGTTTAGGAGACTAATCAAGATTTGATAGAAAGGTCAGAAATAGCTTCCCCGTAATTTTATGAAATTATAAGAATACCCATGAATTTTAAATTAGAAAGAATCATAGGTTTAATCATTAATGAAGCATTGAATAACCCCATATCTTATGTAATCAGCAAGAAACATAGGTTTAATCATTAATGAAGCATTGAATAACCCCATATCTTATGTAATCAGCAAGAGGGGGCCAATTTAGTTTGGGGGATAAGCCAGAAAGACATGGAGATCACATAATCTACCAAGTCCTTTCAATAGTTATTGATATTATTACTGAGTTGTTAGTATTCTATTCAATATTCACAAAGGGAGCACAACAACAAAACATGCCCTTTATGTAAGCAATAATTGTGCATATTCTTTGGCCGAACCTAGGAAAACAACAACAGCAACAACCTCCTCCCCTTTCCTTTTAGAATTACTTGCCCTATATCATGTTTTTAAACCAAACAAGTAATCAATCAACCCCTAGGTTCTCATTTCTAGTTTGTCTTCTTGATTTTTTCTTCTTGACTTTTTTGTGTTCTTGGTTCAACTTTGCTAAGATGAGATCCCCCCAATATTTTCGAGTTTTATCATTTATTCCCTATAATTTATATGTGTTATTTTACTGACATTAAAAAGTTAACCAAAAAATCTATCATAATTATATAAAAAAATCAATTTTTTTTTTGGAGTTATAGATTCGATGTTAAGAAAATCACATTGTATTATGAAAATTTTTATTTTTACATATGAAAAATACACATATCATGGTTTCTTTCACAAGCAAATGTCATTAGTCCACTTGGAAGCTCATCCACAATACAAATGTTCTTTAGGTATGATTTAATGTTTGGCTGCTCAAAGTCAAAGGTGATTGCATGAATTTGTTGAGAAAAATTATAATTAAAGTAACTTGAAGCCCATGGTTACTCTTATTCCAGTTATTCTCCACCCAAAAGAAGAAAAGTTATCCTGAAAACTAAACACTAACTCGGTTGATTCCCCATCAAACACACTAAAAATAATAATACCCACAAAGTCACCAAACTTTGCACCCCTCTCTCTCTCTCTCTCTCTCTCTCTGTCTAATCCCCACCCTATCCCCGTACAGACTACAAACTCATCCTTATTCCGATAAATTCCAGCCACACACCCTCCCTGGAGCGAGTGCCCTACACGCGCAGTCAGTCCGTGAACGAAGTACACCTGCATTTTGAAGTTCATGAATGAATTGGGGGAATCATGAATCAAATTATATCGGGGTACTTGTAACAGCACCCAACACAGAATCGTACAGAACCGGACAGCAGATGTTGAATAGGACATGGCGTGTTCGCCACGCGCATTGGAAAATCCGTGTGATATGATTAATCATACGAAAAAGAGAAAATCTAAAAAATCTTTGCAACACTCACTCTCAAGTAATATATAACATAAGACCCCCAAATCCCGGAAATTAAAAATAAAATAAATTTGAACATAAAAATCATCAGAAACGGGAAAATGAAAAAAATGAAAAAAAAAATAAAAGCATCAGCAACAGTAGCCCTCAATAAAAGCTGAAAAGAAGAATACAAGATCCACCTCGATCCTCTCTCCACTCTCTCAATTCCTCCCCGCCACCACCGCCACCACCGTAACGATAACCAACCCTTTTCACCATTTTAGCTGATTTTTGATGCATCAGTTTTTGTTTTAATTTTCTTTTTCTTTTTAGTAAATAAATCAGAGAAAAAGTTAATTGAATTGAGTTTTGAATTTCGAGATAAAAAGAGTGTCACAAATAATGAGAGAGGACGACTCAAATTGGTTCGCAAGATGGGAAGAAGATCTTCCCTCCTATGAAGAGCTTATACCTCTCTCTCAAACCCTAATCAGTCCTGATCTCGCTGTTGCTTTCGATATCCGAAACCCCGTCAACGGCAACGGCAACGGCAACGGCAACGCCCTTTCGCAGCACCAGCAACTTCAACAGCAACAACCACTCACTCCGACCAACAATAACAACAACAGCAATAGCAACAACAACAACCCACTTGGGCAGTCTGATTTTGCTGCCGAGAACTCGGCCGAGATGGGCTCAGGTGGCGCGGGTGGCGACGAGCCCGCTCGTACCCTGAAACGGCCCCGCCTCGTCTGGACGCCGCAGCTCCATAAAAGATTCGTGGACGCTGTGGCTCACTTGGGGATCAAGAATGCCGTTCCCAAAACTATAATGCAATTGATGAGTGTTGATGGGTTGACGAGGGAGAACGTTGCTAGTCATCTACAGAAATACCGGCTTTATCTTAAAAGAATGCAGGGATTGTCCGGCGGAGGTGGTGGCGGAGCCGGTGGGGTCAACGGTGGCGGTTCCGGTGCTGCTGGGGTCAACGCGGATCCGGCTACTGACCACTTGTTTGCAAGCTCACCGGTTCCGGCTCATTTCTTGCACCCTGGTGCTCGGGGGAATTCTGATCATTTCTTGCCGTATGTGCCTGTGGCGGCACTCCACCAACAGCAGATGGCAGTGGCGGCTGCCGTGGGGAATCCTCATTTGCAGGGTCATCAGTATCATAGGCAGATGAGTCATTTTGGGTCGCCCGCTAACGGGCAATTTGAGCATCATTTATTTGCTAGGCAGGCTCAGCCGCAGCAAGTCCACAGGATGGGGGCACCCGTGCACAGTACGGTGCCTTCTAGTTATGTGGAGGATTTGGAGTCTGCAAACGGGGGCAGGAAGGTTCTCACTTTGTTTCCAACTGGGGATGATTGAATTGGTGTTAATTTTTATTTAATACTTTTCTCTGTTTCAGTGTTCAGCTTTTGGGTCATTGTGTAATTGGACTTGGTGGTTAGTTTTATTGTTTGTCACTGTTGCTGTTAATTATTGCCTATGGGTACTAATCTCGGTAGTAGTCAATAGTTTTGAGGGCCTAAATTGATGATTTGCATCTTCAGATCCAAAAACTTATCTGTTCTGGTTCTCTTATCATTTGGGTATATTACGTTATCCATTGTTAGTGATGTTGATTAGGATTTGCAGAGGATTGTGGTATTGTCATATCCTTCGATTCTGCAAGGCTTCTACATGTGTAATTACCTTGTCAGTAGGAGTCTATTGTGTCCCCTGTCAGCTTCTGGTGACGGATAATGACCATGATGTCACTCTAGGCAACAAGAATGCCTCTAAGCTTTTCTATGGCGGCAACGGCAGCAATCGTTACGGTCGTGTGATGTGTTATCAGTTTGGTTACTTAGAAGTTGCTTTGCGCCACAGTAGTTGGGGGAACCGGCTGCATTTTCTTATGTCAGAGTCTTCATACCAGGAACAGATTCTTAACGTCATTGGTGGTGGATTTGCTGGAGCAACAAATTGACTGAATTTTGAGCTTGCTGGTGAAGATAAATAATGATCGCAGGTTCTGTTTTATGATCTCTAGAAATCTAGTTACGGCGGTTTTCTATCCTTGATTTCCACATTTGGCTCTGAGTTTATTGGCAATATCCAAAAATCTCTTTTGTTAGAAGTCTCTTCTATTTCTTAGTCCAGTGTTATGTAGAGGTGTTTTACTTGTTGTACATTGTGTGACCGCATAGAAGACTTGTAGTCCCTTGATCTGAGGGGTTATCTTCAGAGCAATTCTGATGTTATGAGAATGCTAAATTCAATTCATGCCCCATGAACATTGAAATATCTCAATCTTTTAACATATTTGTTGCTACATCGCTGTTGTTGAATTTCTTAAATGTGAAATGGCAAAAGCAGAATGTCTTCTTCAGTTAATACGTTTCTGAATTTTCCGAGGAGTTATCTTTAGTAAACTGTGTTCAATGCTCTCCATAATTTACAAATTTTTCAATCTGGGCAGGAAGTGAAATGAAGAATATTACGGAGTGGAGATCCTAGTTAGGGAATGAGAATTATAGTAAGTGCACAAGTATTTAATTGAGCTACTTATTACCATTGTAATCCTCAGTAAATGGTGTATGATTTTGTCTTCCTGTTATAGTTTTTGTTAAATCGGATATTTTGGTTAAGCAAATACCTTATTACCTCAATGAGGTCAGAATGTATGCTGCAGTATTTTCAGTTACCATTATCATCTTTTTAACTTTCTGGAAACTTACCTATGAAAGAAGGATCTTGTTCACTGAAGAAGACATAAAGTTGCTTAAACTCTTCGAAAGATCGATATCTTGGCATGAACGTTGACTCTCCTTCCAAAATGTTCTCCATAGGGTCATTTTTTTTTTCTTTTTTTTGGGGTTTTAGAAAACATGTGCTTCTTTACTTGGAAGACCATCCTCATAGAACCTGCCATACGAGACGTTTAGTGGCTGATTGATGGGGGAGAATTTGCTCAAAGCACACATAGTTTCCACAACATACATATGTTTGATTCTGCTTTTGTGGGTTGATTTTTAATCATAGATTTAATGTCTTAGCATTTTGATTTTAAATCTCCTTTAATTCTCCTTTAGCCTTAAATTTTCAGCCATCGATAATCGGGTGCCTGCTGTCGGTTCATCTGCAACCCTGAATTTTGGAGGTTTACTGCTATCACCACCTTCTTCGAGCACCTGATCACTTTGCATTCGTACCAAACTTATCTCGACTAACAGGTAAAAGCACTAGTGAAACACTTAATGATGTATGTGGCAGCATGTTTTGCTAGAACTTTATGCATGCTTCTGCCTCGAGTTATATTAAGAAATAATATATTGCTGACAACTTGAAACTAGGAAGAAGAATATATTTGAGTGCTTGCTTTGAACTTGGCATGTACAGTTCCAAAAAAAAAAAAAAAAAACTTGGCATGTGAGAGATATTTTATGGGTTATTAGTTAAATACAATTGAAGCATGCCTTCTATCTGGTTTAGCTCACCCCAGTTATTTTATTGGCAGATTATTATTATTGTTAATCAGTTGTGGAGAGTAGTGAGTGTGTGCCTATTATTGGCTTGGAGCTGTAAACGTGGCCACGTGGGGGCAAACAAAACAATTTATGGCACAGGCACAAAGCCTCTCTGACTCGCACAGCTGTTCTTTCTAGTTTCTTCCAGTTCACTACTAAATCTAATTTCAAAAGCCACTTTCACAATCGTTGATGGGCCATATTAATGGAGACTTTCCTTTTCATGTCTTTTTTAAAATTTTTTATAATGCCTAGTTTTAACTTCCAAGGGAAGAACACGTGTCTCAAGAAACAAAAATATTAAATGTAAGCGATAATAATAGGAATAAGCTTGGATATCTGTACCCATCCCACGCCTCATAACCTCGTTACATAGCACGTTTTTTATTGGGTGGTAATATGAATCATGATATAAGGTAGTGGCTGTCTGTACCATCTAAGGTAAGAACTAAGAAGGGAATGAGGGGAAAAAGAAAAAAAAAATAGAGAAAAAAAAAAAAAAGAAGAGACAAAGTAAAGAAGGATGAACATTAAGTGAAGAGAGTAGGCATCCAATTCTAATTCTAACAATAGAATGCCAGGTGAAACTTTTGGATATACTTTAACGCCTGCTTCCAAGTTCCAATACCCTTGTCTGCAAGTAACCTGAGTTAGTTCTAGCCGCCTATTGTCTTTTGCCATATAAAGAAACAGTAAATTTGTGAAACTTGGTTTCAATTTTTATGTGCGCGCGCGCGCGAGCGCTTTTTTTTTTTTTTTTTCCCCCGAGAGTCGTTGCTTTTTTTGCGTGAGTGGGAGTGGCGCTGGCGCAGCAATAGCAATAGCAAATAGATCAAAAAGAAAGAAACCCAGGGAGCGTTAACTGCAATTTCTGAATTGGAGGAACCTTGACATGAAAATACTGCCTGAGCTGTCCTGTCGGCTCTAATTAAACCAATAATACCATGTGACGTTTTGGACAAAGCATCAAAATTCTCAGCATTTGATTATTTATTGGCATTCGGAATCTTGAAAATTTAATTAATACTTTCTTTTATGTATTTGATTTTCAAGTCTTACTATCTCAACAACTAAGGGCAAACAAACATGGTCCCAATCATATTGCCCCAACATATGAAACAAACAATTTTAAAAATATAAAAATCAAATCAAATCAACTTGATTTGATTCTGATTGCACTAATACAGATCAGATAAGCTACTATATCTCTATATCCTGTCTTTAAAAGTCAGCCACAGCTTCTTAGATGCACTATAGTTCAGATTAATGAACCTGCATCAGCTTTGAAGATTAATACCATATATTATTAATATAAACTAATTTAAAATTGCATAGTGATTAAATCATGATGAACCTTACAGCTGGCAAAGATATCTTTCTAGCCCATTATCCTAATTTTTATACAAAACCCCCCCATGTGCTCCATTTCCCTTTATTTTATATCTATAAACTGTCGATCAGTAAAAAATTCAGATTCATTCTGGCAAATGCAATCATCAAATCATTGGACTAAATAAAACATTTGAGCCTTGAGCCCTGCAAACTGGAAAACAACAGAGAGAGCCTTGAGCACCACAGCCTAACCATATGGAAAATGCACCAGTCTCAAAGAAGTTAATACAATAGCACTAAAATGTATGGCAGCCAAATCACTAGTATTGTTACATTTCCTTACTAAAATTGAATCTGAAAACACACAGAGAAGTAGAGAAACTGGAACAAAGGTCTAGTAAAGGTTGAAGTCTTTAACATAGGAACTACGAACATGAAACCTAAACGATAAAGAGAAATTTTTGCACTATCATCCCCCACCTAACTATGAGTGGTTTTGAGAGTAATCAAAGCTCAGAGGTTGCTGACAGAATGGAACCTGCAATTAGATTATAAGAAGAAAATTAGGTCCAAATACAAATACATAACCTTGCAAAGAATGACACAACTCTCCACAGGTGAAAATCTAAAGAATTTGCACAGCATCAATCATTCAATTTCCTAAATAACTCAGAAAGATCTTCGCAAATGTTTTAACGCACCAATATATCCCAAATGTTTTAACGCACCAATATAACAAAGTATCTTGAAAATTCTTTTACAGCCATTTCGCAGGTCTACTGCTCAGTTGCTTGGATAAAATAAATTATAATTGCTACTTATTTATTAAAAAAAAAAGGGCGCCCACACCCAACAGAAGAGACAGTTCAAAACAGGAAACAAATGCAGGCACAGATACACTGCTCATGTACGATTCGATATTCGTGACTATAGCAGTGAAAACCATAGACCTAAAATAGTCAAAGCATATAAATTTGACTGTTCTACAAAAACTATCCACCTTCAAACTTGGATGACATCTTTCCGCTCTGTTTCTATGGGAAACAGTGCACAGTCCTCCCTATATAACAGTCAAAAGGAATGGTTGTGGATGAAGAGATACTTTTTATAGGTGGCAGAAGAGATTGAACACCAACTGATGTTAAAAATTCAGAACCAGCGACAGCAAAAAATTATTTTCTTTCTAAGGAAGGAAAGCATTGAATGGAAAAAATAAATCACCACTCAAATGCCAACTACTTCCATGTTCCTGATCAAATTACTGATAAACTTCTCAATAGTACAGATTATGGATGTGAAATTCACAGAACATTCAAAACTGCAAAAGAAACAATCAAAACAACATGAAACATATGAAAAATGCAACATTGTGTCTTCTAAAACCAGTCATTAGCAGCCATGGTCATGCAACATGTTATTACCAAGTGATTAGATCCAAAATTCAAATCCTACTGATAACAGAAGAAGAAGAACCAGTAGTGTGTCTTAAGTGCAACAATGACAATCCTTCAATTTCTTTACAAAGGAGGTCAAAGTAGATCGCTTCTAATTGAATCAAAGTTTCAAAAAATACCCAAAGAATACCTGGAAAGCAGCTTGTCTAAACTGCTCATACGAATGAGCATACATCATTGCAGCACTTGGCCATTGCATATATGCAGCTTCCACAGATGTCTGATTGGGTCCCACTGCACAATAAGGGCTCATAACTGGGCTTGACGGAGGCCTGAAACTGAGGGAAGCTTGAGTCCTTGGGATCTGACTGAATTGGGGAAAACCAGTATCGTACTGCATAAATGGAAGTTGAACTTTCTGCATATTAAAAGGTGGCAAGCTAAAGCCTTGATTAGTTGGAAGGCTCCTGACATACCTGTGTCAGTTCATAAAGTTGTTAGTTTGATCCACAAAAATGAAATTCGATTGTACTATGCAAAAGCAAAATTGGAAATATGAAGAAGCCAATGATATGCTACACCCTAGAATATAATCAGTTAATTTCCCCATTTTGAACATTCTAAAATAGCAAATTGGAGGGTGATTGGGAGCCACAACACTACAATGTTGGACAATAGTAAGATCTAGGTATCACAATAACAAACAACAATAAAAAAGAAACCCAAGCCACATCAATAGGCACTAATTGTGGTGGCAAGGCTGCATAACCAGAGATTCAATTATTCAACTCACAAAATGGTGGTCTGGACAAAATTTTTACCCATAGCATCATAAAATTTTTGTCATCCTAATATTCCTAAAATCATTTACGTGCTCAAAGCCATCTACCTACATAACATGGACATTGATGAAAGTAAGTATCTCTATACTACTTCTCAAAAAAAAATAAAAAAAATGCATGTCCATTGGACATCCATATACTTAAAATGCAACAGACTCTTGAGGCAATCACTAAGAAATTCTCTATAAAGACATCAATAAGACCTGGTGCTTATTCATGTTTGTCAATTACATACAAGACAGTGCTGCCCATGGTATGCAGCCATTAACCACTGGGACAGGTCCATAATTCCAGAGAAAATAAAAGACATGCTCCTACCTTTCATAACTCCGATCATAATCTGGATCAGTACGATCCTTCTCCCTGTCTCTGAAAATGGCAACTCGAGACGAACCAGCACCGTCTCTGATACTAATAATCTTTTCTGCATCAGTAATGGAGTTCCTGACAATTTCCCTCTCATCTCGGTTAAAGCCAATATTTTTCATATCTGTAGAGACCTGAGTAAGCGTATCCTCTGAGTTAGGACTGCTAGGACCACTAAAGATGCGGGCACGTGCTCGATCATACTCCTCCTTCCTCTCTTCCACACTTCTAACAGGACTTCGTTTCGTCCCAGTTTCATTTGCTCCATTAACACATCCAGCATTGGGCCTACGCCTGATGGCAATTTTAATCTTTTCAAGCTTATCACTTTCTTCCGACTGCTTAGCAGGAATCTCAGATAAACGGACAGCAGGATATTTGCTTTCTGCTGTTTTCCTCACCAAAATCCTGTTACCCAGCCCTTCTATGCCATTTTCCTGAACCATAGTTACTAGCCCATAGTGTTGAGAAACACGGTGTGCAGCCAGTCGGAGATAAGAAGTAGGAAAATGTTGGAACTCGAAATGCTGCTGATCAGGATTTTGCAAAAACCTCTGAACATCAAGTTCCATACGCAGAACTGCTCAGAAGAAAACCAGAAAATAGATGGTAAATTCATAGAGTTAAACAAAAATGACCATCTCAATCAACAGTCAATGCAAAATAAAAAACAAGAAAAGAAAGAACTGAAATGCATATAAAACGAATCATACTCTGTTTTAGCTTTATATCTATTTTTATTAACTAATTAATCTCATAATTCCTCTAAACTACCAATTTAATCTTATGAAAAGTAGTATAAAGCATCGATAAACATAAGCAACCAACTCATGCTTTTCTGGCCAGAACAACACTAGCTTTAACAACTTAGTGCAAAGGGGTTGACATGGAAAATTGCATACAGTATAAGGATGGCTACTGCTTTTGCTTAGCAGCAAAGGAGGAATCAGAATGACAGCATTGTTTAAAGATAGAAAGAACCCCTAGTTCAAAGGACAATTCTTAAATCTAATAGTTTAGAAGAAAATTGTGAGGCGGATTAAGTAAAGGCAAAAACGAGCCAAGTTGATCCAAATGCTTGGCTTATTGAGCTTTGGTCATATAAAGTTTTTAGCTCAAGACTTAGAGCTCCAAGATTCAAGGTCAGGCTCCATTCAACATGAGCTGAAAAAAGCTCAATCTCAGCTCAAAAATATATTGCACCAAAAGTTAACTCCAATTGTAATTCAAAATTGCATCAAGCCCGAGTAAATAATCTAAAGAATTAATATATTAAATGAATGAAAAAATGAATATTGAAATTGTTAATTTTTAACAAGCTAACATATTGATTCGCTTGAACCAAAGAATCCTTTATAAACTGCAAATTCAGCTTTTCCCAAATCAACATCAAATTTAAGCTAGGGAAATCATGGGTTGCTGGTCCTAATTACTATTGGGCATTGGGGAGTAGATAGGAGGAGGCCTAACAAGCTCAAAGTGAGTAGGAGTTACTTCCTAGTTAAAAGAGCTCCTCCCCCACGTAGGCTAAATGGTGTCAGCTCAAAAGAACTAATGTCTTCAAAATAAGACAACTACACAACCCAAAGAATCAAAAAGGTACATAGTGGACTAACATGCATAAGCTTAATTTTTAGATAAATGTGGTCCCGAAAAAAGAGGCCCCAGCCCTATTCGAATCTAAGTGATAAACAACAACTAGGTCAGTTCCATCCTCAATCCAACATAATGCAAAGCCAATTTTCCATCAAAAAGAAGGAAACCAAAGTACTACATAGGCTAGTATTTACAAGTCAGCAGTCCCTTCAATCGGCCATAACCTCAGCAAGTAACTTTGATAACTTTTCACTCTCCTTACATAAGTTTATTAAGAATTAATCTAAGATTAACATGCACCAACGCTGCATGGATATCTGCGTACGGTAATCTTAAAAACAAGTACAACTAACTTCGGATAAAAAATTACTGAAAATTATAAATACGAGATCCATGGCATCTTTGAAACCAAAGCTTCACCTTATAGCAAAAGATATAACAGCCTCAATTTGGCAGCACAAAAGCACAAACAATCACAAAACTGAAAGTAATTCCCATTCATAAAAACCAAAGTTATAAACTAAAGTGAAAACGATTAATAACAAGTACGATTTCTATTTTCTTACATTAATTTTCACAGCAGCCAAACAAAGCCTAGATCTAAGACAAGCTAAAAAAATCCCCAAATATAAATATATCATTCAAACCGCGACCCAAATCCAATCAAATTTAAAAAACTCGCCGAGCCTACCGTATGCCCAGAAACAAATAAAACAGGTAACAAACAAAAATTAAAACAATCAAAACATAGATTACAAAAATAAAGAAGTTAGGGTTTATGAAAGTGGGGACAAACTGGTGAGACGATGACGAGGATTCTGGAGAGCCTCAACCAAAAATGGATCCACCATTGACTCTCTCTCATTAACAATTGCAGCAGCAGCTGTTGCTGACGATGCTGAATCCATTGGGGGTGGGGGATGGGGGATGGGCTTTGACCTTTGAAATAGTCTTAACTATAATTCTTCTTTCTCTTTCTCTCTGTTGTATCTCCTCTTCTTCTAATTCTTTCTTGTTTTCCTCTCTGTTTGCTTCACAGACAGAATGAAAAATAGAAGAAATCAAGAAGAAGAAGAGGGTTTCTTTCTTGTGGGCATCAGGAGAGAAGGAGAGAGAGAGAGACAAGAAGACAAAGGCAAAGGGAAAGGCTAATCCTTTTCCTTTGGTGATATCCTTGTTTATGGCCTATTATCACATCATATCACGTAAAGGAAAGAAATTTTTGGAATGCCCCTCCCCTTCCCCTTAGGACCCCATTTTATTACCCCTTTTTTTTTTAATTGCTCAATTTTCTTCATTCATTCATTCAATGTGAAAGGACAAAAAGTCCGCGCATCAAACAATAATATCTCCCTTTTTTTTGTTTTTTTGTTTTTGGTCTCAGCAATTAGCAAATATCAAATAACCAAATAGCAATTGCTCTTTGGCTGCCTTCGTGGACCGTGGGTGGTTTCGGTTTAATTAATCTATACACGGTTCCGATTCGGTTGGCTAATGGCTATTGATTGGCCGGTTAAATAAGCATCTTAACTTGATTGTTTATTTATAAGAGAGATTATGGAATCCTCTAGTGTCGACGACACCGTTAAATAATTAAAACATTAATAAAAATTAATCATCCAACAACAATAATAAGAGATTATCAAGTTGTACGATACTAAAATAACAGTAAACAGGAAAACATTTATTGAAATTTCTAAAACATTAAAGATGAAAAATAATTGTTTAAAATTTTCTATGCTGCATAGTAGTAGGCTTGTAGCTAAAGCCGCGTATGTATATTATGTAGAAGGGTAATTTTTAGGGACCTCCCTTGAGGTTTGGTGTATTAACACTTAGATAGAATGTATTGTTGTAATTACAGATACCTCCCCTACCGTTAATATAAAAATACGTAGAGCGTTAGTATACAAGGATAAATGTGTAAAAGTATATTTAAAATTAAAAAAATATTTTTATCCGATCGATAAATAATTTGACCAACTTGCTTGTTTTTAACCCAGCCTTGACCAGCCGGCCACGGCTCCACCAGCAACCGGTGGTGGTGCTTGGCCACTGCCGGAGTACCCTCTTCACGCTGGCAACCAACCCCATTCACGGCAGCCTCTGAATTAGCTCCGTCCACCACCAAATATTTACCCAAGAGCACGACTTTTGTCTCACAAATAACATGCCGCCGCTGCCCCTTTGGCCATCGCCGACGCCGTCCAACTGCCGCTGCCATCACCCTTGAGCCATCGATACCATGTAGCAACCTCTGAGTCCCAAAACCCAACTGCACAGTCTCTCAAAACCCTTGCTCGTGGCTTGTGATGCCAGATACCACTACTGCAATTTCTGCCGCCG
Source organism: Citrus x clementina (assembly GCF_000493195.1). Classification (NCBI taxonomy): domain Eukaryota; kingdom Viridiplantae; phylum Streptophyta; class Magnoliopsida; order Sapindales; family Rutaceae; genus Citrus; species Citrus x clementina. The sequence continues at coordinate 21,911,336 of NW_006262139.1, read as the reverse complement.
GGGATGGTTCCATATCATCGTCGTCCATCTCCTCATCCAATCCACATGCAGCCCCAACCTCAATAACATCTTAACAGCCATGAATGCACAATTTTTTTTCAACCCACAATTGCGGCTACTTTCAAGCATCAACAACCATTTTCATTTTGAGGCCGTTGATGGAGCTTCACTGCCAACGAGGTCCTCTTTATACCAAACACACACCATCAAGCATCAATAGCCATTTTATTGAAGTGGGTTTTCAAAGATTTTGTTTATTGAAGTGGGTTCTCAAAGATTTTGTCTTTGCTCAAACAGAATCAAAGATTTTGTTGACATGGGTTTTCAAATATGGTTCCAAATCGATTTTGTTGATTCTGATAGTTTATCATTTTGGTGAGAAGGTTACTTTAGTAATTTTAAGAGTCCATTAACAGTCAAACTAACTGATAACTAACAGCAAGGGAGGTATTTGTAATTACAACAATACATTCTATCTAGGTGTTAATACACCAAACCTCAGGGGAGGTCCCTAAAAATTACCCTTATGTAGAAGCTTAACTCTGAGACTGTGAATAACACTTTGAAACCCATTGCACATTTGGGCCCATCCCTCTTTCACACGGATAGACGAACGCGGCCTTTATACATTCATAAGTCTACGCAAGTGTTGTTTATACTTTAGATTACCGAACATACAATATTTGGTGTTTCGTAGCTTATACGGCATCCATTCCTTGCGTATAGAGACGAACAAAAGGATACCTCCTCCTCTGGTGTATTTCTATATTTTAGAGCAGAAAGAGTTACACAATTCATGATCGATTTCACTATGGGCCTACAATTCTCTTGAGCAGATCGTTTGGTCTTAAGTTCTTTGTATTTGGGCCTTCGCCCCATGGGTCCATTAAAACTCTTTCTCTTCTCTTGTGAAAAATTCACGATTCCAGATTCAATCCTATTCATTAATTGAATTATTGTATTTATAGTCGGTATATAAAATATAAAATTAAAATAAAATTGCAGTGGTGGAAACAATAATAATGAGTAGGGCAACGATAAAATGCAGAAGTGTAAAGCACAAAGCAATACAGTCGTAGTGGGGTTGGTAAATGTTAACAAGTAGGTTAAATGGTGGCATGAAGGCTATATAATTTTAAAGACCGAGAAAGGTAGAAAAAATTTTAAAATCGTGAGATTTAATTATATTATGAAATTAAATTTTAAATACGTATAGTTTTAAAAAAATTTCAAATTTTTTCATATTTTAAACTCCTGAATTGAAAATTATATGTGCGTGTGTGTGCGCGTGCGCGCGTAATTTGTCGATTAAATCCATCTTTCTCACCGAAAAATAGTCATAAAAAATGCAATTTCTTGCTAACCGAAACCACTTGCTTTTCTTTATTTCAATCTCTATACCGGGAATAAGGTTTGAAACTGTTATTGAAAAGCCAAGCTTTTGAAAACTCTCAAACTTAATATCTGCTTTATATATGTAAATATTTTTTAAAGTGGGCTATTTAAATTTAAAATTTTTAACTTAAAATTGTGACAAAAATTTTAAGCCATTGATTTCAAATAATCCAACAGTATATACTAAAAGTCAAATTAGCATTTAATGATGGTTATTGTTATTGATCCGAATTTCTTTAAATCAATAGTTCAATATTTATGTCAATTTTTTGAAATAAAAGTGTCTAACCCACAATTTTAAATGTTAAAAGGAAATGACTTAGAAACACATTCTTAAAATACGCTAACAACACTCTTAATGGAAGGATTTGATATTAAATCAAGTTAATAACGTTCGTATTTTTCTGATTTGTAATTTGATTATCATTTTATTTTAAATGAGAGATCCCTCATTAGAGTTGAATTTATAAAAATATCTTAAAAACTTTTAAAAATGAAATAGCTTAAATAATATCATTTATATGGTTCAATATGATTTAATTTACCCATTCTACCTAGATACCAAACCTGGATTCGTTCAAAGTTTTAGAACACAGTTTTGCTTTCATATATATTTTAGATAGAAGGCGGAGAAAATCCGTATAAGCTCTGTGAATTGAGTACAAATCTAATTGCCAGGGCTGTATGAGAAGGACTTGAATTTGGTAAAGTGCTAAAAGAATAAATTATTTATGGCGAGGCGAAAGTGTCAAGTCAATATAGACTCGGAAAATGAAGAAAAAGGATTAAAAAAAAGAAAAAAAAAAAAAAGGGGCCTTTGGATAGTGCATGATGAAACACGCGTATGAAAAACGTTAGCTTTCCGTCAAAGTTAGGACAGAGTAGAGGGACCATAACAACGAAGGATCAAGGAAGTTTCCAGAGTCGGAGATACACACACGGCGTTTGTGCCATGACCGTGCCATTCTGTTTTTGGATAATAATGTTTAGTCCTCACGCGCCATTCACTGTCCGAGTATCCTTACCTCCACGCCGGCAAATATCAAATATTTAAATATTTAAATATGTGAGATATTTTTTCTGAAGTGTATATGAAATTTGAAATAGAGTTATAAAATCCACTGCTCAATCAAATTTCTAATGAAATTATTCAAAAACAAAATGTTATAAAAGATAAGAGTGAGTTAGGAGGACGAGACAGGCGGCGCGTGCCTTCAGATGCAGGAGTCGCAGACAAAACAAAATCCAAAATCCTTCCACATAACTACTACTGAAGAGTCTAAAACTCCCAAGGCTTTCGTCTTCGTCTTCGTCTCCGTCTCCGTCTCCGTCTCTCATATTTTCTCCCATAAGCAAATTAGAATTACGTAAAACCCCATCTCTCTCACAGGAAACCTTAACCGAAATTACGAAAATGTCCGATCCGCTCCTCGCCGAAGCACCACCGCCGTCCAATGACTTCGATGCCCTCTCAATTCCGCCGCTCGATCCCCCATACCTCAACTCACAGATTCCCCATCCCTGTGCCTCGTCAGACGATCTCGATTTCTTCTTAGACGACAACTGCGACTTTGACTTCACCATCGACGACCTCTATTTCGCCTCCGAAGATGATACCTTTTTCCTTCCCTCCGAAGACCCTCAGGACGGTGAATTCGGCGGTTTCTCCCCCGGTGTCGACGGAGGAGCCGCTGCGGCCTCCCCCGGGTCAGGCAGTTCTGGAATTTTGGGCAATCCAGCTTCCTTAGACGTCGAGTCGTATTTGAATTACTCATCGTCCCCGCAGAATTCGGGTAATCGGATCTCCCATTTGAATTCCATTGGGATTTCTGGCGGGCGCTCCGAAAATAGCGGGTCGGGTGTTTCGTCGGATAATACCGATGCTCCGTCTCCTGATTCCGGCAATTTGGTTGTTGATCAGAAAATTAAAATGGAGGAAGTTAGCAAAAAGGGAATCTTCAAAAGGAAGAAGGATATCGAAGAGACGAACAACGAATCCAGGAGCAACAAGTATCGTAAATCGTCTTCTTTGTCAGTTAATGAAGCTGATAATGATCATAATTTGGGCGAGGAGGAAATGAAAAGAAAGGCGAGGCTTATGCGAAACCGAGAGAGCGCCCAGTTGTCGAGACAGAGAAAGAAACATTACGTGGAGGAGCTAGAGGACAAGGTGAGAAATATGCATTCTACAATTGCCGATTTAAATAGCAAAATATCGTTCTTTATGGCTGAGAATGCGAGTTTGAAGCAACAATTAAGTGGTAGCAATGCAATGCCTCCGCCACTGGGGATGTACCCCCCGCCGCCCCATATGGCTGCTGCGCCAATGCCGTATGGCTGGATGCCTTGTGCTGCACCCTATATGGTGAAGCCTCAAGGTTCGCAGGTTCCTTTGGTGCCTATTCCCAGGTTGAAGCCCCAGGCTGCTGCTGCTGCAGTGCCTTCTAGGACCAAGAAGAGTGATGGTAATAAAAGTAAGAGTGATGGTAGCAAAACTAAGAAAGTTGCTAGTGTTAGTTTCCTGGGTCTGTTGTTTTTCATATTGTTGTTTGGCGGGTTGGTGCCACTTGTTGATGTTAAGTATGGAGGTATAAGGGATGGGGTTTCTGGTGGACATTTTGGCAGTGGGTTCTATAATCAACATAGAGGGAGGGTGTTAACCATTAACGGGTATTCAAATGGGTCGGGTGAGAGTATGGGGATTGGTTTCCCTAATGGGAGGGTTGGTTTTGATAATAGAATACATTGTGCGAGAGCTGTTGAATCAAAAGAGAAGGAGTCACAGCCTGCACCAGATTCAGACGAGTTTGTTCGTCCGCGCAATGCGAGTGAACCGCTTGTTGCCTCTTTGTATGTGCCGAGGAATGATAAGCTTGTGAAGATTGATGGCAACTTGATAATTCACTCTGTTCTGGCCAGTGAGAAAGCTATGGCTTCCCATGATGCTTCTAAAGCTAATAGTAAGGAGGCGACTGGTTTGGCTATCCCCAAAGATTTTTCTCCAGCTTTAGCTATTCCCGATGTTAGAGGGAATGGAGCGAGGCACTCCCACTTTTACCGAAATCCTGCTGAGCGACAAAGGGCTATCTCTTCTGGCTCTACTGATGCACTAAAGGACCACATGAAGTCATCTGCAGCTAATGGTAAACTGCAGCAGTGGTTCCAAGAAGGTCTATCAGGTATTCATCATTTTTCTTACTTTTTCATTTTTGTGTCAGATTTGTTCTTTGCAATAAAATCATCTGTTGCTATTAATCGTAAGCCTTTTTCCTTTACTTTTACAATTGTGAGAAAAGTTTGTAAATTTCTGTTTGACCAATTGAGTTCTTTAAAAGCAATTCCAAGAAAGTTAGCTTGACTTTGTTGATATTTAGTATAAGTGACTAAAATTTGTGACTAGATTATAAAATAGTAGTTATCTTTGTAGTGGAAACTGAATAATTTCAGATGGTATTATTTTTATATATTTTTGAGCTTGTAGTGCTCTATCTGCTTTTCCAGAGGTTTATAGCTATCTTGTGAAGGCTTGAGAAATGATTTCTTAATGTAATTGTTGGTTTTAGCTGTCTATATTCAGACTTGGAAACTTGCAGTCCATTGTATTTTCTTTGTGCTCATGTGTAATATTTATGCAGGGCCGTTGTTGAGTTCTGGTATGTGTACTGAAGTGTTCCAGTTTGATGCGTCACCTGCTCCAGGAGCGATTATTCCTGCATCATCAGTTGCTAACATGACTGCAGAACACCGTCAGAATGCTACACAAGTTAACAGGGGAAGGAATAGAAGGATTCTCCACCGTCTTCCAGTTCCCCTCACAAACTTCACTGGGGAAAGAAAAGCTCAAAAAGAAAGCTTTGCAGGGAATAAATCTGCTTCTTCTATGGTTGTCTCCGTGCTTGTTGATCCAAGAGAGACTGGTGACGGAGATGTTGAAGGGATGATCAGTCCAAAGTCACTCTCGAGAATATTTGTTGTTGTGCTTTTGGACAGCGTCAAGTATGTCACTTACTCATGTGGGCTTCCTCGATCTGGTCTTCATCTAGTGACCAGTTAAGTGTGGAAAATGGCTGGAACCATGGATTGCGAATTATATCCGGAGCCAGCTCACAGTTTTGAATACAACAGATTAATTAGCAACTTATATTACAATGTTAACATCTCAATGTACACTGGATTATCTTATACCACCCTTAATTTTACCTTTTCTCATCATTGGTTGAGATCAAGTCATATGCCTTGTGTCCGCCTCCAACATGTTGAGGGGTTGAAGTTCTTAATCAAAGTGGTTTGACTCTATAGTGTAGCCTTATCTTTGATCAATAGCGTACAAGCAGTGAAATATTTACCAGTGTACTCTCTAATTTCCCTATGGAACAAGTTTTTAGTATGTTCTTAATATTCTCATTTTGACCAACTTTGATAGCTTGTCCCGTTATTCAGTGGTTCTAGATCACGGGAAGCAGACACGGTTTTGTGGATCCCGGATGGTCTTAGATGAGGAGCACAGGTTTTCACAAAGTTACTGTTTATAATGTCAATAAATGTGAGTGTTTGGAATAATGATTCTGGCCTGTGTTAGTCTCAACCAATCTTTGCATGGTTTAAATATTTCACGCGTTTTTATTGTAGTTCCTGTGGACTACGTGGCAACAAACAATTATCATTTGGTTGTCACTTGACGCGTCCGCTTGTAATACAGCCGCTGCATGCCTTACAGTCGTTTTTGTTTTTTTATTTTTAAAATTTATTGCCCGTTGGATTTCTTTTATAAGCAATCCAACGGCTTCTATATTTTACGCATGAAACCGGCTAAAGAATTGGAAGTGGGAACTGGCAAATATCAAGAGCAATTATCACATAGCTACCCCATTTTATCTACATATCAAAACTATCAATTTAAATTAAGAAAATGTCAAAGACCCCCTCCTCGACATGAAAAATTTGCATTTTCTCACAGCTGAAAAAATTACTTTAAATATGTAATGTCTCTATTAATGAGAATAATATTTACATTAGTGTAAATAAAATATATTTTTTCTTATTTTCCATCTAACTATTGGATAGTTTTCAAATAATTATAATTATTCATAGTACCAAATATCATAATTAATCATCAAATATTGTTATTTTCAATATTAGTTGTACTAGTAACTAACATTAACGGTATAAATATGTATTGTATTCAAGACATATATAATGTACCATATATTTGATATTTGGATTATACTCACAAAGATTCTCTTACACAAATTAATTCATACAAATTTATCATGAATTAATTAAATTATTCCATACTTTGTTTAATATATTTTTTGCTACATTATTAAATAATCGTATATGACAGGTTTGATTTTGTATTATTACTGGTACTTAGTTAATGGTTGTTAAGGAAAAAGGAGAATTACTTCATACTGCCCCTCATATTTTAAGGTACGTCTAAACCCCCTAAAGTTATAATACCGTTAGCTTTATATATTATTTTACCATTCTACCCTAGTCTTAATGTTAGCAATAGAATTTAAATATTTTAAAAATACAAATAAAGTAAAATAACTTATATACCCTTAATGATCAAAATTTATTTTATAATTATTTATAAATTATAGAGAAAAATTACAAGTAGGGTAGATGTCATAAATATCCCTAATAGTTGTAAATTATCCATTTAAATTGGAATAACATTTGGTTATATATATATTGTTTGGGTGGTTAAAACATTACCGCCTATAGACACATGAACAAGATCATGGTCCTCACATTACCAAAGCAATTCACGAGGGTACTTACTTAAACAAAATCAAATTATAAAAAATAAATTTGGTACTTAGCCTAAATAATTGGAATTTTACCAAGTTAACATGAATATTCAACATAAAACTGAAAGAATAATTAGTTGAAACACATGAACCAATAAGAGAGAAAGTGTAACGAAAATCAAGAACTGATCTAATAGGAAAGTGTAACGAAAATAAAGAACTGATCTAATAGGAAGTGAAAGTTACTTGGAATTCAACCCAAAATGTTGGCATTTAACGAATTTAGTAGGAATATCAAACATAAATCTACTAGATTAATAAGTTGAAATATGTGAACTTATAAATGAAAAAGTGTAACCAAAATCAAGAATTAATTTAACAAAAAAAAGTAATTTGGGTATTTAACCTAAATAACTAGAATTTTACCAAGTTAATTGAAATATTGAATGTAAAACCAGTGGAATAATAGTTGAAATATATAAATCTGTAAGGGAGAAAGTATAATCAAAATTAGGGACTTATCTAACCGAAAATAAAATTATAAAAAATAAATTTGGTACATAACCCAAATAATTAGAATCTTACGCAATTAATGGGAATATTTAACACAAACATAGAGGAATAATTAGCTTAAACACATGAACTAATAAGAGAGAAAGTGTAACCAAATTTAGGATCCGATCCAATGGGAAGTGAAAGTTACTTGAAATATAACCTAAAATGTTGGCATTTAACGAATTTAGTAGGAATATCAAATATAAATCCAGTGGATTAATAAGTTGAAACATCTGAACCTACAAATGAAAAAGTTTAACTAAAATAAAAAACTAATCTAACAAAAAAAAGTAATTTGGGATTTAACCCAAATAATTGAAATTTTACTAAGTTAATTGAAATATTAAACGTAAAACTAGTGGAATAATAGTTTAAATGTATAAACCAAAAGGGGAGAAAGTATAGCCATATTTAGAAACTTATCCAACGGGAAATGAATTTACTTGGAATCTACCCCAAATATTAGTATTTAACGAATTTAGTAGGAATATTAAACACAAAACTAGTGGATTAGAAAGTGAAAACAAATGAACCTATTAGTGAGAAAATCTAACTAAAATTAGGAACATGTGAAATTAATTTGGAACGTCTACCTAATATATTAATATTTAACCAAAAATATTGGGACATGATTATTTTACTTTTTTTTTTTAACTTTCATTTAAATTAAAAATATTTTTCTCACTCAAATATTTGTTATGTTAATTGTTTATAATTTTTCTTTTTATTTTATTTTATTTTATTTTTTCTGCATTAAATATGATTTTTAAAAAAAAAAACTGTTGAATGAACAACGGTATTTTACCGGTACCGGTTGTTCAAGTTGAAAAACAGGGCTGTATGACTATAAGATGACTCTCAGTAATTATGAGGAAGGAGCCAACGCTCGTATCGTATGCGTATACTACTGACTAACAGTTATCTGAATAACATAATAAAAAGTTATTTTAAAAAATAGCAGCATACACGTTGCAGCAAAGTCTCCGACGACTCCTGTAGTTGCATGCTTGAGTCAATGGAAGGTAGCGGTTAAGTTTGCGGGGGTTCATTGATTTCTTCCAGAGCTGATGGATGAAATGAATGATTCAGTTTCGTCAAATCCAGAGCAGTTTGTGAATGATGGTGAGAAATGGTTCAATAGGATTGCAGCGGACTCAAACGAAAACCAAGGCGGTCATGATCCACCTCCCTTTTGGAATTTAGAAGCACGGGAAGGGACATCAACATCTATATTGGACCGTGAATGGTGTTGGCTTGATGAAATTTCCCAGCCTGGAGGACACACCAACAACCACAATTCAAGTGACTGCTGGTCTGCTGCTTCTGAAGCTCCCAGTCTAAATAATAATTTCTTGCCTCCTGCTGCTGCTGCTTCAGATGCCGTAACTCCACCTTTGTTAAATGTCGTAACTGACGGAGCAGAAAATGCGGATGCCGCAGTGATGAAACGCCAGCTTCAAAATATTGAAAAAGCGGTAAAATATCAAGCGTATTTACATTTTCTGCTTGTGGAATTCTTAGTCTTCGTCATGCTTTGGCTTTATGATTGGCATATTTACAAATCTACTGTTTAGTTGTTGAATTTCTGACACATGAATAATTAATTTAGATAAACCTAAAGCGCTGAATTGTGTGGATGCGTTCTCAAATATTTTCCAATGGTGAAGTTTCAGTGGATCGGTTATATTTGGGATTAAGGTGTTGTAGCTTATAATCTCCCGCTATTGTGAAATGGAATCACTAATTTTCAAAGTAAGTGGGGTTGTTAGTACTTATAGCTGTCAAAATTAGCCCCACTTTAGCCACCGTACTGTCAAAATTAAGCAGAAGTACAACAGTTAGAAACATACTTTCAGAAGCTCTATATAGTTAGTTGTGAACGTAGTTGCTTTTGTATTGTTTCCTTTTTTGTATATGGGGTTCTCGTGATGAAGTTACCACAGTTGTACCCTTTAATCTATTATTCATATGACAAAATTTGTGCGTGCGTTGGATGGGGATTATATTTGATAACATTTTGATCTTAGATGAATCTACTTTTCCATTTGTAGCTGGAGATGGCGCACAATTCACTTCAACACCTTCCAAGTTTCGATACACATATAGTGTCCCTAGAGAGTGATGGAGAAAGTTTGATGTCCTCTGAAAGTAATGGAGATGAGATACAATCTCAATCAACTGTCAATTTAAGAGGAGAAATACCAGAATTTAATTCTCAAAATCCAGAACTTGGGATGGTGTTTTCATCTGAAGAGGAGGCTTACATGTTTTACACAACTTATGCTCAAAGAATTGGTTTCTCTGTGAGAAAAGCTAAGGTGCGGCGACTGTCAAATGGAGCCATTAGGAAACGTCTTTGCTTCTGTTCAAGACAAGGATTTCGAGCAAAGAAACAGTCTACCAAGGCAACAAAGTATCAAAGGAAAGAGACCAGAACAGGTTGTGATGCCATGGTTGAGTTTACTGTTGAAAATGGAAAGTGGATGATCTCTGGCTTTACTCCCGAGCATAATCATGACCTTGAAGGCAAGTCAAAGCCTATGGTAGGTTCATCCACCAAAGTCTCGGAGGATCATTCAATAAGTACCACTATGAATAAAGCTGCGATGGTGAAAGAAGGACAGCCTACGAATTCTGTTGGATTCCAAGGTATCAATTGCCCAGGCATCCCTCGTAATGAGAAAACAAGTTGTCCAAAACTTCTTGATGGACAAAGTTTAATCAAATCTTTCAGATGTTTGGAAATGGAAGCCCCATCATTTTCTTACACAGTACAAGTGAATGCTGAAAACTGCTTGACAGATTTCTTTTGGACGGATGGTAGGTCAAGGATAGACTATGACTACTTTGGGGATGTTGTCATTCTGGACACAACATTTCGAATTGAAGCGTATAATATGATTTATGCACCATTTTTAGGACTTAACCATCATGGACAATATGTCTTGTTTGGAGGCGCTTTCTTGCTTGATGACAGCAAGGATTCATTCATTTGGTTGTTAAGGACATTTCTGGACTCAATGGGCAGGCGTCAACCAAGAACAATATTCACTGATGGGTATCAAGCAATGGCAGATGCAATAAAGATGGTGCTGCCAAAGACACAACACCTTCTTGGAATATGGTACGTCCTCCGAAATGCTAAAGCAAACCTCTCCAAATGTTACGGAGAACCTGGTTTCAACAGCCTTTTCAAGAAATGCATCTTTGATTGTGAATCAGAGGAAGAATTCGAGTCTATGTGGGAATATTTACTGGAGCAATATGAGCTTCGTGCAAATCCTTGGCTCAAAACTCAATATATGTTGAGAAGAAAATGGGCTTATTGTTTCTGTAAGAGTGTCTTCTCTGCTGGCATACGATCAACCCAACACTGTCACGGCATCAGTCATATTTTCCACAGTTTGACAAGCAAGGCAACAACTCCATTGCAGTTTGTTCAGCAGTACTTTAAAGTGGCAGAGCAACAGCGTAGAGAAGAATTATATGAAGATCTTCGCTGCAATGGAAGTGCACCTCCAACAATTTTAAGAAGCAATGCAATTGAGAAAGAAGCAGCAAAGATATATAGCTGCACAATGTTTAAGCTTTTCCAAGAAGAGTTGCTTGAATGTTTGTCAGTGGCAATAGAAGAAATTCAAGGTGATGGAATGACTGCTAAATTCAGGCTAACTGAGGAAGGCCAGAAGAAGGAGAAAATTGTTGAATTTAATTGTATGGAAACCCATCTCACATGTAGTTGCAAAAAATATGAGTCGGTTGGCATCTTATGTGTACATGCCTTGAAAGTACTGAATGCTAAAAATATCTTTCATATACCTCCTCAGTATATATTGAAGAGGTGGACAAAATCAGCAAAAGATGGGATGGTGGTAAATGGCCACGAAGGGGAAGTTGTTGATGACAGCCAGAGGCATTTGCATCTGGATGAGAGTAAACTTATGCACAAAGCTTTAAATGTCATTACTAAAAGCTTACCATTCGAGGAGACGAGGATGATAGCTGATGATTACCTGAACATTGCATTGAAAAACATTGAAGATGCTTTAAGAACAAAAAACATAGGACAGCTTAACACAAGAGATGTATATGATGCCTATAAAGATGCTGCTGCAGCTGCTGATGCCAATGGCATTATTTCTGTAGAGACACAACAGATGGAATCAAATCCTTCAACGGTCAATCAACAGGAAGCATTGAACTACAGAATAAAATGTCAGTTGAAGAGGAAATATGATAATGATGGAAGAGAGACAAAGAGCAAGTCAAGTGATGGTGCAATTACTCATCGCCATTCCTTCAAAGAAGTAACAAAGGGTTAGAAGTATCATAACTTCAACTAGATTTCATTTGACTTACTGCTGTTTGATTTTCTTGTTAAAAAACTAAATTTCTCATTATTCAGGAGGAGATTATCAAGGATCAAAAAAGCATCCTAGCAGGTCATATTCCGTGGGGCAAAATTCCCGGCATTCTGCCTGTGTATCTGCCCTTCCTCCATTACCTTCACAATCCACATGCAACCAATTTAAAGATCACAACAAATCTAGGTTGAATGTTCAGGTAAAAGCATATATAAAGTATTGTAAAAAATTTGAGGCAGTTCTCTTCTGTTCTGTTCTGATGTCATTTTGGAATATATGTGCATTCTAATTTGTTAAGACATTATGATAAGTGTATCCATCAAAATTTGGGGTTGGTCAAAAAGATACTAATTGCCAATCCAAACTGAAGACAGTTGAACTAATTGAAGATAATTCCTAGAGCAGCAGAGATACAGTAACATGATGATGTATCATTAATGCTATTGTCGAGGAGGCAAACCACGGGACTACTCACTACCAGTCTTTCTCTAATTTATGCTCTTTGGTTTTGTTAGTGGCTGAATAAACCATCTCATAAAATAATTTTTATCAGTTAAAGCTCACATCGAGTGTTGAAAAGAGTATATTGTTATTTGATCAGTCTCAATTACCTTTACTTATTTGGTATGGTTAATGGTTGGCAAAATGGCATCCCAGGTAAGACTAGAAGAGACAGAAAAGGAGATAGAAAGACTAAAAGAGAGAGAAAAGGAGATATCATGGTTTCAACCGATGTAGGAGAGACTGTCCAAGCTCTACACTTCAATGCTTGCAGGTAATTCTCGCACTGATCACCAATACATATGGAGGAATATGTAAAGAGGAGATAATTCTGTAGTTTTGGCCACAGTTGAATCTCTCCCGTAAGTAGACTTTTAGCTTGTATTTTGGATTCAAATACACATAATCTACTATCAATAAAATTCTTTTTGTTTCTTGACGGGCAGAGAGCAGATTTCTGAACAGGCTCTTTACGTTCTCCAATTCTTATACTGTTGAAATGATTTAACACAGACGAGAAAGCATTTGAAATTCCTATTTTGCTCAATCCTCAAGACTCGGTTGCTTTTCTGAACCGTGTTTCTTGATTCTTACTCCAATGGGATTATTATGATGTGACAAAAGCCAGGTTTAGTTATCAGGATCAGTGCTTTGGATGTCGCTGTGGCAACGGCTTTATCCATCCATAACTAACCAAATATTGAATACTGTCGTTGATCTTGAAGGTTTGTTACATAAGTGAAATGAATCAACTAGCTTGGGGTTTTTTTTCAAAAATTATAAACCTGATATTTTGATATGATACATTAAAAAAAAATGTTGGTGCTCTGCTGGAGCACTCATTAGCTGCCACCTAGCCCTAACCCCAACGTAAAACTAGAAAATCCTCTGTATGAAGAAGAAGATCTTCCTCACGAGGATAAAGCGTCTCGCCGTCTCCATTCCGATTATATCTTCATTTACCACACATTATAAAAATTTACTCTCTTGCTTATCCAACACATAAACATCCGGAGTCTCGTATGAATGTTCCCAAAAAAATAAAAATAAATAAATAAAATTACTCTTTGGTCGCTGGACTAAAATTCGACATCAGTATTTGGCGTCGCTGTGGAAAATGCACCCAAAAAAAAAAAAAAAAAAAAGACTTTTGCAAAAATGACGTGTGCATTTTTGAAGACTGAATTTTCGTCCGATGGTCAAGGAGTATGATTTATTTGTTTTGAAGAAATCAATATTTGTTGAAACCTTATTATTAACTCATTATTGTGTTATTGTTGGATTAAAAACATGCATTGAGACTTCTTCGTTTATATTTAATATTATTTGTTTGCAATTTCTTGAAGAACTCCAGAAGTCCAGTCCATGAATTGCATGCTAAGAAATTTTATAATGGTGCTGCACTGCTGCGAAGAAATCTCACCGCCGAAGGGAAACTCCATTTTTGTTCGTTTTATTTCTTCTATTATTTAAAGATTTATTTTTTACTGTTATTAATTAAATTATTTCTTCCCTGGTAATGCATTTAAAATATATATATTCAGACCGGCTGAATTTACCGATTACGAAATTACAGCTATTAATTCGCATCCGCAATTCTTGTAATTGAAGGGGATATCCATTGTTTAAATTTTAATATATAGTCGTAGGTAAGGATATGCTGATGATATGCACGTCCCCAAGAACCGACCACCTGATTATTTTTCAGTTCAGTCCCCTTAGATTCACATTTTAACATAATGACTCAATTAATAAGTTTCTATATCATTGCCCCACCGACCGGAAATAAAATCCTGGTCCTGCCACTTTTTCACTTCCGACCGTCATTTTTCGCATTAAAAATTCAGGAGACAATATCCGGCCATTTTCATAAAATCATCATAGAAATTAATCATGTAACAAAATTTCTTACTATAATAGCTACATATATCGTTTTTAGACTAAATTACCTTTAAAAGGGCATATTAAGTCACAAATGACATATTCGGTGTTTGTTAAAATTTCTCTAAGAAGATTTTTTCAATTATGTTGTTAAGTGTGCGAGAAAGAAATCAAAGCCTGTCAATTGGGGTGTTTAGCTCCATTCACATGAGTGTTAGGCTCCATTATTGTCATTCTCATGGTCGATTCAACCAACACCATCGCCCGCAATCGGCCAACGTAGGCGATGGAAGCCAATTGCAAGCTGCACGGGTGATGGTTCCCATTGCCCGCAGCTAGCCGATACAAGTGATGGCTGCCATCGCCCACGACCAACCAAGCTCTTTTAAGGGTAATTTAGTTCAAAATGAGCATATGTGGCTATTATGATAAGAAATTTCTTTATATAATTAGTTCTGATAATAATTTTATTTAAATGGCTAAATAGATAAATTTCTCCGGTTTTGTATTACTTCTCATTCTATACTTGAGTGGGCAGTTCAGTTATATAGAGAAGTGCTTGCTTTGCAACACTGGCCATAAGATTTTGACCTCTTTATTGATAAATAATATTCATAAATCTTGGGTTGCAATACTTAATTCTTGACAAATAATTCTTCTAAAGCCTTGTACCAACAAAAATACTCCTCCCTCCTTTAAACATTCACACCCATCATCTAATATTCTAAATTACATCCTCGCAACCCCTTGGTCAATCCAGCAAGTAAACTGAAACCTGTGATTTAGTTACTTACTAGAAAAAGAACATATAATCAACAGCTAATAAGATTTCTGATTAAGAAGAGTTTATGTGTATTTTAAAAATCAAATGCAAAGAACTGACTGTAACCTTCTTTCGCTTGCAAAAGAACTACACTTGAAAAGAATCAAGCATGGTTTTCAAAACTTTCTGTGACCCCGCCCACTGTTTGTCATTTGCACTAGCTACAAACAACACAACGGTGCTTCCTTTTGCTGTTGCCTTTGCAAGATTGTGCGTCCCCGTAAGAGCAAATGGTGTCTCAAGCAGATAGTTGTAATACTGCAAACAACACAATAAAAATAGTTGGTGATAAATGAAAATTTATTTATAAAAAAAAAAGACAGCACTCTTGACATTCAACAAACGGCAAACCAATTTGATTTATTTTCTTTTCGTGTCCGACATTGAGAAGTATTTAATTATCATTGAGAAAAAGAAACAAACTAAGTTTACAAAAGGGAAATGAAAAATGAACAACAGGATTATAGAAGTTTACCATCTGATCCCCAACTTTCTCTACTGATGTTTCTATGAGCTCATCAGGATCATACGAATTACCAGTGACAAAAGGGCCTAGAGAGGCGATAACTTTCTCAGGGCTACCAATTTCTTCAATAGATGCATTTGGTTTGTTGGTGAGACGTATCAAAGGAGAAGCCACTACTTGGACTTTTCCTTGCTTTTCATCCTCAAACTTCACCTCCACCCAAGGCTCTGCACACTTCGGCTGGCAGTAATTCCCTGATAATATGTTTGCTACTCGCATCTGTTTCCAACTTGGTGGGAGAACAAATTGGTAGGGCTGCACATTTCCTGCAAGAAACTAAATTTCAAGTATTATCAGCATATACAAACCAGAATAGATAAAAATAAAAATTTAAAGTGAAAAAAAAAAAGAACACCTTAGATCCATTGTTCTTGATCAAGACCCAATAATAAAACAGAATACCATAAATTCTTAGATTGAACTTCATATTCCCACACAACTTGCTTGGAACATGTTTTTCACAATATGTTAGGGGAGCAGTCTTGTCTTGGTAATAGTAAGGGCTAAATTGTTTGCGAAGCTAATTGCTACATACTCAAGACTCTGAGAGTAATTGTTTCAAAATCTGTAACTTTG
The DNA here is from genome assembly GCF_000493195.1 of Citrus x clementina. NCBI lineage: Eukaryota > Viridiplantae > Streptophyta > Magnoliopsida > Sapindales > Rutaceae > Citrus > Citrus x clementina. The sequence goes on along the minus strand of NW_006262139.1, from coordinate 21,894,959 downwards.
CTTACAAGGTAGATCAGGTTTCCAAATTCATCCTCTGACATTGAGAGAGGTGAGTACCAAATTCATCCCTACCAATAGGCACCAGATTCTAAGCCATTCTCATCCGAAAATTTTTCCCTATCGACAATTATAAATCATGGTCAATTTATTAGGCCTCGTTTGAAATTAACAATTCTATAACAGACAACACAAACTAAGTTTGCAATTAAAGTAGATAGATAGGCCAATGGTTTAGAGCAGTAGCAAAAAAAGTAAAAAGTACCTGCGCGAAGAGCAGGGGTGTCCTTTGGAGAGGCTTTGAAGAAGACGAAAGAAGGGTCGGTTGGAGATGGCGGGAGATAGGACCCCACTTCCACCTCTCTTGCTTCTGAATATGGAGGTTCTTTATTTATTATTAGTGTCGCTGGAATTACCGCCAGTCCTTTCAAGATTTCTCTTCTCAGAATCGGAGTACGAGTGCACTCGTTGCCCTTCTGATGAAATGCTGTTAGTGCTCTTTGAATTTTATTTGAAGGTTTACGGCCGTTTGAGACTGAGAATTTAGGGGAGAGTGGAGTTGTCAGAGAAGCTGCCATTTCTGAACTGCAGAAACGAGAGACTTCCAGCACCTCTCTGCTCTTATCCGTTCTGATTGTCATTTTCAATGGCTTCTATACCTCGGTTCTATGTGGGCTCCACTTTTGTGCCACGTGGACTTTTATCTTTAATTTGCAAGCATTTCATTTTCTTTCTAGACTCTGTTTTTCTTTTCCTCACCAATGGACAACTCAATTCAATTCATGACACACTACAAATTTTACTTTCTTAAAACTTTTTTTTCCCCTCTCTTTTATGTTTTGTGGACTAATTTAACTATAAAATGAGGAGGTAATAATTAATAATAAGAAATTGCAAAACTAAACCGACATATAAAAAAAAAAAATGGAGTGGCTTGGGGCGGTGGACCGACACCAACCAAATTGGTTGTTAAAATACATACACTGCAGATAATTTAGTTTCTTCCAATAAGAGACAAACATCATTTAATTTATTTAATTTATTTGACTCCTCAATAGGGAGGATTGGATGGTCTGGTTTACAAGAAGAGACTCTTATTTAATTATTAATTAAGATTCATTTTATTTTCCCCTAAACTATTATATTTTGCAACTCTTAGTTGAAGTTAATTGAGTATTTAGGTTGCTTATTCGGAAGAAAGAGTCCCCAGTGTTTCTCATACTCAGACCCTTGTTTCTGATTCTCATCAAACATAGCAAACACGTACGTCTCAATAGCGCTGCCAGGCTTTCTCGGAGTCCCTCCTTTGACGTGCTGAATCAAATTCGAATTATAAGTCCTCGCATTATCAACACTCGCCGCCGTCCCTCCCGCCGTCGGCCAACCGCTCTCCGACACCACAATCCTCAAGGAACCCCCTCCGGCCTTCTCTAACGCCGCGTATACAGCATCCAAAATCGCATCAAAGAGATTCCTGTAACCAAACTGCCCATCTTGCACTCTCACAACATCAGAAGTAAAGAGTGCAAAATCAAGACGAATGTCCCTAGTGTTGCCAATATAACTAATATACGGATACAAATTAACTAACAAAGGAGCCTGGTTGTCAACTAAGAACCTAATAACAGGATCAAGAAATCTTCGGACGTCGGGCCTGAAAGTGCCCTTCGAAGGAGGGGACGCGTCTCCAAGAACCCGGGTGTCGATTGCCGTGGAAACTTTGATTTGGTTCCCAAGGCCGGCTGCTAAGATTGCGTTGCGAATATTTTGCATGGCGGGGAGGAGGAAAGACACGTACTGGGTTGTTTCGCCATTCAAGGGGCTGACTTCGTTTCCCACCGCGATGTACCGAAACTTGACGCCGTTGGCGTAGTCTCCGACGTTGTTCTGGACCCATGAGTTAGCGTTGGCCTGGCTTGCGGCGACGTTTTGAAGGTCGGAGTTGGGCACACCGAGGAGGAGCTCGATGTTTGAGCCTCTAAGGGCTTGGAGAGTTGCTTGATTCGGAGCGTAGAGTCGCATTCTTTGAATGTTCGTTTGCTTGTAAAGTGATACTACCTCTTGCTCCGATGGCAAGCCGGTGCCGTCTCTTCCGTAACACACTCCTGTTTGAGCATCTGCATTTATATAAATTAAGCAAACGAGTAAGTTTTTGTGACATTACTCATTATTTTGGAGTATCTTACGAAAAAGAGGGCAAAAAAAGATAGATACCTATAATTTTTAGGCTACTCATCGTGAGCAGCCCCAGCAATAGCATTGAATATGTAGCATAAACTAAACCAAATTTGGCCATGTTAATGAAAGAACTTAAACTGTTAATGGCAAATTATAAGCTAGTTATAACTTGATGATGATCAGGTGATATTTTAGATTAGTTACAAACTGAACTTATGATTATATTAGCTTCCCCTTTATAGAGTGGAGCTAGAGAGCAGGAGGTGGGATATTAATGTACTTAATTGAGATTTTCATTGATGGCGCCGGTTCCTTTGGTTTATTTGTCAACAATTTTACATGGTCAACTTAATTATAATAACGAGTCGTGATTCCATAGCAAACATATCCCTAACATTAATATTATTTAATTACAGTTACTTGAAGAACTCATATTTCTATCCATCAGTGGAAGAAAAGTCCTGCTGTTCTTGTGATGTTTCAAAAGTACAAGAAAAGTCCTGCTGTTTTTGTGATGTTTCAAAAGTAAGAATTTTCAGCAGCTGCCTATTATATAGAATAAAAGTCGTGGAATGATCCAGTGACCCTTGACTTGTGTGGGGATAGATGATTTTCTAGAATTAATATAACCAAACTTGTTTCTGCTTCCTTTGCAAGCGTACTTTGGTTTGTAATTAGTTGCTTGTTTGAATTAATGTATAAATTCCCCGTCAAATTGTATTAGCTGAGAAATTGAGAAAATAAGTACTAGTGGGTTTACTTGGAACATATCATGGATTTTAAACACTTTAGAAGAAAGTATTCTTATTAATAAGCAAGTCCTTGTTGATTTGTAACATGAGCAGGTGAAAAAAGGGACTTGTTGTCACACACAAACCCCATTGTTTTTTGTTTTGTTTTGATTCATTTTAGTGATTGTCATAGTTAGGATGAAATTGATTGGTACTCAACTCTCCAGAAGGCATCTCAATTTGTCAACGAATGACAATTTGTGAATTAAAGGTGCACTCTAGGATAACAACATTTAATGTTGATGTAATATCTATGTCAACTAAGAAATAAAAATTTTCGAAGTCCAAAATCGGTGGTGTCATTTATAGTTATAATTAGGTTAAAAAAAGCTGACTTTATCTTGTTTGCAAGCATCAGTAAAAGACTCATTTAATTTTTCTCTTTAAATACTTATGTACTTGTGTATTTACTTACATATATGATCAATATAAAAAATAATATAATATTTTTTAAAGAGGGAGAATCGTCTTTTCAATATGAAAGAGAGAAAAGATAGTCTCATTTAAATAATTTCATTTGAAGAACTTTTAAAACCTAACTGAAGTGATGCTTTTAGTCTCATAATTCGTCTTAGGTGGCTTGGCTTGAATTTCGATAATTTGACGTGGCTCCCCACACACTAATCAAAGAAAAAACAGATATGAAAAAAATAGGAAGAGTCAATTGTATGATTTATAGCATTAATTAGTTGATTAATGGATTTTGTTTGAAGGGTTAATACTAATCGAAGATGTATGTATTAAGACTGTAATTAATCTTACATCAACGAGGAGGAATGCAAGATGAAACGAGACCTTCTGTCACTTAATTTTCTTCTCAAAAGATATGTGAGTTGCGAAATAGGATACTTCGAATCTGTGTCAAAAGATGATAAATATTGTTAGGGTAAAAACAATATCAATACCTATAATGAGAGTAAAAATTCAATTCTAAAATAAAGTTGTAGAAAATTGGTTTATTATTATCTTTTTCTTCGTCATTAGTTATTTTAGGTGATTGGATCTATTATTTTCTCATTCAAATTGAATTTATAAAATTTATATTTATGCACTAATATAGTCATTTAAAGCTTTTCGGGTGAAAGCCAATGCCCTCCGGAATTTGAATGGCACTACATATGTGGTAGAAACACAGAAGAAAAATCCACACGAACAAGCCTAATTTTACGAAGAGTTTAATAGAAGCTAGTTAAAACTATAAAGTATGAGACAAACATTGTTGTTTGTTGATTTATACATATATAAAAGGAATGTTTGGTGGCGATTCTTTGATTGGCTTTGACTCCAAACATCCTCGTTTAAGCCGCTTTCATACATAGAAGTATTAACTAACAATAATCAATCAATGATATTAATATTATTTTTTGAAAACTTAAAAAAATGTTTTTATAAATAAATAAGAAAACGTATCTTCCAAAAAAAAAAAAAAAAAGGAGGAAGAAGAAGAAGAAGAAGAAAAATAACAATTAACTTGATTTATAGATGGAGATCCGATATTTTTAGAATGGTTGTGTAAGGAACTATAAATGAATTTTTTTTATTTACAGATCCAACGGCTGATGCTGATGCTGATGCTGCAGTCTGTACCTTACAGATTCTGTAAGCTAGTCGAGCCCTAATATATCACCCATTTACCGTATCAGTTTTGTATCCCAACTTTATTATTCTTATCATTATTATATATTGCACATTGAATGATTGGAGCAGCATTTAGTTTGAGGTCACGCATTCACTTTATATTTTGTCCTCGGGGACGTATTTGATACAAATGGAATAAATTAGAGCTTAATAAGGAAATCACAAATGGTAAGGAACTCTATGTTATTATTCAAATATAAAGTGAGGAACTGACAAATATAATTTCATTATTTTTAACGACGTGGAGAAAGCAAAGCCTGTTGTGGAAATAGTAAAAAAATGGGGGAATGTTAACAAAGCAAAGCAGAAAGAAAGCAACATAAAGAAAAACAGGGGAACACAATAATCAGAATGAATCAGTGATCGATTTAGTTGATTGAAAAGCCCAAAGCAATGTACAAAAATCACTTGAACAAGGAAGAAATGATAATCTCGACAGAAGTAACGATTTCCTTGCAACTTCTCTAGAATCTTCCAACGGCCTCGCTCTCTCTCTCTCCCTCTTTCTATCACCTGTAAGTCCGACTCCGTATCACCATTAATACTTTGCTCTCGTATGGTTTTATTTCTTTTTATTTATTATTATCATTATTTTCATTTGGGATTTTGTGTGTAGCTGATTTTTCGCCTTTGGTAAATTGTGGTTTTGTTAAAATGAGGATTCTTATTTATTTATTTCATTTATTTTGGTTATGTTTGATGTATCTCTGTGATTGATTGATTTATTTATTTGATGATACCATTTGCAAAAGATCATTTTTTTATCTCAACAAATTGTTGTTTATGTGCATTGTTTTTACGGGTATCTGCTAGAAATGAAATTATAGAACCCAATAATAGCCCAATATCTGTATATTTATAAACTGTTAAAGAAGTGCCTTTTTTGGATGTAAAGATAAAATTTTGTCTTTTTTGTTTTTTTTGTGAGTGTGGTTAATTAATTGTGTTTTGTTTCTGCGTTGAAGGGGTTTGATTGGATAATGGATGCTAAAACCAAGAGGAGAATTGTGACAGAGAATGGGGATACAACAGGGGAGGACTTGGTCCTTGCAACTTTGATTGGGAATGGAGATGATTTGGGGCCTATTGTGAGGCATGCATTTGAGACGGGGCGTCCGGAAGCGCTGCTTCATCAGCTCAAAAGTGTTGTTAGGAAGAAGGAAGCTGAGATTGAGGAGCTCTGTAAGACTCACTATGAGGAATTTATCCTCGCAGTTGATGAGCTTCGAGGCGTGCTAGTTGATGCTGAAGAACTGAAAAGTGATCTCTCCAGTGATAATTATAGGTTGCAAGAGGTTGGGAGTGCATTACTGATCAAACTCGAGGAGCTTCTCGAATCTTATGCTATTAAAAAGAATGTCACTGGAGCAATCAAAATGGGCAAGATATGTGTGCAAGTGTTGGATCTTTGTGTTAAGTGTAACAATCATATTACTGATGGCCAGTTTTACCCTGCCCTGAAAACCATTGATCTGATCGAGAAGAATTACTTGCAGATTATTCCTGTGAAGGCACTGAAAATGGTAATAGAAAAGACAATTCCAGTGATAAAGACGCATATTGAAAAGAAAGTTACTAGTCAATTTAATGAATGGCTAGTTCATGTAAGGAGTTCTGCGAAGGATATTGGACAAACAGCAATAGGTCGGGCTGCATCAGCTCGTCAGAGAGATGAGGAAATGCTGGATCGTCAAAGGAAAGCTGAGGAACAGAATCTTTCAGGCTTTGGAGATTTTTCATTTACTTTAGAAGTTGAGGAGATCGACGAAGATTCAGTTTTGAAGTTTGATCTCACGCCACTTTATCGGGCATATCATATCCATACTTGCCTTGGGATCCCATCGCAGTTTCGTGAATATTATTATAGGAATCGCTTATTGCAACTTACTTCCGACTTACAGATCTCTTCAGTGCAGCCATTTGTGGAATCATATCAAACTTTTTTGGCACAAATTGCTGGATACTTCATAGTGGAGGATCGCGTCCTGAGGACTGCCGGAGGGCTATTATTACCTGATCAGCTTGAGACAATGTGGGAAACAGCCGTGGCCAAAATAACATCTGTTTTGGAAGAACAATTTTCTCATATGGATTCTGCAACACATCTTCTGCTGGTGAAGGATTATGTGACACTTCTTGGGGCGACTCTTAGACAGTATGGTTATGAAGTGGGTCCTGTTCTTGAGGTGCTGGACAAGAGCCAAGACAAGTACCATGAACTTCTTCTGGAAGAGTGTCGGCAGCAAATTACTACTGTTCTTACCAATGATACTTACGAGCAGATGCTAATGAAGAAAGATACAGATTACGAGAACAATGTTCTGTTGTTTCATCTCCAGAGCTCAGATATAATGCCAGCTTTTCCATATATTGCGCCATTCTCCTCCATGGTACCTGATGCTTGCCGCATTGTCAGGTCATTCATCAAAGGATCAGTCGACTACTTGTCTTATGGGATGCATGCTAATTACTTTGACGTGTTAAGAAAGTATTTGGACAAGCTCTTGATTGACGTGTTAAATGAAGTTATTTTGAATACAATCACTGGCGGTTCCATTGGTGTATCTCAAGCCATGCAGATTGCTGCAAACATTACTTTTCTTGAAAGAGCTTGCGATTATTTCCTCCGTCACGCAGCCCAACTATGTGGGATCCCAGTCCGATCAGTCCAGAAGCCTCAAGCAACTTTGATGGCCAAGGTGGTCCTAAAAACGTCAAGAGATGCAGCTTATATTACTCTTCTGAGTTTGGTGAACACCAAGTTAGATGAGTTTATGGCACTTACAGAAAACATCAATTGGACTACGGAGGATACGTCTCAGAATGGGAATGAGTACATGAATGAGGTGATTATTTACCTAGACACTCTTATGTCAACTGCGCAGCAAATTTTACCTTTGGATGCTCTGTACAAGGTAGGGAGTGGTGCACTTGAGCATATTTCAAATTCTATTGTGTCAGCATTTCTTAGTGATAGTGTGAAGCGGTTTAATGCAAATGCTGTTGCCATTATCAACCATGATTTGAAGAAGCTAGAGGATTTTTCTGATGAGAAGTTTCATATTACTGGTTTGAGTGAGATAAACCCGGAAGGCAGTTTCAGAAGATGTTTAGTAGAAGCGCGGCAGTTGATAAACCTTTTGATTAGCAGTCAGCCAGAGAACTTCATGAATCCCGTAATAAGGGAGAAAAACTACAATGCATTGGATTATAAGAAAGTGGCGAGCATCTGTGAAAAATTTAAGGATTCTCCAGACGGGATCTTTGGAAGTCTATCAAGCAGAAATACAAAGCAAAGCTCTCGAAAGAAATCAATGGACATGTTGAAGAGGAGATTGAAGGACTTCAATTGAGCAAGGTTGAAAAGTCTGACATTAGGAGTAATAGTAGTTATTTTTTACATAATTTTCTTCTTTTTTTTTTTAATTATTATTATTATTTTTTTCTATTTGATGTTTAGAACAAAACTGATTCATCAATTTTCATGCTCAGTAAATTCTTCTATGAAAGTTTCTATAAACTCCGTTGCCTTGTGCAATTAATTTTGTTTCTTATTTATTTATTTTTTTTAAAATCATGTTATTTTCTTCCCCTTGGGATATGCTTGCCCTGCGAAAGCTCTTACTTTCCTGACGCTGTTACGCACCCCCAGTGTGAAAATAACATCAAATAGAAAGTGAAGTGAATGAATTGATGAGATTGATTGGCTAGAATTGGATAACGAACATCACAAATAAAATTATATACTTTCAGATGTGTCTCGTGCTCTTGTAAAATTAGCATAGAAAATACATATTAGTTAATTAAAATAATTACTGAAGAAGTAATTAAATATACAAATTGAACCTACAGTACAAGGAGTGTTGAGCTGGCGCTCGATGCATCAATCAATCACCGACTTCACTAGGAAGTTGTCATTTTCTCCTTTGTAATCTTTAGGTAAAGATTTGATTTTCTTGTTTGCATTCTATAGCCCGGCCGTAAAGCATTAACAAATAACAGACAGGGCGACCGTCAACATAGTTTGATTTCTTGCTTACTCTGCGTAAGTGAGTACGTCATGCTTGCTATAATTTCTCTCTCATTTTTCCATTTTCATGGATAATATATTAATGCAAGTGTTTCATTACTTTCAATTTGCAATAAACTATGCCCTCGTTCATAATTGTTCAATTTTGTTCTCTTGCAAATCGGAAAATCAAATGATTGGAAGTTATTAATCCCACCTCATTACTCAATGGCTATATGGTACAATGTTCGAGTAATTTGTTAGTTTAGTGGGTAAAATTTCTCCTTCTAGTCATTATTCCCACCTAAAGCCATCAGAAGAAGGGGGAGGAAACAAGTTACTAATCATGCAAGTCAAACTAGAGTTTGAATGCTAATCCTCACATTAAAGAGCCTAATTAAATGATCAATACGTTCTTTAGATTATTTCACCTAATTAATCATGAAAACTAATCAAGATAAGATTCAAGGTGCTTGGACGAAGATACTCATTTTAATTATGTAGTTATCTATATTATCGCTTTCTTGTATACTATTATATGCAGTAAAAGTCTATTTATTCCTTATATTTTAATATTAGTGTCTATTTAGTTCCCGTATTTTTAAAAATACCTCGAAACATCCATGCCGTTAAAGGATTGATACCCCTACCATTACTTTTTATTTCTTTTGACTTATTTTTACAATATTACCCTTTTATAATAATTTTTTTGTTTGGACATTAATAAAAATAAAATAATTAAATTACCAATTTAACCCTAAAAAAATTATATTAATTTTTTTACAAGCACCATTTGCACACTTGATAGTTTGCATACAATTTTTGACAATTAAAAATTAATATAATTTTTTATTTTTATTTTTAGGATTAAATTAGTAATTTAATTATTTTCTTTTAATTAATGTCCAAACAAAAAAATATTATAAAAGGGTAATATTGTAAAAGTAAGCCAAAAGAAATAAAAAGTAACGGTATGGATATCAATACTTTAACAGCAGAGATGTTTTGAGGTATTTTTAAAAATACGGGGACTAAATGGACACTAATCTTAAAATACATGGACTAAATTGGCTTTTACCCCTATTATATATATCTTATTTTTTTAATTTTTTCTGTGATTGTGAAATGTGAATATTTCATGATTAATCGGGATTGTTAGATCTTAAATATATAAAATCATTGCACTACACCATCAACTTTAACTATTTAAGTTTTTAAATTAAACAATAATTCAACTTAATGTTGTTTTTTTTTTCCAAAAAACAATTAAGCAAACCTAGACGCCAAAAGGGAAAAATTTAGTAATAAAAATTAATTAAAAGGGGGAGGATTAACTCCTACACCAGAAAAGGGGGGGGGGGGGGGTGGAATTATTAAGGCCATGCAATGGATGAGGAGCCAAACCCCATCACATAAAATTAAAGATTCACTAAAGAATCGCAAGCGTCCAAATTTAGGTTAGCTAAAGCATCCGAAATAATTCGTTGATTCTTACTTAATGAATTAATTTTTGTTAGGCTGGACATTTGAGATTTTTGGAAAATGAATGGATATTTCACTTGAAGGGGACCAAAAAAAAAAAAGAAAGAATTATTGGCAGTCACTGATTGCACAGACGAAAAGAAAGGGAGCGAGCGTGGCTCACGCCTAGGCAGGACCATGAAAGACCAAATGTGTACTTAATGTCAAAGCAAATCAAATTTAGCGACGTACCTAATCGTCAAAGCAAATGAAAACACAGCCGTCGTATCCCAAATGCTTTTTGAAGTTTTCAGTCTTCTTCACACTTTTTTTTTTTTTTTAACATTAATTCCTCCGGTACAAAATAGGCCAATAATTACGTTATTACAATCTTAATAACATATAATGTCACTTCTATAATGTCTGAAATGGTAACATCCTATTGTAATCTTATATAAGTATTTACTTTTCACCTAACGCAACACTCGCGCACACGTTTTATTATTATTATTATTATTATTATTATTATTATTATTAAGAGTTCCTTTTTGTTGTATATTTTGATTCTATTGTTAAATTCAATCACTTTGAGTCATTTTCATAAGGATTACATATTTACACATTTGAATATTTTGGATCGTTAACGCAATGATAGAGTAATCAGACTTTTAAATACGATTAGCATGACGGGAAATTAATCCATTTTGATTCCCGGTTTTCACTGTAAAGATCAAATTAGATAAACTTGGCTCATTGGCTGTCCATTGGACTTTCTTCACCCCCCCACCACCCCCCCCATATTTTGAATGGTGAAATTTACGTAATGTATATATGTATGTTAATGGTGGGTGTTGCAACAATGCATGTGAATATTCTGATGTAATTGTTGTTATTCTTTATTTTCTTTTGGAGGCAACAAATTAAAACAATTGGTTGGTATGAAGACAAGATTGATGAGACCAAAAAATATGACATAAGATACCGCATCACATGACAATGAAGTCAATTTATGGTCCCTACCTCCCACTTATGATTGATTCATCACAACGCTTCGCCCCATATATTTATTAATAGCTGGCTCTCTCTTGATTCCTGCAGTGCATGTGGCTGTGTGGCTAGCTTGAGAGTAACTAATGGAGTTTGAAAAAAATAAGAAGGCTGATGATGGGGAGCTGCAGGAAGATGAGGAGAAGATCATCGACCAAGATGATGGAAAGGGAAAGCAGAAGAAGAAGAAGAAGAAGCAGCTTGGAGGAATCAAAACAATGCCATTCATTTTTGGTGAGTTGAGTTCATCATCAGTTCCCTCTTTATTTGTCTATTCCCATCTGCCCACGTGCATGCTGCAGCAATTTTGTTCTTTTGTTCCTTTTTAATTATTTTTCAGTCTTGGATAACACAATCACATTCAGTTCTTCACGTTACTTTTTCTTAGCTCCTCCGATCTTTTAACGCCACGTATGTATAGCTGCAAGAATAGTAACAATGCAGTATATGTCTCACGAATGAAGAGATTTTGTATTCGACATTATGGTCGAGAGAAAAAAATTATCACCATTCAGAGTGAGTTTGTGCTTAAAAACATCGATCGCCGTTGTTTGATCTTAAAATTTTTACACCAAATACCGTTAGTCAAATTTTAGACTAGCTTAGAGTATAGGGATGGTAATAGGGTGAGGTGGGGGTGGGGAGGCCTACTCCATTCCCCACTTCATTAAAAATTGAGTGTTGATGTTTGTCCCGGGTCAAACCCCGAAAAGACTCGAAACGACGTCGTTTCGACTCTAATTGTTTTTTGTTTTTATTCGCTATGAAACGACGACGTTTAGGGTTATCTGTGACTCTGTCACCAAAAGATCACTCTCCTTCTGCTGCAGACTTTTTTCCCCCCCTTAGAAAGGAAAGAAAATCAACCATCTAATTCTCTTTTTCTCGGGGAAGCCGAAGGTTTGACATTCCCTCTTCTTGAAAGCCTAAACACACAATATTTTATTTGTGAGGTTTCAGCAATGGAGGAATTAGAAGAAGACAATGGGTTTGAAGTGAGAGAGGAGCTCATGATTTCACCCAATGGTGGTCCAAAGCCTACAAAGAGACTTGGCCATTTTCTCAAACCTTGCATCAACTCCATTAAAGCATCCACAGAGTTGATGACAAAACTTTTTCTTTGTTCTTTTTTCATGGCAAAACTCATTGCCACAGAAAGCATCCACATATGACAGAACTCATTGCCCTTTCCTTCATCGACATTGACATTTGCATTCTCCTCGTTTCACCGGACAACCCCCTTTGACTAAACAACCGCAACCCAACCACAACCCAACTGCAATCTTCCATGTAAATCAGAAACGGTTCATAGCAAATCAGAACAAAGAACAAAGAAAAAAATTAAATCAGAAACACAACCCAACTGCAATCTTCCTGATGTATCCTAACCAAAACGATTTCGACCAGACAACCGCAACCCAACCACAACCCAACTGCAATCTTCCATGTAAATTAGAAATCAGAACAAAGAACAAAGAAAAAGTTTAAATAAGAAACACAACCCAGCTGCAATCTTCCTGACGTATCCTAACCAAAACCACTTCGTTCACAGCAAATCAGAACAAAAAAAAAAAAAATTCAAGCTGAAACAGTGTCGTTAAGAGAACGAAGAAAAGGAAGAAGCAAGGGTTCAGCTGAGTTAAAGAAAAAGGAAGAAGAAGGTTGCAAACCAAAACCAAAACGACAAAGAACAAAAAAATCCAAGCCGAAACGTCGTCGTTCAATACCGCTTGAAAACAAAAAAAAATTAGAACGAAACGACGCCGTTTTGAATCTTTTCGGGGTTTGACTCGGGGTAAACATCATTTTCCTTAAAAATTTCACCTCTATTCTCTATCATATTCTCTAATAAATTTAGTGGGGGTGTGGATGAGTAATCTCCAAGTGGGGAATGATTTTTTCATTCTCATCCCATTTTCTATTTATTTATTGTATAATAAATATAGATACATGATTTCAATAAGTTAAAAACTAAACAATTAAATAAAATTATTATTACATTATAAAGTATTTTAATTATTTTAAAAAAACTCCAAATGTTTAAAATAATATATTGAAATAATATTAAAATTAAAAAATGTTCGAAGAGAACAATATCTTAAGAGAGAAAAAGAAACATAACAATATTTTAAGTTGAATAAAAATTATATTGTAGGGTTTTCTTTTAGTTATAGCCCATTTATGTCAAGTAAAAATAAAAAGGAAATTTATTAACTAACATTGTAATTGATAAAATAAAAATTAGAAAAAAAATATTTATATATAATGGGGATAGGGGTGAGAGTGGGGTGGGGAGTACAAAACCAAACCTTACTCCATGAAGAATTTGGGGATTATTTTTCCCCCATTTCCTACTTTATTTCTAAAAAATTATTCAAAATTCACTCCACTTGGGGTAGAGTCACATGGGGCCTCAAACCTATAGGAAATTTTGCCATCTCTATTAGAGTAAGGATATGATATTAGTATTATTTAAGGTATGATTTGTAAAAAATATCAACTAATCATGTCATTATGTTTGGGTAAAATGTTAATAATTCAACATATAAAACATTATCAATCATAATATTAAAATTTAAAAATATGTTGTCGTGGTACCTAATTAGCAGGACGCGACACCAAAAGCTCTTTCTATTATAGGCTGCTACTAGTACTTAATTGTAATTGCAGTGGTTAATCCATTTAATGAGTTAATAAAGACCGGCAATTCTATGTCATTTACCATTTATAATAAAATAACGAGGAAAAGATCCTACATTATCTTGATGACCACTTTCCTTTTTTTATTGGAAATTCTCAATATCCACAAAGAAATTAACTAACCGATTACGCATGAATTACACTGAGAATATATTATATTGAAGTTTTTTTCGGAAGAAATGGGAGCAGGGGACCCGTGTCCTTTCGCTTTCATTTATTTGTATTTTTATTCTAATTTTGATCCTTAATTGATAATTACCTATGTGGAGACATGGAGTATGGACTAACCCAACGGGCTTGGGCTTGGGCTTGGACTCACAACTTGGATTGATGAGAGAGTGTAACTAATTGATTATTCTTTTCATTTCTCCTTTCAGCCAATGAAATATGCGACAGATTTGCGTCGGCCGGTTCTCATGCCAACTTGATATCATACCTAACCCAGGAGCTAAACATGCCCTTGGTACAAGCCTCCAATACTCTCACCAACTTTGGCGGAACATCAAGCTTCACTTCACTCATTGGAGCTCTCATTGCTGACTCCTTCGCCGGCAGGTTTTGGACCATCACCGGCGGCTCAATTATCTACGAAATGGTATCCGGAAAAAGCCCCCACTCCGCTGCATTTGCATGTCCATCCACTTAAAACATGATTTAATTCTATTGGTGTACGACTCATATGTTTCAATTACGAATTTAAATATTAGTATGCGGGTCTAAATTGTGCAGAGCTTTTAAATTTAAACATATTGTGTAACCTGTGTATTTATAAAAGTTTTGGAGTATATTTCAAAAAACTTAATGAGACTTTATATGTGCGCGTGATGTCACAGGGACTAGTGGCCATCACTTTATCAGCAGTCCTCCCAGGGCTTCGGCCGCCGCCGTGCCCAACTCAAAAGAACTGCAGGGAAGCCTCAGGCTTGCAGTTAGGGGTTCTCTACATCTCGCTCCTCCTCTCATCCCTCGGCTCCGGTGGCATAAGACCGTGTGTTGTTGCCTTTGCAGCAGATCAAATTGACATGAGAAAGGCAACCGTTGCCAATCGGCAGTGGAACTTCTTCAATTGGTATTATTTCTGCATGGGAATAGCAACACTGACTGCTTTAACTGTTGTGGTTTACATACAAGATAATGTGGGCTGGGGCTTGGGTTTTGGAATCCCTGCCATTGGAATGGTTATGTCTGTTCTTGCCTTCGTTTTCGGTTCACCTCTTTATGTGAAATTGAAGCCCGGAGGTAGCCCATTGACTAGATTGACTCAAGTGATTGTTGCAGCTTTCAAGAAAAGGAAAGCCATTGTTCCAGAAGATCCAAGGCTTTTGTACCGAAACAAAGAACTTGATTCTGTCATTTCTGTGCATGGAACACTTGTCCACACAAATCAATTCAAGTAAGAAATGCTGCACAATCTTTTTTTTTTCTTTTTTTTTAATAATATCCTCGGAACGAGGGAATTGTATTAAAATAAATACAAACTAAGTTTACCAAAGTAGTTTTCGAATAAGAATCCCTAACTTTAAGGATTAGTTAAAAAATAAAATAAACACAAATTCTAATTTAATGTATTTTATCATATAATGTATTAAAATCTTTTTTTTTTTTTTATTGATCCCTGACTTTATTGAAATCTAAATTAAAAGTCAGGAATCTCTAATTGAAAAACTACTTAGTTTACCTAATCAGAACATATAATGAGCCCTACTCCTCATAATCTGCTAAAACACAAAAGCTATCAGAAAAATTTTGCTCTGGAAATCTCCGACGAGAAGGAAATCCTGGCCATTCAGCTTTTATGTCAGCTTCAATAACATCTAAGTTTGCAGGTGGTTGGATAAAGCAGCGACAGTTACAGAGGGCGAGACAACAAATTCGAGCCCACCAAATCTCTGGAGGTTAGCCACCGTCCACAGAGTTGAGGAGTTAAAATCCATAATCAGAATGTTGCCTATTTGGGCTGCAGGAATTTTACTTGTCACGGCATCATCTCATCAACACAGCTTCACCATCCAACAAGCTCGCACAATGAATACCCACTTAACTCACTCCTTCAAGATCCCACCAGCCAGTTTGTCAATTTTCGGAATCCTGACAATGCTCATCGGACTTGCATTATACGAACGCATTTTTGTCCCCATTGCTCGTAGATTCACAGGGAACCCAGCAGGCATCTCTTGCCTGCAAAGAATGGGCGTTGGCTTCGCGATTAACATTCTGGCAACTATCGTTTCATCATTTGTTGAGATCAAACGGAAAAAAGTGGCAGCAAATCATCACTTACTGGATGACCCGAAAGCGATTATTCCCATAAGTGTATTTTGGTTGGTGCCTCAGTACTGCCTTCATGGAGTAGCAGAAGTATTTATGTCAGTTGGGCACTTGGAATTCCTTTATGATCAGTCACCAGAAAGCATGAGAAGCACAGCTGTGGCACTTTATTGGATAGCAATATCAATGGGGAATTATATTGGTACATTGGTGGTAACACTTGTGCACAAATATACAGGCTCAAAGAACAATTGGCTGCCTGATCGGAACCTGAACAGGGGAAGATTGGAATATTATTATTGGCTTGTGAGTGGGATTCAAGTCATTAATCTAGTGTATTATGTCATATGTGCTTGGTTTTATACCTACAAGCCTTTGGAAGAAGTGTGTGAAGATGACCAAGATGAAGATAAAAAAATTGAAGATGGTGAAATTCCGTATAAGAGATTGAATGATGCTATTGGTGATGGGAATGGAGACATAGAATTAGTGAGAAACGCGACTGTTTAGATAGAGTTGTGAAAACGATGCAAGTATTTTCATTTAGAGTACAATATCTAAAATAAAAATAAAATCAATAAATTTATTTAAGAACTTTTATTTTTTTTAACTTGTGTTTGATTAGACCCCATACATTTATATCTATAAAAAAAAGTGTAATTTTTCTGACAGTTATGAAGAAAAAATTATCTAAAAGCAAAGTTCATATTGTCTCCTGAAAACACCCCTAGTAAATATACTTATTTTCCACATTAATAAAACCTAACCCCTCCTTTTTTCTCTTTTAACACTTTTGCAACGCCTTTTTTTTATCTTCTGCCCGTAATGTTTTAC
>NW_006262139.1:21870138-21877936 GCF_000493195.1 Citrus x clementina | reverse complement strand
CTTTAAGCACAACATTTTTAAAAAAAAAAAGGTTTTTTTTTCTTTTTTAAATAAATTTTCTATACAGCTTTCTTTCTACTGTTTTAACTATGTTCCATTTTTTTAATTATCTTTTTTAATTCACCTATAAACTTAAAAACATGCCTTACTCATGAATCGTGGATATAAACTCTGGAGTTTCGACATAAAATAATGCACTGTAATTGAATAAACAATAAATTTTTAATTTAAGAAGGAATAAGCCTAATTTTTTTTAAATTTTAATTACATTTTTAAAAAATTTGGATTGTTATCATCAAACTGATCTATTTGGAACTGATAATATATACATATATATATTTTGGTACAACTTTTGTAAAATATATATCAGATATAACCTTAATAATAGATTATTATAGTTACATCAGTTTTACTATGTAGACCCATTAAATAATTTAAAAGATGTGTTAAAATTTTTAATCATTTTAACCGAAGAAAATCACAATTTTGGGCCCAGCAGTCTTCTAAGGATAGTAGTAACCCGTGCTTGAATTCTAGAGGTAAGCTAAGGGTTAAAAATATCGATTTGGATTATATCACCCCTTATTTTTTATTTTATTTTATTTTTCAAAGAAAAATTTGGAGACTACTCGCTATTAATAAATACTTTCATATCATTGTATATTTATAAATTCGGGTGGACTTCCTTTCTATAATTGGAATTTTCAAATACAATAAATGAAAATTTAAGTCACTTTTTAAAGTTAAATTTTAAATTATAAAAATGTTTTCTTACAATTTTTAATATTTTAAAATATTAAATATATGCAATTTATAGATTTTTTTTTCTTTTACAGATTAGATGAAAATGCCGAAAAAGTCATGGAATCATTATGAATAATTTTGTTAGCAATTTCAAATAAACAGTGTTAATTTCAATAAAATTTTACTATATCGGAATAAATAAAAAACTAATTCGGAAGATAATAACTGTCACTTCCCTAGAGATGTTGTAATGTCGCTTGCCTTTGGATAATAAATAACTAATAAGCAACTGAATAAAGAAAAGAAATTAGGCATGTCCCTGATAATCGCTCGTCTTGTCCCCTAGCAAGGGTTTTGCCGCTTTTCCAATTAAACCCCAAAAAAAAAAGAGCAAGCGCAAAGCCTGGGTTTCTCTCTTCACTCAAAATACCTTATTTTTATTTTAATTATTATTTTGAATTTCTATAATTTTCAATATTTCCCCTTCGCACTCCGTTCGGCGTCTGAGAAAATCGAATTTGAAAATCTACGGAATTTATTCGTTTAATCAGATTTGCTAGCGAGGGAGAGAAATGGCGGAGGTGACGACGCGTAGCCGCGGGGAGCTGACGCCAGAAGAAGAGAGGGTTTTGATCAGAGACATTGCGATTTCCTCCGAAGCTTCTAGCAAAGAAGGCGATACATTTTTTCTCATCAATCAAAGGCTCCTCTCCTCTCTATCTTTTTTTTTTGTTTTATATTTATTTTCTTATATATCTTGAATTTTTTGTGTTTAGTTTCATATTTAGGGGAATTTACTGGTTTAGAGTGCTATTTGAAGGTTCATTTCTTCATAGTTGGTAACAGAAAGATTAGTAGTTGAAATTTTAACAATTTTATAATTGTAATTTTACATGTGAAAAACTTAGGGGATGTATGGGACAGGGTTACTGCAGCTTTTAATCCACCGCTACATTGAAAAACACTAGATGTTAAGTATAAGTGGGCAAGTTCTTGGAAAAACATTAGCTGCCTAGTAAATGTAGGTGTTTACATTTAGCTGTTGTGCTCTCACAATTAGGTTGAATCATTGAAGTTACAAACACACACACACTCTTTAGTTGATTATTTTGCTTATAATTTGATTGATTAGAATTAAATATGAGTGCTTACAAGTCATGATGTTATTTTATGAGATTGGCCGGTCATAAGCATTTTCATCCCCGGTTGAGGAGGTCATACCATGTCAAACACCTTTTTGAATTTAATGTATACATGATGGGGTTTTATTGATTTGGATGTAGATGAGCTGGTATGCTTTGCTGAAAAATTATGTCACTTTGTTATGGTTATAGTGATTTAAATTTTAAGCTTTGACAGTGTAACATACTGAGCTGTGGGAGTAAGTGTCAATTTAAGGACTTCATTTAAGGACTTAAGTAATCTGCATTTGGGAAATATGTTTTTTAATGCCTTCCTTTGTTGGGTCATGACAGATGGTGGCAACATTGGATTGATTATGTAAACCAAGATCAGCCAAATAACACAGGCGATGGATCCTCTTTGTTGGAACATTTCAATTCAGCTGGTTCAAGTGCGTCAAAGAGGCCTTCTGGTATTGATAATTCTGATTTGGTAAATGATGCAACAGCGGAGGACCCTGGCGCCGGCCCTGAAATTGTGGATACTTTGCTGGAAGGCCGAGATTATATACTGCTTCCACAAGAAGTTTGGAACCAATTGCATTCATGGTGAGTTATTATTATGTGTGGAATTTTACACGATGCTAGATATCACGATGCTCTTTATGTGATTTATTTCTGTCATCCAATTGTGATCTGAATGTAAGTACTAGAGAATCATTGGTGGTCTCTGTTTGGTTAAGGTATGGAGGTGGCCCGACATTGGCAAGGAAAGTAATCAGTTCAGGTCTCTCTCAGACAGAGTTGGCTGTAGAGGTGTATCCTCTGCGCCTTCAACTACTTGTGATGCCAAGAGGTGAATGCTCTACCATAAGAATAAGCAAAAAGGTACTGTTTGAAGTGGGTTTTGATATATTACTCTTTTCAGCTTTTAATGCTGCATGTTGTTTTATGGTATACTCAAGCAATTAATAATATCTATCTGAAGATTAAACTATTTTGAGCAGGAAACCATTGGAGAACTTCATCGAAGAGCTTGCAGTATTTTTTATCTTAATTTAGAACAAGTAAGAATCTAAATATACCAGCACTTCTTTGAACTTGATGATTTTTTATTCTCTTTAAGCTTTTTTCTAGTGAGAGATCTACTTTTCAAATTGATACTTTTCTCTTTCACAGATATGCATTTGGGATTACTATGGCCATCGGAAACATGCTCTGATGAATGACATGGATAGAACACTTGATGATGCCAACATACAGATGGATCAGGATGTGGGTTCCTTTATGCTGCACCGTTTAGATGTCATCGTCTGACTAGAAATCTGTTACTCAGCGACAATTAAATTTATCCCAATTAGATATTTTTGCATTTAGCCTTTCATCCCTGAGAGTTATATATTTACCTTATTTTATTTATTTTTTAAATAAAATAAGTTGTACTGAAATCAGTACTTGTATTAAACAAATTAAAACTCATTGTAGGAGTAAACAGTCTATAAGTTTTCAGGGACGATCACATTGTTTCAGAACCATAATATTTTCAATAGGCTAGGAATCTAAGATGATGTAATTTTCTATTTACCAGGTTACAAGTATATCAAGCATTTCATGTTCTAACATAGATATTTTTCACCCTTTTTTAATCATTTGTCGCAGATTCTGGTGGAGGTCCTTGACAATGTCAACGGTACTAATTGCAAGAGTTCTATTCAGGACAATGGATTTGCAGAGAAGAAAGCTTCTTCTGTTCTTGTAGAGCCTTCTAAGTCAAGCTTATCAATTGCAGGAGGTTGGTCTGCAAGCAAAGGTACTTCCAGGAACCACAGCTCAGAGATTTCAACAAGTCCAAACTTGGCATCTGCTAGAGACTCGGATAATACGCTTGGCTCCAGTGGCGTTACCACAAGAGGAGCTTCTGTTGGTCTGACTGGGTTGCTGAACCTTGGGAATACCTGCTTTATGAATAGCGCAATTCAGTGCCTTGTTCATACACCGGAATTTGCTAGGTATTTTCGGGAAGATTATCGTCGAGAGATAAATTGGCAAAACCCATTGGGCATGGTTGTAAGTTCTGACATCTACGTACATGCTAAGCAGTTAAGCTTTTGCTTGGAAGAATGATTCCCCAACCCTTCAAAACTCTCTTCCTTTCCTTGCATACAGGATGGCATGTTAGAGCTTTAATATTATTGCTTGGCCCTTACCTTTAATATAAACTTTTGTGTTAAAAAAGGCCCTTACATTTAATATAAGTTTTTGAGCTAGAAAAGTAACTTAAGATGGCAGCAGAGTACTTTTATCTATTGGTTCTTGTTTGTATTTGTGTGTGGATCCTTTTGAGAAAACTGTTAACTAAATTCAGCCTTGCACATGAGGGAGCCTAGTAAAGAGTAAAAACTATTGTTAAGCCCTCAATATCAGCTAAAGCTTGATTGCTGATGACTCAATAGTCAGAAATTCGTCTTAAATAGCCATATTAGATACTAAATCAATTTAGGTGATACCATTACTTTTTCTCAAGTGTGGGCATCATGGAGTACTAGTAAATGGTCAAGATGTGTCCTAGAAACTCAATGACTAGAGTCATATTTAAGATGGAAGGTCAAACAGCCTTGAAAGTTCAATCTATTAGCTAGAGAGGCCTGGCTAATATGAATAACGTTACAAATAATTGAATTGATCCAAGATGGCAATAACAAAACTATATAGTATTAAATAGTATTAGTGAAAATTAGAACTGTATCATTTATCAGGCAGTGGGTTTTCTTAGCTAGGTTGGTAGATTCTAGTTGAATTCTAGGAAATGAATTTGAGCTAATAATGGACCTCCAAATATAATCTTCAGACATAAATTTATGTATCTTTAATGATTTGTTGATGTGTATAAAATATTTTTCTGTTCAAATCTATTTATTTTAAGAAGTCCATCCACTCTTGATGATTTTTCATGAGTGTATGATTGTTGTCTTGTTATAATACTGAGTTGAAGTGGTCTTATATAGGGTGAACTAGCTGTAGCATTTGGTGAGTTACTTCGAAAGCTATGGGCACCAGGACGAACCCCAGTTGCTCCTCGGCCATTTAAAACAAAGCTTGCTCGCTTCGCTCCTCAATTTAGCGGATACAATCAACATGATTCTCAGGTTTATCATGTGACGTACATTTTCTTTTGCTTCAATTATTACATACAATTGTATCAGCCAAATGACTTCCAATTATTTCAGGAGCTTTTAGCATTTTTGCTAGATGGTCTTCACGAAGATCTAAATCGTGTCAAACACAAACCTTATATAAAGTCTAAAGATGCAGATGGCCGACCAGATGAGGAAGTTGCCGATGAGTATTGGGCAAATCACATTGCACGCAATGATTCAATTATTGTTGATGTCTGCCAAGTGAGTATTGTGTTATTGTTATATTAGTACTTGGATATTGCTTATGCTTGAGCTTCAAGAGTAAAAAATTTAACGCAACAGTATCTACTAAACTGTTGTGGTCACTGTGTTGTGAAACATGTCAAAGGCTTGGCACTTGTCATCAATCAACAGACTATTTTGTTTAGTTATATTGCATACCTACATTATTAAACAGATATCAACCTGTTTTCCATCTGGTATGAGATGGTGACATTCTCCCAATACCTTTTGTGGGCCCATTTACACCGCCCCCTTACGATCATGATAACGGATATGATGCATTTTTCTTGTTTTGGTTCACCAACATTTGAAACCAAAAATATTCATGTTCTCAAATAAATTGAATATGATTGTATTGAATATTCAATGTTTTTTGTTTGCACGTGCTTTGAAATTCTACTGACTACTAGGGATTGCTTATAAGAATTTGACAGATCGTACACAGATTTATGTCCAAGTACTTTAAATGTCGCAAACCGAATATCAGTTGTGTTTACAGAAGTTTAAAGACTATTGCAGTTCTATTTAGAAACTTAAGGTTCCTTTTTTTTTTTTTTTTGGGTGTCAATTTCCTCCAAAAAATTTTTAAGAAAATGATTGCAATTAAATTATTCTGCCCATCAAGTGAAAATAGCACCCTTTCATCCAAAGTTTTCAATGAATCATAATTCTTTGTACAAAATTAGTACTGATATATTTTCCCACATTATGTTCTTTCATGGTTATGCATCTATATCTTTGATGCTTCTCCTTTTCTTAAAGCTTTGAAAGTTGTAAAGAAAGACTGGTCTTATGTGGCTGAATATGCTCACGAATCATATTTCCATTCACCGATGGCAAATGTACATCTTGCTGGTCTTTTGGAAAAGCCTCAAGTAAGAAAATCCGATAAGGAACTTTGTTTTTAAATGATAGGCCGTCTGCCTCCAAATTTCTCCCTCTCCTCATAATTTCTTATTGTTCATGTATCATCTTAAATTCTTTTGCCAAGGATATCTCATTGTTGACTTTTAGTTTGTCGACTGAGACCAAGTGTTAAATTGCAGATTCTTTCAAGACAATTCTGCACCGATTTTGAGTTAATAAAAATTGGTTAAAATTTTAAATTTGGGACTTCTAGTCTTTACTGATTGGTATTGTCACTGTTCTTTGCGTCTTATTTCCAGTGTTGCTGTTATTATTATAACATTGTTGTTTTTGTTGCTGGTCCTACTGCTTCTGGTGTTGTCCTTATAATTAATAGACGTCCTATTGATTTACGTTCCTAACACAAATGATGAAAATTTTTACTCATTTCTGTGTTTTTATCTGTGATTTCTGTTTTTAAGGGCCAATACAAATCGACTTTGGTTTGTCCTGTATGTAATAAAGTTTCGGTCACATTTGATCCCTTCATGTACCTTTCCTTGCCACTCCAAGCTACTACTACCCGTACTATGACAGTGACAGTTTTCACTAGTGATGGAAGTGCGCTACCATCAACTTATACTGTTACAGTTCCAAAGCACGGACGTTGTAGGGACTTGATCCAAGTGCTTGGCAACATTGGTTCCTTGAAGCAAAGTGAGGAACTTAAGGTTGCAGAGGTTTGTACAATTAGACACATTGTTTGCTTCTGTTCATGGGACCAATTGTTGGAGTTAAAAGTGGGTTAAGTTATTTCAATGTTGTTTGCAGATACAAAACCATTCGATTCAAAGATTTCTGGACGATCCTTTAATTTCATTATCCACAATCAAAGATGATGACCACCTTGCTGCTTACAGGGTTCCAAAATTGGTGAAGAAGGCAGTATTCCTCCAGTTGATACACCGCCTCCAAGAACAGTAAGTTTAGGCTGCTAGACCGGTAGATGACATTCATTATAGGCATGTAAAAAGTAGCTGCATTCCCTCATATTTGTTTGGTCATCAATTCTTCAAACATCTTAAGTTGATTGTTTCTACTGCTCCTATAAACACCGTAGAGAACCCAAAGAATCACATTTTGTTCTTTTTGTTGCTCTGGTCAATTATTTTAATTCCAATTGACATTCTGCAACAGTTCAAATGAAAATCCCGAGTAGAATTAATTTGTTCTAGTTTGTAAAGGTCTTGTGTGAGGATGCTTCTAATTCAATTTTCCATTTTCTTAACTGCTTCTTAGGGAACCCGGTGCTGCTCAAACCACTTCACAATGGAAAGCATATGGAACACCTCTTGTCTCATCAATCTCACGTGATGATGTAATTTCAAGTGGCAAAATACAGTCTACTGTTCAGAGAATGTTGTCTCCTTTTCTGAAAAAAGAGAGTCTTATGCATGCGGATAGTTTTGATCCAAGTTCAATGGTGACAACAGTCGACCCATCTGGTGAAGCACATAGCAATTCTTCATCAAACATAGCAAAGGAGGATGCTAGTAGTTCGAAAGCAGTGACATTGCCAAATTTACCTCTTCGATTGGTTGACGAAAGTAATGTGTGCTTTGACCTGTAACCTTAAAAGCTTTAAAAGCCTTATATATTCTTTTTTTT
>NW_006262139.1:21846827-21870095 GCF_000493195.1 Citrus x clementina | reverse complement strand
AATACAATACCCATTTCCTGGAGAACTTGCCGGAGGTGTTCAAAAATGGTCCTGTAACAAAGAAAGCACGTACTGAGCCCCTCTCTTTGTATACATGTCTGGAAGCTTTTTTACGAGAAGAGCCTTTAGTGCCTGAGGATATGTGGTTAGTGCATTTCTCTGTTACCCTATTTGTCAATATTTACATTGTCACATATATGAGGTTCAGATAAACCGATTCTGGTTAATTTAATGGTGATGCAAACCATGGGAACGGCAATTGACTATTATTATTAGTCTAATGACTTACAAAGAGTAGATTATTTGTTCATAAGCTGTAGTAGTTTGGTATCTGGATCTTATCACAGTGTCTTTGTCAGTCTAACTGTGAAAATTTTTATGTCTTGCTTACTTATGTTGATGATGTGGGAGATGGTGACTTAGGTGTTCTGAATGATACGAGGGACAGTGGTACATTATAAACTTTGTTGGCATGAAATAATTAAATATTGATGACCTTCTGTGGTTGACTAATGAGTTTGTACTTTCAGTTTTTGATATTTAGTTTACCTTGTTTGTCGCAATCTACAGATTTTGTTGCTGGCAATCCTGAATGATGAATGTTAGGCTCTTTACAGCTTTCCACTTGCTGTTTTAGTTTTTGCAGTCTAGAACTTTATATTTGATTTCATACTGTAATGGCTATTTTTCTTGTCCTCCTTCAAGAATTCCAATGCTGTCTGGTTATTCAAACAGCAACTTGACTATGTATATGTGATGAAGGTACTGTCCTCAATGTAAAGAACGGAGGCAAGCAAGTAAAAAGCTTGATCTATGGAGGCTTCCAGAGGTTTTAGTCATTCATCTGAAGAGATTTTCATACAGCAGGTCTATGAAGCATAAACTAGAAACATTTGTAAATTTTCCCATACATGACTTCAACTTGACAAAATATGTAGCCAACAAAAACAGCTCTCGATGTCAGCTCTATGAACTCTATGCCTTAACCAACCATTATGGTGGCATGGGCAGCGGGCACTACACTGCACATATCAAAGTAAGTTGAAAGTTTGGTATCTTTCCCTAAAGAGGTATCTATCCAGTTGCTTCTGGGTCCTGACTGGTGTATGGCCATAGTATAGCATTGTT
Organism: Citrus x clementina; assembly: GCF_000493195.1. Classification (NCBI taxonomy): domain Eukaryota; kingdom Viridiplantae; phylum Streptophyta; class Magnoliopsida; order Sapindales; family Rutaceae; genus Citrus; species Citrus x clementina. The sequence goes on along the minus strand of NW_006262139.1, from coordinate 21,868,967 downwards.
TGTGTAATTTGTTATTATTTTAACAGTTGAACTAGTGTGTCGTTCTTCTTTACTTGTCTAGCCCACTTTTTCTTATTATTCTTGTAGAGGTCTAGAAAAATAGGTCTAGAAAATAGATCATTGTCGTTTGCTTAATCTCTAATTGAGTATTACGACCTTATGACTGTGTATATTATTTTTATTATGTGCAGCTTCTGGATGAGAACAGGTGGTACAACTTCGATGATAGTCACATATCACCCATAAATGAAGATGATGTAAAGTCAGCAGCTGCATATGTCCTCTTTTACCGAAGGGTGAAGTCCGACGTCTCGAACAGCAACGGAGTGCGGTCTGGTGGAGGTCAGGAAGATGTTTCCACGTGGCGTTGAACTCAAAAGGAGAATTGATTTCACCTCTCAAAAGTAATCTTACCCAGGTGTGCGTATGTAAACTATTGATTGTATTGTCATAAAATCTCAGAAAGTGTGGTAGAGTGGGCAAATTTTTGAGCCTTGGTGTAGGGGAACCTAAAATAAATTATCAGTTGTAGTCTACCAGTTGATGTACATTGTAAACCTTTTTCAACTATGAAGATGCTATTACTTTTCGGTAACATTTTCCTGTATGGGATTAGGGGGAATGTCCTTCCCCTTAAACTGTATCAACTTTTAATCGTTCTTAACAGTTAATAGAAATGTATAAGCCGAATAATTTAATGCATCATCCAGATGAAGTTTTAATGTGTAGCCAATCAAGCATTACTAGCACAACCCACCCCCGCCTTCCATTGTTTTTATCTGTTCGGCTCTGCAAAATTGCAACTGCTTACTAATTCAACAGTCATGTAATTTAATGAAAAAAAATCTATTATCCTAAACAGTTATTGAACATTGTTATTTGAATAGCACCAGTAAGCTTCCGTTTCGGATTAGGTTAAAAATTATGTAATAAGCAGTTTGTTATAAATAATTTGTTAAAATGTCACCATATCTTTTTAAAATTCCTATTATAGTTTTAATATCTAAACAAAAAGATAATTATATCTTATTCTTCCATACACTCTAATGTATAAGCTATCACATTACCATCACAATCAAATTTTCACCACAATTTCTGTATTTTCTCTCTAATATCAAAGTTTTGATTCAACAAGTTCATGTTTTTTATATTTTACTTTTATTTTTCATTATAACATTCAATAAGACTTACATATGATCACGTAAGTTTTCTTTAAATTATGAACAATTTCACATTAATGTTAATTATGACTTTTATCTTTCATTCTATTTATGTTTTTTCTTTAGTCATGGTGTTTATTTGAGAAAAGTTTACTGTAAATGTAATACACATTACATTTTTATTTTATTTGAATTATGTATTAATATGAATTTTTAACACATTTTATGTATGAATTTCATTAATTTTATTTAATTGAGTTTTTTTCACTTTCTTTAATTTTATGTGTTTTAAAAAGAAAAAGACATGTCTAAATATTATTAAACATACTCTAAAAAATAAAGATAATTTAAACTTATGTTTATTTTGATTACTATATAAAAAAGATTTATAATAAAATTTACCAAATATATGTACACTGCTTTTTAAACTCACAACAACTCCAACAACACAATTTTTCAAACACTAAATTATTTTTTTAATCAGCAGTTTATTTCATATGCACTGTAGAAGTAACTTTTTTAATTAGCCACTTTAATTCTAAATTGGCCTTAAGACAGTAAGAAAATAAAAATATGAATATTGTTTATATTACAATAATACTATCACATATGAAATGACAGTATTATTTATACTATAGCATTGTCGTTTCAATCTTCCTTCTGTTCATATAACATTTTCCCTATTAATTCCAGTGATTTGACATTTGAATCTAAAATCTAACTTCCTTAGCAATAGAAATCTTATCCTCTATTTCAAAAAGGGATCTGCCTATTTGACCAAGCGTTATATATCTCAAAATTTTATCTCAATTAATATATTATTTATTAAGGAATGCAATGGTGAGAAAATGTAGTTTTATGATTCTATTATTTTTTAAAAGAACGCAGGTGAAAAAGTCAAAATTAAGTTGGATGAAGTTATTTAAAGACCATTGTTTTAAGACTTCGGTGGATAAGATATAATTAATTCATTTAAAACATATGAAAAGTTATCAACAAATTTAATGACACATCACGTCATAATATTAGAAATGAAATTTAGGACAAAAATTGAATTTTTTTTTTTTTTTTGTGTGTTAATACAATGATGCTAGGTTAATTTTGTGTTAAGCGCTGATCAAATTTTTTAAATTTTTTATCTTTTTCATTTCCCTTTGAAGCAAACAGCCAATAATTAGTGCACAACACAAAAGCTATCCTCATCTCTTCGTATTCTCGTCCAATACACGTGCGTATGACATTTTACAGCACCGTAAAATAACCCCTTAGCCTCTTTACAATTTTTTTTTTTCTATATATATATATATATATATATCTCTTGATCACCGAGATAAGAGAGATCCTTATCTCCGTAGCTTGATTCTAGCTATGGAAATGCTCCTCTCTCTTCAATCTTTCATTTTCATCTCCCTCCTCTCTCTTTACCTCTACTTGTACTTTTTTACTTCATACAAAAGACCTGCTGTCGGCTTTAAAAATTACCCTGTCGTCGGATCCTTGCCCGGATACTTGAGAAACCGCCACCGCTTCCTCGACTGGAGCACCGAAACCCTTAAACACTGCCCCACGGGCACGGCCATCTTTTACCGCCCCGGCAAAATTCACGGCGTCATCACGGCAAACCCTGCAAACGTCGAACACATACTCAAGACCAACTTCGAGAACTACCCAAAAGGTCAACGCTTCGTTACCCTTCTTGAAGATTTTCTCGGCCGAGGAATCTTTAACTCCGATGGCGAGTTATGGAAAGTACAGAGGAAAACCGCTAGCTACGAGTTCAACACAAAATCGCTCCGAAATTTCGTGATGGACAGCGTTAGGTTCGAGACTCTATCGAGGTTAGTTCCGATTCTCACAAAAGCGTCCAGGACCGGACTGGCGTTGGATTTACAAGATATTTTGGAACGTTATGCGTTTGATAATATTTGTAAAGTGGCATTTAACTTCGATCCCGGTTGTCTCGGCGGCGACGGAACTGCTGGTTCAGAGTTTATGCGGGCTTTTGAAGATGCTGCAACGCTTAGTTCGGGGAGATTCCGATACGCTTTCAGGCGTATGTGGAGTGTCAAGAAGTTCTTTGACATCGGATCAGAGCGAAAGCTAAAGAATTCAATTGCAATAGTTCATGAATTTGCAAATAACATTATACGTTCAAGAATGGAAGAAAAAACGGAGAATATGGAAGACGATTTGCTGTCGCGGTTTATCGGAAACGGGAAGAACTCAACCGAATTTCTCCGAGATATCGTGATTAGCTTTATCCTGGCTGGACGTGACACTACTTCTTCGGCTTTGAGTTGGTTCTTTTGGCTATTAGCATCCCATCCCAAGGTTGAGCAAAATATTTTAAAGGAGCTTGAATCGATTCGGGCCCGAAATGGGAGAAGCGTTGGCGCTACCTACAGTTTCGAGGAGTTGCGAGACATGCATTATTTGCATGCAGCGCTATCCGAGACGTTGAGGCTGTACCCGCCGGTTCCGGTTGACTCGAAAGCTTGCCGGAACGACGATGTCTTGCCAGACGGTACATTTGTCGGAAAGGATTGGTTTGTTACTTATCATGCATATGCAATGGGGCGGATGGAGAGCATATGGGGAGAGAATTGCAATGAATATTTGCCGGAAAGGTGGCTGGAGGACGGAATTTATCGGTCGGAAAATGTGTTTCGGTTTCCGGTTTTTCACGCCGGGCCGAGGATGTGTCTTGGGAAAGATATGGCTTACATTCAGATGAAATCAATAGCAGCGTCTGTGATTGAGAGGTTTGCGGTTGACGTACAACATAAGGACACGTGTCCGGAGAAGGTATTATCTTTGACACTCAGAATTAAAGATGGGTTGCACGTGAGAGTGAGGGAAAGATGTCCGGGTGCCGTGGATTGAGATTCGCCTTCGCGAGTTTCCAGATGTTAAAATTCAATTATTAATGATATGTCTTCTGTTTTTGTTGGTACTCGGTATTGTCCAAGAAGAAGCATACAATTGTTTGACGTGTAAAGTGCAATTGTCGTATGTACGTTTTGCAGACGTCGCAGCTTAATTGCAGTACATGTACCTGTACTGTATTGCTCTATGTAAATGCTGAAATGCAATAGATATATGCCCCGTACTCCTATTAAATCAGACTACATAATTAATTATTTGGAATTAAATAATCCTTAGTTTACGTGATTTAATTTTTATTATTTTACTCTTTTTTTTCTATTCGATGAATTTAAAGTAATATCAATTTGTACAAATTAATTTAGTATAAGAGTTTTATACTTCTATCATCACTCACATCATAATTTCGCCACGGTAATACAAAATTGTCCATACGTAAGGCGCACTCACATTTTTATTTCGTTCTTATTATTTTAAATAAATTTTCTAATCAACGCCTCCAAATAGAACTATAGTAATTAATGATCTTCGTTATTTGAATATTTTGATAAGGAACTAATCTAGTGCGCACCGGTTGTGTATGTTACGGTGCGACGGCACTCGTGTCGAATTTCATTGGAGCATTGAATCCTACTACATGATTCTTCCAATCAAAGCTCGCCACCACACTTAACGCGCGTTAGGTGAAGTTCCTAGTCAAATAATTGATTTTGGACTTTTTGATTTTAATTTATTTTTTAAATTTGGGTCCGTCGGGCTATGGACTAATTTATCATTTGGATTTTACAGTTTTGAATCATTCAAATTTTTTTTTTTTATGCACAAAAACTTTGATTAAACACTTAAAAGAAGTAGATTTACATTAGCTGGATTTTCCTCCGGTCAAATTATTTAGTTCTGATTGCTAAGCGTTCATTTAACTAATTATCAATGAGCAATCTCATTATTACTTTTCAATGAATAATTAATTTTAAAACGGCCTTTCACAACCACACAAAATTGAATCTCACCGATTAAGTATTAACCATTCAATGTCTAGAATCCATAAACTTCTTTTTTTGACCTGAAGCTTTTGTGACTATTGACAAGTTAGTGGGTAATTAAGAAGGTGTTTTTCTACTTTCGTCATTATCAAACTCGCAGGAACTTGACTTTTAGCCCCTGAGACAATGATTTACATGTAATATTGACATAAAACTATGAGACATTCAGAAGTTTCAAGTTGGTAGTGCAAATTTGTGATCACCCCTTTTTGAGTGACGTGATCACTCGAAAAGACCAAAATGTTACCAGTTATCACCTGGTAGATACCGAAAGTACATGTAGTCACTACACTAAGGATTTCTACAATAGTTAAGCCTCAGCACACACATAACTTGTGAAACCGAACAGAAATTAAATTGGACAGAATCAGGACGGCCTATGCAAAAGCAGCCAAAGTGGAAATGAAGGAGAATGCAAAAGCAGCCAAAATGGAAATGAAAGAGAAGGGACAGCCTATTTTTTTCCTGGGAGAATACCATTTCTTTGTGGGATCAAAAACCGAACCGCTAAGCTACTGTTTGGATCAATTACTATGTCCGGAGTAAGCAAGCCCATTAATGAATTCGTCGTTGAGTGGAGCAGACTTAATAAAAAACTCATAGCCAATTCGAAACCTCATTCAGATTTTCTTGTTTGATGCTACGGCCTCTTGGCTGCTTAATGTATTAGATAGAAATAATCAGGTTACAACATTATAAAGCCTGTTTATAATATTGTAAAAGTTCATCTTGAACTTTAATAAAGTGCGGGATCCCGTATTAGAGAAACTCACTCATACATTATAAATCTACATCTATTCTATATATCTATCGGCACACACCAATTATAGGGACACAATACGAAAAGAAGAGGTTTTATCATAATACAAATTACCTTATATAATATACGTAAACAAATATAAAACTAGTACAAAAGTATTAAATTATGTGACTTGACAAAATAATAGCAAGTTGATAACTTTATTGTTTAGAAGCTAAGAAACTTTTGGATACTTCTAGCGTATATGTGACTCTCTCATTCACAGATTCTTAACGCACAATGCTTCTTAGCCAATATATAAGTTTAAAAACACATGAAAAATTTCTCATCGATTGGATAAATTTATACCGAGAACAACCAAGAATTTTCAGGCAAACGTTAATTTCCTCTCCCAATCTCTCACGCCTTTTTTTTTTTAGATTTCCACCGTCAAGAATTGGTTCTAAATTTCTAACATAACATGACTGTTAAAGGCCTCATTTCAGCATAAAAATGTTATGCTGAGGAAAAAATGTGCAGTTCTCTTGAGTGTCTTTTTCTTAATTTAATTCCATTTCTCTTCATCAATTGTGGATCACCTATTCGACTTAAATCCTTTCTTATTGGAATGATCAGTATTTTTATATGAAGAGTACAATCAAACTAAGGAAAGAGGAGAACATTACTCCATTCAAAACTTTTTTTTGGCTTTAATTTAATTACAATCATCCATTCAAATATAATTTCATTATTTAGGCTTTGTACAATCCATAATATCTTTAATTCTACAATTGTTTGTGGCGGCATCAACCAAAATCAAAGGCCAGTGGAGTTGTAATCTCTAGCCAAAGTAGCAACTCTATGCAAAAGCATTTGGCTTCTGCTTTCGTGCCTTTTAGGCAAGTGTAAACCAAGTGCTAGATGGGTAACAACTCTGCCCAGTGCTTTATGCACAATGTAAATAATTAAGCAAGTATTCATCTTTTGTAATCATGACATTTTCAGTTAAGAAAATAACAACGTCCTTATTCCTATCTCAAAATATATTTGTAATTAAGGGATAGTCGAACTCGATACTAACACTCCAGAAGTCGTTTTCTCTAACAAATTGAGTGATAATCAACATAAAGCTATGAACAAAAGCATTCATCCTTCAACAAGCAATATCTATTGTCTGATGAAGATTTATTTCATGAATCAATGGAGCTATCGGCATGAAAATTGCATGGGATAAGAGTTCCATGATAATGGATTAGAGAAGATATTAATTAGCATCATTGAGAAGTTTGTTCGAGTGATTACTGTGATTGAAGAACTAAAAAATATAACGGCACTTTCTATATACTACTGATAGCGTGTTCGTTAGAAGCCTACGAAATAAGAATTAGTAAAAGAAAAGAAAACTAATATAAAGCACATTCACTACAAGCTTAGCGTGAAAGTTCTCGAAACCCCAACTGAGATAGTGGAGAAATCAAAGTTCTCGAACCGAACCGAACCGGAATCAATCGGTTCTGAAAAACTCAAACCGAACACAAACCGAATTTTAGAACCAAATCGAACCGAACCGAAATATTTCGGTTCGGTTCGGTTCTAAAATTCGGTTCGGTTTGGTTCGGTTCGCACATATTCCTGTATTTTACAGTTTTAACCAAATGTCTTACTGCATTTTATAATTTTCACCTAATCTCACTGCATTTTACAATTTTCAGTTTTTCCCTTGCATTTTACAGAATATAAGTTCACAACAAGAAAAATAAAACACAATAAGTCTACAATAAAACACAACAAAAGTCCAATAGTCTTGTATACTAATATTTTTTTAAAAAAAGAGTAACTTCCGAATTTTATCATTTGAACATATTGTTGGATACAAAAGTCCAAGTTTTGTTTCCCACTTAAGTAAGAATCATCCAATTCTAACATTGATTACAATAAATGAGAGAACAAATTTAAAATACATATTCTTGTGTATGCATAAAAACTATCCAGATATAATAAGAATTTATCGTTCAGTTTGCATTGTGAAGCTGAAATTAATCAAAGGCTTAATTAACATCAATTAATCACCGACGCAAGCACGCATATAGCTGGAAAACGCGCAGGGCATGGGCATGCGGGTTTAGAAAAATAACAGCCATGAGCCATATATCACTGCGCGCAAATGCAAAACTAATTAACTAATCAAAGAGACGTTGAAATTGAACTAATCAAGTGTGGAACTTTTTCTCATTCATTTTCGAACTAAATAGAAGTACAACAAACATTTTCTGTATCCAAATTCTGAATTCATTTTCGAACTAAATAGAAGTTTCAGGACAACAAACATTCTATGTATCTGATATACACCAACACCTCCACAAAAATTCCGAAAGCAATGTACAATTTCAGACTGCCAGCAACCGATATACACCAACACCTCTACAAATTTAACCCCACATAAGCTTCAATTCAAACACAATTTCATACTGCCACAACATAAATTAAAAAAAAAAACCTGCAACAGTGAAGATTAAGGACGCGGGCTGATGGCAGGAGGTTTGGACCAGGGAGACCGTGAGGTGTGAGACTGAGTGATGAGTGGCGGTTAGAGCAGTGAGGCCTGAAGACGAGCGGCGTGAAACCGTGAGCGTGAGCGTGAGGGACCGAGGGCTTTGACGGCGTCACCACGCTTGAAGACCGTGAGCGTGAGGGACTGAGGGCTTTGACGGTGAGCGTGAGGTACCGAGGCACCAAGGCACTGAACGCGTGAAACCGTGAGGGATCGACGGCTTTGACGTCGTCACCACGCTTGAAGAGATGTGCCACCGCTGACCGTGATGCAAGGGACCCAGGGAGAGGCCGCGAGTCACCAATTCGACGAGGGAGATAACTGGATTTTGGACTTTAGGTTTAGGAATTAGGGTTACGAAATTAGGAATTAGAAAAAGGGAATTTGTGATTTAGCATTTTATATTTTTGATTTTGAATTTTGATTAAATTAATTTGTAAATGATTGGACTGAACCGATCGATTCTTCAGTTCGGTTCGGTTTTGAACCAAACCGAATGTAAACCAATCGGTTCTTGTAATTTCAAACCATTCGGTTTTTTACCTTAGAACCGAACCGAACCGAATTAAGTTTTTTCGGTTCGGTTCGGTTAGAAAAAAACCGAACCGTTTGCCCACCCCTACTTACAATGAAAGATGGGTTACATGTCAGAGTGAAAGAAAGACGTAACCCTACTTTAATCCTTTGAAATATTTTAACAAATATTCTTTAAATTTGAATAAATGTCAAAGTTACTTTAAGTTTAAGGATTTGTATTAGTGAAGTGGAGGCGGAGATCATTAGTGGGGGTACACACTGTTTTTCTTTTGAAGTATCTCGATATTAAATTATTGATACCATTTGGTTGGTATGAGTACTTTGTTAAGAAAAAAAAGCATTTGTTAGATACGGTATCTGGAATCCTTTGTTGTACTTGTACGCACATAGTATTTGTTTAAGAGCGATGATACAATTACAAATTTTTATACAAATTGGTGTGCCATTAATTTATTGGTTGAATGAAAATATAAAATAATAGATATAAATCATGTGGGCCAAAAGATATTTAATTCAACTAATTTTATCATGGCATATTAGTTTGTACAATAGTTTGTGACTATATCATTACTTTTTGTTTAATGTTGTTCTATTATGAGATATGTCTATTTACAACTTGATAAAAATAATGTGTGTTTTACATTAATGAACTTTCTAAATGTAATTATACAATTTGTGGTGTGTGTATCACATCCCTTGAAATATATTGAGAGTTATGCAACAGACTAATCAATTCAAAATGCATTGAGATTCGAAAAGTATATCGTTAAATGCATGATTAATTGATATGTTTCATTGGCTATAAATAGTCATCACTATTTGTAATTAAGGATGACAATAAGATCATAATCCCGCTCACATCTGCAAGGATTCAAAAAATCATGATCCGCATATTAAAAAATGTGGACCTAAATGTAGAAAATTGAGATCCGCACGGATCCGAATCCAGATCGAGATGCAAGTTCATCTAGAAAATAGAATATTTGGATCCAGTTAAATTTTATTTTAAATTAAAAAATAAAAATAAAAATTTATATTAAAAACTATATTTTATTTATGGATTTATGATGTTGTTGTATGTTATCATGTTGAATTATTAATTGTTTAATCATGATTGAATTTTATTTGATATTATTAGGTAAATTATTGAATTTTATTGAAAATTAAAAATTATATTTAAAAAATATATACTAAAAATTGAATTTTATATATCGATTTATGATGTTGTTGTATGTTATTCATGTTCAATTATTAATTGTTGAATTATGATTGAATTTTTTTTTCATATTAAGAGGTAAATCATTGAATTTTTAAATTATATATCAAATTATCAAATTTTAATTTTTGTGGATCCGAATATCTGGAATATCCACCCACATCCATTGCGGCTATTACCCACATGCAGATCCACATATTTTTTTTGCGGATTCATGTATAAAAATGTAAATGCAGACACGGATATTCAAATCCGAATCTAGATTTTGCCAACCCTATTTATAATTATATTCAATTTAGAGATTGAGAAATGAATTAGAAACTTAGATAACACTTTAGATACTTCACAATTAGATTCATAATACATTTTTGCATATTGAAAGAAAAACATTTTTAGTAAGTAGCAAAATTGAGGACAACTTTTACTCCGCTCAGAAGAGTTTTTCAAATTTTTTTTAGGCTTTAATTACAACCATCCTTTTAAACACACCAAGGCAGTTATAAGGTCATTATCTAGGCCTGTATCAAAAATATCCTTAGCTTCTTTACTGAAGCAAGCATATGCAGTAGTAGCACTAGGAGAAATAGGCATTGCTAAAAAATCACGAGCCATCCTTGCAAGCGTTGGAAATTTTGGAGTGTTAACACGCCACCAAGCCAGTATGTCAAACTCTTCAACCCTGGGAAATTTAGGCTCGTTCAAATAGCAATCAAGTTCTGATTTTGGTGAAGCGTCATCAAAGACGCCATGCAACAACGTACACGGTCTACCCATAGCGTCTAACAATTTGAATGACATTGAAGAACTCGCATCACCAGATCTGGATTTTCCGGAGCCCTTGGCATATTCATTATAAACATGATTAAATTCGTCTTTAATTTTCTCAAGATGTGTGTGAGCAGCACTAGCATAAATCTCTTTATACCAAAGTTGCACAATATCCATTTTGAACCGCGGATCAAGAACAGCTGCAATTACTAGGATTAATTCATACTTCATCCAATATCTGTTAAAAAATATTTCTCTTGCTTCCAAGGCTATCTTGCCGACACGATCATCTTCACTTCTTTCCCATTGAAGCAATTTCATATATATGTCACATACCTTTGGGAAATATGCATTTGCCGTTTTACATTTGCTCTCTGATAAACTGCACGCTACATCGTGTAAGGCTTTTATATGCTCATATGCGACAGTCGCCTTCTGCCAGTCTTCCTTTGTTAAATTCATTGACTTGAAATTAGAATCGGCATTCACAAGCTCACAAAGAACTTCCTTAAGACCCACGGCAATCTCAAGCTGTTCAAAGCCGTAAGTTTTATTGCCCATGGACTTAACTTTAGCAGCTGAAATCTTTCCAAATTTATGTTCATTCAATGGAGTACTCTTAAGGACATCACGAAAACACCGCCTTATTCCAACTGTATCACATGTGCGGGATGATAAATTCTCAACAAAAGTGAGAAGAATTTCAACCAAGCCACCAATAGCCATCATCTGCCCACCAAAGGGAAGTGAACCCCTTTCACAAACCCAGCTGTTAATCTCACTAATCACATTATCGCCCGTGGTAATTACCATACATATATCCCTATCAATCTGCCAATCCAAGCAGGAAAGTTTCATATTTTCTAACAGAATACTGTAAGGAAATCTGACATCCTGAACACTAATAACCTTCCACATTGGATCCCAACCATCATTGATATAATGTACCACCAGGAGGCAGAAATTCGCATACCACTCAATTGTTAAGCTAAAACGACATGAGAGTTTATTGAGAAACCTGCGAAGTTTTTCCTTCTCTTTATTGTAAACTTGGAGTATATCGTCCTTTTTGGAGTTTAGCACTAATGGATCCCAATGCTCAGAATTCATCCCTAATCCTATTGCATCAATCACAGATTTAATAAATTTATCAACATCTCCGTTTCTTTTACCTGGGCATCTTTGAAAATGGTTCTTGAGATGAGTGGTTCCTTTCTTGCTTGAACCATCAAATTCCCTCCCACAATAATTGCATACAGCCAATCCATTACGCTTTGAGAAATGATCCCAAGCCTCTGATTTTTTTCGTTTATTACGGCAAGAATTCTTGGCGTCTTGGTTCACCATCACTTTCTCTTGATTCTCATTCTGTTCTTTAGCCTCATTAATATTGATTTCCTGTCAACAGAGACCGGTGGTGATCATAATAAAAAGAATTAAATTAAGCTCCATGGGATTATTTGGAAATTGGAATGGATCTTCATAAAAAGGTTTAGTAATTAGCACAGGTCACGAATTCGGTTGACTTACTAGATACATCACTTTCTCTTGATTCTCATTCTGTTCTTTAGCCTCATTAATATTGATTTCCTGTCAACAGAGACCGGTGGTGATCATAATGAAAAGAATTAAATTGAGATCCGTGGGATTATTTGGAAATTGGAATGGATCTTCATAAAAAGTTTAGTAATTAGAACAGGCCACGAATTCGGATGACTTACTAGAGACATCACTTTCTCTTGATTCTCATTCTGTTCTTCAGCCTCATTAATATTGATTTCCTGTCAACAGAGACCGGTGGTGATCATAATGAAAAGAATTAAATTGAGCTCCATGGGATCATTTGGAAATAGGAATGGATCTTCATAAAAGGTTTAGTAATTAGCACAGGTCAAGAATTCGGATGACTTACTAGATACATCACAAAACAGAGCATTAATGGTCTACATAGTTTAGTAATGTATGATGATTTTCTAAGTTTTTCATGAAACAACTGCAGGAATAAAATCATCATAGATTCTTAAAAAAACGACAATAAAATTAAAATCTTTTCGATCTCTAGAAACAGAGAACAGAGGGGTACCTGCTGTGGACGTGTACTGATTTCAGCATCACTACTTTTACCCGAGGATAGGGAGGGTAGGCTTCCTCCGGGAACGTGTGTGCATCCGTTCGGCCAAGTATATGACAGCTCCTTCGCCATAGAAACTTCAGTTCTGAGCAGAACGAACAGCTGAATCATGTAAATTCAAATGAGCTTAATTTTTATGTTGAAACAATATTTAAACATGTGTAAATTAAAGTACCTGGCTGCAGGTCAAAGCTGACAGGCTAATTAAAAAGGGTCCAAGAGCTCTCAATGTCCCGGACAGACGCACAAATCTTTCTGCAAAGGAATGGTGATTGAGGAAAAGTGGACGCGGTAGGTAAATGCAAAGCGATGGATCAACTTCAACGTCAACGATCTGATCAGGGTCGGTGCTTGTTCCTTCTTTTCTTTCCCTCTAATGAATGAATGACACCGTGTTCAAAAAGTAAATTCCTTTCCCACACGATAGTTGACTGGAACAGCACGGGGTTTAGACTTCAGAATGAGCGAAAAGAAAAGGCAAAATGCCTTACCAAGCCTTGGCCCCTTGGGTACCACCAACACTGATATATTTCCAGAGCCGTGAGTTGTTTGTAAATGTGGGAAGGGGTTTTATTAGGATGTCTTCGTGGTGCTAATAGCACAACTCTTAATTTCTTACTTGCGTTCCGAAAAAGGAGGGGCGTTTGGGCCGATCTTGTCATTTCCTCTGGGCCGGTAATATTTCCCTAACTTTTACGTGAATGACGAGAATTTTCAAAACTTTATTAAAACAAATGGAAGGACGGACTTGTTTTGCATCTGAATTTTGTGATTTTAATCTACTACTTCAATTCATGTTTGGGTTTATGATTTGGTTTTTCGCTTTACAAATTAAAAGGTATGAGCATTGGTTTGATGGACAAAAAATAAGTGGGCCAGTTTCTAAAATTATCCTTATTTTTATTTTTATTTTTATTTTTTTCCTCTCATCAGCTCTCGCTCTCTCTCTCTCTCAAACGTACCATTATCCCCACCATTCATTTTCACCACCACTAGCATATAATGAGTTATGATTGTTGGGTTTTACTAAATTTTATAAATAGAGTGATGGATTTTATTTTTATTGATTGTATTAATTTTGATGCGTGACAAATAAATAAATAAAAAATCTACTATATTTTTTCTCCCTGTTATTTCTCACCACTTGAAGCTAAGCATCATCATAACCTCTCAAGTTCAAATACTATCAAATGTAGGGACAAAAAATTGAATTAGAACTTTGCCTACCCCTTAAAAGATGATGTTGTTTTGTGCATAATTTAATTCGTTAATAGAACTTAATAACTTTAAATTCATTAATACAATTAAGAAATCTTTGGATAATACTTACGAACCCTAGGATTATTATTCAATATTTATCCACTGATAAACCAAATATATCTGTCAAATGGTAACCAAACAATCAATCTCTCAAACAATTCTGCTCTACAATTCATGAATAATTTATCGGTTAAATTGATGTTTGATTTTAGAGAAAATCTTATATACGTGCAATGTAATACAACTAGTTAGAGGGTTGTTATTTAATGAAGGGAACTTTAATTATATTAGCAAATAGAACAAGTTATTTCACCCAATAAGATGGTTTTTTATTTATTTATTTGAACACCTATAACTTAATGCCCCAAATAATTGTATCAAAGCCAAATTTTTGCAAGTATTCATGTTAAGAATCATATATATTTTTTAAAATCTTGTATCAATTATCTAAACAAAAGATACCGATAAAAGAGAAAATACAGATGCACCTATCTGGAAGAAAAAAAGGGTGAGTATATCCATATTTCACAAAATGCAAAATTATGCTATAAAATTCATTGAACCTTTATTCTTTCATCATCTAGCAAAGCAAAAGTATCCATATGTTCATAAAAACAGAAATTGAACATTGATTTAATTAACATATTTCCTTAGTGCGCGATTTGGTCAGCACGTCAAAGTGGGGATGCAGAAAATCGTAGCCGCTATTGTGGCGGTCGAAAAAGTGAATGATGAAAATGGTGAAAACTTTTGCTTTAGCTCCATCTTAAAAGATACGATTAACACAATTGGAGATGAAAAATACACACATTGGGTAACCCTTCAGTAGTTCAGTCCACAAAATAATTAGGCACTTGTTTTTGTCTTTAAAAATGTAATAAAAAGGTGATATAACGTGAGTTCCAATATTATCTAAAGATCTTTTTTATGTGCAATACACGTAAAATTTCTATCCATAGAACTTCTTTCTTTCTTCTTTCTTTCTTATAATAATTAATGGCCAATAACCACTAAAATCTTGAACAATGTATGTGAATATACTGTTGTGTGGATTCCACTTTCTTAGACATTAGCTTGCTTCTTTTTCAGAAGGAATTGAAGTTATTGGTCTTTGAAAGGCGCATGCAACATCTACACTGTGCAATTTTTGGTGGTTCGACTCGATACAAATGTCTAATTAATTCACTTTATATTTCCGATATGAACTAGACGTGCACAACTTATCTTGCTTTTGTTATCGTCATATGCTTTTCTTTGTCTTCTCATTTGGAATAACTGAGGAACGGAGGAAGATTAAATTTTAAATATATAAAGACTCTAAATTATTACCATAATTACTTCTCCATAGCATCTATAGTTGACAATTTGTTAGAAAGTTAAACCTAAAAGTAAAGTAGACAAAAGATATCGTGCTCATCAACATTTTGTCAATGGGTGAATCAATTTAATGATAAATTGTCATTGTTATGGTTTAATTTATTCATCATTTTGAGCCCCGACAAGGACATTAATTGCTTAGTGAATCAAGCGATCATCTTTTGAGCAAATGAGGGCATATTTTATGTATGCTGTGTTATATGTGTCTATATATATAAATCTTATTAATTAAATATTAATTATTCTTCTTTATTATTATGTAAACTTAAATTCTATGGTCATAAATGTGTATTTGATGTAGAGTGTTGTGTGTTGCGAGCAGTGTATTTTTTGGAGGTCATAACTTGAGATACAAGTATCCTTTTTTAGCATATAATATACCGTTTTAAAGCTTACGACGAAACGAACAAAACCCAGTACCGTCTACGCAGTTCTGCCCCATGGCCGAGCTAAAAATTCTATTTTTTTTCCCGATCGTTTTCTATTTTTAAGATTTTTTCCTAATTTTCCTAAGTTTTTTTTATCTTTTTTTCTAGAATTCAAATTTGAGTGTTGTTTGTTTTCCTTTTCTTATTTTGATTAGGATAATTTAATTATGATATTATATTTTAAATTTGCTTATTTTGGTAAATTCACGATATTTAAACTTGTTATAAAAAAAGCTCAAAACCCTAGTATTATTCCTTCAAACTTTCAACAAGACTTATCATTATACAGAAACCTAATTTCTTCTATTAGTAAATCCGACAACGTTTCCGTTTCGTTAGTATTCGAGGACAGTCGAGTCGAGCTACATTTGAGGTAACTGAAGATACAAATTGAGATAATGTTAAGAAGATAAATCTGACCAACACACAATCCAAATTGATTAACTCAAACGCTGTGTCTTGTCTGTGAATGACTTGACAAAATAAAAAATGCAGCAAACTGAAAATTCTTTTTCATCTTTTAAGTGGTAGTCGTTGGCGGTGATAATGAAACGATAAAGCATTGGCAATTTGGTAAACAAAGTAATGTGATTCTCCAGAACAATAAAAAAAAAAAAAAAAAAAAAAAGCCTTTTCATCATCATTATTTTTTTAGTTAATATTGTAAAAATAATAAAGGATCAATTTATTATTACTTATTAAAACTTAAGATCGGTTCTATTGATCTTGAACTGAAACAAGCTGTGTAATTCAAGAAGTAAAGACTGAATTTCGAACAAAAGTCTTTTGTATATTAATTATTTGGGGAAAGAAAGTTGAATTTGATGAAAAAAAATCATGAATAGAAAATTTGTTATAAAAAATAAAATATTATTTTTACTCTTGTAATGGACTATTTGTTTCCTCAAAAAAAGAAAAAAAAGGACTAATTATTTGGTCTAATTCGTTGGTGAGAAGTTGACGAGATTTTTTTTTGAATGATTAATTCGTGATTGAATGTCAACACTCAGCACCATGTTTAGAAAGAAACTTCCATACAATCTTGTGATTTGAACGGCGAGTTATGCACTGCTGGTGCTAGAGCATTGGTGGGGTTTTTTTTTTCTCTTTTGAATGAACCTCGGTTAAATGTGTGACTTTTAATAATGTTTAAACTTCATGTCGTTAAACGTGTGACTTATTTTGTAAGGTGATTATGGCTCTTCCTCGGCAAATAAATTAATATCAATATCCCATTATAATTTTTAAAAAACTTTTTTATTTCAATCGATACGATATAGGATTGAGATCATTTGTTTAAAAGCATTTGTGATCCTTAAATGTTGATTTAAAAAAAATATAAAAATGGTTCATGGTGCTTGTTTTTCATCGGATCATGCAAGCTTATAAAAGCTTCACTAAGTTATTAAAGTTTTCTTGTTCTTCATTTTCTTGTTAGTAAGAATTCAATTCTTATTCGTTGATTTATTTGATTATCAAATTTCAAAGTAAAAAAATAATCGTACTCTTGTAAAAGTTAGGGAGACTGTCAAATTTGTCCCTACAGAAATCAATATCTACCACTTATTTTCTACTATTTTTATAATATTAAAAAAGGCATAAAAATTTTAAAGAAAAAGAGTGGTAAATAGTACTTGATAATTTATCTTGAAAATATAAAATATATTTATTATAAAATATTTAAAAAATAAAAATTGCAAAAATACTATTATTAATTTTTATTCACATTGAAATATATTTTCTTATTTTTAGTACTTATTTTTTATTTTTTTATTTTCATTTATATTATTTATTTAATTTATAATAAATATGAATAAGAATCTATTTAAAAATAAAAATAATACTGTAAAATTATATTGACACAAGGATTATTGACTATTATGAAAATAGAGTGGAGTAAATGATATAGGTTGATTTTAGTAAGGAAAAACTAACAATTTCTTATAAATGCTGCCTGTAGGGCGTAGGCACTTTGAACTTTCAGTACATACAATATGGCCTAATGCAGTGAAGCTTTTATAGTAAACTAATACATCATTTTTTGCTTAAAAAAAAAAATCATCCTTAACCACTCTTTATATTTCATGCCCTTCAAATTAAAACGAAAGCATGGATTCTCATCTACAACCAACAGTTAATTAACACAAAAAAATAAAACAAAATGAGAAGTAATTAATTAATTCAATTCTGGCTAAACTGATCATAGCCAACTGATATATTATTGACACGAGTTATCCTTGTCACGTATCCCATAGTCTTTCGGCTTTTAGCATTTGAATCCATGACCAAAATGCAAGTGATTAACTATTGTTAATTGAAGAAAATAATGAATCTACACTATTTTGGTCTAACTTACGTATGATTTTCCTTTTCTTTCGACTTTATGATAAAATAAAATAAATTCCATTCGCGAAACAATCATATAAATAAGGAGAAAACAAATGTGGCCATCAAATAATACAATATGACAGACCAACAGCTCCAAAAAAGTTATTGATAAAGCTATAATCATCTTAAAACCTGCTTCTTTATAGGCTATATCAATTAGCCAACTTTTTGGGACTTGTATCGCTGTTTTAATTTTTTTTATTTTAAAAAAGGGCTTTCGGGAAAAGAAAAAAAGGGCAAAAGTAAAAGCATGCATAAGTGTAACTTGTTCATCATCTGTTTTCGATAGCTAGAGATCACAAGCAAAGCAAAGGTCTTATAAAGAACCCACTTGAATTAATCAGTACAAAAGATTCCCAATATACATTATGAGAAAGATGAATCTTTGACCAAAACTTTTGAAACCGTGCTATCACTTATGCATGCAATTATATAAGCCATTATATAAGCCTTTATAAAAGAATTGTTGCTTTCAATTAATTTAAAAGTAAAATAAAAGATATTGATGTTATGTGTGTGTGTGTGTATATATATGTATATATATATATATATATATTCTGAAGTGCATTAGGTTTCTTGCTAAGGGATTGACACGCTAGGGTTTTGTTAGCATGATTTATCGACAATCAGTCAAAGGCTCAAAGATGTACATGCAAATCGAGAGTCAAAGGACTAATGATAAAGAAGAAGCAAAGACTTTTGCATTTTGGATGTTTAGCAGAAAACAAAAATCGATGCTGTGATGGGTTAAAATTATAGTATTTTAATTGTCCTAAAAGAAACAAATTAAAGTGCAAATTGAAGATGAGAAAAAGTACGGTCTCTATTTTGCTATAACGTCGTGAACCGGAGGAAATTAATTAATCCGTCACTCAAACACGTTGTGGTTTGATGTTTATATACATAAATAAAAGTTTACAAATGTGACAAGAGTTTTAGTGCCCGAGTGCAAATGGGCCGGCGGGAATGTGGGATTCAGCTATTTATTTGTTTCTTCTAAAAAAAAGCAAGTATTTCGCATATATTAATATTGGCACACCTTTTTTTTCTTTTGACCCGAAAAAAAAAAATGAAACATTTACATCGGCTGTCATGCACAGAACCAAAATTAATGTTCTTGGAATTGGTTATTTTCAGAAAATAAATATATTTAAAAACTTAGAATACATTTTCATGGTCTTCTAGTATTATTCACAAAGAGATTTTTGTTCCTAGTGTGAACCTCACGGAATGAGAGAGATTTGTAAACGAGAAATGAACATTCATTCTTACCCATTATTTGTATAAAAGTAAATTATAAGATTATAGTTCCGGGTGGAAAATCACATAAGATTTTAAAAATTCTCTACATGATGATTTTTAAAAACTTCTTAGATTAAGACAAACAATAATATTATGAGCTAAAATGATAAAGATCATAATATCTTTCATATACAGCAAGAATTATCACGCTCTTATAATATTAAATATGACGAGTATTATGATCATTATGGTATATAATAATGTAAATATTGAAAAAATCCCTGATTAATATGTAACTTTCATGTCTTTCATAATTTTGTAACCCAAGAGAGTTTAGAACAAAGCACTCCAACAAGAGCCTAGAGAGGTTAACTTTTAAAATTTATTCCCCCCTTTTCTGAATACACAGTTGTGAGCACCCATAAACCTACGGTACCTACCCCAACTTCACCTGAGAAACCGACAGAGAAAAGAAGATATTTAATTAAAGACAAGTGGAAAAATGGATGTCCCTTTAGCCTTGACCCATCACCTATTCGCCTCTATCATTAGCCAGATTGAACCAAAACTATTCTAGTGGAATCACACACATAAACGCATCCAATACAGACGCAGACATGCAGATGCAGCCAAACCCTACTCTCAAAGAAACCCTAGCTATCTATGGAAAATAATAGAAAACATCTGATTAATATTAAAAGGATCAACACAAAAGATATATATGATCGACAAGCACTTGCTCCTGCCTCTTGGAACTGCCTCAAAATTCCCAGCACTTAGTATCACGCTTCTTGCCACTATACTCTTTAAAGAGTACCCGATCACATCTTTTCACAGTGTAGGATTAGGGCAATGGGCACACTCCAACTCATCGTGTCTCCTTTACATTCTTTTATTTGCATCCATTAGTTTACTGGCGGGCTTGCATTTTCCTGATGGGTCCAAAACGTCAATCATCATTTCACCAAGAAGGAAATTGAACAGACCATTCTTAGTTGGACTCATTGCAATATGTCCTTCTTACGTTGGACGACTTGACAATGCCGCGATGATTGGGAGGTGATTAGATGCCCATTTGGTTTCTGGTGCT
Source organism: Citrus x clementina (assembly GCF_000493195.1). Classification (NCBI taxonomy): domain Eukaryota; kingdom Viridiplantae; phylum Streptophyta; class Magnoliopsida; order Sapindales; family Rutaceae; genus Citrus; species Citrus x clementina. Next base: position 21,848,154 of record NW_006262139.1, on the reverse strand, counting down.
CCACTTGTAATATAAATTCGCAAAATATAAGCTGCTCTTTGATTTCTCCTTGCTGAATTCTGATGTGAGAAAAGTAAATTTAATGATTAAAAAAAAAAAAGACGAATGACATTATAATTTTTTTTTCGCGGTTTCGTCGAATGAAGCAATTTGTTGCATCTGAATTTTGACCGATACTATTTTTGGGGCCCCAATAAAGTTGAGAGGTGGCGTTAGCAATAACTAGCGAACCCCTGCTTGGCAACATCCATTTCAACGGAGATTAAATATAACCGGAAGATATTGCAATGGCTTTCAATGCACTCGATCAAATTTCATCTTTCATTACTTTGTGGATTAAGTGCATAAAGATAACATTTACTGTAAGATTCTTAACGTTAATAACACTACAAGTCCCACGTCAGGTATTATGGCTATTAGCAAATTACTATATCAAAAAAGCTTAAAATTGATAGTCAAGAAATCAGAGATATTTCAATAAATCCTCTCAATGAAAAGTGATCTGAGACAAGAGCGCTCGAAAAATTAAATAGGTCAAAAGACAAAGAGCTCACTCACAAAAATGAGGCAAATCAAATATGAGACATTGACTCTAATGACATGTTAAAGAAACTAATAAACTGAAAATTTTAAGTTTTAAGTAAATGTCCAACATTAGTATTAAACGAATCCCTTAGCTGTGGAGATGAAAGTTTATACAATAAAAAAAAATGAATATTTTTTTAAATTATAATCTAATGACAACCTAATTCCCTCCTCACCTATGTGACCAGAGTTCAAATCTCAAACTATTTGTTTCATTCAAGAGATTTTACGAGCTAAGCTAGCATGGCACTCACAAATGAACAATTGTTGCTTAATTATAATTAAAAATAAAAGGAGAATACATTTTATATCTTTCTTTTCGAGTAACTTACAAATAAGTAATTTTTATAGCTGCGTTTATGGTTTATAAACATATACAGAAGACTTTTAGAATCTACAAACAAGCCGTACTATATTTATTGTTACCATGTTACCATGTAAACATTAACAACGACAAATTTGACCTAAATAATTAAGTACTTTTACCGACGTGATGAGCTTAAATTGTTGCGTCCAAACTTTGAGAAAATTCACTAATTGTGAAAACGAAGCGTGTGGGGTATACTCTCATCAAGACATGCATTTGTTTCTGCTGAAGCTAAGATGACATACGAAAAATCAGATTTTGGTGATACTCCGTGATCTTGTTATTACCTTCAACGTAAGCACGTTCGGCGGCTTTTAATTTCCTTTGTGCCAATGGCCTAGCAATGCAATTGAAGCAAACAAAACGTTCCTTGCT
>NW_006262139.1:21842629-21846126 GCF_000493195.1 Citrus x clementina | reverse complement strand
CTGTTTGGACAATTGGTTGGGACATGAATCTTCTTGCTGCTGCTTATGCTGTGAGTCTCTCTCTCTCTCTCTCTCTTTCCCTCTTCACTCTCTTTTTATGCTTTAAATAATTTACTTAATATATATTATAATTGATATTTACGTTTTCTTTTTCTTTTCTTTTTCTATTTTTAATTTTTTATGTACAGGGTATTGTGTCATCAGGCATTGCTTACTATGTTCAAGGGCTGGTGATGCAAAAAAGAGGACCTGTCTTTGTAACCGCTTTCAGCCCTCTGATGATGATCATTGTTGCAATTATGGGCTCTTTCATTCTTGCTGAAAAGATATATGTTGGAGGGTAATTATTCAATGAAATCCAATTTTTTTTTTTTGTTTTACTTATTAAAAACGAATAATCGTATAAATAAAGCAGTGCCACTAACTCATTTGTTTTGCTTGTGGTTTAATTTTCAGTGCTCTTGGGGCAGTTGTGATAGTCATTGGACTCTACGCCGTGCTATGGGGGAAATACAAAGAATACGAAGAAAATAAAATAGAGACAATTCCTGAACCCATTAAAAGCTGTGGAGAACATGGACACACTTTAGCAATAATTGATGACATTGAAGCTAATAATCATACCCAACTGCAAAAGATTGAAAGCGAGACCAATAAGCCGGCAGTGACTATCAGTGTTCCAATTCCAAAGCAATCCATGACAGCCATGGAAACACAGAAGGCTTAATCAATTAGTTCAGAGACTAGGGAGAAATTAAGAAAGACAAATGATAAGAGAGGTGGCCATGAAATTAAGGAAGAGGATAAGGGGATTTTTTTTCCGTGTATCTTTATTTTCCCTTTTTTAAAAAAATTTTAAACTAATTTAGAGTTTAAATTATGAGAGCTTGTAATAGTTTATGTTAGGTAATTCTGTGTTAATGAAACGGAAAAGAGAGAAATGAGAATCCTCAGTTTGATTTTTAATTGCTATCTGTTGTGACATGTGGTTTGTTTGTTCCACTGAATAATTTGCTGAATATTGGTCTCATACAAGGCAGAATTGCTGACGATTGATGTAATTCCACTAAAATGGCTAGTGGTGATCCTTTTTATTTTAATTCCCATTTTTCATTAATCAATTGGTTGAGTTTCATGTGGCTAAAGCTATCATCGAATATAAAGTACACACTACTTTTTTTTTTAGCATTGATTTTTTTGCTTTTATTAAACAACACACTAAATGAATCACGGTTTTTTTTTCTTGTATTATTCAACGACACAGAAAATTTTAAGTATGACAAATTGAAAATCAGCAATAACATTCAATATAATTCTGTATCAAGTATTAGTAAATTGTTGTAGTCAGAAAAAAGAAAAAGCATTTGTAAATTGTTTCTCTCATTAGTATAATAAAATTACGATTGATTGTTTTTAAGTGTATGTGACAAATTTTATTAAACGCTCCTATTCATCAACATATCTTACCTTAAATCTCATTATTTATTTGTGTTTAACAAGGCTGACTGCTTCTACAGCCGCATGAACTTATCCATTTTCAAGATTTTATGTTATAGACTGCTTAAGTTTATAGTTTCTCCCTAATGATCCTCATTGTTGACCCTCTCAAATTTATTGAGTTTATGTTATAACCTATTCAAATATATAGTTTTTGCATTATAGTGCCTGTGGAACCAAAATTTTAGTTCCATCACTGAATAGGGGTAAGAAATCTGTGTACGGGCCAAAAAATATTTGAAAAAAAGAAAAGGTTTCAAATTAATATTTGGATCCATAAATTTATTAACTTGCCCCGTAATTCTATTTATTTTATGCTGTGATCCACTCAGGTTTGTTGTTTCTATATTATGGCTCCTATCATATCAAAATTCCAGTTCATATATCTAAATGAGGACGTGTATATCGCAGAAAAGAAATTAAGCAAACTTGTTTAATGCATACGTAGATCAGTTGCTAAAACTTCAGCAAAAATCATTTGGTATTGAGGTGCTATAACCGTTATAGAAAAAAAAAACTGCAATTATAAAATAAAAATTAATAATATGTAGTACACATAATTTTTAAATAATAATTTTGACAAAATAAGTAAAAGTATAATTAATTTTTCATCATATAAGTATAAAATCAATTCAACTTAACTTTCAAATTACTGCAGTTAGTATTTATTAAATACTTCAATACTGTACATTTTAAACTATAGTTGCTCAACCTTAATCCCAAACAACAACTAATTAGTCTCTACTACAATCTCGGAAAAAACTAAAGCAGGAATATTGATCAATTTTTTTCCGAATTGCATAATAGAATCCTAACCAGTTAACATAGCATCAATTGATCTTTTTGCCTTCTTGAAACCGAGATACACAGCTCATTACGATTGAAAGCTTCGATTCCTTCTTACCATTTACAACATGCATAATTGAGTAAGTGGCCAAGTTGTCTTGTTGAGTTAGTTAGGGATAATACCACCAGCTTATTATGATATCCAACTTCTTTGAATCACATGCATCACCTTTAATTTCTAACAATATTCTTGTGCTGTCATTGTTTCAAGATTGATTTCTGTCTTCTAGGATTTGCTAAGAGCTTAAAGAATAGAATCGATCGCAAAGTCTATGTTTGCTTAGCACAGAATCTTATGCTCAAGAATGATATAGTTCAGTATGTGATCATACTTGTATACTTTGAAGTAGAACCAACACATATAATTGAAATAACTTTTCGCGCTTATTTATATTTCATATATATTATTGCTCTGATTTCGGCTCGCAAAGATGTTGATTATCTTTGAATGAAAAAAATAAAATAAAATAAAATTCAGGATCATTATCTGATTTTTGAGGTCAATTTAGTAGTATTGTAACTTTTAAAATAGTTGTCATTAATTGTATTATAAAAATAATCAATTATGAAGAGAATTAGTTAAACTTTTGGTAAAATTTTGTTTTTAAAACCGCTAGTTTTAAAAGTAATCTTATATATAGTAAATCTAACAGTTAAAATATTGTTGTAAGAATGTAAATTACTGCGTTGAACATAATGTTCAATAAAATTTGTTTACACATTTACAATCATGTATATAAAATATTTTTTATTGGTATATACAATAATTATTAACTAAAATAAAATATTTTATTTTATTAATGTTATTTTTTATTTTGTTATCGATATAATTGGTAATAATAATAATCTATTTAAAGTTAATGAAATTATTTCCTAATTAATAAGGATAATTTTTTAATTTTTTAATTTATATAAGCATACATACGGAATTGCATTAAGTATAAATTAATCCTCAAAATCAGATTTTAAAAAACAACTACTTCTTTACTTTTCAAAATTTATAGTAAGATGAAGTAAATTTACTAAAAGTAATTTTTAAAAAAATTTGTCAAATACTAAAATTGACTTTTAACTTTTCAAAATCACTTTTTAGTCTCTTAAAAATAATTCCAAACACACTCTTAGGGCGTTTGGGATTGCTTTTGGTAGGTTTA
>NW_006262139.1:21744597-21835241 GCF_000493195.1 Citrus x clementina | reverse complement strand
TTTCAGATTTAAGTTGGACTTTCATTTTTACTTCTGCATCCTTAGTGATATACATTGGCAGACTTGAAGATGGAGCAGTTTTTGAGACAAAGGGAACTAATGAGGAACCGTTTGAGTTTACAACTCTTGAAGGTAGTTCATAGCTCCTCTTTCTGTTGGGGAAAAATTAGGTTTTTAAATTTTTATAAAACCTTTTGAAGATCGCTCTCATATAATATATAAGAATTTGTATTCCAGATATCGTACCTTAAAAATCCGATTGGACTGTTTCCGTTGAAGGGATTTAGGCTCCTAGATCACGATCCGCTACCACCACTCCTGTTAGATCACGATCCGTCACCACCACGCTTGTTAGATCACGAACTGTCTCCAATGATCTTCCAGGTTATGACTCAGGTTCGATCTGCACTTGACGTGTGGGAGCCTTTATCACTACCAAAGCAACTAGCACGAGAAAATTTTTCTCTCAACAATGGAGAGAAAAATCTTATTCTCTGATCTGTATAAAGTGGCTTCTCTTTTTTCTTTAGAGAAAATAAACCTTATATATCTCCCTTTAGTAAAAACCCTAGGCTCCAAAAAATTCAAAAAACAAAACCCACGTTATTTGCTTTTTCAATAAGGGACCCACCTTGTAAAATAACATAAGGCCCCTTACACAAAAGCTAATTAAATGGAGCCTCCCACTAAATGATATATTTAGGCTTTTGACCCAAATAGCTAGTTATCTTACTTATTAGTCCAGTAGTGGTGCAGTCAATTAAATGAGCTAACCCGGGGATCATTTGGGAACATACAATAGTGGCTACAATAATTAGGCCTGTAATTAAACTAGCCCAATTATTTAATTCCAAATCTACTCCACTAAAAGATTGGAACTGACTTCCATAATTGTATGCTCGAATAATAATTCGTCCCAAGCCACATTGATTTCTTTACTGCACAATCCTTTGTACCACATCGTTAATTAAATTGATATCTCAACTGTCCAATCAAATTAATAACATCTTATTCCTTGATCCTTACTGGTTTTCTCTAATGATCATTTCAACATACTAAATATGTTGACACACTCTGGCAAGAGAATTCTATGATCAAGTACCGAAAACCTATCAAGAGATGTGTTGTACAAATTCTATATTGTTAATCCATAACTCCAATACTCATAATTGCTTCCACCAAGATACCGGGTAATCTTGACCACAAGGATGTGTTGTGCCCATTGGTAACTCAAATGAAATAACAATCACAGTCATGAAATCATAATTAACTCAAGATTAAGATTACAGTAAAATCAACGCCTATGAGATTTAATAAGTCTGACAGTTATTACAAAGTTAATTAAATCTCATATGTGATCCTGTTCAATGTAGTCGTACTACATCAATAAATTCATACATGATTAAGACAAATCATTCAATGAATTTATTACAGTCTATACCTAAATAAAGTGCCCAACTTTATTTATCAACTGCGAACTAAATTTATTTAATCATAAGATAACTTGTATTTATGTCTTCTGTGAATCCACATGGTGATCACATAAATACATATAATATGATTAAATGGACTTTAATACAAATATTAATGCAATTAAGATATTTGAATAAAATACCTCATTTATTTTATTAATCAGAAAAATTATTTATTACAATTAAATAAACACATATGCTTTTAAAGAGCATATTTTCCCAACACTTTCTCCATTGAATTTTATTGAAATGAATAATAATTTTAACTTTCCTCTTCAGAAAATGTAAATGAGGGCTTGGAAAGGGCGATCATGACAATGAAAAAAGAAGAACAAGCCACGGTGACGATTAGTGCAGAGTATTTGTGCGGCCATGAAGTTTCAGAATTGGTCTGTGCAAATTCTGTTCTTTACTACGAAGTCACATTGATTGACTTCACCAAGGTCACCTTCTTTAATAGCTTTAATACTAATTCGATGAAGTAAACGTGATTCCAGGACCATCAGCCTATCAATAACTGCATACCTGTGACATGATTTCAAACTAATTAATACAGGAAAAGCCATTTTGGAAGATGGACACTCATGAGAAAATAGAAGCTTGTGAAAGGAAAAAACATGATGGAAATTTGCTGTTCAGGGCAGGGAAATACTGGCGTGCCTCAAAGAAATATGAAAAGGCAAGTAGGCACTGTTAACTAATGAATTCTTTTAGAGTGAAGAGAAGTGTGATCAAGTGTCAGCTTCTTTTCTGAACTGAAGTACTTGGTCAACAATAAAAATTACAGGCTGCAAAGATTATTGAATTTGATATCACTCTTTCACTGATGATGAGAAGCATCAAGCAAATGGACTTCGATTATCATGTTATCTGAACAATGCAGCTTGTAAACTCAAACTTGAAGACTACTCCGAGGCTTCCAGTCTATGCACAAAGGTTTGTTTCCTCTGATTGATTCAAAATATGCATTTCTTATGAATACAAATATTGTTTTGCTTTCATTTTGGCTGACAGGTCTTAGAACTTGAGCCACTCAATGTGAAAGCTCTCTTCAGAAGGTCCCAAGCATACTTGAAAACATCTGAACTTGAAAAAGATGAGGCTGATATTAAGAGGGCTCTAACCATTGACCCAAATAACAGGTAAGAGACTCATTATTTACATTAATTACATCGTGTGTGGACAATGATTGTTTAGTTTTTTTCTAATTTTATTTTTGATTTGTTTGGCCGGCCAGAGATGTGAAACTTGTGTACATGGAGTTAAAAGAAAATCAAAGAGAATATGCCAAATATCAAGCTGAGATTTTCGGTAGCATGCTCTCAAAGATGGGTTAGCTGGAAGGAAATGTTAAATTTCACGATCCTGGTCCCAGCAATCACGGTGTCAACATGAATAAGCTAGTTTCCTAAAATATTACAACTTATCTAAGATCAAAATATGTTTAAACAGATAAATAATCTTTTTTTATAGAAATAATAGTAATTATTTAACTGTCTAACTAGAAAAATACTTGCATGGGTGTCATATACTTATCCTACAAAATCAAAGTTGAGGGTCCCGTTATTGGACCCACCATGTAACCAATGCTCCTCCATTTGGGAGCATGCTAAGAATCATGTTAAGAATTCATGTTAAGAATCATATATATTTTTTAAAATCTTGTATCAAAGCCCAATTTAGCAAGAATTCATGTTAAGAATCATATATATTTATTAAAATCTTGTATCAATTATCTAAATAAAATATACTTGATAATTCAGATTTTAACGAGTGCAGATACCGATAAAAGAAAAAATACAGATACACCTATCTGCAAGAAAAAAGGATGAGTATCCATATTTCACAAAATGTAAATTTGTGCTATAAAATTCATTAAACCTTTATTCTTTCATCATCAAGCAAACCAAAAGTATCCATGTGTTCATAAAAACAGAAATTGAACATTGATTTAATTGACATATTTCCTTAGTGCGCGATTTGGTCAGCACGTCAAAGTGGGGATGCAGAAAATCGTAGCCGCTATTGTGGCAATTGAAAAAGTGAACAATGAAAATGGTGAAAACTTTTGCTTTAGCTCCATCTTAAAAAGATACGACTAACACAATTGGAGATGACACAAAATAATTAGGCATGTTTTTGTCTTAAAAACGGAATAAAAAAGATATAACGTGTGTTCCAATATTGTCTAAAGATCTTTTTTGCGTGCAATACGCGTAAAATTTCTATCCATACAACTTCTTTCAATTAGCCAACTTTTTGGGACTTGTAACACTTTTAATTTTTTGTTTTTTTAAAGGGCTTTTGGTTAAAGAAGAAAAGGGCAAAAGTAAAAGCATGCATAAGTGTAACTTGTTCATCATCGATCTGTTTTCGATAGCTGGAGATCACAAGCAAAGCAAAGGTCTTATAAAGAACCCACTTGAATTAATCAGTGCAAAAGATTCCCAATATACATTATGAGAAAGATGAATCTTTGACCAAAACTTTTGAAACCGTGCTATCACTTATGCATGCAATTATATAATATAAGCCTTTATCAAAGAATTGTTGCTTTCAATTAATTTAAAAGTAAAATAAAAGATATTGATGTTATATATATATATATATATATATATATATTTTTTTTTTTTTTTCTGAAGTGCATTAGGTTTCTTGCTAAGGGATTGACACGCTAGGGTTTTGTTAGCATGATTTATCGACAATCAGTCAAAGGCAGTGCTACCACAGTATAATTGATGTTATAGTAAACCCTATCTCACATTATAATTCCTTCTCATATACTGCCACGTGGAACCCACATCACCCGTGAAACACTAACACTAATCAGAATATTCAAACAGATCCAGGCATCCAGGCAGTGCTACCACTCACGTGTGAGACTAAGAGATTCAATTTCACAAGTACGTACCATGACACAAAAATAAAAAATTACTAATTTTCTTTTGTGTAGATAGAGGCCGGCACCCCTATAAATACGTGACTGTCACTTAGGAGACACAAGCATATTCAAGTGTTCTTCCTCATACACTTACCACTTCGTTTAATTTTCTACTTAATTTTCCTCAAACACAAATTAATTGCCCCCCCCCCCCCCCCCCAAAAAAAATGGAGGAAAAAGGATGCTGTAGCAATTTTCTTCAAAGGTGCAAGCCTTATATTGCTATGATATCACTGCAATTTGGCTATGCCGGAATGAACATCATCACCAAGGTTTCCCTCAATAGAGGAATGAGCAACTATGTTCTTGTTGTGTATCGCCATGCCTTTGCTACCGCAGTCGTCGCCCCCTTCGCTCTCCTTCTTGAGAGGTACTTTAATTAATACCATCATCTTGCTTGAGATATTAAAATTTTTCAGCTATTGCAGTTTCAAATATATATATTACTTCATTTTTTTTTTTGGTTGGTTGGTTTCCTTATACATACAGGAAAGTGAGGCCAAAGATAACTTTTCCCATTTTCATGCAACTCTTTGTTCTTGGCCTTCTTGGGTTAGTTTCTTTGCATATCTCCACAGTACATGATGAAGACTGCCATCAAGCTTAAGATACATTAATTCGTTTAGTTATTTATTTTTCATTTTTGATCTTTATATAGGCCTGTGATTGACCAAAACTTATACTACGCCGGTTTAAAGTTCACATCGCCGACTTTCTCTTGTGCCATGAGTAACATGCTACCTGCAATGATATTTGTCATGTCAGTTGTTTGCAGGTAACTAAAGTCATCATAGTCATTATCTCATATTGATGCCGTTTAGATTAATATGGACAAAAAGATTGATATTTTTTTTTTTTGGTACTTTTCTTAAAATGAAGGATGGAGAAAGTGGATATAAAGAAAATTAGATGCCAAGCAAAAATGGTGGGAACTATAGTGACTGTGGCTGGAGCCATGTTGATGACATTATATAAAGGTAATGTCATTAATTTGGTTTGGTCTCAGCACATCCACGGTCATACATCCTCACCTGTCCCCGCAGCAACTACTTCTTCGGACAAAGACTGGCTTAAGGGTTCAATTCTTTTAATCTTGGCTACTCTTGCTTGGGCTTCATTCTTTATTCTTCAGGTAGCTAACTATCTAATTAAAGATTCTTGAAAGTAGTTAATTATTATATGACTTGTGATTTTGTAGGTACGTTCATGAATTTAATTAACTTTAATTTGTTGGTTTATTTATTTTTACTACAGGCAGTGACAATGAGGAGGTACCCAGCTCACCTCTCACTCACAGCCATTGTGTGTTTTCTTGGAACTTTACAATCCATTGCTGTTACTTTTGTGATGGAACACAAAGCTTCTGTTTGGACAATTGGTTGGGACATGAATCTTCTTGCTGCTGCTTATGCTGTGAGTCTCTCTCTCTCTCTCTCCCTCTCTTTCCCTCTTCACTCTCTTTTTATGCTTTAAATAATTTACTTAATATATATTATAATTGATATTTACGTTTTCTTTTTCTATTTTTAATTTTATGTACAGGGTATTGTGTCATCAGGCATTGCTTACTATGTTCAAGGGCTGGTGATGCAAAAAAGAGGGCCTGTCTTTGTAACCGCTTTCAGCCATCTGATGATGATCATTGTTGCAATTATGGGCTCTTTCCTTCTTGCTGAAAAGATATATGTTGGAGGGTAATTATTCAATTAAATCCATTTTTTTTTTTTTTTAGTTTTAGTTATTAAAAACGAATAATCGTATAAATAAAGTAGTGCCACTAACTCATTTGTTTTACTTGTGGTTTAATTTTCAGTGTTCTTGGGGCAGTTCTGATAGTCATTGGAACCTACGCCGTGCTATGGGGCAAATACAAAGAAATGATTCCTGAAGCTGTGGAGAACATAGAGATGGTTCCTGATGAAGCTATGGAGAACATGGACACACTTTGGCAAGCTAATAATCATAATTGATGTCTAGCTGTACAAGTGACAAATATTTAAGATCATAGACGCGTTTATGATCTTAAATCATTTGTTAATTATAGTTTATTATAGTTGATTACAGAAGCTACATATCTTCTCAGTGGTAGCTTCCGTAATCAACTATAATTAACAAATGATTGAATAAATCATTGAGCCACAACATTTCACAGTTCAACAGCATTGAAACTTTTCCAATTTCACCAACTAATGTTTTCATTTTCTCGGAAGTTAATCACTTAATTAGTGGTGTCGATTTATAGTTGATCAAGGTAATTAATCCATACAGATATAAAATGTTCATTAACTGTCACCATGTCTATAAAAATGTCATACATTAAGTTACAAGTAATGGTAATAATGCCCATTTTTCATTTCTATTTCATTGTATTCAATAATTGAAACTTGTACGGCGACACCACTAACCACTAATCAAAATTGATTGAAAGAATAGTTCACAAAAATAAATAATCCTCATCATAGCACAAAATGAGAGTGGGGAACATCAATGTCTAATAGTGTGAATCATTAGTACAAAACAAATGGCACGGTATACGGCATGACATAATTGAACTCCTAATTTTAGATATTTGGATAGGATAAATTCAATAGCCACACAAAATTTTCAATTTAAAATTAAAGGCCATGACACTTGTAAATCTATCCCAGATTTTAATTCTGAATAAAAACTCAAATATATTTATTTATTCAATTATAAAGTAAGTTTTCAATTATGGATTTTTTATTAGATTAAAATCAAGGACAAATTAAAAGAAAGAAAGATACATACATACATACTTGTGTGTGTATCAAATAAATATATTATTTAATCTTGAAAGAGTACATCCAATAATTATGAGCTTCCAATTAGGGATCCCTCACTATATTAAAATCAGAAAAAAAGTTAAAAAATTAAAAAAATAAATAAATTTTAATATAATACATGACAAAATACACTACGTATGAATTATACATTCTTTAATTTTTTTCTTTTAACGTATCTCTTACTTTATTATGATCATGAATTCTTAACTCTCTCTCCATATATACATATATATCTTTCGAGAGTGTCAAAATCTCCCTGCCGCTGCTGGTAACAAAAGCAATATAGTTTGGATAATGACGAGCATAAATTCCACTTGAAACATATGGTAATGTTGCATGGAAACCACTAAAATATTAGATAAATAATGATGATGCAACATCGATTCTCCTCATAATAAACACAATTCTCTTTAGATACCTATATCTGCAAATTTTTTTTTGAAAGATCCTTTGTCTTGTTGCCTGGAGACACCCATTTCAACCAAAATCGATATTTGTATCAGCTCCCACTATTATTAATACTTTTTTTTTGTTGGGCAATAATTTTAGTGTCACTTGATCTTTCCCTCCCACCCCCTCTTTCTTCTTTTTTCTTTATTTGCGCCATGGACACTTGTAACTCAACTTTATTTTAATTTACAATGCTATATCTTGCATACAAAGCCACTATGTAGATTTAGATTCAGGGTAAATTATTAATGTTTTTTTTTTTAATTACATGAGACTAATACTCAAATTACAACTCATATTATATGAGATTTACAACTAATATTTACAATCAGATAATTACTATTGCCCAAATTTTTATTTTTTTTAATATTAAAGAGATGTTTACTCCACTCACATTTCGAAATGGAGAGTTGGAGAAGACTGCCTTCACATTTACCAGAAGACTGACTTCACATTTACCTTTCTTTAATATTCGAGGGATATCTACTCCACTCATATTTCAAAAAAGAGTAGATATCCCTTTAGGAAAAATAAATTATTAGAAAAAAAAAGCATTTATTTTCTAATTTGGATTATGCTATTATTGACTGGATTCAAACTCCGTGTTTTACAATTTCAAAAAGTAAAAAATAAAAATAATAAATCACATACTTAGTGAGAGATATATCTAAATATATGTGGACGAAACTATATGTATGACTAAATACGCTTTTGTTGATTGCATCATTATATATTGCATCATTATATGATTGCATCATAGGTGGATCCTTGTTGTAATAACTTAACTTTTTGAAATCAAGCAATCTTAAAGGACAAAAGTTGATTGCATACCTGAACTTACGTGTCTCACTTATACCAATGATTTTAATATTAGAAAAAATGTATGGCTAAAAAAAAAAAAACCTTCTAGCTCAACGTACGTGTCTCACTTATACCAATGATTTTAATATTAGAAAAAATTAATTTTTTTTTTGAAATTGAAAAAATAAATTATTAGAAAAAGAAAAGTATTTCTTTTCTAATTTCTTTGGAGTATGCTATTATTGACTGGATTCAAACTCCTTGTTTTACGATTTCAAAAAGTAAAAAATAAAAATTATAAATCCGCTGCGTTGGCACGCAAATATCACATACTCAGTGAGAGATGTATCTAAATATATGTGGACGAAACTAAATGTATGACTAAATATGCTTTTGTTGTGGTTCATTTATATATTGATGGGATGATGGCCTTATCTGAAAGATTTCTCGACCATTCATAGTAATTACTTGCATTTTATTTTCAGTGACATTGACATGTACTCTCAGAGCGACAAAAGTGATTCATATTGGAAGTTATCTAGTTTTATATATCGTATTTGCTTAATAACACATCTATTGAATTTGAAATGCACCGTCAATAAATTGTATGCCAGGCAATGGATCATCTTTCCGAATGAGACACCCTAGTGGGCCTTCTTATTCAATTGAGTGAATCCTTCGTAGGTTGGATTAGCCCAAGATTGAAGATTAAAGTTGGGCCAAGGAGTTAAGATGAACCCCACCGTTAATTTGGGGCGAACCGATTTAACATCAGCCTGCTGGATTTTTTTTTTTTTCAAATAAAATGTCTCCGAGAAAATTAGTTTGTTCAGTTCAGCCAATGTCACGCATAATTTCTCCTTCTATTTCATTCATTCCAATTTCAAGGGTTATTTTTTTTTTTAAAAAAAAAAATTTAATTTCTGACACAATGTAGTGTTTGCTCACATATTAGCCCACAGAGTTATAGTGCCTTTAATGTGAGCCCGCCACAAATTCATAGGCCTCTTATGCCCTACCAGTCAGAAAAATGAACAACATCCTCAATCCTTCAAAATGAATAGAGAAAATGAGCTACGGTTTGTCAGGAATAATACTATTAAAACCACTCGTCAAATTTAATCAGTAATTTATACGACAAATAATCCTATAAACATTTGTAATCTTAGACAATTTGCACAGTCTTGGTCAACTTGGAAGAAAGCAAACTGAGGTGGGGAGGGGAGAAGACAGGCAAGTGGATCTGTTGTGATGAGGCCATCTGGGCCTGTCTAAGCAGTTGGGTTAAGTTCATTTCCGTTGGATTTTTGGCCCGCTTGTGCCAACAGAATAACCTTCTTAACTGAAAGTAAACAAAAGGAGGGAAATCACCAACGGCTTATCATCAACTGAAGGATTGAGCGCAAACACTGTGTCCATTGAATTTCAATGGCAACCACTTCCCTAAAATCCCATTTCGAAACGGCAACAGAAACAAAACCTCCAAGCTCAGTTGAGAGAGAAATAGGAAAGCAAGGCTTGAGAAAGCAAATTCTCAGAAAAGGAACTTCCTGGCAAACTCCACTTCTTGGAGACGAAGTCCAAGGTACTACTCTTTTCCTCTGTTTTTCAGGGGAGGTAGGAAAGGTTATTTTAACCTCAGTTATAATGTAAATTATGTGGTCCAGTTCATTTCAGTGGTCATATTGATGGTGGGGCATGTTTGGCTTCAAGTCGTGATACGGGAACTCCCTTTTGTTTCAAATTAGGCCAAGGTAATTTAATCTCACATTTCATTTTCATGAATCAAATTTTATTTGAATATGAAGTAAAATTGCACCATTTTCTTCTGGAAAACTCAGAAGAGGTACTTATATTTAACAGCTAGTGATTTTACAGCCTCTGAATCTCAAACATATCCGAATTATATATTACGGAACATGGGTTTCAGGTGAAGTAATCAAAGGATGGGATGAAGGTGTTGCGACTATGAAGAAGGGTGAGAGAGCAATCTTCTTTATACCATCGGTGTTAGCCTATGGAGAAGCCGGTTCTCCTCCGCTGATTCCTTCAAATTCAAGCCTAGTATTCGATATTGAATTGCTATCTTGGAGCACCATCAGGGATATAACTGGTGATGGAGGTATCTTAAAGAAAATAATAAAGGAAGGTGAAGGATGGGCCACTCCAAGAGATAATGATGAAGTTTTAGGTAATACTAATTCGCATTTTTGAGAATTTTTCGTTGGAGTTTCACATATGTGACGAGTCAGGATGTTTGATGGCCCATCATGACAATAATCAATTTTTTTTTTTAAATTTTGTAGTTGAGTTTGAGGCAAGGCTTCAAAATGGAGCACTTGTTTCTGAATCTAATGAAGGTGTAGAATTTCGGGTATTTGATGGTAAGCTGATCTTGCTCAGTAAATTGATGTTACATAATATCTTTGGGAAGCTTAATGTATGATTCATGTGTATAAGATCAGGTCATCTTTGTCCCGCAATAAGCAAAGCAGTAAGAACAATGAGAAGGGGTGAAAAAGCAGAATTGGCAGTGAAGTTCTCCTGTAAGTCGGTGTTACTTGTTCCATCCAAAGCAGTAAGAAATCTTTACTGGAAAACTGACATTGTCATTATTTGTATCAATTCAGTGTTTGCTAACATAATGAATCAATCACGGTTCATTTCATCTTTGTAGATGGCATTGAAAATGATGGCTATGAAGCTACCAACATTGAAGGCGGTGTTTCATCCTTCTCGAATTTGACCATCCAACTTGAGCTGTTGTCATGGAAAAGTGTCGTTGATGTCACCGGTGATCAGAAAGTTCTAAAGAAGATTAAAAAGGCCGGTCAAGGCTTTGACCGCCCTAACGAAGGTTCCCTAGTGAAAGGTACAGTCTTACAGACAAATGTATCTGCATTTTGTATTATCTTATTCAAATTTCAGATTCAAGTTGGACTTTCATTTTTACTTCTGTATCCTTAGTGATATACATTGGCAGACTTGAAGATGGAACAGTTTTTGAGACAAGGGGATCTAACGAGGAACCGTTTGAGTTTACAACTCTTGAAGGTAGTTCATAGCTCCTATTTCTCCATTGAATTTTATTGAAATGAACAATAATTTTAACTTTCCTCTTCAGAAAATGTAAATGAGGGCTTGGAAAGGGCGATCATGACAATGAAAAAAGAAGAACAAGCCACGGTGACGATTAGTGCAGAGTATTTGTGCAGCCATGAAGTTTCAGAATTGGTCTCTGCAGATTCTGTTCTTCACTATGAAGTCACATTGATTGACTTCACCAAGGTCACCTACTCTAAAAGCTCTAGTACTAATTCGATGAAGTAGACATGATTCCAGGACCATCAGCCTATTAATTACTACATACCTGTGTCATGATTTCAAATTAATTAATACAGGAAAAGCCATTTTGGAAGATGGACACTCATGAGAAAATAGAAGCTTGTGAAAGGAAAAAACACGATGGAAATTTGCTGTTCAGGGCAGGGAAATACTGGCGTGCCTCAAAGAAATATGAAAAGGCAAGTAGGCATCTGTTAACTAATGAATTCTTTTAGAGTGAAGAGAAGTGTGATCAAGTGTTGGCTTCTTTTCTGAACTGAAGTACTTGGTCAACAACAAAAATTACAGGCTGCAAAGATTATTGAATTTCATCACTCTTTCACTGATGATGAGAAGCATCAAGCAAATGGACTTCGATTATCATGTTATCTGAACAATGCAGCTTGTAAACTCAAACTTGAAGACTACTCCGAGACTTCGAGTCTATGCACAAAGGTTTGCTTCCTCTAATTGATTCAAAATATGCATTTATTATGCATACAAATATCGCTTTGCTTCATTTTGACTGACAGGTCTTAGAACTTGAGCCACTCAATGTGAAAGCTCTCTACAGAAGGTCCCAAGCATACTTGAAAACATCTGAACTTGAAAAAGCTGAGGCTGATATTAAGAGGGCTCTAACCATTGACCCAAATAACAGGTAAGAGACTCATTATTGACCTTAATTACATCCTGTATGGACAATGATTGTTTAGTTTTTTTTTTATAATTTTATTTTTGATTTGTTTTGGACTGCCAGAGATGTGAAACTTGTGTACATGGAGCTAAAAGACAAGCAAAGAGAATATGCCAAATATCAAGCTGAGATTTTCGGCACCATGCTCTCAAAGATGGGTTAGCTGGAAGGAAATGTTAAATTTCACGATCTTGGTCCCAGCCATCACGGTGTAAACATGAATATGCTAGTTTGCTAAAATATTACAACTTATCTAAGATTAAAATATATTTAAACAAATAAACCATCATTTTTTTAGAAATAATAATTATTATTTAACTATCTAACTAGAAAAATACTTGTATGGGTGTCATAAAATAATTATCCTACAAAATTAAAGTTGAGGGTCCCATTATTGGACCCACCATGTAACCAATGCTCTGGCATTTGGGATTTGGCAGAGCCCGCTAAGTCGGGATGGCAAAACCCTGGGTTGGGTCTGGGTATTGCAATGACCGGACCCTGTCCGGATGCAATCGGTTTGGGTCCGGATTTTAATTCGGGTATCTAAATTTTATATTTTTTAATATTTTATGTGTATAATTTTTTTTATTTTGTTGGTAATTTTATAAGTTTTAAATTTATTTCAATAAAATTTGATATGAAAATATAAATTTTAAGTGTTTAAAACTTTATATATGTATAATAAATGAATCAAATAAATATAAATATTTAAAATAATATATAGTTTTTAATATTTTTTAATAAATTTCGGGTTCTGGGTTTATCAAGTGATGCCCAAGATCGACCCAGCTTCATACCCAAGCCGGATAATACCCGATCCACAATGTCTGGGTACGGTTTGGGTCCAGACCGAACGGGTATTTTTGGCACCTCTACCCTTAAGGTGGTATGCTAAGCTCACACTGTTTTTTCTTTCATATAGCTGTGGGCAAAAGTTGAAATCAATACTCAAATGTATTGAAAGGAGAAGAAAGAACTTTCCATTAGAGCTCTCTCTTTCAGTCTTTCTTTCTCATAAGAAAGTAAAGTGTTTGGGCGGCCCGTGACAAAAGGCTCTCTTATTTTTATTATTTTTTAGTTTGATTGTGGAACAAAAAACACTTGTAAAATATTAATGCACTCAGCTTCGTTTAGACAAAATAAAATTCTTTAGAAAGAAAATTTTTGAAGTTGGACTTAAAATTTAGGAGTTAACAACTATATGAAAAAAATTTTACAACATTATAAATGTCTTTTCCTACTATTATCAATTCATCCCAAATTTTATTAAAATTAAGATTTCTAAATCTGAGATGGACTCTCTTTTTAAATGCCAATACAACCCTTACTGCCTTGGGAAAAAAAAAGAAGAAAGAAGAAGAATCAGCCCATTGCTTAAGCGAGTGGATTGTCTTTTCTACACTAGCGCGTTGGCTTTACCTTTTCTTTGTTGGCAATGTTTGGTGTTTGATTTGGTCATGCTGTCGTCATAATTGCATGGGAAGAAAGTTAGGTCGCGGGAAGTGCTTTTCGGCTTATCCATTACCATTAGGCAAAAGTGATTTTGTCAAGCCAACACATGCCCGGGGCCTTCCAAAACAAGATTCCAATGGTCTGTGTGTATCTCTCAATCTCACCAACCCACCACCAACCGCAATGGGTCCCGTAATTGATAATACTGGGATACCCTTTTTTAATCTGGATTAGACACCTCCCAAATCCCAAGCCACCCAACTTACGCCAAATTCACCACCACCCAAACAAGGAGCAACAACAACCTACTACAAATTATCTTGCCAAAAACCAAATCTTTAATGACTATACCCAAGAGTTTTAAATATTTTTACTTTAAAAAAGAAAAAAAATTTTAAAATTTTTAATTTCATAATACTGTTGATGTTTAAGAAAAATCTTTAAATACTCAAATAAATATTTATAGAGGGAAAACCTTGATTCAAATCGTTTATATATACATATATATAAAAGAAACAATATTTATCATCATTAACATACAATTTAACACAACTAAAGCTTAGGAACATTTGTGGTGATTCCTGATCCAGAAATTGAATATAGATTACAGTGCATATTTAACTTATTGGAAATGGAAACCATGGATACCACCAAAATATATACAGTCAACATCATTGTAGCATATATAACTTTGAAATATAGTCAATTTTTTTACCTAACATCTACGCTTAAATTTCGTTTCGTAGAGCATAGCTTAAGAAAGAAGCCAAGAAGCAGTCGTGATAACTTCTTCCCCATTTAAGTGCAACTATAATTTCAATCATTATTACAAGGACAAAACTCATGTGTAATAATGCGAACTCTTAGCAGTCGATGACAGGACATGGCTCCATACAACTTGATTACCGCACACGTTGCTTCAAAATGAATTACATCTATTTCTTCTTTCGGTGGACTGTACAGTGGTTTCACTTTTTTAAAAAAAAAAATTATATTAGACTAATGCTCATATTACAACTTATATTATACGATATTTATAACTGATATTTATAAATCAGACAATTACTAAAAACTAATTTACATTAATTTTTATATAATGATATCTAAATTTTACCCTCTTAAATACGAAGAGTGTATACTTCACTCACATTTTTAAAAGAAAAAAATATGTTTTCACTTAATTATATACTATAATTAAGAAAAGAAGAAACCTCTACATGCATCGCGAAGGCTTGAACCGTTGCTCTCATTGTTGTGAGTACAGAGTCTTGGCCACTGGACCAATATAGTGGTTTCACTTTCATTTCATTATCTCTCCTTTTTTTTCTCTCTTTTAATTCATATTTTTCTGACTAGGATTACATTGACATTGACAGACCCTCCCACCCTTTTCATGCCATCCAAGGATGCATTATTGTTCTAATTTAATATATTTAATATAATATTTTTTATCTCACAGCTTGAATACCGTGAAATAATTAATTTTTATAAACTTTCTAATCATTTAAGGCTGCTCTTATAACCCTAAAAAATAGCGTAGTTGGACTCTACAATGTATTATGGTTCGTTTTCATTCATTTGAATTTTCATCAATCCGTTGAGACACATCAAACGCGTACAAATGAATTCGTGGGTTCATCAGAGCAGTAAGAGTCTAACACCTCACCAACCTTTGAATCCTCTCCCGCACTCCTGTTTCCAAAAGTTTCTCACTTCACCAACCCCAATTTACAAAATGCACTAATCAAAAACAATCCCCACCCTCTCAATTTCGAAACTAACATAACACGCTCCTTATGATTGGCTCGATTCATGTGAGTCGGCCAACCATTAAAAACCATATGCTTGGGCGTGCCATTCATCAATTCTCATTCATGGCAACCATTCATTTCATGCTTTAGCTGGTGAGTGGTGGCTTAAATTTTAGTTTCCCACGATATAATTATTATTTTTCTTTTATCTTTTTTATTTACATGACGTAATTTCTTAACAACGTAAGCAAATTCATCCACCAACTCCCCCGTTCTTCATCTCATATATGTCTCTAAGTCTATTGGTCTAACTCAAGCCCAACCATTTCATTTCCGAAGTTTCAAGAAAAAGGAAACCAACCAACACAAAATGACTCTCCCACTCATCCCATTATCAATCATTTTCATCATCCTTGCATACAAGCTCTACCAACGGCTGAGATTCAAGCTCCCGCCCGGCCCTCGTCCCTTGCCAATCGTCGGAAACCTCTACGACATAAAGCCGGTGAGGTTCCGGTGCTTTGCGGAATGGGCTCAACAATACGGACCAATCATTTCGGTTTGGTTCGGCTCGACTTTGAACGTGATTGTGTCCAACACAGAATTGGCTAGAGAAGTGCTTAAAGAGCATGATCAACAATTGGCCGACAGGCATCGAAGTAGATCAGCTGCAAAGTTCAGCAGAGATGGCAAGGACCTCATTTGGGCCGATTATGGGCCTCACTACGTCAAGGTTCGTAAAGTCTGCACGCTCGAGCTTTTTACGCCGAAGAGATTACAGGCTCTGAGACCAATTAGAGAGGATGAAGTCACAGCCATGGTTGAATCCATTTTCAAAGACTGCACCGATCCTCGTATGCTTTCCCTTTTTCCTTGATCTCTCTTTCATATTCTGTTTGTTAATTCTTCTTTCATTTTTTTTGATAATTATGAATCTGTTCTGTCAATCACATAATTTTTCTGCATGCACGTTAATTAAAATGGATACATTATTTTGCTTGTTTCGGCCAATTAAAGCATGTGCCTCCAATATGGTAAAAGATCACCAATTAGCTAAATTATTTTATGCCTAAACTATTTATAGACAATTTTGTGGCTTTTACGTTAAGCGTATTCAATTAGATTTCATTATTCGCATTTGGCATCTTCTTGGTTTTTTCCATTTAACCTTTTTTTTTTTTTTTTGCCTTCTTGGACGTGTGTTGACATCAAAATATTAACATGTTTGATCACAAATCTGCGTAATACGGTGGGGGAAATAGTGTTTTAAAGTACTATAAATAAAATTAAATTAGAATGGGGTTGATGAACAACTCTTACAAATTGATTGAAAATGGTGTTGG
This sequence comes from Citrus x clementina, assembly GCF_000493195.1. Classification (NCBI taxonomy): domain Eukaryota; kingdom Viridiplantae; phylum Streptophyta; class Magnoliopsida; order Sapindales; family Rutaceae; genus Citrus; species Citrus x clementina. Next base: position 21,818,203 of record NW_006262139.1, on the reverse strand, counting down.
TGAACAAGTTCATTTTGCAAATGTGAAAGTTAATATGCATGAGTCATGACTTCATTCTTCTTTTAATTAATTAAAAATGCATGCCCAAAGTGAAGTATGAATTTTTTATTTTATCAGAATTTCTATCCAGATATCATTTTTTATTTATTATTATTTATTGACCAGATTATATTAGTAGATAAATAACGTTGAAATTAATTCCCCACTTACATTCATATGGTCCCTTTCAGCCTTCAGTTTCATACCTAATTTATCGGCTCATTAATTTGGCCGTTGTGAAAAATGAGAAGTTATAAATTGATGAAATTCGTTTATTCATTTCTCAAATGATTAAGATTTTACCGACTCTAATTATTTTAATAATTTTAAGAAGATAATTCTTGGTGGTTAGAACTTTTCCTTCAAATTAAATTTAGGTTGGTGTTCACACCAGACACTGAACTTTTCTTGTCATGGTCATAATAAGTGTAAATATGTGTGTAGGGATAATCTTGTCATTATTTGACATAAATTTTTAAGTTATGTTCGTCAGGCTCTTAAATTATACTGTAATTATATCGATTTAACTTCTATTTAAAAGTGATTGTTATGTAATTTCAGTGTGAAAAAAACAATATACGGCTATATTATATCAAATATACCATACCTATAGATATAGCATATTATATTATATCAAATATACTGGTCAGTAATTTGCTATAAATCGGTTATGGTCAGTAATTTGCTATATATTGGTTATGATCCAGTAATATTATGTGGTCAGTAATTTGCCTTTTTAATATTTTTTTAATGGTTGATTAATGCAGTTATACAACTGGGTCTAATTGATTTTATATGCTCTATTTACTTGCAGAAAATTATGGGAAGAGTGTACTAGTGAAGAAGTATTTGGGAGCAGTGGCATTCAACAACATTACAAGGCTAGCGTTTGGGAAGAGATTCGTGAATTCAGAAGATGTGATGGACGAGCAAGGGAAAGAATTCAAGGCAATAGTAGCTAATGGGCTGAAGCTTGGGGCATCGCTAGCTATGGCTGAGCACATTCCATGGCTTCGTTGGATGTTCCCATTAGAGGAAGGGGCATTTGCCAAGCACGGCGAACGCCGAGACCGTCTTACTCGAGCTATCATGGAAGAGCACACACTTGCTCGCCAGAAGAGCGGTGGTACCAAGCAACACTTTGTTGATGCTTTGCTTACACTGCAAGAAAAATATGACCTAAGTGAAGACACTATCATTGGACTCCTCTGGGTAACTGTCTAAATCATTTTATTCTCTCACTGTCCACTAGTTAGTCAACTTAATAAATGTGTTGTATTATTTCCACTTGCTCAGGACATGATCACAGCGGGCATGGACACAACTGCAATCTCAACAGAATGGGGAATGGCCGAGCTCATTAAGAACCCTAGAGTGCAACAAAAGGCTCAAGAGGAACTAGACCGTGTGATAGGATTTGAACGTGTGATGACGGAAACCGATTTCTCAAACCTTCCTTACTTACAAGCTGTAGCCAAGGAGGCTCTAAGGTTGCACCCACCAACTCCCCTGATGCTTCCTCACCGTGCCAATGCCAATGTTAAGATAGGTGGCTACGATGTTCCTAAGGGATCAAACATTCACGTCAACGTATGGGCAGTAGCTCGGGATCCTGCAGTCTGGAAGGACCCGTTAGAGTTCCGGCCTGAGCGGTTCTTCGAGGAGGATGTGGACATGAAAGGCCATGATTTTAGGCTACTACCATTTGGTGCTGGTAGGAGAGTGTGCCCAGGTGCACAACTTGGTATAAATTTGGTCACGTCAATGTTGGGGCATCTATTACACCATTTTGCTTGGGCGCCACCAGAGGGAGTGAAGCCAGAGGAAATTGACATGTCAGAAAATCCTGGATTGGTTACATATATGAAGACACCAGTACAGGCTGTGCCAACTCCTAGGCTGCCTTCGCACTTGTATAAACGTGTGGCCGCTGATATGTGATTTTGCCTTTCAGCTTTTCTGCTTGTTTCTTCCTTAGGCTTTGGATTTTGAACTTACAATGAGATGGGAAATTGTTGAAACATCTATTGGCCCAAAACAAGGCCAAATAAATCACTGTGATCTATGGAAGGAGTATAGAGTTTTGCTTGTAATTTGACTTCCATGGTCTTCAAATGACGGTATGCTGCTTGTGGAGTTAAAACACTACAAACAAAGGAGGATGAGGAAAAAGATGAATGAAGTCACAGAAATATATATAAACAAAACTAGATAAAGTGTATGAACCTTATTCAATCAGTAACCATACATATTAAACACTAGACATAATATGAATATATTTACACAAAACAGAAAATTAATAAGCGAAGGACGGTGTTGTTCTGAACTTCTGATCATAACATTGAACATAGCAGCCTCAAACAATACTATTTAACATACTAATATAGTTAGTTGCTAGATTATGAAGTTAAAGCATTCCATCTACTTCAAATAAAACTTTCCTTCACTGTTCTTAATTATTTCAACCCAGTGCTTCTCTTCTTCACTTCCCCTCCTCAGCTTCAGATGCAGTTCGAATTTGGCATAATCTTCAATGACCTACAATCAAATCAAAACTACTACTTAATTAAAATGCAAATTTGAAAGCTTGGAAAAGGCTGCTGGAGAGAAGGGACAAATTACAAACAATATTAATCCAGAAATAGATAGAAAAGTATAAAATATGCCAACCTTGGCTTTGGCTTGAAGGATCTCTAGGAGTTCATACAGGAACAATGAGTTGGACTTCCGCTGCATGGACTTAACAGCATGATTTGCTGCATTTTTTACCTCTAGATCATTTGTTGACACTGCTAGCCACTCTTGTCCATGGCAGCCTGAATTGAGAAGATGCACTACAATTAACCAATCGGCTTCCCTTCCCTTTTCTTCGTTTCTTTTTAACTTATCCCATTTCAGAATCATTCAATGCTCAACAAATATATTAAACAATAACATATGAGGAGAAAAAGGAAACTGGATATCAAGGACAAAAGAGTAAACGCTATGCAAAAGTTGCAACAACATTTCTTATCAGAAATTGGTTTTTTCTCAGGGATGATGCATCAAGATTACATTTTAAACAGAAAACAGAGATGCCTTTGGTGCTGAAGAAAAAACATGAAGCTTCAAACACAGTTAAAAAAGCTCTTCAGCAAAGAAAACACCTACCCTCTTTGTTCATTTTTGAAATGTTTGCAACAAGAAAATTTGTATGCAATTTCAAAACATATTATACAACCAAGTGGCTAGCTACCAGCGAAATTTCATACAATCAACCGTCAACGGCCTTCAAGTAACAAAGTCAACCATGCTTAAATCCCATGATACCGAAACCATTCACATCTACAACCTATCAAAGAATGAACAAGAGTAAAGAACAAGCAGTGTTGTGTGATCAGTCTACCATAACCAATTTATAGCTAACCAAGAAACACAACCATGATCGCTATCTAAAAACAATGGCCAATTACATACATTCATCCATCACCGACTTGATCTGGAAACTCAAAAGTATTTGTTTTTAAAGTGGTTCAGTAATTCTCTACATCTATAATATTACAACCTAAGCAGTTCAATACATAATCATTAGAATGCAAAACTAAACCTCAAAAGAGATGTCCTGTGTTCGGTGCTAGTGACACTCGTGCTGGTAATGATCATGTCCTCGTCACACGGTCATTGGATACACATGTGTGTCTATCACATTTATAATAACGTAATCAAATTAGCCCATTACCTCGTTTAAGGTTAAGGTCGGAGAGGGCGGAGAAAGGGCCATGCTCAGCATGCTTGAACTCCTGAAGTTGCTTAAAGTTAATCCACGGCTTCACCCAAATTTTAGCTTCATATATCTTCTTCTTGCCGGCATCAATCACTTCCAGTGTAAGATAGTATAACTTGCCAGCAACAACCTGTTCCTTGGCCTTCAACACCCTTGCAAACTGAAGAAGGGCATTCTGTGTAATCCAAAATTTATGCAAATTATGGGAAAACAAATAAGTTTCAAATAAAATAAACAACCACATAAATCATCATGTAATTAATTGATTTGATTGACTACTCAAGAAGAATCAGTAAAACAAAATGAAGAGAAAATGGAAAAAACAGAAAGGACCTCTTTCTTGTTGTGTTCTTGAACGGCGAAACGGGCAAGGCCTTCGATCTCAGCACTGTTTTGATTGCCCCCGTAATCATAAACGCCTCCGGGTCTCATCTGAATGAAGTTACCTTCTCTGCAAAGACCCAATTCAATAAACCCACAAACCAAAACGCTCAAAACTATCACAGAGTATCGATTCATCTTCACTGTGTATCTAAATCTTTGCTTCCGTATCCAACACGATCGAACGCTCGGGTTTCCGGATGACGAATTTTCCAATTGAACTTAATGGGGTGCCGATGCCTTAAACTTAACGGGCAAGTTAGTTACAGCATCGCGGTCTTAATGGGATCCGAATTACTTGTCCCCCCAAACGGATCTTGTTTCGGAGTAATAATAACATTGATGTCCTAATTCGTGTCAAATGTATTAAAACTCATCATAGGTTATCTGTTTATAGCAAATAGGTCCTTGCCCAATGCCCACCGATGCTTACAAGAGCAATGATTGAAGTACTCTTTAATATTAAGTTGAATAATATAATACTTCACGTTCACAAGTAGTATTTCAACTTTTATCATTCCAAGTGAACTAATTTATCTAATTAAATAAAGATTAAAATTATTAATATCTATTAAATGAAGGGACGAAATAATAAGTAATTTTATAAATTATGAAATGAAGCCATCTCAATAATTTGGATGAAAAAATTGAGATGATTTATTGATTTATAATGCGTTTGGGGCAGCTGCGCTATCACTGTGCAATTGCCCCAAACACCCCCTTATTACATTAAAGATATTCAAAATATTATTAGATTGGGACCCTTTTGAGATAAACAAACTAAATATATTTAAATATAAGAAACCATAAAAAATTGGAGACTCAGTTGTTGTTACCCCATTTTTTCCTCTTTTAGAAAATATGATTTATTTTAAAGTTATATAATCAAAGCAAGGTAGGTGTAGACCAGACTATAAGTATATATTTCCATTATTTATTATCCAATTTTTTTAATATTATCCTTAATTCATAAGAATTAAATTAAAAATATGTATAAGCCTCTTTAAACTTTTTTTTTTCTTTCTTGGATAGTATGATGTGTCATTGTTGCCTATTGGCATGAAGGAGTAAGCAGCAAGGCGACTGTATTACTGTGTACTCTTACCAAATTTGGAAGATTTGTCACCAACCAAAACTTCAAAATATACAATACAAAGTCCTCGGTATTCTTGTCCCAATGGCTTTTGCTTCATTGGTTGAATTTTAAAAATCCTAGGAGTTATAGAACTTAATTAATCCTTTTTTTTTCCAAACAGAACTTAATTAAACTTCAATTAATTGAAAGCAACCCATCACACGTGGTTGAAGCTATGCCGTTAACCTCTTCATTGCTTCAAATAATGGTTCGAGCTTTTTAGAAAGATATACTCCGATACATGAGTTAATGTTTGTTAATTGAGAAATTAAAAAAGGAATTGAGAGAAAATGATCAAGGAAAAATTTTTTTGATACGTGGCACTTGCAAAATAGCAAACTTTTACGTGGTTATTTGGGTGAGGAATTTCGCAAATTTTCGCACGAACGTAATCTGAATTCTGAACCGTCCAGGCGTCCACGGCAATATCAAGTGCTTCCATTTGATTGGACTCGTGGATGTACAGTTTACTTGAGGCTCTCATAGCATCTTTGGTTTGCCATTTGGGTCCATTTCGAACCAGGTAGCAGCCCAGTAAGCATTCTTTCCATGGGTAGAATCGTAGGTTCCTTTGGGAAGTGTTGGGGGGAGAGCGAGTAAGAGGGTTCATTAACGCGTCCATGAAATCTGTTAAAGTTTGTCAAGCATGATTTATATCGTCATCAAAAGTTTCTTAGAATTTTCTTTAACATGGTCCATTCGAGACTAGTTAAAAAAAGAATAATGATACATCCACAAACTCTTATACAAATTTATTTTGTATAAATTGATGTGACACTAATTTATTGGTTAAATGAAAATATAAAATAATGAAAACAAATCGTGTGCGCCAAGTGATATTTAATTCAACTAATCTTATCATGTCATATAAGTTTGTACAAGAGTTTGTGACTATATCATTACTCTTAAAAAAATAATTACTTCTAAATTAAGAGTAATTTACTTCCACTATAATCAATATAGATATTTAAACTCGAAGTTCAAAGATAAGGTAAGAAAATGTGGTTGTTAAACAAAAAGTTTTATGGTACTGTTGAATAAACACCCTTATTTTATATTGAATTGGTAGTTTACAAGGAATTGGTACAATAATAAAAGCAATTAAAGAAAATAATATGAGGTTTTGTGATGCTTTGGTCCATCTAATTCTTTCATGAATTATGTTATATATGTAATATGTTGTTAAATTTTTTTGTATAAAAATATTTATATAATTATTTATGACTGCATCATTATTCACGAATTTACATCAATTATATTTTGTTGAGAAAAATATTTAAAGCTTGATATATTTCACCGTAAATAACAATATACAAACCCATCGAATATAGCTTTAGTTAAGTGAAACCACAAAAATTAAAATTAATAACAATTAAAAAAACCTATGATTTATGATAATTATTAAATGCATCACATGTGGCAATTGTATAAAAGAATCACGTGTTTGTACATGTTAGTTTTACTTTTACTATTTCTTCTGGGCCAACTTAGGTCCTTGTCCACGTGTACTTAAAATCCGGTTATTAGATTACGTGGTGATGCAATGCGCACGTTCGCAGAGCAGGACTAACTTAAACTCGAGTAAAACTGAAAGCGAGCATGAATCCGTACGGTCTCAAGCCGAACGAGTAACGAAGCTTCCCTTTCGTACGCAAAACTCAAGTCCTTTTGTCTTCTTAAATACGGTCTTCAATTCTTTGCACTGAATTCAAAAATGGGCCTGAAGGTTTTGGAGCCGAACACTTGTATCAGAGGATGCTGCAGCAGCCAATCAATCCCTCTTCATCTCCCGCCTTCTTCTTACACTCTCCTATCCCCAATCGCCAGAGGTAAGCCAAAGAAACTGACCCAATTGTCTTTTTCAGTTCATTTTTGTATCATTAATTCCTATGACTCTGCTTTGATGGGTGTGTTTAGGGGCGGAGAGTGTTGTTTATGAAGCAACATTGGATGGAAGAAAAGTTGCTGTCAAGAAACCAATCTTGTCTACTTCTGAAGAGTTGGATAATTTTCATAAGGAGTTGCAACTTTTATGGTTATTTGCTTCTGCTTTCGCTTTCCCTTTTTTTTTTTTTTTTTTTTTTATGTGTGTTTATGTTTTTGGCTTAGTGTTTATAATGGTTTGTTTGTTTGAATTTTGATAGTAAGCTGGATCATCCGGGATTGGCCAAGTTTGTGGCTGCACATGCGAAGCCACCTAATTACATGTTCTTTTTTGAATTCTACGAGTCTCGCAATCTTGCTGAGAAATTACACGTTGAAGAATGGAGTCCGAGTGTTGATCAAGTGCTCATGATTGCAGCTCAGCTAGGTATTCTTTTAACTCCATTTGTTGTAATGTAGGTTGTAATGTAGCTTTGGCTGTGTGATTTGTTGTCTTGACTAATTATTTGAGTAATAATTCTTGTTAAAGATAGTGATAACCTAATTGGCCATGCAATAAAAAATTACTATAAACATTGGTTTAATTAACGCTGTAGGAATTCTCAATCTACTAAAAGAGACTGCTTTATGCATCATAGGAAATCATTGTGGCATTTACCTTGATTGTGGAATGCAGGGGTAGGCTTATGCGTATGCTGTATAGGGATTGTTCAACTGCATAGTTTATGCAGTTGAATGCTATTTTGCATGTCAGCTAGTTATGATAGTTTAGATTGATTTGATGAATAATGATTATTTAAGTTTCTGTTGAATGATGTTACATTTTTTTTTTTTTGGGCCCTCTCCTTCTGTTTTCCTCTTACAGCAAAGGCTTTGCAGTATCTGCATAATCGCGGGATTGTGCATAGGGATGTCAAACCGGCAAATGTTCTTGTAATTTTCCTTAAAAAGCTCTTGGTTTCCTTGGTGTATTTTTCCCTTTGTTACTACAGACTCTGAATAAATAGTTTTTAGATGAGTAGACCTAAAGCCTCAAGAAATGTGACTAAAGTAGTAAAAGTGATGCAGCTTGACAGAAACCTTTGTCCGCACCTGGCAGACTTTGGTTTGGCCGAATACAGAGAAAACCTTAAAGAAATTTCTTTAAAGAATTGGAGATCATCTGGCAAGCCAACTGGTGGTTTTCACAAAAAGAACATGGTTGGCACACTCATTTATATGGCACCTGAAATATTGAAAAAGGAGATTCACTCTGAAAAATCAGATGTCTATAGCTTTGGAATATCGATCAAGTAAGAATTTGGGATATGTTCTTTTATTTTGTGGCAATACTAAGTAGCAAGTCTGGTTTGGACAGAAGGTGAAGAAAGTGGGTGCAGTTTTATATTTTAAAATTCCTATATTTTTTCTTGGAACAAAAAATATACTACAGCTTGCTTTCTTTCATGGAACCCTTATGTAGTTATTGTGCTTTGGTTTGTGCTTTTGGGACTATACTAAAGGTCAACAGATGGCATCTGAAAACATTTGAGTTTATCAACACGTTTTAAGTAGACCTGACAATTTAAAACTTGATGTTAAGAAATTCTGAGTTGATATCAGAAACAGAATGCTCCTTTTAACAGAGATGTTGACAAATTTGTGGAATGATCAACTTGAAGGCCATGCCTCCATTATGTTTGGTTGAACTTTTACTTTGTCTTAGAACTGGGCACTCTTTCAGTCTTTCTGTAATACTTATTGGCAAAAGTAATTGAAATTTTTATCTTCTAGTTCTCCAATAAACATGAAATTCAGTCTCCATTTTACTGCAGTGAGCTGCTTACCGGTGTTGTCCCATATACTGACCTTCGTGCCGAGGCTCAGGTTAGTATATCTTATCCTATTCAGCTTGTTTTGTTGGATAAATACAAATAGGACTTGTTTGAACTTTGAAAAATTACCAGGCAAGAGAAACCACATTCATGTGGAAAGTGATTTCAACTCTTCAAAATTTTTGGAAAGACTGAATTGATATGGATGTCTACTCAGGGTTGGTTTAACATATTTAATGGATACAAGGACAAAATCACCTTTATGTGGCTCCATGTACTGCGACCACCGGACCTGCTTCTGCTGCCTCCTCCTTTTATTTTTCATATTTTGGCAAGATCTTATTATCTAGTCTGAGAGAGAATGTGCTTTAGGAGATATGTATGAACAACTGCAAAATTGAGAAGCAGTACCTGATCCAATCTTTCTTCCTATCTCCTTTTGAATTGTTTTGGCATTAATTGTACACAATTTAGATTCAAAATTTATTTGCTCCTTGAGATGTGACACTTAATGTTCTTTTTTGCCAACCATATATTGTAATTTATACACCATCAAAAATACGATTGATCTCCTATTAGCAAGAGTAGCCTTATGCTGTAGTTCCAGAAGTTCTTTTGAGTCAGTTTGTGGATATCAAAAGTTTCAGGTGTATGCGTCTGACATGTTCCATTCATGTATTCCCATGTTAATATGACCGGTTGGCCTCTTCTAAAATTCTGATGCAAAACAGGCAGTCATCTATTAATGCATAATTGTGTGCTGCTGGCAGGCTCACACTGTCCTGGAGATGAACTATACTGAGCAGCAACTCACTGCAGCTGTGGTTTCTGGTGGGCTTCGACCTATTCTTGCCAGTCTAGAGTTGGGTCTGCCAGCATGTATTCTTTCATTGATACAGAGGTGTTGGGATGGAAATCCTCATAACAGGCCTTCTTTTTCTGATATAGCTTTGGAACTTGATCTAGTTTTGGAACATAGAAAAAGCTTGAAGGAAGAAGATCTGTGTGCTGGCAAATCTTATGTTACTTATGATGATAAGCTCATAAATAGTGGCAACAATATGCATACCTATCACGAGAGTATTAACTGGACAGCCCAGGGAGAACATTCCTCCAAGAAGGCTTCTCATGCGGCTGAATCCGATGTGAAACTTTGGCTTGAATCTGCAAATGATGCTTTGACTTATTATCCAGTACTTTCTTGGGGATCCTTTGCTACATGTGGCAGAAGAGAGACTATGGAAGATACTCACTTCCTCATGCCTCATATGTACAATCAAAAGGAGATCCATATGTTTGGCATTTTTGATGGTCACAGAGGTATGTTTAACTTTAGTACTGAGGGTACCCTGGGGATCAAATTAGGGAAATGATCCAATCATCACAAGTAAGCTTTCAATGCGGTGACCATGAGGCTTATTCATAATATACTCCATTTGGGAGTCAGTTTTGAAGTTATTTCTAGCGAAAAAAAGTTAAAAAAGGCCATAAATCTCCTTTTGGGAAGCAAAATTGTCAAAGTTTCAAGATTTTTTTAATTGTTCTCATTAACTTTTTTTTCTTTCCGAGTACACTGTATGCTCATCTTTAGGTTGGATTATAATTCAATGGATTCCATTATTGCAGGTTCAGCAGCTGCTGAGTTTTCAGCTCGAGCTTTGCCAGGGTTTTTGCAAAATTTAGGTTCCACTACCAGGTTTCTTCCACTTTGAATATTTCATGTTATTCAGTCCTGTCTACCTTATGGTTTCTTTGGATAAATTTTTATTCTATAACTTGATGCAGGCCTACTGATGCCTTGCTGGAAGCATTTATTAGAACAGATGTTACGTTCAGAAATGAACTTGATTCTCTCCGTAAATCCAAGAGAGTTGTTCAAAAAGACTGGCACCCTGGTTGCACGGCTATTGCTGCACTAATAGTTAGGAACAGGCTTTTTGTTGCTAATGCTGGTGATTGTAGGGCAATTCTCTGTCGAGGTGGTCATCCCTTTGCTTTAAGTAGGGTGAGGCAGGAATTTTGGCTCTAAGTTCAGCCTCTGGCTTATCTGAGGGGTTACCACTCTTAAATCTAATTAATTTGACATGCTAGGATCATGTTGCAAGCTGTCTAGCGGAGAGGGAGCGTGTTGTTAGTGCAGGAGGAAACGTTAATTGGCAAGTTGATACTTGGAGGGTTGGTCCTCCTGCGCTCCAGGTTTCCTTCTAGTTTCTCTATCTGGTTACCAGTTCTGTTATAGACAGGGGGTGGATCTATTCATAAGCTTGAGTAGACCTTGCAAGGCATTATTTTCCCTTGTATTGTGTTTGTTTAGAAATTTGTTCTATGAGATCACATTATTACTTTGCAAAATTGCCTCCATTAATTCCTTTTTTACCTAGAAGACAAAACTTAAAAAGTAACTCTTGTGGTGGTTTTACATAGTTCCCCAGACAAAAAATGTTTTTCCCTCCAATGAAAACCACTAGAATAATTGATTTTTTTTTCCCATTATTATTTTGCCCACTATGAGTCCATTTTCTGGCTCTGCCCCTCTATAATTATAAATTCCATTTACTTAGGCAAACTTATCTGTCTGTCTGTTTGTTTGATAGATAATAGCTACAGCACATGTTAATTGGAGCGGGTCACATATGGTTGGAAAAGCAATTTATAGCCTTTATAAGTAAAGTCCTAGATCAAAAACTAATTAAACGGCCTTCTAGAACAATTTGAAGGAGTTTATGAAATTATCCTTTTGCCTTTTGGATGTGATAGTGAGGGTTAGATTTCAAGCGTACAAACAAATCTCTTAACAGAACGAGCAGTTCAGTCCTGTTTCCGAAATCTGAACATTGCATAAAACGAAATCTTTGACAATTTGTAAACTTGTGTTGGATATTTCATAATTCATTTGAGAATTTGGATAATTATGTTTATCAGTAAAATTGTAATACATATGCTGATTTGCAATTATGAAGTCTAAAATATTTGTAGATTATTTCCATTATTTCTGATCTGGATTCAAGGCTTATGCATTCACTATCCTAAGAACCTGCAAAACCACTACTGGATTTTGTTCTCTCCTTTTACCTTGAGGAGATAAATTCTTAATCCAATTTATCCTTTTCTTTTATCAGGTCACTCGTTCCATTGGTGATGATGATCTGAAACCTGCTGTGACAGCAGAACCCGAGATTACTGAAACGATAATGACGCCAGAGGATGAATATTTGGTAAGTTCTATGGAATTGATGGGTGGTGGTTCAAATAAAAAAACAAACAAACAGACAATTAAATTTCAAACCCAATACCCAATATTCAAACTGTCGACATGATTTACAAACTTGAGTTTTGGATATGATGATGCAAGTGTAACAACGGAAGAAAATTCTTGCATGTTCAGCTTGTGATATGTTAACGTACAATATTTTTGTTGGGGTTTCATTATTCAAAGTTTTGGAATGCACAAAGGATGAAACAGTGAACTAATTGTCGGATAACAGACCCAAACACGATGAATATTCATTTTCTGTCTCTATTGTTGTGCATATCTTATATATCTTCCTATTGGAATGCATCATAATGTTTAACGTAAAAGCCAAACGTTGCATCAAGTAGCTGGATATACTTGTTGGTGCCTTTGGTAGCATGCAAATGAATATGTTGAATCAGCTGGTCTGGTATATAACCTTTTTCTTAGTTTCCAAAAATGGCTGTGAAAATCTTGCATCTAACCTTGAATGCAGAAGTAATATGAGATTTTGGTTGCCAGGTGATGGCTAGCGATGGACTTTGGGATGTTGTGAGCCATGTAGAAGCTGTGGGCATAATCAAAGACACTGTCAAAGAGCCAGGAATGTGCTCCAAGAGATTGGCAACGGAAGCAGCAGAACGTGGCAGCAAAGATAACATCACAGTTATTGTTGTCTTCCTGCAGCCGGTATCAACAGCTGAGAGAATATACTAGGTGTAAGTTCTAGTCTTTTCACATCTTTATGCAATTTCTCAGATTAGTAAACTGATGGGATTGATGGTAATAATAATTTTGTTTATTGTCTTTTTGCCCTGCATGGGGGAAGACTTAAAGTTGTAAGTTTGCGAATTTACATTCCGATCAGTAGAAAAGAAAAAGGGTTATTCTTTAGACGTACGGGGTTTTTATATGTAGATGGTCGTACTTAAAGGTCTAGTTGCCATTTTTCTTATATAATGTATTATGTGTGAACACATAGATAATCCCATTAAACTTGAAACAGAAGCAGAAGAAATGATGATTCCCAGTGAATACAAAATATTTGAATAATTGTTATTTATTGCTTTAGATATTAAAATTTGGCCATTACGGTAATATTTTAGGGTAAACCAGATCTTTTGTGTATCTATTTAATACTATTAAAGGATATATTTATCTCAACATGAAAATGTTGAAACATCCCACTCGAACAATTCTTAAAATTAGATTTTAAAAATGACACTGGAAAAACATTATAATACCAACAAACAAGCATATTATGACTGATAATACAAGAAAGTACAGCAATATCATCTAGTTCCACATAAAAAGTAAACAAAACAAAAGTAAAATACTGAAAATAATCTTGAGCTAACATAAATATATCAATGGGAAACCAAAATAAATAGAAAACTAGAGGTTGAGTGACAAGTTAGGCCCGGTAGCTGCAGGATCACGTTGCTGATCACGATTCCTAGAAGGTCCAGCAGCTCCCCAGAAATTCGCTTGGCCTGCAAATGCAACATTGTTTTTTGCAGTTGTAGCATCTGAATTTGCAGATAAAGAACTTTCAAACCTACCAAATGGAGCCCTACTAAGATTTATGCCCACATGTTCCAATGGCGCCTGATGAAGCCCAGAATTTGGCACCCAATAATCATTAGATCGATGATGCATGGGAAATTGTGGCCCGTTAATAACACGATGAGCTAATGGAGGATGATGAGTATGATATTGATGTGGTTTATGAATCATAGAGTGCATGTTAACACCTAATGGTGATCTGTCAAAGGAGCCATTGTAGCAATGGTGATTTGAGAGCCCTGCTGCTGCTGCCATGGCTGAATATGGATAGATGAATGGATTAGGCACTTGATCTAAAGTTATCACGTTATCAATTTCCTTATCTTTTTTGAAAGTTGCCCTTTCTCTTTTGTGTGCATTTTGGTGACCACCTAATGCCTGTGAGTTTGAGAATTTTTTGCTGCAATATTTGCAAAGAAAGAGTCTCTTTGCTGCTGCTACTTGATGCTTTGCTGCTGCATTATGGCTCTTTTCGGAGGAGCCCTTTGGAGAGTTTATATCAAGTCTATCCAATAGATTAAGCTCGAGGTTTGATTCATGATCAACCTCAAGATTATCACTGGAGTTAAGCCTTAGATCAAGTGAGTGATCTAATAACTCTTCTTCCATCTTTCCTTTCATTTTCTTGTCATCAAAGTCTTTGCATGAAACTCTCGCAGACATGATGGCAATCTTCAACTTATGATATTGAACAACAAAATTCAGGAGGTGATAATATATAAAATATGGAGAGGAAGGCGATATTGCATTTGCATCTTCCAAATATGGTAGGATATCCCTTGGAAAATTAGTTAGTTGTTGAAATTGGCCTTAAAATGGTAAGGTACTAAAATAAAAACCAAGCTTTATGTTGCATTTGAGGGTAAGTAAGACATATTTCGATCAATTCTTCAAATATACATATCATCTAACAACTTAGATATGGTCGTATATCTAGTTATTCACAAAAAGGATTATGAACTTTCTAAGGTAAGTTTCCATGTACAGATGATAATGAGATGGAATATATAAGCAATCTTTTGAAACTTTGTCCACCTATGTATAGAAAATTAATAATATTGCATAATATATGAAGATAGGGTTTGTACATGCATACATGTAGAGCTTATCTCTAGTCAAAGTTATGTATAAGGATAAGGATATTTATGGTACTCCCACCAATTTTTCCCTAAATCTATTATCAAATTGTTGAATTATTTAGAACAAAGAAACAAAAAAAAAAACAACAACAATTCATGGTGTCTTTGCCAGGTGAAAACTAATGATAAGGTTGGGAAACCAATCCACATAATTAATTGGTTACTGAAGTTTTTACATGCATATGTCGAGTATATATTCGACTATACGGAAGATAATTCTGATAATATGTAAATATAGATTATTTATGTTGAAGCCAAATTAAATTTAATTGAACCGCCATATGGCAAAATAAAATTAATATAATCACACGATCAACTTTACTAAATGAATTACACAAACCACCCCCTGCTTGACCTTAGGATCAGGTTGATGCAATAAGTAGTCATTTATTAAGTTCCTCAAAATATTTATAATAGTTGTCTTTCCCTCTCTAGGAGTAGGAGTATTCTTGTGAGTGTGAGACTTCATTTGCGTTTGATTTAGGGACATCTTACCCTGTTGGCCATCTCTCTTTTGTCAATCAAAGAACTAGTTAATAAAACATGATCAGCTACAGTAACGTTTAATAAAATATAAAAAAAAATCATAGATATAAATGATAAGAGTGGCACATTGATTATACCAATTAATCAGATTTGATTTTCAATTACTAGGTTTTAGGAGAAAAATAAAAAATGTAATGGTAGAAATGGTTGTTAAATTCTAGTAATTTTTGTCGTTACACTATTTTTTTCTAAATAATGATAAAGAGAGTAATTAGTATGAGTACTAATTGTGGATAATAACAGTAAATGAACAGATAATTGCGATAGTGGTTACACACTTAATGCATGTCTTGTATAATTGATCTAATGGTCATAAGTGCTTATTTAATCTCATAAACTCTTATTAAAATTTTTATTATTGCTTAGTAGGTTTTTAGTAGAGCTTTTGAAGATTAAATAAGTTATTTTATCTCTACTAATAAAAGTTTAAATCTTTTAGTTGTAGAAGTACAAATTGATTTTTTTTTAAATGTTGAAATATCTAAAATGTTATCTATTTATTTGACAATCTCATTTTATACTTTTCATAATATAATTTTAAAAAAATTATCTATTAAAATAATTTTATAATTTTTAGTAAAAATTCTTATCAACAACCAAACAACTAAATTTTTTTAAGTAAAAACTCTATTTATAAAAATTTTACTAACAAAAACTTTATTTAAATAAGATTTATTTGAAAAGTTATACCAAATGGAGCCTTACAGTTTTTATTTTTTGACGAATGAAAAATCTTGAGATCATATTACTTAGGTAGCGTTGTGTTGCTGTTTTATATACACATATTAATCAATTTTGGGAGATTCGACCTATTAATTGAAGGGAAAAAAAAAATGATTGGATTCGCTCTTTGAAAAGATTTGCACTTGCGTGTCAGTGTAGGCCTTTTGGGCTCCATCGACCCGCCCACTAAACTGACAAAGCAAAATCCGATTATCCGACTGCAAGAGTTAAAAGTGAAAAAGGCACGTGAAAATCACCAGGGCATTACAAATGTGAATCCGTAAATATAATAATAACTGAAATAAAAATAAAAAAATAAAAAAAAAAAACTTTTCAAAAATAAGGTTTTGGCTTTTGGGTTTTGCCTCTGGGTATAAACACAACGTGTTGAGTGAAGAGTGCTGAGTGAGTGCCAAACGTAACTTCTCACGCAAGTCATCCACAGTATTCTCATGTTTTAACCTCCCCTTCTCAAAAAAGCTCTCCACTCTTTCTTCACTTAAAATCCCTCAAAATTTATTCTTCACCCTCCTCAATTAACCTCTTTTTAAATATTTCCTGCTTCTTCAATTAACCGATTTCTATTTTATTTTATTTTATTTTTTACTTTCCGTATTTTTCTTTTTCGTGTTTCGGAGTTTGAATGGAAGAGAGTAGCGGTAGAACTGCGATGAGTGGACCCAGAGAGGATCCCAGCGAGTGGAAAGCCAAATTCACGCCTGATCTTAGACGCAAAGTTGTTCAAAAAATGTAATTTTTTTTTTTTTTGGGGGCTGTTTTTAATTATCCTTTTTCTGTTTGGCTGATGTTTATCTCTTATATGAAATATTTTTTGTTGCAACTAACTACAGATTGGATTTTATAAGGATGCCCCCTGAAGCTCGAAGTCAAATGACTAAAGTCATCGAGCAGTTTGAGGAAGGTTTATTCCGTAGTGCAATATCGCAGGTACAATGCATGTACATGCACATATATCTATCAAGTGTGTGTGTGTGCGCGCGCGCGCGCTCGCCTGTCCTTCAATTAATTCTTCTTTGTAAGGAAATTGTATATATGCATGTGTGAGTGCAGAGTGCTGGTATTCTTTGAAGTGCAGATTTGGATTTCACGATAGTATCAAATGCTTTTATGACATTGTAAAAACATTTGACTTCGTTGTGAAAGTCCAAGTTCGCGTTTTTACTGTTGTGATACCCTAAATCCGCATTTTTAAAAAATATGGACATCCGGCTCAGAGAATGACTATATGTGTGTGTGTGTGTGTGTGTGTGTAAATACTATGTCCGCGCGCCTGATTTAACATTTCATTGTTACATAATCACCTGTAATATGATCTCTGTTTTCTGTTTCTGTTGCTCAGGAGGACTATTTGCAAAAAATAAGCAGGAAACTCAAATTAATTGATCATAAGTCAAGTCACAGCAATGCTGGTGTATCTTCTCCCTCCAAACCAGGTAAGAATAACCGTGTACGCTATGTTGTAGGTTGTCAATCGGAAACCCTTTATAAGTACAAACAAACGAAATGCCTTCAAACGCATGTTGTGAACTTGTGATACTGGCATATTCTTGACTAGGGTTATTAATTGTCTGGGAACTTGAACTTTGCCTTCAAGCATTGATGATATTGTGAAAATGTACAATTGGATACTTGCTGTAAAATCAAGAGGTTTTGATGTTAGTGCTTCCTTTGCACAGTTGATAAGTTTTCAAATTAATGTTTGACACATGTGCAGACACGTTTTCCTGGTAACATTTCTTCACTACCTTACATCCATTAATAATAACAAGAGTTCAGAGTTTGCAATATCTTTCAGCCCAGTGGACCGATTATGATATGCTTTACCAATATATGTCAGTTTGAAAAATTTCTGTGCCCATTACAGTGCTGAATCAGAACTCTATGGTTGCAGTTAGGGGGCAAAGCTCCAGTTTGAAGAATGTCTATCAGGTTCCATCTAAAGTTGCTGGTGATTCAGTTGGACAAGGAATGCAATCAAATATCTCTGCCGCTAACGAGAGAAATGGTCTGGGAACTCGGCAAGACCAGCATCAACAGTCTCAACAACAGTTGTTAACGCACATCGTTCACCAACCAAATGCTGGCAATTTGTGCATTGAAGATATTCTTAGTGTTCATTGCTATCAACAACAGCAGAATATTGCATCACAGTCAAATTCATTTCAATTCTCTCAGAATCAAACATTAAATACAGAGTCTCAACAACCACCATTCTCGGAGCAATCAAGCACTGCTGTTTTCCAGCCAAATCAGCTTGTTCCCCAGGGAAATAATATAGGGCAGCAACTGTCCCCATTTCAGAAAACCATGCCAAACTCATACCAGCAGCCTGATGGATTGCAAAGTAATGCTTCTTGCTTGCAGCAGCAGCATAGAGTGACTGGAGCAGAATTGAAAGTCATGAATATGAAGTCACATGAGCATTCAGCACACATCCTTCAAGTAGAGGACACATCTTTGCCATCGAAAGTTGAGCAAAGTGTGCAGTCAGTTAATAATTTTCATCAACTTTTGTATTCTCCAAAGCAGAGCAAGAAAGAAACTACACATCAAAGACCTGACACATTGGATGCCATGGTTACGCCTCAGATAGTAAACAATCAGCAGAACGTGCTTCTAGCAGTAAAAAACATGACTGAGGTCTCATCCGGTATGTCAATATTCTTAAATGAAAGATTCTTATGCATTATGTTTTTCAATTTATTAATCTCATTACTATTTTATATTATTATATTTCACCTCTTTCTTCTATCTTCTGGGGAATATTCGTTGTACTTGCTCGGGTAGAAATTTCCTTTCCTAGGTTTCAACTGGGTCCAGGCATATCTCATTTACATTATATGTGAATAGCATAACTTGTAAGAACAAAATATATCTATGACCCTACGTGGATTAGAAATAGATTCATAAAATTTATTGCTACTTCTATCAACTATGAAGTCTAGATGCTAAACCAATTTAATATGCACATGATATTCAAGAAACACTGCACTTCTTATACCTTAACTTTAGAGAAATAAGCATGTAGAATTACATGCCGAAAATGCTAGTAGATGATTATAAAGCAGTATATATTTGAAAATGTTGTAACCTAACTTAAAAGCTAGATCTATCTGAATATGGATTGAAAATAATGTTTCTAGTTTTCTTTCATTCAATTAATTAAATTGAATAGATATTACATAATGTTCTCTTCAAAGGGGAAAAAAAAGCATGACATTGTGTTAATATTATGTTTTTGCATTCTATTTATTTTAAATTTTCTCTAGTAGATCTTTTCATGGTAAAATAAGTAGGCACAGAAATTGTTGATTCTCTCTTTCGTCCAATTTCCATTTCTTTATTTTGTCTGATATTTAATCACCAGTTCTGTCACCTGTACCCTCGTTAGAGACTGGAGCTCCAAGTGAACAAGCAAACATGGCTGAGTTTCATGATCAGATGTATCAGAAGGTATTTCTGATTAGTCATTCTTTTTCATGGATTAAGTTGAACTGTATCATGTTGACTCATTTTCACCTAAAAAATATGGATAGTAATTAAACTTTTGTTTATCCTATTGTATCATTTCTTTTTCCTCCTGGAATAAATCTCCTTGGTCAAAATAAGCCCAATTCCCACCAAAGACTCACAGTTTAGGTAAATTTAAAGTATCTTCAGTGACAAGACCTTTGCTGACTAGGTAAACTATTTTTGCCGTTCTGCAGTTTCAGGCTATGAGGAAGGAGTACTTACCATGGTTGACACATGTTTACAATAAATTGAATGAGAAGTGCCAAAAGGTATATGAACTGTGCTAATCTTTATCATTATTCTTCTTTTAAATCGTTGTTGAGAGCAATTGCTTGAACTTGCAATTTGTTTCTTGACCGCCCTGATTTATCTTGTCTTGCTGTCCATCTGTTTCTTGAATTTGACTCCTTCCTACAGCCACCAATCCCAGAAATTTACAAGAAAAAAATTAAAATAGCAGAGAAGTTGATTAAACTTTTATCATCATCCCGAGGTGACCTCTTTCGATGCTCCATGTCACATTTGGAATACTACCATCTGGCAGTGAAGCAGTTTCTTCATGCCTTTAAAAAGGAAAACTCTGTTTCTGCTCAGCAATGTACTCAATTGCAACCATCTGGTGGTCAGTCCCAAATGCCTCAGCTGAACTCAGCCTTGACAGGCAAACCAGTTGGTCAATCTCCTTTATCATCAACACAGCAAGTGATTCCAAGTTCTCAACCAAACATGATGAATTTACCCCGTTCGGGTTCTCTATTTGAGCTGGAACAACAGAATGCATCAAGTTCATTACAGGATGCTGCAAGACCTGAAGGCCATGATATTGGAGGTGCACAACAGATTAAATCTTCTAATGGTGCTACAGGGAGGTCATTTTATCCTGCAACAAAATTGCCACCGCAGAATTTTGTTAAAAATGCATTCCCCCAACAAAGACAACTTAAACATCAAATGAGGCAGACAGAGAACGTCAGGCAACAAATGCAACCACAATTTAGTCAGAAGAAAATGCAGCATATGCAAATGGCTAACATCAAACCTGTTGCCACTTCAGATATGCTTCAGCAGAACCCATTAATCAGCCAACAGTCAGATAATTCGCATCAAATGCCACTTCCAACAACTCCTCATCACTTTCAATACCCTTCTCATATGTCTCAGCATTCCTCTACTCAGGTTTACCAGAAAAATTTGCCGTTAGCTCTTTCAAAACTTGGGACGCTATCATATTCTGCTAATTCTCCATCAATAACATCTTCTCCTTCTATTCCCTTTACCCCATTCTCAATACCAGCAGATTCTGAGAACCACCCATCTGATATTTCTTCCCTATTAATTTCTAGAAACCTTGGACATCCTCAAAGGACTTTGTCCTTAAATCTTGTTGATACTGAAAATGAAGTTACGACTCAATTTCTTCCAGTTGCTCAGGCTGGAATATCAGCATCAAGTTTTCCAACTGAGTCTTCCAGTCCAAATTATGAACAGCAATCATCTGCTATGAAGGAGCCTCTCGAGCGATTACTTAATGCTGTATGTGTTTCATTCTTTGATATTTTCTATTCACTCTATGCTTTATTCTTGCCTGATTTGACCATTTTTGAACGTGTACTTTCGTTAAGCTTGTGAAAATCTTCAATTAGTAACTTTGAGTTGTTGCCTCAACATTAGCACTCTACTTTTCCTTTGGCAAGTGTTATATGATAGATCCTTAGACATATTAATGTTCTTTCAGGTACAATCACTGTCACCTAAAACATTAAGTGCCTCCGTCAGAGAAATTGGCTCAGCATTGAAAACAGTTGATGCGATATCTGGAACAGCTTGTAATGACTCTGGAGTTGATGTAGATGAGAATTTGGTATCTGCAACAACGTGTTGCATGCATGGAAGGAACTTCAGCTTGCAAAGTGGGTGCTCTTCTGAAGCGAAGATGGAGGACAAAACAAATCCAATTGCTCTAGATGAAACTGATAGTATCAACCAATCAGATGGCCAAATATGGGACATAGATACATCCAGGATCATCAAGAGGCAAAGGGTTGAGGTCTGATATCAGCTCCTATCCTACATTTTTAATATTTGAATGTGCTTTAATGGTAGAGTAGCCATTGTGTTCTGCATCTCTTGCCAGAATTGGGTTTGTTTTATTCTGCATTGCTGGTGTCAACCTGTGGAAAGGCTTCTTCCAATGATCATCGATCCAGTATGTTTTAGGAGCTTCCCATTATGAATAAAGTTGGATGAAGCTAGATTTTGGCGGAACAAATCAAGAAAAGGAACCCCCTTTTGATTAGTTGAAGTAGAAGTAATGGGCCTTCCAACTGTCATGAGAGATGCATGTATGACATATGTTTAACTATAGGAGAATGAAAATATAGGATTTTAAGATCCATTATATCAATTAGTACATTAAACAGAGGAATGAACTTGATTTACATTAGTCATAGAAGTTCATGACTAGCTGGTAGAGAAAATAATAGAAGATTGTCTGCTCCAGAAAACCATTTATTAAAGATATGAATATTGTAATATTTCTGTAGCTATGTACTACTTCTTCGGTCTTTCTATCATCCTTCGAGCTCCATCAACTTGGACTGTATCACTTCTTTGTTGTAGATGTGAAAAACTTGCTAATTATTTTTGCTGATTTAGTTTCATCACTTTTTTTTTTTAATTTTAGTTTTGTTCTCTACTTTTGTTGTCTCATTCATTATCTAATTTGCATACCTTAGCCCTTTTTTTTACTCATTTTTCTCTAAAGGGATTAATATGTATTGATTATTCACAGCCCAGCAATACTCTGTTGGATGAAATCAAATGCATAAACCAGTGGTTGATAGAAACTGAGATTGATTTGGATTCATCTGAAGATCCTGCAGCACTTGATGCTGGCGAAGGAACAATAGTCAGATGCGTTTACAGTGCTGTGGCTCTTGATGAAAATTTCAAGATGCAATTTGCATCACAAATTGTGAGTTCTTAAATTAATGTGTCATAATGTGACATGTAATATATGGACAGAAATTCTCAAAATAATTAATAATTGAATGTGGTCTCTGCATCAGCTGCCACTACCGTTGCGGTTGTTTGTTCCTGCCAGTTATCCAAATGCTTCTCCTGTGATCTTAGGCGGGTTGAGTTTTGACTGGAGGTGAGAAATTGGAAACTCACTTCAGTTTGATAGATTTCTTTTTTCTTTATTTTCATTTTTTAAAAGTTTCTCTTTGATATATACTTTGATAAAATCTGGATAAGTTGTGTTCACATCCTGAAGCAGATGTGATTTTGTACCTACAGACATTATATTTATGAATCAGCTTCAGTGAACTCTAATCTTTCACTTGCGGAAGTGATTTTGATGTTTTTCATTGACTGAATATGAATGATTCCATAACTTCTGTGAACTTCTTTTGCTTTTATATGCAGTGGTGAGAGCATAGGGTCGATTAACTTATCAGAGAAGACGAGGTCACGATTCAGCTTATCTCTTCGCAAGCTTTCAAAGCCCATGTCTCTTGCGGAGATGGCAATGACTTGGGATATTTGTGCCCGCACCGTCCTCTTGGAATACGCTCAATCAGTTGATGGAGGGTGCTTTAGCTCAAAATATGGAAAATGGGAGAACTGCGTTACCGCTTGATCAATCTCACAAGCCGCTTGTATGAAATTAAGAGTGTAAATAGTCCATCATAAATCTCCCAGTTAACAAGAATTTGTGGTTCTTATTTGCTATCATGTTTGATAATTTGCTCTTTAGTTGAAAATTCTTTACTCTCTACCCTGCTCTTTATTAATTAACAGCTAAAATAGTCATATTAGTTCAAGAAAGCAAAAAGAAGATCACCCATTTTATTTAGAACTAAAAAATCCTAACCAATTTGACAGTTAGGGCAATGTCTCAGCGGCAAATTTTTTTATCCATTTAGGAAGGTTTCTCCAATACTCATGGCCTAAGTCAACCAAAAAAAAATTCAACCTATCAAAAAGCTTTTTATAAAATTCTAAAGTCTTAACTTATGTTATTTTTGTTTTGTAAATTTATTGCTTCATTCGGCTAGAAAACTGTAACGAGTGTACTCATGAACTTGAGTGTTGTTCGCTAAAGTGGTCATATGGCTATGGAGGTCTTACAATCTCTTTTTAGGGGAAATGTTTATTCTGCAACTTGCAAAAATTATTCCCATAAATTGACTTACAGTCTCTTTTGGAAGTCTTGAGTGATTTCATAAGAAATCAATACAAAGACAACACTTGACTTTATACAATGAGAGCAACAAAAATAAATAAGCCTTAATAGGGAGAAAAAAAAAACAGAAAGACGTAATCATTACACTTTCTTACTATTTTAATACATTTTTGAGGAGAATGAAAAATTTTGCTATTTAAGGAGAAGAAAACGTTTTGCTATTAAACCCTTATAGAGAGACATAAAATTTAAGGGAAATATATTAACTTCTCTAAATATTTTGATTAATTATCAAGGGACCCAAAGTAAAGCAAAACAAAAACCTTTGATATTCCAAGGTCTATAAAACAACAAAATTTTGACTACTTTTATTGTAAATATGGTTTTTCAAATAGTAAACAATTTGTATGCATGGCCTTCTGCAAAATTTATTCAATCTTCTTTTACTAATAACCATAATAATAATTATAATGCTCAATAAAAAAAAAAATCAAAACATAAATAATGAAAGAAAATATTAGCGCACTTAACTTATAAAAACGCCCAAGAAATTAATTTAAAAATTAATTTAGGAAGGTTTTTGTTTTCTTATATCACAAGGAAAAGAAAACAGTTCAAAAAATCCCTCTGCTATTCCTTTATACTAGGGGTGGGCAAAATTGGGTTCGGGTCGGGTTCGGGTCAACCCGATCGGGTTTCGGGTTGTTCGGGTTAGACAAAGAACAATCCGAACATAACCCGAATTAATGATCCGACCCGAACTATCTTAGGGTCGGTTCGAGTCGGGTCATTAATTCGGGTTATGTTCGGGTTGGATCGGGTTGGATTTAAAATGGGTAGGATTGAGTTCGGGTCAATTTGGGTTAGTTCGGGTCAATTCGGGTCGGTTGAAATCGGGTCAGTTCGGGTTGGTTGAAATCAGGTCAATTCGGGTCAGTACGTTTTTTTTTTTTTAAGAACTCGATCGGGTATTCGGATCGGGTCGGGTTTGACCCGAACCGATCACAACCCGATCGGGTTTGTAAATTTCAAACCGATCGGGTTTCGATCCCGAACCCGAAATTTATCGGGTCGGGTCGGGTCGGATCGGGTAAAATGCCCACCCCTACTTTATACGGTTCTATCACTAAACTCATTATCATTCACATTCACCATTCATCGTCAAGTCACAGGTGAAAAGTTAATGCAATAAAGAAATCGTATTCTTCCATTGGGCTGCAAATTCCAGCCCTCCGACAAACTTGTACAATTCTTCTATGTTTTCAACTTATTTTATAGGCTTTAATAAAATAAGTAATGTTCATAACGGTCTTTAATACAATTTTCATGATTTCAATAAAATTAATAATGTCTATATTAGCCCCTAACAATTATTTCATATAAATATCAATAAGTAATGTTTGTTGTAAAATTATTTATTGTAAAATATTTTAGTTCAGTCCAAGGTAAAATAAATTCCTAACTTCGCCTCTTCTTTTAGATTTGGCTTTTAGGATCACGAACGTAGCAAAATATATATTCTAGCCGTACAAGTTAATAAAATTAAAATAAAAAAATAAAAACAATTTCGAAGACCGTTAAGACTCAAGCCACTGGCCTTTGACTTGAGGTTTCCTAATTAGTATAAAGAAACTAATCAAAATTAACTAGGGTTGTGATACGGGTTTAAAGGTGTCTCCCACAGTTGGGGCCCTCCCCAGGATACCTCGTGATTAATATAAAAAAAAATTAACTAGGGTTCCCGTTACTAACTTTGGCGCCAAAAAAATTCTGAGGCTTAGGTTTCCTAATAAGTATAATGAAACGATTTAGGAAGGTGACTCATCCTTTCGTCACAAGGAAATTAAAGAGGGGCGGGCTGTGGAGTCCTCTTATATAAATACTTCCTAATCTGCTGATAATAAACTCATCTCGTTCTCATTGATTTTCCTTTTTGACAATGCAAGGAACAAGACCACCTCTTCCATTGGGCTGCAAATTCCAGCCCTCGGATGGACAACTTGTTCTATTCTACCTTTTCAACAAGATTTCTGGAACCCCAGCCCCCTTTCTTGATGATTTCGTAAGAACTGAAAATCTCTACGGTAACAAGGAACCTTGGCAGATTTGGAGGCAATTCGGAGGACATGATTTAGAAGATGGTGAAGATCTTTACTTTTTCACTCACTTGAAGAAGAAGAGTGTTAACAGTTCCAGGATTGATCGCAGAGTTGGTACTGGTACATGGCAAGGAGAAGATGTGGGTAAGGCGGTTGTATCCCGCAACTCTAGAAAGAAAATTGGTTCCAAGAAAAGGTTTCGATATGAGAAGGACAAGTCTCCACACAATGGTTGCTGGATTATGCATGAGTACTCTCTGAATCCTTCACTGTTGCCGCAAAACCTTCAATCCAGTGACCTTGTTCTTTGTCGAATTAGAAAGAATGGTGAGCCAGCGGCAGCAGGGCAGAAAATGTCAAACAAATGGGCTATCTAGATGGTCAACACCATCTTTAGTTGGAAAAGAAAACAAAAGAAGAATGGAGAATGAGGAGTCGCAATCTAGAAGCTATAAATGTTTGAAGAAGAAATAAGAGGCACACGGCTTTGACAAAAGAAAGAAGAAAAAATAATAATATATAATTGATGAATAGTGCCAAAGCTTTCTCTATAAATAGAAACGAAGAGAATGAGCAAATTCAATTCCATTTTGAGAGGCATTCAATTTTGTAGAGAGAGTCAAGAGTTGTGAGAAATAATTCTTGCAGAGCAGAGAGTCTAGTGAGTGAGAGATTGGGTGTATTGGGGTTTTGGGTTGTGAGCCAAAATATTACAATACTTGTAATCCTTATTTCACTAGTAAAATATTTCCTTCTGTTTTCGCCCGTGGACGTAGGCTAAAAGCCGAACCATGTAATTTCTGGTGTCCTCTATTGTGCTCGTTCTTTATTTTTCTACCAATTTTACTTTAGCTGCGTGTCTGCTTCACCCACCAATTTACTAACAGAAAACTCCTAGGAAAAAGAGAAAGCTCGATGAACCTGTTGTTGAAGAAGACATTGATCAGCCTGCAGAACCTGTTGTTGTCGAGGAACATCAATACCAATACCTGCAAGAAACTCAACCGCAGACCTCTACTGAACTAGTTCCTTGCAACCACCTTCAGCTTTTTCAGAGTCATCAGTTGATGCAACAAACTCCATCAGACTTCTTCAGGGCCCAAGAGGAAAATTATCAGCACTCTATGACTCAAGAGGATCCTCATGATCTTGAACTTTCTGACAGTCACCAAAATATGCAAGAGACTCAGGTGACCGACCAGAATTCACACGAGCAGCTTCAGCTTTCTGCTGAGACTCACCAGCATTTTGCTTCATCTAACCTCCATGAATACCAACAAAGCCCCGTAACTGACCAAATTCGTCATCATCAGCTTCAGCTGTCTGTTGAGGTCTATCAGTCAACGGTTCACAACTTCCATTCTATGCTTCCGAATCCACCCAACTTCCAAGAGAATCAACAACTGCCTGGAACTGAACAAAGTCTTTATGATCAGCTTGACAAAACTATTCAAAATCACCAGCAAATGCTTCAGACTCCAGCAAACATCGAAGGCTGTCAACACCTGCTAGCATTTGATGATACTTTCCAGTGGCTGCTTGACTCTTCTGATGATAACCTCAGTTTTGATATTAATGGCATTTTGAACGAAGGATGAGTGGAATAACAGTTATCTTGTTATGTATAAAAAAAACACTGACACTTTGTATTTGGCAAAAGTTGTATTAATTAATGGAATCCTTGGTCATTGCGCAAAATTTCTTCCTATTGCATTAGGGAATACTTGTGGCATGATTCTTTACCCATGCAAATTATGGTATGCTTTTCTCTTTTTAATCATTGAATCAAATTTCTTTTAGCGGACAAGGTAATTTTATTATTCCATTGTCTTTAAGCAGTTTCTAACACTTTCTAATTGAACGCATAAAAGCATATCAGAAACTAAACACTTTTCCTTCAATAATTTGTGGAAGATTATCGTACACAATGTATACATAACTATCAATCAGACCCCATCTCAAATCCAAAAACCATTACGCTTTACAGTAAAATATTAAAATGAGTCCTTGTAGATGCTTTTATGGGTATTCTTTTGTACAATGACAAAATGGGGATATGTTTTTTTCGATGCATCGCTATGTTCTTTTGTTTCTGCAATTAACTTTAGTCCAGTGGATAGGCAATTAACTTGTGTACATTCATTTGAAGCTTTTATTTCAAATGAAAGTAACTATGGCTAGAGAGAATCTCAATTTGAAACTAAAATCTTGAGTTCAATTTAGAAGGATTGATATTATTATTATTTTAGGGTTTTTTGAGCTAGAAAGAGAGAGCAAGTAAAAATCTTCTTGCCCGCTTCATTCTCTTCTCTAAGGATAACGGTTTTCACTTGGTTAGGAAAGTGTCTCTAATTCTTGTAGTCCAAGTAAACAAAAAAGTTAGATTATTAATACAGTTTCCAAGACACTCTTACCCATATTATTCTATTTTTTCTATAAAATACTTACCTAAATTAATCATTCTGATTTCGATTGCTAATTTCTTCATTCAATCCCCCGCCAAGAAACTGATAATCCATATGATATATTCTCACCCAAATTTTTTTTTTTTTTTTTGGGTCAAGAAACCAAAGGAAGTGTACTAGTGGTACTAATGTAATTTCGTGGATTAAACCTTGCAGTGATGAATCACTAAAGTACCAAAATATTAAGAGAGAAATTACAGAGAGTGAAGATGAGATAATAATTCCAGCCAAGAATTCTAAGTCGGGTTTTCCAAAGATAAAGATCGAAGAAGAGGAGCAGGCTGCTTTTACTGATAGTTTCAGGAAACCACTTGGAGTTCAGCCTCCTAATGTTTGTAAGAAGAGCTTAGTACGGTGTCCCAGTTCAAATGTCATGGTTATTATCGATACAAGATTTGTGAAAATCTTCTAGAAGAGTTGCCCAAAGTTGCTAGGGAGGTTGAAGAAACGATGAAGGAACAAGTAAGAGCTTGTGACCCAATTGATGTTGCTTTCATTTGCTGAATCATTGATGTTACAAGAAGCTGGCTCCTTTCAATTATGGGAGCAAGGAAGTCAAGGTCAAGTACAGATCCATCTGTTTCAATGTAAGGGATTCAAACAATCCTGATTTGAGAAGAAAGATTCTTCTTGGAGAGGTGGAGCCTGAGAAATTTGTCAGGATGATTCCTGAAGAGATGGCAAGACATAAATTAAGGCATGAAATCGGACAAATCAGAGAGAGACGCGCAGCCAAGATTCGGGACAAGGATGATGATGATGAGGAGAAGGAGGAGAATTCTGAATGTGATGATGCTCAATGATTTAATTTACTCATTATAATGTTTTCAAATATTAAACATCTGTATTGTCGAAATTTCAAATGTACATACGCTGAGATGACACTTTGTCACATTGCAAGGCATATAGTATATGTCCAGATGTATGTGCTGCTTTAATTTTTCTATCTGCTTTTTAACACATGTTAGTCAAGTTTGAATTATATCATATCTTTTTTAATTAATGACCAAATGTTGATAGAGGGGCGGGCGACAAGGCACCTCCATGGGGCCGTTTTAACACCCTATGGCATCTCTTAAGACTAAAGGCTGAAACAGAGATGTCAAAACGGGGCACCCCTAATACTGCCGTTTGGTCATCTCTCTGTTAGCATTTAGGCTGGACATCGGCAATCCCTGATTAGTTTAATAATTAATAAGTAATAACTAATAATGTTGAACATTACCCAATTGTTTTATGGATTTGGTCGAGGTGCGTTACATTGGTGTAATAAAATTGGGGTCTATGTTTGCCAGCGAAATAACACCTAAAGGCCAAAGGCACACTAGTTTCAATTGGTTTTCCGAATACATTCCTGACGAGGCGTCATTCTCCGTTTTTCGATAGGCCAGTAGAATCGCGGAAAAGGGCACTTTGGTAAAAAAGTCGAAAATGTAAAAAGTGTAATAGAAACGAGAATCTAACGCAAATAATTGAGAGCCGCACGTGCAAGTGAGCGAAACAGGGGACCCACCTCCACTAATAATGACTTGTACAAAATCGACCCCACTTGATGAGTAAAGTAACAGAGTAAGCATGTGGCCATTATGAAAAATAAACAAAGGATTAAGAAAACTCAAAGCTGATTCAATCAATCATCAACACTACTACTTTAATCTTTTTTTTGGGGAAAAAAAAAAGAAAATTAAGAGCAGTGCCATTTCATTTCATTTGGCCTTTTGA
Organism: Citrus x clementina; assembly: GCF_000493195.1. Taxonomy (NCBI): domain Eukaryota; kingdom Viridiplantae; phylum Streptophyta; class Magnoliopsida; order Sapindales; family Rutaceae; genus Citrus; species Citrus x clementina. The sequence goes on along the minus strand of NW_006262139.1, from coordinate 21,787,972 downwards.
TCTTTCAGTACATAATATTGTATTCAGTGCCAAATTAATGGTACAAACAAAAAATTACAAACAAATTAAATCAGTCCTTCTCAAACTCACCAACGACAGCAGATACTTTTTTTTCTTGAGCTGCTTCTTTAGCCTTCGCGGAATCTAAATCTGATACCGCAAAGTTGAAAGATCCGAACTTTGGGGTGGACTCAGGGGAGCGAGGGGCGAATTTGGTATCGAAAGTGAAAGAGAAGTTGGCGTTGGAAGTTGAAGGTGAGAATTCTTGGATTTTGTCGAGAATTGTCGGGCAGGTCTTTCGGCGTTTCGATTCAGGACCTGAGCCTGCTTCTCCTTCCTCCTCTTCTTGTTCTTGTTCTTGTTTTTGGTTGGATTTCGGTGGTGGGTTTTGAGTGGAAACTGAGTTGATGAAAGTAGAGGTTCGGTCTGTGACTGTGCTGGTTTTGTTTTCAGCCATCTTTTGTGGGGGATTGCGGTGTGTAGGAAAGAGACCGATGATGGGGCAGCTATTTAATGTGGTCATTATTAAATTACCATAACCTCCTTTACAGTTCTAAATAATTAAAGATAGCCGCACCCTTCAAATTGTATATTGTTAATTATAGTAATAATTATCGTCTCTTTTCTATTATTGTTAACATGATGGGGGCGATGCTAAATTTGCCAACATCATGGGAAAGCTTTACTTGATCAGCCTATCACATCATTCGTGCGTGGTTCAATATTAAAATTTATACAGTGATAACGAGAAAAATATTTTTACTAACATATTATGAGGTGAGTTTATTAATGGAGCTAGCATCCCATATAACAGTTCAATCTACCTTGATCGAATAAGCTCCAATATAAAAATATTTTAGCTCATAATATGCCAGGTCTTCTCTTAAATTAAAGAACAATGATCATACTAGCCAATTAAATAAACTCCATTAGACAAAACTTGACAGCAACCTTGTTCAACTACTTCGGATACAAATCATAATCAAAACCAGTGAATCAAAGTAAGGTACAGCCCTGAAGATTAATGCTTTTTTTAATTATTATTATTAAATTTTAATCTTTAATCCGTTATTAAGAAAAAACAAGATTTTTCAACTTCTGAAAAGAATAAATAACGAAGTTCGGATATACAAAGTGTTACGAATCTGTCAATTACGACAATTGAAATCGACACAACGGGCAAAGACTACTATTCTTTAGCCAATTAACAAGGCAATCTTGATGATAAATATGGGAGCAAGGCATGCGAGCAGCTTTTGATCCCTCTTTCATTACTTCCAAGCAAATCACGCAATATTGCTGCGAACACCCTTCAACTTTAATTTTCTCTAAAGCCTCGATCGAATACTTACTTGCAGGCGCCAACTCCAAAACCTGTGTGTTGATTGATCTTGTAACAGCCTCATCAATGGCTGCGGCCTCTTCATTAATATCGTAACTTACATTCGCAGCCTTAATGATCACAACTAGAGGAATAATCCCGCTGCCCATGTTATGATATTCATTCGCAGCCGAATGAGCATAACTTGTGATCTTGTATATGATGCTTGGATGAGCATGGAAAGCTACGTTCAAGGCTGAGAGACATCTTGATAAGTTTGCTGACCAATATGCGCATCCGCCTAGTAAATCTTGCTGCAGCACTATGAGGTTCTTGTTCATGATGTTAGGAGTCGCTGAGAAAAGATGAAGGGAGAAAATAGCTTCGTGATCGTGGGTTGATTGAATAAGATCATCATCTTCAGGCTGATATATGTCACACTGATACTCATCAAACACGGCCGTGGTGGCCATCTCAATCGGATTATCTGAATGTAATTATCTTTGTGAAAGAAGAAGGGGAAAAAAATGGAAGAGGAATTGAAGTTCTTTGAAAGAATTGAGAGAAGATATTTCAAAAAGATGCGAAGAAAATATTGTAGGTGTGCTTTCACATGTACAAAAACATATATAGTGGAACTAAATTGAATCTAAAATGAAAAAGGAAACGCATAGTTAGTAGGAAACTAAACTAGAACAAGGTTTCACAGAAAAGGAAACTCAAATATTGTCATAATATCTTAGGAGCCAGCTAAGCATTAATTAAATCCTGAAATGAATAGGAAAATATGATTTGTCCTAAAAGGAGTCGGATAAACATTAAATCCCATTTCGTTTATATATACACAGAAAAAAGAACTATCACATTTATTACTCATAACCAAGAATTGACCCAACTTCGATTTGGCGTTGAAATCCCACCAGAAATCATCAAACATATTGCTCGTGTTTCATCAATTCTTGGAAAGCAAGATGAGGAATAAAAGATTGAGAGCTGCCGAGATGAGGGGAAAGCGAGACCGATTTGAGGAGCTACCAGATGAGATTCTTACCACAATTGTTTCTTTGTTGCCGCTGAGAGAGGCTCTGAGGACAAGCTTTATATCAAAAAGATGGAGATTTATTTGGGCTAGTCACTCTGATCTCAAGTTTGATTTTGTTAATGTACTTGGGAGTAGAGCTCACCGATTCAGAAACACCTGTGACTTCGAGTCGAAAAGACAAGTACAAAGGCGTAAGTTTGTAAACCGTGTTGATAAGATAATGGATGAGCGTCGCATTAGGGGTGACAAAATCAACTCCTTGGCCATCCATTTTCACTTGGGCAAGAATTTCTCTTCTCATATTGATCACTGGATCAATTCTGCAGTTTTGAAGGGAGTTGAAAGTATTGACATTGATCTTTCTGAGTGCACTAGTTTCAGAAACGGTGGTGCCACTTCAAATTCATTTGAACACCATCAATTTCGAGCTTCGCCTCTTGAGGGGAAACATAATCTCAGGCAATTGCGATTGGATTCATGCACTTTCAGTGCACCTTTGAGTTACAAAAGTCTCGGCTCTCTCAAAAGTATTGAGCTGAGACGCGTGTGCATTGATGATGGACTGTTAATGGATCTCTTGTCGAATTGCTTGTCTCTCAAGAAACTGAGTCTGCATCTCTGCCAAGATCTTGTCAACTTAAAGTTCACAAATTCAAGTCACCAGTTGAAGTTCTTGGATATAAAAGACTGTTTCAGGTTAAATGGGATTGAAGTTTCTTCAGAGAATCTAACAAGATTGGAGTATACAGGTCATCCGTCAAGCTTCATCTTCAAGCAAGTCCCTAAATTAACTGACGTGTATCTCAAATTCACAAACAAGAATCGAATTGACGGGGTGACTTATGCTCTAACAAAATTAGCAAGCGAGGTAACTCATTTAGAAAAGCTGAATCTAATCTCAATTCTGTCCATCAAGGCACTTGAGCTTCCTGATAATGGACCTGTATTCACCAATGTGAAGGAGTTGATTCTGGCAATTTACCCATTTGATGATGAGGACAATCTGAGCTGGATTGCTTACATCCTCAGGGCGTTTCCTCTGTTGCAGAGGCTACAACTGAATTTGTTCTCTCCAAGTTTTATCAAACAACCAAAGGAGGTAGACAGGCTTCTTCCACAATGTCACCATGAGCATTTGACAGAATTGGAGATCAATGGATTCTACGGTAATTTGCATGAAGCTGAGCTGTTGATGTATTTGCTTGAGAATGTAATTTCACTAAAAAGACTCGTGGTTGGAACAAACCAGAAGATATTCAAAGGATTTGAGAACTGGGTGTACGAAGAAGCAAACTCATTCTACAAATCAAGAATGAAGACTACTGTCTCTTCTTGGCTGAATCAAATTATTCCCAAGACTATTCATCTAGAAATTCGATGAAGTTTTTGTGCTTGTTTTGCTCCATTCATAAGGTTTCTGTAGTAACTCAGAATTAGATGCTAGTGTACTGATAAGACTTATCACTTGTCCTTTTGTAGCGAAATGTAATGTTGAGATACTCTTATTTTCATCAAATATTTTTCCTTTACACAACATTAGTCCTATTACTTTTTCAATAAAATTTTAAGATTTCATTCAGTTGATGTGTTATATTCATCCCTTAAATGATAAATTTTGAAAATTTATTTTAGTAACTATTCAGTTATTTCATCATTCAATGTATTAATGATGCATTATTTAAGATGTGGCGTCACTCTTTGCATGGTTGTATTCTAAATGAGTAAAAGGAAATTGTTTTTTGGGCTATAGATCTTGACAGTCCGAGATTGGACCCATGTGTCTCGAAATTAAGGTCCATTTACATCAAGGCCCAATTCAATTGGCGGGAAAATAGCCGAAAAAAAAAGAATAGCGGGAAGTAAGTGTGGAGGGTGGCTTGCGAACCAAGAAAATGCCAGCAACAGCATCTAGCATTTGAACACGTTGACGGTTCACGTCACGTCAATGTCTGCCCGTAGTCACTCGCATTTTTCATTTGTTCCGTTGTATCCTCTCATTTTGTAAAAATTTAATTTGTAACTTTTAATTCCTAATTTTATTGTAGGGATTACAAATATCTTACATTGCTAATTTAAAATCTTCTTGTCAAAAATAAATATTATGGTCTTACTGTCATTCCTAAATTTTACATTGTTACCATTCCTCTCACTGAATACATTCGATAAAAAAAAAAAAATAGTAAATATTTCAATTACTATGATTCAATCTTCTTAAAAACAATTACTTGCTTAAAAACATTAATGCACCAAAAACCAACTACTCTACCGCACAATCTTAATTTTAAAATCACTTTCCCTTTTCATATTAGCACTCAATTTGATTGTTTAACCGTCTCATTTAATTTTCGATTTAATAAATTTTAAACCATTGAATTAATTTTCTCAATTATCCAAAAATAAAAATTAATATAAGGAAAAACAAGTGACGACCGTGGAAAAGAGTCCAAAGGTCGTCTATATAATAACCAAATCAAATCATTTTCGCGAGTACAGAAAACGAAAACCTTAAGCGAGAAGAAAAACCAAAAAAATAAAAAATAAATAAAAAGAAAAGAAAAGAATGGCAATAAGCATAAGCAAACACGAAGTTCAGTACAACACCCACGACGAATACACCGTACACTTCTACGACGACGTCGTCTTCACTCAAGTAACCCGATCGCCTTCCGTGGTGGACGACTGGATCTCGGAGATCGAGCGCATCCACCGCCGTCGCCTCCACTGCCTGATCGTGGGACTCGACGTGGAGTGGCGCCCAAGCTTCAGCCGGCAACAAAACCCCGTCGCCACGCTCCAACTCTGCGTCGGCCGCCGCTGCCTGATCTTCCAAATCATCCACGCCCGAAGAATCCCCCAATCACTCGCAAACTTTTTGTCCGACGAGGATTATACGTTCGTGGGTGTCGGGATCGACGGAGATGTGAAGAAGCTGGAGAACAATTACGGGCTGCAGGTTTTTAGGACGGTGGATTTGAGGCCACTAGCGGCGGAGGATCTCGAGATTGAGGGGCTGAGGTTCGCGGGTCTGAAGGCGCTGTCGTGGGAGGTCTTGGAAAAGGAAGTGAACAAGCCGAGGAACATTACCCTCAGTGCTTGGGATACTCGTGTTCTTACTCCCGCTCAGGTTCTTTACGCTTGCCTCGATGCGTTTATTGCTTTTGAGATAGGCAGGGTTCTTAGCGCTAATGACGTTTGAGGCGTGCCGTTTTGGGAGGGTTTCTGGTTTTTTGTTTTTGTTTGGTAATTGGGTTCTCCCGATCTCGTCGTATAACATTAGCCTTTGCCCATTTTGGAATATGTTTTGTAATTAGGGTTTCTAAGGCTGCTACTTGCTACTAATGGTCAGCTTTAGACTTGTGATGAAATCAAATTAGGGTTTCGGTTTCAGATGTTTTGTTATGTTGTGATCAGATGCGGAATGATTGCTAGTCTGTATTTCATTTTCGGTCAAAACTTAAACTTCTCAGAATCATCATTGTCTCTGTTTGCGTTTGATTGTTGTTTGCTTGCTGCATCTGCCTCGTTGAAGAGATTCATTCAAGATGATGGGTTGCTTTTGCTTTATTATTTTAATTATTTGCTTTATTAACTTTAGAACTAAAGTCAAGAGAATTCTACCCATTATATGACATCTAAAAAGTTAGATGAGGTAAAGTTTAAATTAATTTTTTTCTCTTCTAAATTTGAAGTCGGGGCTGAAAAACTCCAGTTGTTTAAAAGTGAGACAATTATGCATTTTCGTTTGTTTCATTGTCATTTGTCGAGCATAATGAAGTCTACACATTTAATTAATTTGCAACCCGTTAACAAGATGAGCATAACTCATTAAAGTAAATATTGTGTAATGTTGAATCTGTGAGACCAAAATAAACGATTGAAAAAGGTTTTACTACGTTTACTTTGAACCCGTGGTACCGTGTAAAAATCAACGAGGTCGGTAAAATAAATATAAAAAAAATAAATATGGGAAGAAGAAATTCCAATGCATTTTCGAGATGGAGCTACTTGGCACTTGAATAGCTAATTAATTATTTATTTTTGTGTAGCTTCATTTTGGTTTTTAAATAAAAATCTTCATTCCGATTTTGGAGTCATATCTTTAGATTATATTCACATTATATTTTGCGTCCACTTGCTTAATTTATTGTTTATTAACAAACCTTCTCTTAATCCGTTTGAAATACTATCAAATCTAAATTAAAATTAAGTTAGGATGCTCCCAAATCCGAATACATTTCAACTATTCATCTCAATCATAAAATAAGCTATTTCTTCTGCGCCTTTTTCAAACAAGTCCATATTTTAGTTTCTTTATGTATAATAAAAGTTATAATATTATTTTTCAAAACACTGTGAATTTAAAAGTATTAGACAGTTATTTATTTTTTTCCAAAATAAAATATTCAAAAAAAAAGTTGACGACCAATAGCGTGTGTAGCTTCTCATGGAAGGCTTGGCTCTCTCTCTCTCTCTCTCCATCTTGTGTTCGTTGTTTTTCTTTTTCATCGTCACTGAAACTGCAGCCTCTGCAGAGGGAAAAAAAAAATTTCCCATTAAAGCAAGCAAAGCATACCAACAAAATGACGATAAGCATATACGACCACCAACTGCCGTACGACTCCCACAACAGGTACGACGTGACTTTCTTCGACAACCAGATCCGGACCGTCGTCACCACCGAGGAAGACCCCGTCGACGAATGGGTCTCCGACATCGAACGAGTCCACCGCAACAAGCTCCCCCGCCTCATCGTGGGGCTCGACTTGGAGTGGCGGCCCAGCTTCAGCCGGGTCCAGAATCCCGTGGCCATCATCCAGCTCTGCGTCGGCCGCCGGTGCCTGATATTCCAACTCATCCACGCCCAGACCATCCCTCGGTCCCTCGTCGGGTTTCTCTCGACGGAGTGCTACTCGTTCGTCGGGGTGGGCATCAAAAAAGATTTGGAAAAGCTGGAGGACTTCTATGGGATAACGGTCCAAGGGAATGTGGTGGAATTGGGACGGCTGGCTGGCGACAGAAAGGGGAGGACTGATTTGGTGAACGCGGGGTTGAAGAATTTGGCGCGCGAGGTTTTGGGGTTGGACTTTGAGAAGCCGAGAAGGGTGACGATGAGTCGCTGGGACAAACGTTGGCTTGATCCTGCTCAGGTTCAGTATGCTTGCATTGACTCTTTCGTTTCCTTTGAGCTTGGGAGGGTGCTTAGGGATTAGTTTCCACATCCGCCCTCGGTTCTCGTAATTGCCAATGCTACTCTTTTTTTTTTTCTTTTTTTTTTTGGGCTTTTAGTTGCAATGTGTTCGGATAACTTTACTTTGTTCATAATATCAATAGCTAGCCTTATGAGGCATGGAGTTAGTGGCCGGCTGCTTCTGCATTAGTTTTCAGATCTGGGTTTTGGTAATGGCAGCTTTTTTTGTTTGTCCTTTTTCAGATCACTACTTATACTTTGTCTTTGTTATGATGATATAAAGTGATTATTAATTGATTGTGTTAATTAAGCTACAATGTACGTAGTCAAGAGATTCTTATATAACGAGTAGGTCCAAAGAACTTTTTATGGTTGATATAACTCAAATCATTACTTATCTTAAAGTAATTATTTATTTATTTGATGGAATTTTATGGTTAATATAACTTAAATCATTACGTAAGGCATCCATGTATGTTAAGTTGGTGCTGTAGCCGCGCTTCAAAAATTGGGGCGTAGGGTTTAGGGTTATAGTCAGTCATTCACTGGCTTCTGTTTTCGATACATTATCAATTGTCTACGAACGAAGAATTGGTTCACTAGCAAAGGCAGATTCCATTTAATAATTCATGGGATCTTTATTAGTGTTTGCTGCAGTTTTACTTTTAATTTCGTAGCATCAGGATCGATGGTTTTTTTCTTATTTACATGCGAAACACTCATTCGTAATCAAAGTCGAATTATTTGTATTTGCTTTGATTATTTTACAGAGACGATTTTGCCCATTCATACGATATTTTACGTGCATGGGCCTGCTAAACCCGTCAGAATAATGCATGGGCCTTGAACCGGATAGTAAGAGTGAATATCAAATTGAAACAAAGAATTAAAACCGGGAAAGATATGATAGAAATATAATACCATTATTACAGTATAATGTTCAAGGTAAATTCTATTTCAATATACAATAACAACATCAAAAATAAAATCAATGAAATGTTAACGGAAGGATGGCATTTCGCCAATCTCTTTTCCATTTCATCACGTTCCTAATTATCTACATTCTCTAATCTTCTATATATATAGTCATTTGATCAAATAATGTACAGTTTCACCATACTTAATTAGATACATGCAATAGTATTCCCTTCATTCTCTTCTTAACTTGCCTCAGAACTCACATGAAGATCCCAACCTTTTCTTCAATTTCATGCTTTTTGTGCGCTCGATTACTTCAGGCAGAAGCACCTCAAACGTTTCCAAAAACATTTCCCACTCACCTTCATCCATGTCTCCAAAAGCTAAGCCTTCAGCTTCACAGTTGCAATTTCTCACTGAGAAACTCATGCTCCTTGTCATTGCATCTGCTGCTGCCTTGATCTCATCAACACGACTTCCGTTCTCTTTGATGGTCTGTTTCTCTGTTTTGTCGTCTTCGCTGCTGTTCTCTTCATATAATGGAGACATCGCAGCAGCCTCGTGTAGTCCGGGCAACGACCTTACTGTTGATAACCTTGGAAATTTAGATGGCTTGGACATGTTCTTAGTGGGGTTCTGCGAGCGCTGAGGAGGATCCAATACTTCATTGGAATCATCTTCACTTTCATTGTCAAATTTAAACATTTCAAACTCCTCTTCAGTTTCTTCACTTCTATCATTGCTCTCGCCATCATCATCTGACATATTCATCATACTTTCCTTAACTTTTGCACAGAGAGTCTCTAACACACTTAATTTTTCTTCTCCGCCGCAAAACTCTCTCGTCATCATTTCACCTATATCGCCCAGACAGAGCCCAGCTGCAGCAGTTTGCTTCAGGAAAATGGTGCAAAGCATGAGAACCCGGATGGAGGATTCCCTTAAAGTAGGAAGCTCGGTTCCTAAAATCTCCGCATCTCTGTATGGATCAAGATTGCATATGTACTCAAGTTCAGGCTCTGAGAAAGGTACTGAAGCTTGGGGCCAATGTAGCCACTCAAAATATGGATCATCCAGCCACTCAGGCAAGCAGAGACCGTGGTCTATGGGCACAAGCTCTGCTGCCTCACCGTGCCGGTCATGCTTCTTAACTAGTATATTCCCAGCATGCCGATCAAGATTTAAGATTCTTACATCAAAAATCCCAATGCGATGAATTGAAGCAACTGAGAAGCTAGAAGAACCCAATTCTCCAGAATCAAATTCATGTTCCACAAAACGTTGGAGTGAAGCAATCTTATAGGGTGCGGTTGAATTTGCTGCTGTATCATTAACATTGAACCCAACATCAGAAATTTTGACTAAAGCCGTTGGAGGAACACCAGCAAATCCATCGTGGTCAAGAAGATAAGCAGCCAATTCACGGATTCCAGTTTCACCTACACGAACTGAACGTTTCACGCCAGGTTGTCCCAGTATCAGACCTCCAAAGCCTTTTGGATTATTGAAGGCTAAAGGTTCTTCATCAATAGGCTTTGCCACGGCAATAACGTCACCATTCCGACCTGGTAGTAAGTAAGCACCGCCTAATCCACTTGACACTGGAATAGGTTTAACCCCAGAGGCTAAAGCTATGGCAACCTCAACAACAAGAGCACGTACTCGCGGGGCTCCTTTGCCACCAACAATTTCAATCCTCTGACTGGTGTCAAATTCATCCTCCACATTAGTGGCTAAGGAAAGGCAAGGAGTGGAGAAGCTTCGGTGAATGTTAGCAACATCAAATGCCTGTTTTAAGGAGTGAGCAAGATTGGTTTGGGTAAGTCCAAGAATGCTATAATCTAACTGAGTGAAGGATTGGAGTCTGCATCTCTGAGATCGGCTAAATTGTTTGAATCCATGATGTTGGTCAATGGCTACCGCCATCTCGAAGATTCTCATACAACTGAAAATGGTAGCTGCTCATGCCAAGTACAGTTCTTCTCAGGGGATTTTCTGATGGTCAGTCTTCCCCGAAATATGAACCATCACAAATCTGCAATTCCAAGTTAAGTTTCACAATTAGCTTCGGGTAAACAACAATCACATCTGAAGTTAATAAATCTTAATCAAGCAAGGCCTTATCTTCTAACATCTTCATCGAAGATTATATATATCTATGAAGGGAAAAGATTGTATGAACAGAAATGAAAAATTACCCGGTATTGGCATTCTAGCTTCGAAAGTGCTGAATTCATTTCCTTGAATTTTACTATGACCTATAACATGAGTTTAGCCATTTCTTGAATCAACCATCTATCTATATGTAAGACCAAAAACACAATTCGACAGATCAAAAAAAAAAAAAAACCAAAGAAATAGAAACAAACCACCACACACTATCATATCATTCCCTCGCTCCTCCGCTTATAAATCGCCAAAATTTCTGCGAAATAGCAACACCCCATCAAATACCAAACAATTAAATTTTAATCACACATAAAAACAGCAATCAAAATATAAGAAAATAAAAACCTCAAATGTGATTGATAATGGCATCAAAGAGAGAGAGAGAGAGGAAGGGAAATAGAGTACCCTGAACACTGATTAAGGCATTCAGGGAAGGAAGGGGAAGGAAGGGAAAATGGAGACCCAACAGCAACCCACAGATGCACTAACTCAACCTAAAGTCCCTTTGTCACCTCTTTCTCCTTTTTCCCCTTTCCTTATTCTTAAAATTCCGTTACTCTCTTGTGGGTCCCTTCAATTTCTCCCGCATTTTTCGTTAACTAACTTTTCCCCTTCTGTTATTATCTTTATCCACCAATTACATCTTGCCATTTCTGCTTACTTTCCTCCTTTTTCTGACTAACCGTCTACATCTATATCGTTATTGTTTTCTTTTCTCTATTTTGTTATGATAGTTGGTACCTCCTCTTTGTTACCGGGTTGACCGGCTCAGATCCGGTCTCCACGGCCGAAATTTCTTCTTCTTCATGTCCCCACATTTTATTTTCAGTTACATTTTAGAATTTAGACATGGAGTTTTGTTTTGTTTTTTTTTTTTAATTTTATACGGGGCATCTTTTATTATCATTGCAAAGTACAAAGTTACTAACATTAGAGATTCTCCTGATTACAGTCATTTGAGCTTCATATCAAACAATTGATGGTTACAAAAGAGTAACACCATTACTAGACCGTGATAATTTTGCAACATCTGTAAGTGATCATTAATTAGAATTAGAATTAGAATACAAATATATACACGTTCCATAAATGTAAGTGACAGTATGTATTAATATTCTTGAAGGAATTATTTAATAAAAAATTTAAAGGAAAATAGAATAGACAAAATCCCTTATTTTCGATTAAAATACAGTTTGATCCGAAAATTAACGTTTCAATTCGCGCAGATAGTGGGTATGGTCCAACTATGGCAATTTTGTGCGGGTACAAAGTACGGCCGACCTGAACACAACAGAACCAACCATAACATCTTTTACTTAACTGTGCTTGAACAGACATAACAGATTCTGCTGTTATTTTAACAAGATTAACTACCAGAAGATAGCTTTATTAATGACTTCATAAGTTATGTAAGTTGTGTTTGTGCATAAGTTATGTAAGTTGTGTTTGTGCTTTCATCTTATTTTTATTTTTAGTTTTGTAATTATTTGTGGCTTTTTACGGCTTGCAATTTTCATTATGCAGTAGGGAACTGAACTAATAGAGCTTATGAGTTATGGGCTCGGTAACACAATACAAATAATAGGTATATTTAACATGCCTTTTTCATTATATTAAAAAAAAAAAATCAAATGCCTCTTCATCTGGCATGAACGATGATTAACACCAGCCGTTATTCAAAATGCACCATTAATCTGTCCTCTAGCTTTTAACAATTACCGTAAATCTATTGGTGGCAATAACAAGAAAACTTGAATTGCTTATTTATTGGGCTCGTATAAAATTACATAAAGAAGATAAATAACTTCAGAATATGCCCGTAAATATTGCCATTTTAACGGAGGGGAAGTATAGGGCTGATTATGACTAGTGCTTCGTGCATAAGTCCATCCAATATCTAACCTCGTTCTACCAGGTTCGGCTAGACTATTTCTGGTCTCACAGCATCTGAAAACCTACACCACAGCAACGGTTCCCTTCTGTGGAACTCCACTTAGCGGCTTTGATATAGGGTTCTTTTCTCGGCTACTGGCAACCTGCTGCTTATCCCAAGTATTGGATGCTACTTCCTGACCCCCTGGAGGACATGACCTTCCACTCGCACAAACAAGATCTTTAACGGTCGTTTTCAGTTCTTTATCCTTCCGTAAAGACTCCAACGTGACATGTACACCTGTGTATAAAGCCACAATAAAAATCAGGATTCTTGATTACATGTCCAGCTTGACTTCAAACAATCAAATGCAAAGCCTACTTCGTTCATTAATTTTTTTCCATCAGAATGAAAGGGGAAAAGGAAGAAACATACGGTATCTCCAATAGTGTCTTGGATTCGTAGGATCATTGATTGTTTCCTCTGTAGCAGGGCGAGTGGTGTAATCTTCTTTTAGTGCTAACAAGTCCTGATTATCAGAGAAAATCACATTGTTTCAATGCATTTACAAATATGGTATGGTAACACGTATAGTTCTCAAAAACACATTGTTTCAAAGCAATTACAAATATGGTATGGTAACACGTATAGTCCTCAGACATGCAATTGGCTACTGCAGAACTAGAGAACATGCTAAGTTGCATTATCCAGTGTACTTCTGAAGGGCTATGGTTTTGAGGATAGACAAAACAAAAAGCTACCAAAATGTGTCAAAATACCTGAAGAGGGAAAATTGCCCACATTGATGGTGATTCAACGTGCTGCCTTAGAATGAAATGTATGATATCAGGGAGACATTGACTAGGTGGCAATGCATCAGAGCCCACCACATTCTTGAAAAATCGCCGTCTTCTTTCCTCATCTTCTTCCCACCAAGCACGAAGGGTGGAGCAATCATGGCAAGATGGAGCACACACCTAAATTGTAGAGATGATCACCAACATGAGTACGATGTAATAACTACAAGAAGACCCCCAAAATTCAAGTTGAGGTACTTTGGCAACCAAAGTGCAGTATTTTGAATCCATATATAAATAAGTAGGACTAAACTATGCTCTTACCCATGTTTTGACTTCTCAATGCCAGTAACAGTTAACTCATTAGTGATTTTATTACTGCAGGGATTCTTGTTAGAAGTTCAAAAGTATAACATCTATTTTGTAGTTGATTGTTGTTTGTTTTTACATGAAAATACTTTTTATCTACTTTTATACTTCTTATCTCTCCTGTTAGGTAATGACAACGTTCTTTACTGTTAAGGAGACATTACAAATGATATCATCAGTACAATATTAAAGAGCACAGTGAAAAAACTAAATCTCCAATGCAGACTTCAATGTCCAGAGATCTGAGCAGTGTACATGTAAAAGTAATATTGGATAGTCTTACCGTCATGTAGTTGTACTGAGAAGGAATACCAAACTCCAGTCCAGGTTCACTAGGCATGCGTTGAATGCGCAAACCTATTAACCCCAATTCTTCCATAACCTGCATGAAATCAACGAGTCAAAATGTGCCTCTGCTGAATATAAGCTTAAAATATAAAGATAAGAAAAACATATGCAGATTGGCTGGAAGAGATTGAGAAGTTTAATGAATATACAGGATGAACACAGGAAGGAATAAGCCCAAGATCTTCCCCACAAGCCATCATATCTGATGAGTTCAGGAGGGCAGGTAGCGTCTTCAAAGCATTTTCCCTCCAAAGATTTTCTTGCCGGTGGAAATAGTAATCATAGTACAACCGTTTCAATACATTTTTGCTGCACCACAAGGACGCTGGGTGAGGACATTATGATGGCAGCAAATAAGGTTTAGAAACAGGAAAATAGAAATAATATATTATCACTGAATAGAACTACAACGTGATTAATATCTCAACTACAGGTTCATTTCTGTTACTTTTTAATCAGTCTTTCAAGATTAGTTTTACAATTTAAGCAGTTAATTCAGAATTTACAGCACCAAATGCACCTGTGATCATCCAAATCCATAAAACTTGAGGTATCTTCGAGATTGAAACGAGGATAGAATTTTTTAGAATCCTCTGGATCTCTGATGAGAACTATATTCTGCAAGATAATTCAAAATATCAAAATCGAGAATTAAAACTAGTTGGAAACAGATATAATACCCAGAAAAAGGCAATGTACTCCATGTTAAACAATTAGAAGGTAGGTGGTATTTGTTTCAACTGGTAAGAACTCTTTGGGTGGTACAAAAAGATAGAGGTTCAAATCCCGGTTACAAAAAGGCTTTGAGGGATTTGGTTTTTATCTATGACCCATTTAGGAAAAGGAAAAAAATTTATTGGCACAGAATCTAGAAGTTAAAAAACACTATGATGTAATATGCTACCTGTATAAGATCAAAGAGATCACGGCGAGTCTTGTCTTCACTATCCAACAACATGGACTTCTCTGCACAAGTCTTCAACTTGGCTGCAATTTTTTTCTCTGTGTTGCAATCCTCGGTGAACTAGAATATCATTGAAGAAATGATAAAAAGAATTTAATGTTGTGCGTGCATAAAACTGCAGCAAATGTAAATAGATTGGAGGATCCAAAACTCCTATCTCTATCAAGACCACAAAAATTTGGAATTCACAGGAGTGTCATTGTTAAAGAGAAAACGGTTGTCACCTCATAACGGCCCTTTTGGAATTCACTAAGGAAATTTGCAGCAATATAAGTCCAAGAAGATCCAAACTTCTCCTGAACCAGAAATGAAAATGAAAATTAATAATTTACACTAGTAAATACATAAAGAACATCATAAGTCAAATGAAAAGGTATCACAGCCAACAAGGATTTTAAACAACCTGTAAATGCTCCAGCCGGATATATGGGCGCGTTAGGCGATCAAAGTCCCATATTCCCTCACGTTCAAGTTCTTCCTGCATTGTAAAAGCATTATTTTGGCATCCACAAATGAAGGAAAATAAGATAAATTAGTTTTCCTACTTCAATACTGGTCATCCTTTTCATTGTCTGAAATAACATTCCAAGAATTAAGAGGGTTAAATCAAAACAGTCTAACCCTTTTTATTAAATGGAATAACATTCATGACTTAAGAGGATTAAGCAAACCTGGCTTAGAGGGATAGATGGCCGAAATTTTCCTATTAGACCAGTCATAGCATGCTCAGGGAGTTCCCAAATTCTAAAGAAACCCAATATATGATCAATCCTGTAAGCTGTAAAGTACTTGGACATCTGCAATGAAAGCAAAGAAAAAACATGTACTAGAACTTTAGAACTCCACAAAGAAAAACTCTGGCAAATAAAGACAATAAAAAAATAGTGTGTTTGAATATAGTCAGAAGCACATCCCCCCTTTCCCCATAATTTTCATTTTTCAAATGATATATGGGTAAATGAAAAAGTAAATGGGGGAAAAACCTGTGTTAATCGAGCCCGCCACCAAGCATAGTTGTCTTTTGACATTTCCTCCCAGTTATAAGTGGGAAATCCCCAGTTCTGACCATTTTTATCAAAATAATCTGGAGGGGCTCCAGTAGATGTATTCATGCGAAATAAATTTGGATAGACCCAAGTGTCAACGCTGTTTCTGTCAACACCAATAGGTAGGTCTCCTTTCAAAACTACCCCTTTCTTTCTTGCATATTCTGCTGCTTCAGACAACTATAATTGCACTATATTACTAAAAAATATAACACATAAATAACACTTTCCTCAACGGTGAAAGCAATTAATACACAAGATAAAGGCTATAAACCAAATTTGCATACTTGTATGTGTAAATGGAACTGGACATAATAATGGAAGCGAATTATGTCATAGTGCAAGCTGTCTTCTGAGATTAGTTTCGCAAGCTGTAAGAAATGGAGGTTTGTTATTAAATTCTTCATTCAACTATGAATAATATGAAAGAACTCATCACCTTGTCTTTTGGCTTGATCAAAATAAAATAATACCTTATCCTTAGAATAATGAGAAAAGCGACCCCATTGACTGTGGTCTGATGTGTCAAAAAAGTCCCGCAGGAAACAGAATGCCGCGTAGGGTTTTAGCCAATCCTTTTAAAGATAAATAAAACATTAGGATCACACTGGCTTTGAAAAGATTGTGTAAATTAGATTTCTAAGAAGGAAATGAAAATGAAGAAGATAACATCTGAGACAAAGTTCATGGATCTTTTGCCATAATGTATAAAATCCAATCATGAATTTAGTCAAATTCTATTAAGACCTCATTCTCAGAAAAAAAATTCTGAAAGGCACTGGAATTTAATATCAAATCCTTCTCTTGGTTGAAAACTTTCCGGGCAATTGCAAGTTTAGTAGCCAGAGTTGCCTCATAATCAACATCCTGTAGATAACCAAACACAAATAAATTAATACGAATGCCAACTTCACATGGACAGGACAGATGCAGTCAGTAATATCAAAAAATCAGCATTCTGAGAGATTAAATTCAGATGTTATTTCCCTATCCTTGGTAGAGTTACTACCACTTAGATATTCATCCTTACTTCTATGAGATACTTCCAGAAATGATCTATTCTATAAGTTTTCCTAATATGCTGCTCTCAAGTCTTTCCTAAAAACCTTAGAGACTATCCATTATTAAGGATGTCTGCCAACTTTTTCCCCCCAAAAGCTCATATGAATCATAAAATGCATCAAAGCTACATATAGATGAATAAAAAAAATTAAAAAAAAAATCTTTCATCATGACTGAAAGGGTAACAACTAATTGTAGGAATAACCTTTTTGTCCAGTTGTACTTTTGCTTTCTCAATTTCTTTCTGCAACGAAAAGAAAAAAATGGTGGTCAATATTTAACTGTCAAACTAACAAACAAATGAGAAGATCAATTTTTGGAAGAATTGAAACAATCAGCATAAATTCAAGTCAAGGATATCAGTGGATAACATCAGTTACTCAGACAAAGAAATGAACAAGATAGAAAGACCACCTTGATGTCCTCTGGCATCTTTTCCGAAAGTGCCTGTACCCTCAGGTATAATGGATGCAATGCAAATACAGAAAGTGAGCTGCACGACGAATAATAAATGAAAACTCATCCACATTTGAATCGCAAAGACAAATGTTAATCTTCGTGATTTTGAAGTAACTGATAGCAATAACTAGTGGAATATGTAAGGTAAAGCAGGCATGTGACAAGAAAAGAAGCAACTGATTTAAATGATCCAGAAGTTCTTGTATTACCTGTAGGGATATGAATCCCACCACATCCGATTCACTGAGGTATCATTGATTGGCAGAAGCTGAACTAAATGAAACCCAGATTCCACAGCCCAGTCAACAAGTAACTTCAGGTCAAGAAACTCTCCAACTCCAAGATCTGCTTCTGACCTAACAGAGAACATTGGGACTGCTACACCAGCACCCCTCCAAGGCATTTCCTAATCAAACAAATTGAAAAATTAGGATGAACACTAATAGTCAAGAATAAAATGCAAGAATCAATTTTACTATTAGATTTGCTCAAGAGTTTACCCTCATCATGCCATCTGAAAGAAAAATATATCTTGGCTGATTGTTAGAGAAGTCAACATTCAAATTTCGATTGGCACCAGTTTCCAAAGAAATGTTTCCAGTCTTGCCAGATTTACAATACTTATACGTGGAATACAAGTTAAGGTGGACAGGGGAGGGGGGGGGGGGGAGAGAGGAGAGAGAGAGCATGACGTTATGATTTATGAAAACTGTATACCAAAGGTAGCATGTAATAAAACTTCAAAGTTCAGAGATGAAGACTCCCAAAAGGATATTTTATAGGAAAATCGCCCCTTTGTATTACGCAGTCAGCTTCCCAGACTGATTCACCAGCATAACTAAGTTTGAGCCCATTCTGAGGCTTCCACTGCCCCAACATTGAAGTGCTACCAATCACATATACCTGCATCAGGCAGACCTCATAATCATGAGTAAATCAGGAATGTCAATGAGATGAAAGTCAAAACGTAAAGGTAGTAAATAATAAGCAGATTTATAAAACCTATTGGTGGGTGAAGAGAAATTACCGATGTGTCTTCCTCTATGTTTGGAATGCAAATCTTGAAACGGACCAGGACTGAATCTGCTTGACATTAAAAAAAAAAACATAAATAACAAATTACTTGGCCAACATGCCAGTTCACAACTAGAATATTAAATCCAAAGGATTGTTAAAAGTTCATATTTGAGTGTAATTTACCTTCTTGTTCTAACTTATTCTGAATGAGTCCATCAGATCTCTCTATGTCCAAGCTAAAAGAACGGCGAAATATCACATTCTTGAAGGCACTTCTGAAAGGGAGAGCGTCACCACCGGTCTGGATTTGTTAACAATAAAAATTTTTGAGCGAAGCCAACAGCAATTTATACTTGGGTTGCATCAACTCATGTTATGATCACAATATCTAACAACAAATGCTGCAGCAATTCATTGGCAGTGTATAAAAGTAAAGCATTACTATAACAAAGTCTGAATGCAGATGTGACAATTCGTTAAGGTTTAAGTCATCAGAATATACTGCTGCCCCAGTTAGTTGGAAGGAAAAGTAAAATATATATATATATATATATATATATACACAAGACAAGACCTTGAGTATCTGCAACTTTTGAGTAAGCTTGAGTTAAGATTCCAATTTTCTTTATCCTTTCTTGTCAACTATTCAGCAACCAAAAAAAATACAAAACTGAAGAACCTATTAAACAAAGATTCCCAATATGTGGCCTTGCACAAGGTAGTCAGAAAATTGACAGATAAGATTCCCAAATGAATAAAATTCAAGCAAAACATCAAGGATCATCTACCATGTCAGAAAAAGTGAATACTAATTTATATGCACATCCATAGCTACAGAAACAAAAAGAGCCTCACCTGCCAAAGATCATGAAGCTCCACGACTTCACCATCCTTAATTGTCTCGTGTAACAGTAGTTTGCGCTTCTTTCCCATTTCCCATCTCAGTAAATTCTTTCTATCATCAACCACATAAT
Source organism: Citrus x clementina (assembly GCF_000493195.1). Classification (NCBI taxonomy): domain Eukaryota; kingdom Viridiplantae; phylum Streptophyta; class Magnoliopsida; order Sapindales; family Rutaceae; genus Citrus; species Citrus x clementina. The sequence continues at coordinate 21,768,425 of NW_006262139.1, read as the reverse complement.
AACTGTACTCACAAGAGAACCCGATCGGCACAGCAATACTTCCACTCCAAATGAGCTCATCGTCTTGATGAACAGGGCTCAGTAAGAAGCCCTTCTTCACATCCCATGAACCAAGCACTGGTTCAGACCCGCACACAAGCAGGCTCTGACCCCAGTGAGTATAATATGGTATCCTAAATTTCACAGTCAGCGATTTCACAGACATTGTTAACGGTTTCGAAGACTTAGTTCCAGAAAACAATCCCATATTTGCCATTTCTTCCAGAAGCGAACAAGATCAGCTGCAGTTTCTCAAAAACAAACAAAAACCAAGATTTAGTTGTTAGTATCCACGAAAATTGAATGAAATTATATCAAAATTAAATGCAACAAGAATATCCCGGATTGACATTTGGACTCCCTTTGGTTGAATGAAAACAAGAAAGAGGGTAAAAATATCAAAAACTTTTATATCGGTTTGGTTTTGGTTGTGATTGTGTAATAAGCTTCAAAAGGCTCAAACTTACATACCCAGATAATAAAAGATTGAGAAAAAAATTCACAGAATTGAAACAAAGTTATAACTTTTAGAGACAGCTAGACACGACCCAGCTAAATTTTATCAACTACCTAGCTGAAAAAAAGCAATATACAATGAAATACAGAGACCCAAAAGAGATATGAAATGGTAGAGTAGTAGTAGTAACCTTTACTCGAACCAGCAGCAATAAATGCTCGTGAGGTTTAGTAAAGAAAAATGGTTTTATCGCTTTTGTTTTACAGATATTTTATGAAAATTGAATGGAGAAAAAATGAGAAAGATAAAGAGGCAACAACAACAACAACAACAAAAATCATGGAAATTATTATTATGATTTTTTTTTCGAGTAGGTACTTTGGGTGATGGAAAGGAAGTGGCCTTTTAGAACGCTGCTTTCACGGGAAAGTGATTAAGCGACACACTCACGCTGACAATTGGCTGCGTCATGCAGTCTTCCTCCAAGCTCGTGTCTAAAATCTACCTTTGAATAGCAACTACCCAAATATTCATTATTTCTTTTTCTTTTTTTTTTAATTCTCAAATTGCGTTAAGTTACAATTATTGCCGAATATTTAATTTTATCTAAAGATAATATTTTAGTTGCTTTAAAAGAAAAAATCTTGCTTTTTCAGGCAAAGACCAAGCACGTAATATTCATTGTGAATCTCATAAGGTGTCGTGCACAAATGCACATTTCTGAAAAATGTCGCGTAGTACTGAGACAAAGGCAGGGGCAAAATGGGCCATGTGGGGGAGAGACCGGTCCGTAATTAATGAAAATTAAGGACGGGACAATGGAGGCCCAAAACAAATATATAGCGTTTTGTAGTCCATAACATTTTCAATTGGGTCAACAAAGATTGCTACAGACACCCAGTATATTATCTATCATCAGAACTCCGAATACTTAACATTTCATATTTATCTAATTTAATTGAGTAGTGCTGTGCTACTCTATTCAACCCCCGGCCTCTCTCTCTCTCTCTCTCTCTCTCTCTCAGTTCTAATAATCCCCCAAAACTGGGCAGATCTGAGATATATATAGTGCGTTCATGCCATCTAATGACATTTTTACTTTAAACACAACCCAATAATATGTAACGTAGACACAAATAAACATATATATATATATATGTTCCGATTTGCTATTCTGTTTAGTAAAACAGAGGCTCCGATGATGACAATATAGTTTTGTTGTAGCTCATATTCAATGAACATATGCAAAAATGAATTGATCCCTTTGTACCTAATCATCCACCGTGTTATGTAAATTAATTTTTATTTTAAAAATATTAAAGAGCAAGGGCTTCGCTATTCACATCTATGTTACCCTTCGTTTTCATTTACTTATATTTATGTTATAGTAGTACTAATATTATGATAAAAAATGGACTTATACACTAACTAATAAATTTGTCGAGACCAGTCTTAATCAGTACAATAATGACAAACACAACTCATATCAACCTATAAACAATGTGTTATGGTTTTACAAATATGACACATCTTTTTATTATTAGTTATGTGAGAATGTTGAAGGAATTATGTTAAACATCAAAAAGAAAATATTTGACTACCTAATCTCATTAACTTATCGAATTGTCCTAATAAGCTTTTGAAATTTATTGTAGACCTCCCTTTCTAATTGTTGGAGACTTAAGTTACACTTCTCTCAAAACAAGTAAAACTTCATAAATACAATCAAAGTTTTTATTTCTTCTGAACAAAATAGTTTATAAATGCTGGTTAGTGTGAATGTTGGGGGGTAAATCCTTTAATAAACTTTCGTTACCTTTTAATGTTATCAAACTACAGGCATATTATTAATTGAAATGAATTTTGGTCAGGATGTTATTATTTGCATTAAGGTAAAAAATTCATGGCAAACTTTGTCCCGGAAAATTTGAGCAATTATCTTGTGTTAGTTATTCAAATCAATGTGAATGAAAATTAAATACATAAATACAAATTCAAAATTATTTATGCATATTTATTTATAAATTAATATTATATTGTCTGTTAAGTATGTTAATTATTTTTTAAAAATTAATTTAATTATAGTTATACCTTAGAATTTTTAATTCACATATATTATTTCAAACATTAAGTAGTTTAATTTTGTGTTCAAAAGAACATATTTAAAAAAAAAAAAAACTTGTGCTCAAAAGTCAAACAAAAAGTTTAATAAATTTATCCGAAGGCCCAGTGCAGCTCGAACGTTTCAAGAGTGGTGCTATTAGCACCCTCTAAAGTCCTCATATAACCCTTTTCTAAAAGCACCCACATATATAAAATATAATTAAATGTACTTTAAGTGGTGAAAAATCTTTACCTTGATGTCATAAATACCCCTTAATTCACTCATTCTCAATAACGCTCCATATTAAGGTGTCTCGTTCTCATTTTGGAGGAAAATTTGTTTAAAATCATGATCATTACTTTGCATAACAATCAATCCAATGGTCTTTTACCGAATAAATGTTGAATATAATAACATTAGGTTGTTTAATCATTCAATTTATTTCTTAAAAATAAAATTAAAAGAATTTATTTCTCGCTAATAATTTGATATAGCGATACATGTAATAACAAATGATGGTAGAGAAGAATTCGCACTCAATCAATAGCCACAAGAAAAAGAGCAAAACAGAGGTAAAACCTAGAAGCTAACATGATTTATTGAGTTTGGTTTGGAAGACATGAATTTACCTTTTATATATCTAATTATTGTTATTTTAATTAGTCTTCAATATTACAACTTAAAAATAAAGTTCGCGTTGTATTTATTTACATTCTACTTGACAGCTCCTAATATAATTAGAAGATTGATTATTCCAGCAATGTTGTCAAATTCTTGGGTGATTATTTTATAAAAATATAGTGAACTTATTAGAAAATGAAAAAGAAGCCTCTTTAAACGGGCATTACTCGGAATGGGGTGGGGAGTATTTATGAGAACTTGAATTATTTGTTTGTTTAATGGGATAATTTTTCAGGAAAGGGAGTTTTGCGAGGGATTTGAAGGCATGACAATAGTCCAATTCATGTTTGGAAAACAGGCCCAGACTTAATCCATGATAACAGGCCTGACCCAGACTTGTTTGAAATTTTTTAGTTGGGCTTCTAGCATTATTACTACGCTTCGGTCTTTCTCTGCCGGTGTCAAGCTTATGGCAACTAAAACGCATCACCCGAAATAATTAAATACACGCTGTCTCGTAATAAGAACACAATGGTCAATGAGACCCTTTGCCCCAAAAAAATTTTTGATGGCACGAGTTTGATACTTTGGTTGTAAACCCCTATTCTAGATACTATTACGACACAAATATATTTATTTTCACTCTATAATAGGCATTATGTAGAGCAGTCTTAATTTTATTTTTTATTGTAAAATATCAACGTAAAATTCCAAACCAATTTTGAGATGTTAGCCTTTCAAACTAAAATTAAAATCTCATACTATATGTATATATACATATATTCATCAGTATCACTTTATATTGAACAATATTTTTGTGGATTTCGGTTTCACAAGAATATTCTTGTTTCCATAATTTGTTAATAGATAATGTCGGTAATGCTAAAATTATTTTTATAAATACCGAAATTCATTCTTATTTTAATAAGGAGTGAAAACAAAAACCTACTACCGCCTTTAATACTTCGATCAATTCGGTTTGGTTCACCCATTCACCCCGTCCTTTTTAAACACGTAACTTGTTTCCGGAAAACCCGAACCGTTCAGGCTTTGTCCCCGTTAAAATTGTGAACCCACAGTTGCCACTTTCTTTCTTTCTCTCCCCCTTCTCCCCCTCTCCCCCTCCAACGTTCCGTATTATAAACAAAATTCTCCGTAGTTATAACCCAAAAAAAAAAAAAAAATGTATTGCTTCAGCTTTTATAGGGTTCCTCTCTGATTATAACTTTGCATTATTTTTCTTTTTTTCTTTGCGTTTGATTTTGCGCTGAATCTAATCGTCTATCGGGAATGGGAAAGCACGTAGTTTCTGATGAAGAAGGTGACCCCTCAGGAAACCCTAATTTTTTTGTCAAAACTATTTTCATCAGTAAAATCCCTTAAGCGTTTCATATTATCTGAATTTTTTGCCTTTTTTTTGGTTCAGATGAGGTGTACGGGGGTGAGGAAGAGCGAGAACCAGTTGACGGAGATGCTGTTGAGGAGCGAGATGAAGACGAGGAGGATGAGGATGACGGTAAGAGCTTTGGGTTTTGGGTTAAATTTTGACGTTTTGAAAGTTTTTGGGCTTTTTGTTTTTGTTCTTACCGGATTTTGGACTTCTAGGTAGGGAGGGGATTATTTCCTCATCTTCAAGTTACTTTGAATTGAATTTTCTTGTTTTGGTTGTTGTGTCACTGAAACTAATTTTTAGTGTGTTAAGGGTTTCATCTTGGTCCATTTTTCAATTTGGTATGTTTATATATGATTTCACTCTTGTTTCTGCAGAGGAAGGGCAGGATGAATATGAGAAGGACGGATTCATTGTAGATGATGTTGAAGAAGAGGAGGAAGAAGAAGAAGAAAGGGCAGACAGTGATGAGGAGAGACAGAAGAAGAAGAAGAAAAGGAAGAAAAAGTGAGTTTTGCCCCACATGAACCTTAAGTCCTTAAGTCTGTGATTTAGTGCTTTTGGCAGTTTTGGGAATTGCATGAAAACATATTCAAAAGTTTGAGCCGTAGGGTTTTTGACCAGGAATTTAATGTGGTGTTAATCTATTATAATTAAGCAAGCAAGTTTATGGCTTTTCTTTTAACACAAATTTAATAAAAGTGAGTTTCAATTCTAATAGTGCTGTTTCTTTGTTCTTAGGGAAGCTGAGGATGTCCTTGACGAGGATGACTATGAGCTCCTCCGTGACAACAATATTAATTACCGTCCAAAGGTTTGTGAGATTTCCTTTTTTGACCATGGTGTTGTTGTCATACAATGCCTTAATTATATACTCTTTGTTTTCCTGAGGCGTCTTTTTCTATTACTACAGGAGAGCAAAAAGTTTAAGCGGTTGAAAAAAGCCCGGAGGGATACAGATGAGGATCGATATGGATTTTCTGATGAGGAGTTTGATGGCAGCGGTAAGGGTGGACGAACTGCTGAGGAGAAGCTTAAACGTAGTTTATTTGGTGATGATGAAGGTAATACCTTTGAAATTCTTCCCAGATTATGAAGGTTTGCTTTAGCCTGTTAGAAATTGATTTCAAACTGTGATATTGTAGGAGCTCCACTTGAGGACATTGCAGAAGAAGAGGAGCCGGTAGAAGAGGAAGAAGAGGATGGTGACATTGGTGAAGAAGATGAGATGGCTGACTTTATTGTTGACGAAGAAGAAGTGGATGAGCATGGAGCTCCTGTGAGGTATATTCCATGTCATGAATGTGTCTGTTGTCTTTTATGTGTTGGAATTCCCACTCATAAATAACTTACTCATTGCGTAGAAGGAAAAAGTTGAAGAAAAAGAAAAATCGGCAGGCACCTGGAATTTCGTCTTCGGCCTTGCAGGAAGCACATGATATTTTTGGTGATGTGGAGGAGCTTCTTCAGCTTCGCAAGCAAGGTTTAGAATCAAGCGAATGGAGGGAAAGGAGACTTGAAGATGAATTTGAACCAATCATTTTGGCTGAAAAGTATATGACAGAGAAGGATGACCAGATTAAGATGACTGATGTTCCAGAAAGAATGCAGGTGAATGTACATTTAAGTTTCCCTCTTTTTGATTTCCTTTCACCTTAATACAAGCATGACTGAATTAATATTATTCTGTCTTGGCAGATCTCTGAGGAAAGCACTGGCAGTCCCCCTACGGATGGTGAGAGTATAGTAGATGAGAGCACTTGGATATATAATCAGCTTCTTAGTGGTACCTTGCCTTTGTTTGGTCAGAGAGGTGCTGGGTCGCCTAAAGAAGGGCATGATCTTTCTATAAGTAGGGATGACATCATGAGATTTTTGGACCTATTGCACTTGCAGAAGTTAGATGTTAGTATTCTCTACTATGCAGTGATGAACCTTTCTTATTTTTAATTTTGTATTTATTTTACCATGCTAATGTTTTCTGTTGCTTTTAGATCCCCTTTATTGCTATGTATCGAAAGGAGGAATGCTTGAGCCTTTTGAAAGATCTTGAGCAAAATGAAGTTAATAATGATAACAATGATGACTTTGAGAGAACACCTACGATGAAATGGCATAAGGTAAATTTCCTTGTCTTGGATCAATTAAAAACTTGGGATGTGCTGAAAAGTTTTGTGAATTAAGGAAAAAATGTAAATTTAGATAACAACAGCTAATTTGCTTCTCTTTAGGTTCTCTGGGCAATCCATGATTTAGACAAAAAGTGGTTGCTTCTTCAGAAGCGAAAGAGTGCTCTTCAATCATATTATAAGAAGCGTTATGAAGAAGAGTCGCGCCGGATATATGATGAAACAAGGCTAGCTTTAAATCAACAACTTTTTGATTCGATTTCTAAGTCTCTCGAGGCTGCAGAAACGGAAAGAGAGGTGGATGATGTTGACTTAAAGTTTAATTTGCATTTCCCTCCGGGTGAGGTTGGTGTTGACGAAGGTCAGTATAAGAGGCCTAAGAGAAGCACAAAATATAGTAGTTGCAGTAAAGCTGGTCTGTGGGAGGTTGCGAGCAAGTTTGGTTACAGCTCAGAGCAACTTGGATTGCAGTTATCCTTAGAAAAGATGGTAAGCCTGCTTTGCTTCTTGCTGTTTTGTTGAACAAGGGAATAATATTCTTTCTTTTGTTGACTTTAGGGTGATGAATTGGAGGATCCTAAGGAAACACCTGAGGAGATGGCTTCAAACTTCAAATGTGCAATGTTTAATTCTTCTCAAGCTGTTCTTCAAGGGGCTAGGCACATGGTATGCCTTCTTGATTTTCTTTTTGGTCATATTTGTGAGATCAATAGTTTCGCATTGTGGTTTGTGATTATCTGGTCATTTTCTGATTTTCTGCAAATTATTGTTGACTATTTCAGGCTGCTGTCGAAATAAGCTGTGAGCCGTGTGTCAGGAAATACGTTCGTAGTATTTTTATGGATAATGCTGTGGTGTCAACATGTCCAACTCCTGATGGAGATTCAGCAATTGATTCTTTCCATCAGTTTGCAGGGGTGAAATGGCTGCGAGAAAAACCCTTGAGAAAATTTGAGGATGCACAATGGCTCTAATCCAGAAGGCTGAAGAGGAGAAACTTCTCCAAGTGACTATTAAGTTGCCTGAAGATTTTTTTAACAAGTTGTTTAGTGACTGCAAGGAGCATTATCTTAGTGATGGTGTCAGCAAATCTGCTCAATTATGGAATGATCAGAGAGAATTGATTCTGAAGGATGCTCTTGATAATTTTCTTTTGCCTTCAATGGTGAAAGAAGCAAGATCATTGATGAGTAGTAGAGCTAAAAGCTGGTTACTCATGGAATATGGAAAAGCCTTGTGGAATAAAGTTTCTGTAGGTCCTTACCAACGTAAGGATAATGATATTACACCAGATGAGGAAGCTGCTCCAAGAGTATTGGCTTGCTGTTGGGGCCCTGGAAAACCAGAAACCACTTTCGTTATGTTGGATTCGTCAGGGGAGGTGGTAGATGTGCTTTTTACTGGATGTCTCACTTTACGGTCTCAAAATGTACGTGATCAGCAGAGTAAGAAAAATGACCAGGAACGTCTATTGAAGTTTATGATGGACCATCAACCTCATGTTGTTGTCCTAGGAGCTGTGAACTTGTCTTGCACCTCACTGAAAGATGATATTTATGAGGTAAGCATTGAGTTCTATCCTCGTGATGTCTGAACTCTCACTGGGTCTGTTGGTTTTCTTTGCGATGTTATGTCTTATCCTGTTCATGGAACTTGATGCCTACAAATGTTCCATTGAATATTATAATACTCGAAAATGCAATTAGTTCAATGTTGTGGTAGATCGGTGGTTCTAGTTGGGTGAAGTATCTTTTAGACATTGTAAGGTCACAGTCACGTATCTCAGATTATTTTTGTGTTTTTTTTTCTTGTGTTGGTGGGAGGATGTTGAAAAATATCAATTTTTTAATAGTTTGCTTATTTATTTCACTCTTCTTTTTATCAGATCATTTTCAAGATGGTGGAGGAACATCCAAGAGATGTTGGGCATGAGATGGATGAGTTAAGCATTGTATATGGGGATGAATCTTTGCCACGCCTTTATGAAAATTCTCGAATTTCATCTGACCAGCTACCTGGGCAGAAAGGTTTGTTTGTTTCTGTCCTCAATTCTGTATGCTTTTCAAGGTCTCTTTTAATTGACACTGCTTTCCCTTGTGTTGTCAGGCAATGTTAAGCGTGCTGTTGCGCTTGGGCGTTATCTGCAAAATCCGTTGGCAATGGTTGCAACATTATGTGGACCTGGGAGGGAGATCTTGTCTTGGAAGCTTTGTCCCTTGGAGAATTTTCTCACTCCAGATGAGAAGTATGGAATGATTGAACAGGTTATGGTGGATGTTACGAACCAGGTTGGTTTGGACATTAATTTGGCTATACACCGTGAATGGCAATTTGCTCCTTTGCAATTCATATCTGGCCTTGGCCCCAGAAAGGCAGCATCTTTACAGAGATCCCTAGTGAGAGCTGGAGCAATTTTTACTCGTAAGGACTTTGTAACTGCTCACGGGCTTGGCAAAAAGGTGTTTGTGAATGCAGTTGGCTTTCTGCGTGTTCGGAGGAGCGGGCAGGCTGCTAGCAGCAGTCAGTTCATTGACTTGTTGGATGATACAAGAATACATCCAGAATCTTATGGTCTTGCGCAAGAGTTGGCCAAGGAGGTATATAATAGGGACATTGAAGGTGACCTGAATGATGATGAAGATGCATTGGAGATGGCTATAGAACATGTGAGAGACCGGCCTGATTTATTGAAAACCTATCTTCTGGACAGACACATTAAAGAGAAAAAGCGTGAGAATAAGAGAGAGACATTGTATCTTATAAGAAGGGAACTAATACATGGTTTCCAGGATTGGCGCAATCAATATAAAGAACCAAGTCAGGATGAGGAGTTTTATATGATTTCTGGTGAAACTGAAGATACGCTTGCTGAAGGGAGGGTTGTGCAAGCCACGGTCCGCAGGGTGCAAGGTCAAAGAGCAATATGTGTACTTGAATCAGGATTGGCAGGAATGCTTATGAAGGAAGACTATTCAGATGATTGGAGGGATTCTGAGTTGTCTGACAAGCTTCATGAAGGTGACATTCTCACCTGCAAGATTAAATCAATTCAGAAGAACAGGTACCAGGTGTTCTTGGTTTGTAGGGAGAGCGAGATGAGAAATAACCGGTACCAACATTGTCAAAACCTTGATCCTTACTACCATGAAGAGAGGAGCAGTCGTCAAAGTGAGCAAGAAAAAGCTCGCAAAGAGAAGGAGCTCGCAAAGAAACATTTTAAGGAGCGGCTGATTGTTCATCCCTGCTTCCAGAATGTAACAGCCGATGAAGCAATGAAGGTGCGATGTTGATCATGCCATGACCTATATTTTGAATTTTGTTCTATTGTGGTGCATGAGTTGAATCCAAAGTTTTTTCACTGGTAATGCAATTCTTTTTGTAGTACAAAATATAAAGATTTAATATTTGCTCTATTCACTATGAAGCTGCTTCATAAATTTACTGTCAAATATGGCTTTAGGTATGTGTTGTCTGTCGTGTGGGGATTTTTGGCTGAATGTGTTCATATGTGTTTTGCATATTTGTATACCTTTTATAAAAGTTTTTGTTCGACTAGGAGAAACAATTATTTGTTGAATGAGATACCATGAGAGCCTGGGGGCCTCTCTGGAAACAGAAACTCTTAAGATCCTTGAGGAGATTAAACCCATGATCTGTAGGAATTAAAATGCCAAAAGGGGCTTTGGACACAGCAATTGTCAAAATATGCAGATGTGAGGACCTGATTATGTATGAGTGTTCCCCGCACCCCCCCCCCCCCCCCCCCCCCCCCACGCTCCCACACACACACACACACACACACACACTGAGTTTGTTTGTGTATCATGCTGAATGTATCTTATATTTGTTTAGATGTAAAAGAAACTTTAGAAAGTGAATAAATTGCTCATGCAAGTCTGTGAAAAGGGTTCATGACGCCCTCAAATATATTTAAGCCAGTCAAGTTCCGTCAATCTGTAATTATCAGTGTGTGTGTTTTTTCCCCTTCTGTGAACACCAGTTTGAGTGTCCTGGACCTGGATGGGATTGTTAAATTTTTAGAGAGGATATCTTCTCCACATCTTTACAGACGCTTCAATACCACAATGATGTTGGTCTTTCATGCATTTCATTAAGATTAAGAGGGGAATGCTCTCTGAGCTTGGTTTTCATATTTTTCTTTTATTAAATTTCTCAACACGTTTTAACTCTCTTTTGTTGTGTTGAACAGTTATTATCTGCCAAGGAACCTGGTGAAAGTATCATCCGTCCTAGTTCTCGTGGACCTTCTTATTTAACTTTAACCCTCAAAGTTTATGACGGAGTGTATGCCCACAAAGACATAATTGAAGGAGGAAAGGATCATAAGGACATCAAAAGCTTGGTTGGTATTGGGAAAACATTGAAAATTGGGGAGGACACTTTTGAGGACTTGGATGAGGTCAGTCATGCTTCTTTTTTGAATATCTATTTGATGGTTGCTCTGTTTTTGGTGGTCATTGCTAGAGTAACTAATAAAAATAGATGAGAGGTATTTGGAGTTAACACTACATATTAGATAATTTGTTTATTGCGGAATGATTAAATCTGCTAAAGGATTTAGTAGTGATGGCTGAAACAAGCCACATATTTGATTGGAATGGAATGCAATTTCTACGTGTGGGTATGCGAATGTGCCTTTTGATATCTGAAGTTCACAAATGAAGTGAAAGCTGATATACCTGCTTCCATTTCCTATTGAATGTAGGTAGTGGATCGATATATTGATCCCTTAGTGTCCCACCTTAAGGCAATGCTTAGCTACCGCAAGTTCAGGAAAGGCTCTAAAGCAGAGGTTGATGAGCTTCTAAGGATTGAGAAAGCAGAGTTTCCCACAAGGATAGTTTATGGTTTTGGCATTTCCCATGAACATCCGGGTACATTCATTCTAACATATATACGAAGCACAAATCCCCACCATGAGTATATTGGCCTGTATCCCAAGGGATTTAAGTTTCGGAAAAGGATGTTTGAGGACATTGATCGGCTTGTGGCATACTTTCAGAGGCATATTGATGATCCTCAGGGTGACTCAGCACCATCAATCAGATCAGTTGCTGCTATGGTGCCAATGAGAAGCCCTGCGAATGGGGGCTCTACAGCATCTGCGGGTAGTGGCTGGGGCGGTTCAACAAATGAAGGCGGCTGGAATAGAGATCGATCTTCTACTCCAGGTTCAAGAACAGGTAACGTGCTCATTTAAACTTAAGATATGCAATTAGTAATGAATAATGACTGCTCTTGTGATGGTGTATAATTTAATTTGTTTGATATAAGACATGAAACAGCTCTGCCTAGGGAGTTCAAACACATCTATAATGTCTCAAAACTCTGAAATCATCTCTTTTTAGATTGTTTTCTACTTGTGCTTACCATTTCGAACTTACCGATTGCTTTGTCTTGGATTAATAGGCCGAAATGATTACAGAAATGGTGGTGGTCGAGATGGGCATCCAAGTGGACTACCCCGGCCATATGGGGGACGTGGACGTGGTCGAGGTTCATATAACAGCAACAGAGGAAATAGCTCTAACAGTGAGAGGCAGGATTCTAGCTATGATACTCCTAAATGGGATTCGGCTAACAAGTCAGGGGATGATAGTTGGGGCAATTTTCCAGGTGCCAAAGCTCAAAATCCAGCAGGCAGGGAAGCTTTCCCAGGTGGTTGGGGCAGTAGTGGAGGTGGTGGCAGCAGTGGTTGGGGTGGAGCCAGTGATGGTGACAATGGTGGGTGGGGACATTCAAGTGGTGGTGCTGACAAAGATTCAGGGTGGGGAGGTGGTGCTTCCAAGAGAAGTTCTGACGGTGGGTGGTAAACCCTTTGAAAACAGTGTCAGTTTCCAGCTCCAAGCTGGTAATGGAGTTTAGAGCTTTAGTTTTAGGTCTTTGGTGAAAGCGGCCGAACGGTTGACTTACCTTCACCGTTTTAATCTTTTCTACCCTGGATGATGGAATAACCGCCTTTAGAATTTTTTTTCTTCTTTTTTAAACTGCTGCGCGGGTCTAATGGCGTTGCTATATTAGCCTTTGCATGTAATGTTATCATCACAGAAGCGCGCCTTTCTTTCTCGCCCTATTGGAAATTCAATTTCGAAAACGGTACGCGTAAATCTGCCGTTACCGCGCCACCATCCGCTTAACCATTGCTGGTATTTGGGGCCGGCCCACGTAAAATATATAATTATATAACAACATTTCTTTGCTCTAAATTTATTTATCTGAAAAATGCGTCTGATTCAATCTGAATTTGCTTAAATTGGTTTCCATGTTAAGGATGACATCAATTAGCACCCCTCGAAATTCTTATTAAAATTCCTTTTTTAATTATATCTCATTTAATGCCAAAAATATTTTTTTTAAATAAATATGAATTTTTCAGTTTTTAATAATTTTCTTGCTCTTTCATTCTTAATATTTATATTTTTTTCTTTAAACTTTTTTTCCATTTAATTTCTAAAGGAAAAAATTTAAAAGAAAAAAACAAGAACATTATACTTAGAAAATAATGCATATATTATGGGTCTAATATGATTCTATTCTACTTATAAATTTTGGATTCAGCAATTAGTTTGAGAATTCTTAAAAAATTATTTGTAATGAGATAAATTTTACTTAATTTATTTTTCATTGTGTTGTTATCTTAATTAAGTTGTTATGTTTAATTACAAAATTTTATTTTGGCTTAGAAGATTACTTCTTAAATTCATATTATTTTTATGATAATAAAAAAAATTATATTGTGTAAAGAAAATAAAATTGAAGAGAAAAAGAAAATATAAATGGTTTAATTCTATTTATATTTGTTCTTAAATGTAATTGTAATATAATAGGGGTTTTATGAGATTAATGAAGGGGTGCCAATAGCCCAACTCTTATTATTATTATATGTTTACATTTTGGTTCGAAGTCAGACATTTTCATGATTCATCTCAAAAAATTAGGGGGGAAAAAAAATGAAACCGGAAGCTTTAGGAAATGGTTTTAAATGATCATATCGTGAGATAATATTTAAAATTTTCTTTAAAAGAGAGAGAGATTATGGATGGAAAAAATCTCCATGGGGACGGGTACCCTCAGGGATTTTCCCCATTCGGGGAGGGTATGGGGATAATTTCATACCTAATTTCTTATTCGGGGAAGGGACATGGAAATTTTTTTACCCAATTTCTTATTCGAGGAGGAGACGGGGATGAGGCGGAATCCCCATCCCCTACCCATTTCCCCATTTTAATTTTTAATTTAATTTTTATTTTTTAAAATTACTAGTAAATAAATAATAAAATTTGAATTATAAAATTATAAGTATTGGTAAAAATAAAAAATATCAAAATATTTATATTATTAAACTTTTAGGCCTAATTAACTAATTAAAGTCTTAAATTTTTATTTAGGACATTAAAAAGACCGGACAGATTCTATTAGCTCAAAACTTTTGTTTTAATTTTAATATTCATTAAATATTTTAAACTTAAATCTATTTTTTATTTATCTTAAATCTATTTTTTTTATTTATTTTTATATGTTATAATTGCCCACAATAAATCACAATTTTAATATCTAATCTAATATGATATTTGCTCTTGATTTGCTTTGACTTAACTATTGTGTTGTAAAAGGAATAGTCTACATTTATAAAGTGTCCACTCCACCATTGAAAAGTTAATTTTGAATCTAAATTTGATTTTATTTGTAACAATTTTGTATTAGGCTATTAATTTGTTCATGATAGTTTGTATCATTTGCATGCTGCGTTACTTACTAATTTAATGTATGTGACTTTTGTAACGGATATTATTGTAAGATATATTTCAAACTTTACTTTTATTTGAATTTTTTATTTTAATATGATTAACTCAAAATTTAAAACAAAAAAATGTATTAGTTATTCGGGGATCGGGGACCCTCAGAGATCCCCTATTATTATTCAGGAAGGGAATGTAAATTCTCTTAAATAATTTTGACGGGAATATGGAGAGGACGGTGACATACGAAAAATATCGGGGATATGTACGGAGAAATTGGTCCCTTCTCCTCCCCTCTCCATTGCCATCCCTAAGAGAGATAGTTCAGACATTATTGAAAATAATGTTTTATCGCCAGATGTTTTATATTTCCCCACACGTTTGGTATGGTCCCATGTTCAAACTCCCATGTATTATGTTAAGTTCATATCTCACATAAATTGCAGTATGTCCATGATATTTTAAATCCACCTCACTATTTGATGAGGTATATGTAATTATGTATCATCGGCTCAGCTATATTTAAGATTGAAGTGATTAATTTTGCGTCAAAGATTCTAGTATCTTCTGTGGCAGCAACTTTTGCGGTAGTGACAGTTAATGTGCATGGTTATGACTTATGCGCGTGACACTCAGAAAAATATTAAAACCTATGCATTTGAGGTAATGTTTAGCTTTTTAAACCTTGCATCATTTTTTTTAAATATAAATTTAAACATTTAGTTTCCTAACGTTTCAAGTAAACTAAAGCCCAGCTTTAGTCATATATAGTTTCTACCAGCGGTAGTGCTATATGCACATGAACAAGTTGAAGATACAGTCAGTAGAGAAATTTCAAGTACTATACATAAAATAAAAATGTTCTAACTCTTCTTTAAGTATCCAGACATCTATTCCCTAATCATTTAAAATCAAAACTGAAACGATAACTATAAGATGATATAAATATTTTAATTCCTCTTTAATTATGCCACTTGTTAGCAATAAATACTGCGTTTATTTGTCAGTAATCGGAATGGTCTAGAATCGGAATAAACTTGAATCGGAATAGGGAATGACAATTAGAATAAATTATTTACTTAAGCTATAAAAATCATAATCGGACTTAACTGAATTGTTTTAAATTATTAAAATACCCTTAATTAATTATAATAATAACTATTATTATCATTGTTGTTGTTGTTATATTAATTAATTATATTTCTTTTTTTATCATAATAATAATATTGTTAATTGTTCTTATTATTATTATTATTATTATTATTATTATTACTATTATTATTAATTATTGTTAATATATTGATTAATTATATTCATATGTTCTTAGTGTATTAATTAATTATAATTTATCATTAATAATAATAATAAAATTAATAATAATCAAAATAAAAGATCATCATTAGCAAAATAATAATCCATTTCAAAAATAATAATCATCATAATCAGATTCATCATCATCAGCAAAATAATCCATTTCCAAAAAAAAAATAATAATAATAATCCTCAAATTAATCCATTTTCCAAATAATCATCCTCAAATAATGTAAGGATAATGTATTTTGGAGATGTTTATATGCCATTATATGTTGAAAAAAAACCACCAAGAGTTGAGGTATATTCACTAGCAACGAATTCATGGAGAACAATTGGAAATAATGCTGGATACTATGCAAATGATACATTTTCATCAGCATTTCTCAATGAAGCTGTCCATTGGTTTGCCTCTAAGACCGGAGAAAAATCCTCTGCAAATGTTGTCCTGTTGTTTGATTTTAATTCTGAGAAGTTTGGAGAGATAATGCTTCCAATGTCTCATGAAGATGGCGAAGGAGAAAACCCTCAACTTTCTGTGGCCGTGTTAAGAGAATCACTTGCCCTGATTGTTTGCAGCATCAGCAATCTTAGACTAATCGAGGGCTGTTACATTTGGGTGATGAGGGAGTATGGCCTGGTGGAGTCTGGGACTAAACAATACTCGATTGTGCCAGAGGAAAGAATTGTAAGGCCATTAGGCATTGTCAACAATAGTGACTTTGGAATGCAAAGAAGTGGTTCTATGAGAGGTGAAATGCAAAGGCAAGACCAGAATGTTTGATTACAAAAGGAGCACTGGAACCATGGCACCACATCATGATGACACTTTGTTGATACAAATGTATGCAGACATAATTTGATTCTAAAGACTCGTTACTTGTTTTATTTGTTCCTGAATGAAGAATCTCTTGTTTCTGTTCTTTGAATTTCACCAAGGAGCAATCAATTCCTATTGTTCCTGGGACGTTGGCTTAGTTTAAAAATATTGTATGAATTGCTAAACTCAAGAATTTCTCTCTGGATCTCTTGCAGCTCTTCTCTTCTCTCGGCTTCGATAAAATTCTACGGTTGCTTCTCTTTTGAATTCTTTTGTTCTCAGTTTTTCATCTCTTTATATAATAATCTTTGTCCTCCAAGTGCTTGTTTGGTATGGTCAATCTTTAAATCAAAACAACTTTATAATTGCTAAGGCAATAAGGATTTGTCCACAAAGCCCATCACATGCTTGCCATTTTAATTTATCAATTAATCCATTAGTGCACTCCACTTGAATGACTTAAATTTGGAAGTCATTCCCCTTTTTTTCTTCTTTTAAATTCATGCTTACGGTTTGACTTCTCATGTGTTTGGCAAAATTGGCAATCAAATATTTGTTTCCATAAGTTATTAATTTTTTGTACTTCATTATTCTTTAAGCTCCAATTAATTTCTTTTTATTCCCAAGACATACCTACACTAACAAAATAAGAAAATTAAGATAAAAATTAACATAATAAAATAAATTTTGACATAAAATTAAGTTAGAAAAATATTAAAATAATATATAAATTAAGAGCACATCAATCATCAAATATCAGTTATGAACAGCGACATCCTTGCATATTTACCATCAATTTTCTAATATTTCGATATCCTTGAAACGTTTAGCATGGTTTTCGAAAATTGATAATGAGGACTACACATTCCCACAAAAGAATTGATAATGATCAATTCTTTTGTGCCAAAGAGACCAAGGAATAGTCAATAATTTTCCATCAAAATATTTTCAAGACACGTGATTGAAAAATATTCTTACAGGATCAGTATGAGAAATCAGAGTTGCTAAAAAGGATTGATTCAAGCTTTTTCAGTAGTTAGTTATTTGGCCGTTAAAAGGGCAAACATGTTTCAGCAGAGGTGGCGCAGTGGTGGGGCCCACTTGAAATTAGTTTGTTAAATTCAGTTGAAAAATCTGTTCTGTAAGTGAAATAGCTGATGAAAAATGCTATAAATGAGTGCTATATCTTGATGAGTAGTAGGTCATCAAGTTTTTTATAGCTGTAGTCTAATAGAATCCTTGTGACGTGAAGAATTCTTGTAGCGGAAAGATGTTGCTGCCATTACCAGCTGTGGATTAAGCTTCCGCTGAAGTACTACAGCGCGTGTTATACAGGTCCCGTTGATTGATTCATCTACTCCTTTATAGGCTTGATAGAATCCGATCTTGTAGGTGCTTAAATTGATTAATCTTGGATAGATTTAAAGGCTCATCACAAATGGATGCTTCAATAATGGAGATTGAATCCAAGCAGTTTTTAATGATTCAGGTAATCTTATCATGAGATACAGACATATGAAAAACTAAAACTTGGGTAATACAATTTAAAATAAAATCTGAAAAAAAAAATCAATACTGGAACAGCAGATGCATCTGGATATTATATACTCTGTCTACTTGTCAGAATTTCTTGCACCAGAGCAAATCTAAAAATACTAGTGAAATAGACGTGTTATCGTATTCTTCTGTTTTCCTCGAGTCAATAAAAACTGAACAAAAAAAGGGCTTAAATTGAAAAGGGGTTATCCAGCATGCAGCTGAATGAGTCGTTTTCAATCCGTATACACAAGCTCATTAGAAACCAAAAATTTATCGTCAGCGAGATGCGGGTAGGTAGCATCGTCAATACGGGTAAGCTGATGAACGACCCAAGAATTGATATCAGTAAGCTCAGAGTAGATAGCATCATCATGGGACTGTTCAGTTGCTGGAAGTTGGTTTTCTTCAAGGTTAGATGGTGAAGTGTGTTTCATATTCTGGTGATTCTCGGAAAGCTCAAGATAATAAGGATTCTGTTCAGTCACGGCCAGTTGATGATTTTCCTCTTGGCCCTTAAGAAGGTAAGATGGAGTTTGTTCCATCAACAGGTGATTCTGAGAAAGCTCAAGCTGATTATGAAGACTTGGCTCTGTCATGGGCTGTTGTTGATTTTCCTCAAAAGTAGATGGATATCCATTCTCAGCTAAATGCTCAATTTGTTCAAGAAGAGTCTGTTTAGTCCTGGGCACTGGTGGTTTTTCTTCGGGGTTATTCTTAACAGAGGACTCAAGCAGTTTATGAGGACTTTGTTCATTCAGGGGCTGCGATTGATTTTCTTGCACATACTGATTCTGGTGATTCTCAACAAAAGGCTCATTAGGCTGATCATTGTCATTAACTTGGTGTTCAAACTTTACCCTTTTCCTTGAATTTGACTTCCCCGCTGGCTGATGATCATTGTCTTCAACTTGTTTATCAATCTTTATCTTTTTCCTTGAATCCTTGATCCCCACTGACCGACCACCATTCTTTCTAAGTCGACAGAGAACACAGTCATTGCTGGAATGATGGTTCTGAGGCAACAGTGAAGCGTTCAGAGTGTATTCATGCATAATCCAGCAACGGTTGTGTGGAGAGTTGTCGTTCTCATATCGAAATATTTTCTTTGAACCAATTGGGCGATTGGAGTTGCAGGACAGGACTAGCTCGCCGGCATCTTCCCCTTGCCATGCACCAGAACCGACCTTGCGATTAATTCTTGAACCATTAATGCTCTTCTTCTTTAAGTGAGTGAAAAAGTAAAGATCCTCACCATCTTCTAAATTGGATCCTCCGAACTGTTTCCAAATATCCCAGGATTCTTCATAATCGTAAAGATCTACATCTTTCACAAAATATTCAACAAAGGGAGTGGGGATTCCAGAAATCCTGTTGAAAAGATAGTAACGAACAAGTTGTTCCTCAGAGGGTAAGAATTTGCACCCCACTGGAAGAATGCGGCTTCTTTCCTGCATCATGGTAATGGACGATTATATTCTGTGAGATAATGAGCACCAGACGATTAGGACTATATATATATATATATATATATTAAAAATTTTAAAAATTTTAAAAATTTTTAAAAGTGTAGATAATATGCATACGCATGTAGCAAAGAGTGAAATAGTGAAATAGTGAATGGATAAAGAGCAGTACTCCTGAAGCACCCAAAACTTATTTTTTTTCATTTTATTTGACATTATTAATTTATGATTATTATTATCCTCAGTAATTACTAAACCCTAACAATGTTATTTCCCTTTTCTTCTTCAATAATCATTAGTTGAAGTTAGGGTGTTTAGAATTATTTCCCTTTTCTTCTTCAATAATCATTAGTTGAAGTTAGGGTGTTTAGAATCTGATCGAATTCATTTGATTCACAAAAATTTGATTCGTAAAAAATCCAATACGTGGATTGTAAATTGGTTTAGAATGAAAATTTTAAAATCTGCAGTCGGCGGATTGGACATTGATTTAATTCTCAAAATCCGTAAAAAATACAAACTCACAAAAAATGAAAATAATGTATATATATTTAATTTATAAAAAAAAATTAAACTATATAGATGTGGTACTATTAGGAAATAAATAAGTTAAAATTTAGTTGGAGGTGGACATTGACAACTATCATCTAAGTTTTCAAGTTTCAACTTTTTGTATTGATTTAAATCTAAAATTTAGTTAATTTTCATGTATTTACCTACAAACATAAGGAATTTTTTCTTTTTGGCATATTGAAGTTTGAAACTTTATATGGCATCCTTTAGAAGGTTACAGTCTATAAATCGGGTAATGTGGAATATGTATCATGGTATCAGTTGGTACCTGGTAGAGCCGACTATGGTAGAAAAGGGTGAGTTCAAAGAGTTGAAGGTGGTAATGGGTGAAGTGAGAGTGCTGGAGTATCCCAATTATAGCTCTAATCTATTGTGTGCACGATATTTATTAAAGGCAAGGTACTCATTATAAAAGTAAATAAAAAAAAAATGATATTTAGTTTAAAATTCCGTTAAACTGGATCTGAGCGGTTGACCATCTCCCGAAAAAAGGAAAGTCTGTCTTAAAAGTCCTTAAACCCACACTCTAATCTGGACTTACGAGTAATCCCAAAGACCAAGACCACCTTCCAATCTTTCGTAGAGCGTCTACCGTAGACTTTGCTTAGTCTTTCAGTGGCCCGCATTGACGCGTTTACTCTGATTTTAGCCCACCATTGTTTTTAACATTTTAACCCTTTATTAAAATCTGTAAATGCTGTAGCTAGAGACACGACACAATCACAATGAAGAACACCGGCGCTAGGTATCTGATCACCCCAACTTACATCTTATTCTTCCTCCACCACATGGCTTTCGCCGTCTCCGGTGCCTCAGACACTCCTTATGAAGCCGTAGACAGCATATTGCTTGCTTGTGGCTCGAATGGCACCTTCCATTCTCTGGACTACCGAACCTGGATTGGAGATATAAGCCCTGGACACTCCTACTACTTCCAGCCAAAAAATGACACATCAAGAGTCTTCACCACACCTCAACAACCTCCATACTCAGCCGCACGGCTTTCTCATTCGCAGTTCACCTACATATTCAACCTCACCGCAGGTCCAAAATTCATCCGCCTGTATTTCTATTCAACTTTTTATCCAGGGTTCGACCGCCCTAAAGCTTTCTTCTCCGTTAAAGCCGGTTCTTTCACCCTTCTTAGCAACTTCAGTGCTTCGCTTACAGCTGATGCTTTGGGCGAGGATTCATTTTTCAAAGAATTCTGCATCAACGTCGAAGAAAGTCGGAGGTTATTGAACATAACGTTCAAATCAAGTCCAGATTACAAAGATTCATATGCTTTTATCAACGGAATTGAAATAGTATCCATGCCACTGAATCTTTATTACGACGACTCATCGTTCCTGTTTGTTGGCCAGGAGAAACGATTTATGATAGAAAAAAACAATGCCCTTGAGTCGTTATACCGAATAAATGTTGGCGGGAGTCACATTTCACCACTAGGAGACACAGGAATGTTTCGGACCTGGAGTACGGATGACGCTTACTTGACAGATGCCAGACCCAGTGCTCTTCCCGTTAACACTAGTATTGTTCTCCGTTTCACTAAGATATCTAATTACTCTGCTCCCGTTCGTCTCTACAAAACCGCCAGAACAATGGGGCAGGATAAGAGCACAAACGAGAATTATAATCTCACTTGGGAGTTTCAAGTGGATTCCGGGTTTACATATTTTCTTAGGCTTCATTTTTGCGAGTTTCAGATTGAGATCACTGAACCCGGTGATAGAGAGTTCGCGATCAACATTGCTGATGAAATTGCTGAATCTCAAGCAGACATAATAGCTTGGAGTGGGGGAAATGGCGTTCCCACCTACAGAGACTACGCTGTAATGATAGTGAAAAAAGGAGATGAAAAGAAGCAGAATCTCTCTATTGCACTGCATCCTACGCCCGAATGGAGGACCAGGTACTCTGATGCTATCTTGAACGGGATTGAAATTTTTAAAGTGGACAACAATGGAAATCTTGCCTTACCTAATCCTGAAACCTTG
This sequence comes from Citrus x clementina, assembly GCF_000493195.1. Classification (NCBI taxonomy): domain Eukaryota; kingdom Viridiplantae; phylum Streptophyta; class Magnoliopsida; order Sapindales; family Rutaceae; genus Citrus; species Citrus x clementina. The sequence continues at coordinate 21,746,219 of NW_006262139.1, read as the reverse complement.
ATCAGCGAAAGTCGGAAATCCAAGAGTAAGAGCGCAACTACGATTCCCATCGTTGGTGGACTTGTGTCAGGTTTTGTTGCAATTTCCCTTTCAATTTTCATCTGGAGATGGCTTTCTACTTCTAAGATGAAGTCAAGGAAATCTCGTGGCTCTTCTCTAACGTCCGATCTCTGTACTCACTTTTCACTATCCGAAATCAAAGCAGCAACAAACAACTTTGATACTGGTCTCATTATTGGAGTTGGAGGATTTGGTAACGTATACAAAGGGTTTATCAACGGTGGCGCCACTCCTGTTGCGATCAAACGGCTGATTCCAGGGTCACAACAGGGTGCACTGGAATTTCAGACAGAGATAGAGATGCTCTCCCAACTAATACACATTCATTTGGTCACTCTCATTGGTTACTGCAATGATGACGGGGAGATGATCCTTGTGTACGATTTCATGGCTCGTGGGACGCTACGGGATCATCTCTATGACAGCAATAATCCTCCTCTTCCATGGAGTCAACGGCTTGGCATTTGCATAGGCGCGGCTCGTGGGCTGCAGTATCTGCATACTGGGGCGAAGCAAGTTATCATTCATCGGGATGTGAAGACAACGAATATCTTGTTGGATGAGAAATGGGTGGCCAAGGTTTCTGATTTTGGACTGTCCAAATTTGGACCCAATTCCATGTCCAAAACTCATGTCAGTACTATAGTAAAGGGGAGCGTCGGGTACTTAGATCCTGAGTATTATCGACTTCAGCAGCTAACGGAAAAATCCGATGTCTACTCATTTGGCGTTGTGTTATTGGAAGCATTGTGCGCTCGACTACCTATTATTCGGACAATGGAAAGGAATCAAGTGAGTTTAGCTGTTTGGGCTGAACAATGTTATCGCAATGGAGCCATTGATGAGATTGTTGATCCGCTGTTGAAGGGTAAGATAACAAATGAAAGCTTGAACAAATTTGCTGAGGTCGCAATTAGCTGCTTGAATGATGATGGAGCCCAAAGGCCATCCATGAGTGATGTGGTTCGTGGTCTGGAGTTTGCCTTTCAGCTACAAGAGAGCGCAGAGGAGAGTAAAAAGTTTGGTCATGAGGCTGATCTTTCACATAATAAATGTTCTGAGAGCGGATCCCTCTGTAGAGATGTCTTCTCTGAGATCATTGACCCACAAGGGACGTGATGAGATCTTGAAATATTGCTTGCTTTCTAAATCCAAGACATCGAACCACTTGTTATATAAACATTGTGAATGGTGAACAGGTGAAGTAGAATGAATATTGAGTTTTATCTAATTATATTTTTGAATGATATTTTCCAATCGGAACTAATTAATTCAGTTGTTATGTATTTCCGAATGCATGCATGCAGTATCAAAATTTTCAGGGTAATTTTAATTTTATAGAAACGAAAATGCTATTACTTAATAGAAGAGGAAAAGAAGAGAGGGGGGGGGCGGCTTTCCGTTGTTCAAAAGTCAAGTTGGAAAGGTTTAAAATGGAGAATGTACGACAAAATAAGGCATTGAAAAGTGAAAACAACTGCCGACTTTTCTGCTGACGACTTGTACAAGTCTTCGCTAATGACAAGATCTCATCCCGCAACCACATCCAAATAGTTGGTGAT
>NW_006262139.1:21726428-21744251 GCF_000493195.1 Citrus x clementina | reverse complement strand
GTTTCAAATTATTTTGCACGGATTAATTTTATACCATTTAAAGATTATCTTGTTAATCCCTAAGTTAAGGCCCCTTTTATCGCCAGATGTTTTATATTTCCCCACACGTTTGCTATGGTCCCATGTTCAAACTCCCATGTATTATTATATTAAGTTTATGTCTCGCATAAATTGCAGTATGTCCATGATATTTTAAATCCACCTCACGCGGTATTTGATGAGGTATATGTATCATTGGCTCAGCTATATTTAAGATTGAAGTGATTAATTTTGCGTCAAAGATTCTAGTATCTTCTGTGGCAGCAACTTTTACGGTAGTGACAGTTAATGCCCATGGTTATGACTTATGCATATGACACGGAGAAAAATATTTAAACCTTTGCATTTGAGGTAATGTTTAACTTATAGTAATGTCTTATGTATTTACCGCACTTGCTGCACAATATCCCCTGCAAGGCATAGTTTACAAATGAACTGACAAGCTACCCTGTGACCTATTCTGAGGGCCATTTACATTCAAACACAGACAGCCCATAAAAAATCGATACTTTGCATCATTTTTTTAAATATACAAATGATGACGGAGCCCAAAGGCCATCCATGAGTGATGTGATTCGTGATCTAGAGTTTGCATTTCAGCTACAAGAGGGCGCAGAGGAGAGTGAAGAGTTTGGTCATGCGGCTGATCTTTCAAAAAATAAATGTTCTGAGAGCGGATCCCTCTGTAGAGATGCCTTCTCTGAGATCATTGACCCACAAGGGAGATGATGAGATCATGAAATATTGCTTGCTTTCTAAATCCAAGACATCGAACCACTTGTTATATAAACATTGTGAATGGTGAACAGGTGAAGTAGAATAAATATTGAGTTTTATCTAATTATATTTTTGAATGATATTTTCCAATCTGGACGAATTAAATGTTGGGGAAAAATCAAGTTTTTAAATTTTTATAAAACCTTTTGAAGATCGCTCTCATATAATATATAAGAATTTGTAATCTAGAAATCGTACCTTGAAAATCCGAGTTGGCTTTTTCCGCTGAAGTGATTTAGGCTCCTAGATCACGATCCGCCACCACCACTCTTGTTAGATCACGATCCGTCACCACCACGCTTGTTAGATCACGAACTGTCACCAATGATCTTCCAGGTTATGACTCAGGTTCGATCTGCACTTGACGTGTGTGCGCCTTTATCACTACCAAAGCAACTAGCACGAGAAATTTTTTCTCTCAATAATGGAGAGAAAAATCTTATTCTCTGATTTGTATAAAGTGACTTCCTCCTTTTCTTTAGAGAAAATAAGCCTTTTATATCACCCTTTAGTGAAAACCCTAGGCTCCAAATAATTCAAAAAACAAAACCCACGTTATTTGCTTTTTCAATAAGGGACCCACCTTGTAAAATAACATAAGGCACCTTACACAAAAGCTAATTAAATGGAGCCTCCCACTAAATGATATATTTAGGCTTTTGACCCAAATAGCTAGTTATCTTACTTATTAGTCCAGTAGTGGTGCAGTCAATTAAATGAGCTAACCCGGGGATCATTTGGGAACATACAATAGTGGCTACAATAATTAGGCCTGTAATTAAACTAGCCCAATTATTTAATTCCAAATCTACTCCACTAAAAGATTGGAACTGACTTCCATAATTGTATGTTCGAATAATAATTCGTCCCAAGCCACATTGATTTCTTTACTGCACAATCCTTTGTACCACATCGTTAATTAAATTGATATCTCAACTGTCCAATCAATTTAATAACATCTTATTCCTTGATCCTTACTGGTTTTCTCTAATGATCATTTTCAACATACTAAATATGTTGACACACTCTGGCCAGAGAATTCTATGATCAAGTACCGAAAACCTATCAAGAGATGTTTTGTACAAATTCTATATTGTTAATCCATAACTCCAAAACTCATAATTGCTCCCACTAAGATAGCTGGTAATCTTGACCACAAGGATGTGTCGTGCCCATTGGTAACTCAAATGAAACAACAATCACAATCATGAAATCATAATTAACTCAAGATTAAGATTACAGTAAAATCAACGCCTATGAGATTTAATAAGTCTGACAGTTATTACAAAGTTAATTAAATCTCACATGTGATCCTGTTCAATGTAGTCGTACTACATCAATAAATTCATACATGATTAAGACAAATCATTCAATGAATTTATTACAGTCTATACCTAAATAAAGTGCCCAACTTTATTTATCAACTGCGAACTAAATTTATTTAATCATAAGATAACTTGTATTTATGTCTTCTGTCAATCCACATGGTGATCACATAAATACATATAATATGATTAAATGGACTTTAATACAAATATTAATGCAATTAAGATATTTGAATAAAATACCTCATTTATTTTATTAATCAGAAAAAATTGTTTATTACAATTAAATAAACACATATGCTTTTAAAGAGCATATTTAAAACAATTGGTATCAGAGCTTTCTCATATTAATATATAAGAATTTCGTATGAAATTAATCTTGAAATTTATGTATTAGAGTGGCACAATTTGTTCAGATATATATTATTTGTTTAATATATGAATAAAGCATGTTTATGGTTTGTCTTAATTCATGGTTAGATTTTCTGTTGTATTTTTCGTTTGGATCTGTAACAAGAGGGGTGGTTTTTTATCACCATGTTTCTCTCTTGATTTATTTTACAGTTATAGAATTTTTGTAAGCCAAAATTTGGCCTAAGAAATTTGTACATTAATCTCGAATTTTCAAGATCGGAACGACGGAGGCCGGAAATTTTGACAGCGGCAACCAGCAGCAAGCAACGAGTGGCCAGCAGCACATGCTGCCAGCAACGCACGCTGCACGCGCAGCGACCAGCAGCCACGCTGCTAGGAGCGTGAGCTGCACACGCAGCAGCTGCAGCGCGCGAGCAGCAGCTGCAGCGCCCAAGCAGCAGCATGAACGTGGGCTGGAGGCGCGGAGCGTTTTGGTTGGCGTCTTTCCGGCGTTGATGACGGCTGTCCGGTGTGGAAACAGTAAACAACGGCTGGTTTTTTGTGCTGGTGGCGGCTGGGGAAGAAGACGAAAAGAAAAATGTGATTTTAGGGTTTCATGGTTTTTATCATGGAGGTCCCTATAGTTTCATATTTTTCCAGTTGGGCAGAAACGTTTTTAATTTTTTGCGTTTAAATCTAAAAATAGTTTTGGGTTTAATGATTCCTAGTTTTAGGCCCAATTTCAAATTGGGCTTAATGGATTAAAATGCATAGATAAAATTAAATACATTAAATTTATTTTTGGTCCAAAAACTTTTATTTTAATAAAAACTTTTTATTTATTTATTTATTTAAAATTAAAATTGGACCAATTATAAATTTAAAAGCCCAATTTCCCCTAGTCCATTAACAAAGACAAGTTTATCGAAGATGGACATTGACAAGAAGCCCAATGAAGATTAGGCTTAGGGTTAATATATTTTTCATTATTAGAAAAGCCATGAATTAAGATTATTTAATTGTTTTTCTATATGTTATGTTTTGGATGATCACATGCCATGATAACATGTCATATAGAATAGGTAGTGCCACTCTATGCATAATGATACATGTCATTCATTAATAATGAATTTCATAATATTGTTTGAAATTTGCGTATGCTTAATAATATTTGATATCATCTAGATAATATTATAGGAAGCATGCAATTAACAATATGTATATTTTAAAAAGGAAAAATCAATTTTAAAATATTGAGTGGGAGAGGGAAAATTCAAGATAATTTTCCCACGGGCTCCATTGTTAGTTCAATAATAAAATTATATATATACCTCGACTTCATGATACGGTGATGCTCCCTTCGGAGGGCATATATATTAGATATTTTATTTGATGAACTTCTTCAAAGATAAAATTGAAATATTTTTCAATCGATTGTTCACCCCAACGGTGACTATTGATATGAAAAATACGTAGATTGAAACAATGGTTATACACTCAACTAAAATTTGTTATTAATCTTCCCAACGAAGCTCTGTTAACAAATTTAGGCCCAAAAAGATAACGATAATTATTTATCATGTCTCTACATGAAAGTAAATAATCCAATGGGTAATTGGGTCTAGTAAGTATAGACATGACTTCCCCACCGGATAGCTTGTCAAAGCGGAACTAGATTATCGTTACAATAAATTAAAATGCATTTATGGTTTTATGCATTTTTGTCATTTATTGTGAATATTGTTTCAAATTATTTATGCATGGATGTTTTATTTTTCAGAAAATGTCTTCCCTGAGCCCACTTACTATTATTCTGAGTCAAAACAAACTCACTGGAGAGAACTATATAGATTGGAAAAGAAATCTATTCATTGTCCTGACTGCTGAAAATTATAAATATGTCTTAACCCAGCCATGCCCTCTAGTTCCAGCGGATGATGCTCATAGAAATCAGAGGAGGCTTTATGAGAAATGGCGAAAGGCCAATGAAATGGCAAAGTGCTACATTTTAGCCTCGATTTTTAATATTCTGCAGACCAAACATCAGAACTTGGAGACTGCTACTGAAATAATGGATAGTCTCCAACAGATGTTCGGGCAGAGTACTCGCTCAACGAGACAAGCAGCGCTGAAAGGAATTATGAACAGTAAAATGGGGAAGGGCACAAGAGTTCGTGGTCATGTCCTCAAAATGATGGACTATTTGAATGAGGCTGAGATTCAGGGAGCACAAATCGATGATAACTCAAAGATTGACATGGTGCTAGAATCTCTACCAGAAACATTCAAGGAGTTTAAGGCCAATTATAACATGAACAAAAGAAACATGACCTTAACTGAATTGATGAACGAACTCCATTCTGCTGAAGAGATCTATCGTGCTGAGAAATCTCTGGGAAGCATAAATATTACTGAAAAAAGTTCATCTTCTGGGCCTAAGCCGAAAGGCAAAGGTAAGAAGAAAGCTGGGAAAAAGAGACCGTCTACCAAGCAAGATGGCAAGCCGAAAGGTAAATGCTTCAAGTGTGGACAGAAAGGTCACTGGAAAAAGGATTGCCCTAAGATTGTGAAATCAGGTATGGGAAATCTTTTTGTAATTGAGGCCTATTTAGTTCAGAATCCTATTGACACTTGGGTGTTGGATTCAGGAGCAACTAATCATATTTGTAATTCACTTTATTGGTTTCAGGAAACCAGGAAAATAAGTGAAGGAAGCGTCAAACTGCAGTTAGGGACAGGACAGTTCGTGTCAGCAGTGAAGACTGGATCTGTTTTATTATCTTTTAATAATGAGACTTTAGTTTTGAATAATTGTCTTTATGTTCTAGACATTAAGAGGAATTTAATTTCAGTAGCTTGTTTGTCAAAGCAAGGGTACACTGTAAATTTTGGATCCTCTGTTTCTATTTTTCATAATAAGAGACTTATTTGTTCTGGTACATTGGAAGATAATTTATATCATTTAAGTCCAATGATCCATTCTATGCATGACACAGTGATAAATAATGATGAGCATACACATTTATCTAAGAAAAGAAATATTTCTTCCAACCAATGTTACCTCTGGCATTTACGCTTGGGTCATATAAACCAAAATATGATACAAAGAATGATCAAAGATGGGCTCTTGGGTCCATTAGAAAATGAATCATTGCCACTCTGTGAATACTGTTTAGAAGGAAAAATGACCAAAAGGCCATTCTCGGCCAAAGGAGTACGTGCAACAGTACCATTTGAATTGGTACATACAGATGTATGTGGACCAATCAATGTACAAGCTCGAGGAGATTATGAGTATTTCATCACTTTCACTGATGATTACTCAAGATACGGTTATGTTTATCTGATGCGTCATAAGTCTGAAGCTCTTGAGAAATTCAAAGAGTATAGGGCTGAGACAGAAAAGCAATTAGATAAGAACATAAAGAAACTTTGATCTGATCGAGGTGGTGAATTTCTCTCAGGAGATTTCAAAGAGTATCTGGTTGAAAATGGGATTATATCTCATTTGACTGCCCCGAGAACACCACAACAAAATGGGGTAGCTGAAAGAAGAAATAGAACTCTTTTGGATATGATGAGATCTATGCTTAGTTATTCTTCATTACCAATCTCTTTTTGGGGACTAGCACTGGAAACTGCAATTTACCTTTTGAACTTAGTTCCATCTAAGTCAGTGCGTAAAACCCTAATAGAATTATGGTCAGGTCGCAAACCAAGTTTACGACATGTCCGTATTTGGGGATCACCAGCACATGTGCTGAAACCAAAGGCAGACAAAATGGATTCACGTTCTGAGGTTTGTATGTTTGTGGGGTATCCCAAAGGAACAAGGGGAGGTTTATTTTATAGTCCTCAAGATAGGAAAGTGATCGTGAGCACACATTTCACTTCCCTTGAGGAAGACTATATGAATAACTTCAAACCTAAGAGTAAGGTAATACTTGAAGAGCTGTCAGGTGATCAGGTTGATGCTTAGCTTTCAACGCCTGTTACAAAACATGAAGAACAGCAACAACTAGATGATCAACACAGGATTAACCCTGAACAACCATCACTTTTAGAACCTCGTCGTAGTGAGAGGGTAACTAGGTTACCTGCGAGATACATGCTTTTGGGAGAAACCTATACGGCTATCTCAGATGAACATGTACAAGATCACACTAGTTACAACGAAGCTCTAATAGATAGAGATGTTGAATTTTGGAAAAAGGCCATGAATCAAGAAATTGAATCTATGTATTCCAATAAAGTCTGGGAACTTGTAGTGGCACCAAATGGGATAAAACCTATAGGGTGCAAGTGGATCTACAAGAGAAAAAGAGGAGTAGACGGAAGGGTGGAAACATTTAAAGCAAGATTAGTAGCCAAAGGATTTACTCAGAAAGAGTGAATCGATTATGAGGAAACCTTTTCTCCGGTTGCTATGCTTAAATCCATCAGGATTCTACTCTCCATTGCTGCAGTGCTAGATTATGAAATTTGGCAAATGGATGTCAAGACTGCCTTTCTTAACTGGCATCTTGAAGAAAACATCTACATGCAGCAACCAGATGGATTTATACAAAAAGGCCAAGAACACACGGTATGTAAGTTGCAGAGATCCATTTATGGATTGAAGCAAGCATCCCAGTCATGGAACATCAGATTTGATCAAGCGATTAAATCGTTTGGATTCATTCAGAACATTGATGAACCATATGTGTACAAGAAAATTCAAGAAAAATCTATATCTTTCCTAATTCTTTATGTAGACGATATTCTCCTAATTGGAAACGATATAGGAGTATTGACTACAATAAAGAGTTGGTTAGCAAAACAATTTGATATGAAAGACCTGGGGGAGGCAAGTTATATTCTTGGTATCAAGTTACTACGAGACCGGAAGAATAAAACTTTAGCCTTATCTCAAGCGGTCTATATCGATAAGATATTGGCTAGATTTAGCATGGAAAATTCCAAGACTGGTTTATTACCATTCAAACATGGAATTACATTCTCTAAGGATCAATCACCTAAAACATCTGAAGAGATAGAGAGAATGAGACGAGTTCCCTATGCAGAAGTTGTAGGAAGTCTCATGTATGACATGCTTTGCACTAGGCCAGACATCTGTTTTGCGGTAAGGATGGTTAGTAGATATCAATCTAATCCTGGACCTGAACACTGGACTACGGTCAAGCATATAATGAAGTATCTGAAAAGAACTAAAAATTATATGCTTGTGTATTCTGGTGATGAACTCATTCCAGTGGGTTATACTGATTCTGACTTTATGTCAGATAAGGATTCTAGAAAATCAACTTCCGGCTATGTGTTTACATTGGGAAGTGGAGCTATTAGTTGGAGGAGTGTGAAACAATCTTGTATTGCAGACTCCACAACTGAAGCTGAATATGTGGCTGCATCCGAAGCTGCAAAAGAAGCTCTATGGCTCCGCAAGTTCCTACAAGATCTTGAGGTGGTACCTGCTGTAACTGCACCCCTGAAACTATTTTGAGATAATAGTAGTGCGGTAGCTCAATCTAAGGAAACAAGGAACCACAAGAAACAAAACATATTGAAAGGAAGTATCATTTTATAAGGGAATAGTGTAGAAAGGTTATATGAAAGTACCCCAAATGGCATTAGATGCTAAATGGCAGATCTTATTACAATGGCCATTAGTAGGAAACCTTTATAACCTGCACTTAGAGCCCTAGAGCATGTGCAATACACCAGATATGCTTTGAGAGCTAGTGGGAGATTGTTGGGAAAATATGCTCTTTAAAAGCATATGTGTTTATTTAATTGTAATAAATAATTTTTCTGATTAATAAAATAAATGAGGTATTTTATTCAAATATCTTAATTGCATTAATATTTGTATTAAAGTCCATTTAATCAAATTATATGTATTTATGTGATCACCATGTGGATTCACAGAAGACATAAATACAAGTTATCTTATGATTAAATAAATTTAGTTCGCAGTTGATAAATAAAGTTGGGCACTTTATTTAGGTATAGACTGTAATAAATTCATTGAATGATTTGTCTTAATCATGTATGAATTTATTGATGTAGTACGACTACATTGAACAGGATCACATATGAGATTTAATTAACTTTGTAATAACTGTCAGACTTATTAAATCTCATAGGCGTTGATTTTACTGTAATCTTAATCTTGAGTTAATTATGATTTCATGATTGTGATTGTTGTTTCATTTGAGTTACCAATGGGCACGACACATCTTTGTGGTCAAGATTACCCGCTATCTTGGTGGGAGCAATTATGAGTATTGGAGTTATGGATTAACAATATAGAATTTGTACAAAACATCTCTTGATAGGTTTTCGGTACTTGATCATAGAATTCTCTGGCCAGAGTGTGTCAACATATTTAGTATGTTGAAAATGATCATTAGAGAAAACCAGTAAGGATCAAGGAATAAGATGTTATTAAATTGATTGGACAGTTGAGATATCAATTTAATTAACGATGTGGTACAAAGGATTGTGCAGTAAAGAAATCAATGTGGCTTGGGACGAATTATTATTCGAACATACAATTATGGAAGTCAGTTCCAATCTTTTAGTGGAGTAGATTTGGAATTAAATAATTGGGCTAGTTTAATTACAGGCCTAATTATTGTAGCCACTATTGTATGTTCCCAAATGATCCCCGGGTTAGCTCATTTAATTGACTGCACCACTACTGGACTAATAAGTAAGATAACTAGCTATTTGGGTCAAAAGCCTAAATATATCATTTAGTGGGAGGCTCCATTTAATTAGCTTTTGTGTAAGGTGCCTTATGTTATTTTACAAGGTGGGTCCCTTATTGAAAAAGCAAATAACGTGGGTTTTGTTTTTTGAATTATTTGGAGCCTAAGGTTTTCACTAAAGGGTGATATAAAAGGCTTATTTTCTCTAAAGAAAATGAGGAAGCCACTTTATACAAATCGGAGAATAAGATTTTTCTCTCCATTATTGAGAGAAAAATTTTCTCGTGCTAGTTGCTTTGGTAGTGATAAAGGCGCCCACACGTCAAGTGTAGATCGAACCTGAGTCATAACCTGGAAGATCATTGGTGACAGTTCGTGATCTAACAAGCGTGGTGGTGACGGATCGTGATCTAACAAGAGTGGTGGTGGCGGATCGTGATCTAGGAGCCTAAATCACTTCAGCGGAAAAAGCCAACTCGGATTTTCAAGGTACGATTTCTAGATTACAAATTCTTATATATTATATGAGAGTGATCTTCAAAAGGTTTTATAAAAATTTAAAAACTTGATTTTTTCCCAACATTAAATTCAGTTGTTATGTATTTCCGAATGCATGCATGCATTCAGTATCAAAATTTTCAGGGTAATTTTAAATTTGTAGAAACGAAAATGCTGCTGAAACTATTAGTTACTGTTTTGCTTGGTTATTAGTAGAAGAGGAAGGAAAAGGAAAAAACACAGCTTCCACTTGTTCAAAAGTCAAAGTTGGAAAGGTTTAAAATGGAGAATGTACGATAAAATAAGGCATTGAAAAGTGAAAACAACTTCCGACTTTTCTGCTGACGACTTATACAAGTCTTCGCTAATGGAAATGTCTAATCCCACAATCACGTCCAAATAATTGGTGATGGCATTTTTAAATTATTTTGCACGGATTAATTTTATACCATTTAAAGATTATCTTGTTCATCCCTAAGTTAAGGCCCCTTTTATCGCCAGATGTTGTTGATTCTCCTCAAAAGTATATGGATATCCATTCTCAGCTAAATGCTCAATTTGTTCAAGAAGAGTCTGTTTAGTCCTGGGCACTGGTGGTTTTTCTTCGGGGTTATTCTTAACAGAGGACTCAAGCAGTTTATGAGGACTTTGTTCATTCAGGGGCTGCGATTGATTTTCTTGCACATACTGATTCTGGTGATTCTCAACAAAAGGCTCATTAGGCTGAACATTGTCATTAAGTTGGTGTTCAAACTTTACCCTTTTCCTTGAATTTGACTTCCCCGCTGGCTGATGATCATTGTCTTCAACTTGTTTATCAATCTTTATCTTTTTCCTTGAATCCTTGATCCCCACTGACCGACCACCATTCTTTCTAAGTCGACAGAGAACACAGTCATTGCTGGAATGATGGTTCTGAGGCAACAGTGAAGCGTTCAGAGTGTATTCATGCATAATCCAGAAACGGTTGTGTGGAGAGTTGTCGTTCTTATATCGAAATATTTTCTTTGAACCAATTGGGCGATTGGAGTTGCAGGACAGGACTAGCTCGCCGGCATCTTCCCCTTGCCATGCACCAGAACCGACCTTGCGATTAATTCTTGAACCATTAATGCTCTTCTTCTTTAAGTGAGTGAAAAAGTAAAGATCCTCACCATCTTCTAAATTGGATCCTCCGAACTGTTTCCAAATATCCCAGGATTCTTCATAATCGTAAAGATCTACATCTTTCACAAAATATTCAACAAAGGGAGTGGGGATTCCAGAAATCCTGTTGAAAAGATAGTAACGAACAAGTTGTTCCTCAGAGGGTAAGAATTTGCACCCCACTGGAAGAATGCGGCTTCTTTCCTGCATCATGGTAATGGACGATTATATTCTGTGAGATAATGAGCACCAGACGATTAGGACAGTATGTGTATAAAGAGAGAAGGGTTTCCTAAACGATGCCCTGTTTAATTTGATTTTGCTTCCTTTTATTAAAAGGGAACATCCTCCCTAAATCAATCTCATGTACTTATTATGCAACCAAGTCGATAAAAAAATATTTTGGCGCTAAACCTTATTCTTTAGCTGAGCCAAGGCGTTGTCTTTTTTTTTTTACCGAAAAAAAAAGCCCTTTAAGTTATAATTTATGTAACTTACACCTACACACATGAACTATTTATGTGTGTGGGTATAAATTACATGAATGTAATTTAGTATTTGATAAAAAAAAAATCTGTAATGAATATTTTTATTACCGCTATTATTAATACAAAGAAAATTAGAGAGGGCCCACTCTGCATTTAATAATCTGTTTTTTATTTTCTTAAGGGTAAATCCGTAAATGAAATTGAGTTACCTTCCTGAACCAATGCACAATAACAGGCCGTTGAGATCAAGAGTTTCGCGCCGGTAAGATGTAACCATAGGTGTCCCAACGGTCAAGTATACATTGGTTCTTCTTATTATTATTTTTTTTTCATTTTATTTAACATTATTTTTATTTATCATTAATCTAAAAATATTATTATTATCCTCACTAATCACTAGCTCCTAATATCGTTATTTTACTTTTATAGATTCTAGACTCTAGTTGAAATGTTATTCGATGACTACTCTCAATTAAGATTATTTTTGCGGGACTGATAATTTTATTTATTTTTTTAAACTAAAGTTTGGTTAATATTTTAATTAGTGTTTGTAACGCCACAAATTTTCATAATATTAAATTATGGAAATTGAGTTTTCATTGAGAATTATGGGTGGCCTATAACCCTTATTAAGAAAGGGATACTAATTATAGATAGAGGTTATTTATGAGATAATTTTGGAAAAAAGGTTATTTTTCCTAATTAAATAGGGTTTCTTAAGACTCCCTATAAATTCATACTTTTTCTCTTCCATAACCCTAAGTTCACGACGTTTATTCTTCTTCTCTGCTGCTCTTTACGCTCCTAACCAAATCTTAGGATTCAAACTTTTGTTTAGGAGAGAATCAAAGCGACGGGTAAGTTATTCTCCCTGTTCTCAACAGATTTCTAATCACTCTATCTAGGGTTTATATTGGCACGATTCTAGATGGTTATAGATCATAATGCAAGATTTAGAATGTATTTAGGAGTTGTTTAGGGTTTTGATTTATTATGAGTTTAGTTAATCAATCCTTAACGTATTAAGCACAGGATAATTCTGGACAGCATGAGTATTCGAATTTAAACCTATATTTTCTGAACGAATTTTCTTGTAAAATTTATATTTCTGGAAACTAGACATGTAGGGCTTCTTGATTAAATTTTATTTCATTAAATTCGACTTCTTTTTCAATTTTATATGTATTTTCGAAATAGAAACCACTGCACTGGAAAACTGCGATTCCAGCATTGCGATCGGATTCACAAGACCATTTGTACCGTCAAATGAACTCGGAAAATTATGAAAGTTTATATGTAGGTTAATATATGTGTCTAGAATTCCCAGTTTTAATTTCATAATTTTCTGATCAGTATTTTATTTTATAAAAATCACGGAACCCGTTCTGTTTGGTTTAGATTATGTGAAAACAGTTTCGAATTTGCTGAGAAGTAAATAGTTTTTAAAATGTTTTTGATATCGGATCCTCTTGTAAATTTTACATGGGGTACTCATGGATGTCCAGAATAGTTCCATAGAATATTATATCATTCTGAGTTTTAGATTAAGAGTTAAAATTCTGAGAATCAGACCTGTACGGGTATGAATTAGAAAATCAGATTCTTACAATAAGTTATTAATTGTCATATCTTGTATTTGTTTAAGGTATTGAAGGTGATTGAGGCTCTTAGAAGCTTAGAGGTGTGTTAATTCTAATTCATTTGTCGAGGTAAGTAACTTCATTCCTAGTATACTGGATATGTATAAGTATTTTGATATTGTTATTATAAGTATAAATGTTTTTATACTACTTAAAGGATTAATTGATTTTGATAATAAAATTAGTTTTATGTAAATGTTTTAAAGCCTAAATTCTTTTTAACAAAGTATTTTATAAATGCTTTTAAATATGTAAATTATTTTATGACATGACTAGCTTTTATGATTTTATCTATAAAATACTTTGCAAGCCTAAATTGTTGTTATGGACATTTATGAAACTGATAAGAATATTTTATGCCTATGTATGGTTTAATTATTTATGATTGTACGGGGGCCACCTGTTGGGACTATATGGGGGCCACCTCTTGAAGGCCAAAGCGTCGCAAAGTGCCACATATAATGCAAAGTGCCACGTATAAGTCATTATGTTTTGGCTCATTGTCCGTAGTTATTCTGATTCTGATTCTGATCGTAATATACGATATATCTGTCTGGACCAAAACTGGGTTTCTGTTTGAGTGTGCACACGATATTCTGATTCTGTTTCTGGCCGGGTCACCGGGACTATAGGTGACACTATGTGACATGAGCTAACCTTTTGTTTTATGTATACGTATTATATGATTTACTTCGTAAGTAAATATGCTTTTGGATGTTCTGAATTATTAAGAATTTATGTTATGTTATCGTGATATATCGTTTTATGAAATATATAGATTATGATATATGTTTTAAACAAAAGAAGGCTTGCAATATTTTTGTATCGATAGGCCTAGTATGTTAGAAATGGTTTTACTTACCAAGTTGACGGCTCACCCCTCGTCATTACTTCTTGCAGATTAAGTTTCTTTTGAGAGGTGCGCTTAGCTTTGGAGTTAGTAATTTTCCGTTTTCGTTTGCCATTTGAATAAGAGGAGGAATAGATTCGTGTTTCTATTTAGTTATTTCTATTATGAACATGTAATTTGGAGTTTGAGACTTTTGTTATTTTTTTTATGTCCTCGGGAGAGATTATTTAGTATTAGACGTTTGAATTTGTGGATTTATTTGAATAAGAATTGGAGGTATTTCAGTTTGAAACTTATGAGTAAAGATTATGATTTGTGAGTAACCTCCTTCTTCACGTGCTCCGCACGTGTTAGATTTGGGGTGTTACAATGTTTTTTTAAATATATTTTTGTTCGCTGTGCAGTGAGGTTCTTTCAGATCTTAAGTTTCTGAGATTCAACTTAAAGAAAGTTAATTAGACTATAAACCGAATTGTGCGGAGCATCTCTCATGGAGCCAACTATGGCAGTCAAGGGTGAGCTCAAAGAGCTGAAGGAGGTAAATAGAGAGGGGAGAGAGCAGGAGGAGTGTTCCAATTATAACTCTAGTCTATTGTGAGAACAGTTACTGGAGGCAAGGTACAGTCACTATGAAAGTATCCTTATGAACTACTATACACTCCAGATCATGGTCATAAGATGTTAATTGTTTGCTTATAAGTGTACTGTGATGGATTATATCGATCTTGATGTCTATCATAACCTTTGTTTGCCTCCCCTCCCCCCCCTTCTTTCAAAAAGTAAATAAAGTTTGTATTCATGTCAATTCTTAAACTAACATTCCATTCTAGAATTTTTAGAGGTATACGTTTAAAAATGAAAGTGTAATTAAAAAATTATATGGTCATAATATATTGTAACATTTGACTTAGGATGCGTTTGGAATTAAGGTTGGACAACTGTAATTTAAAAGTTAAAATATTAAAGTGTTTGGTAAACACTAACTGTTGTAGCTTGGAAGCTATGTTGATATAATTTTTCTCTTATATAATAAAAAAAATTATTGCATCCTCAATAATTTTATCAAAATTATTATTTAAATTTTACATTTACTATATATTACTAATTTTAATTTCATATTTACAATTTTCTACATCTTTTAACTTAAAACACACATCACCTCAATTTTAAACGCACCTTTAATAAATTAATGCAATAATGCAATAGCTCCCTAATACGTATTGGTATGTCAAATGTCGTTGTCATTGTGATTAAAAATAAAATAAAATTCTTTTATGAGTGATGCCAAATTGCCAATGGCCAAAGATCAAGACCGACCAACTTCTACCTTTCGTATAAGGGCGGCTGAGCATTGACGCATTTTACTCATGCGTTTAGCCCATGGTTTTCAGTAAAATCTGCAAATGCTGTAGCCTGCTAGATCTCAGTAACCATCATGGAGGACACTGGCAGCAGTTATCTCACCCCGTTTTACATCTTATTCTTCATCCACCCCATGGCTTTCGCCTTCTCCGATGACTCAGTCACTCTTTACAAACCCACAGAGAGCATATTTCTTGCCTGTGGCTCGTTTGGCTCCTCCGGTACTCTAGATTACCGAACCTGGATTGGAGATATAAACTCTGAATACTCGCCCTCGGTGCCGGAAAATGAGGCATCAAGAACCTTCACCGCTCCTCAGCAGCCCGCCCCGTATTCGGCAGTACGGCTTTCTCAGTCGCAGTTCACCTACGGATTCAACCTCACCGCGGGTCAAAAATTCATCCGTCTGTATTTCTATTCAACCTCATATTCAGGTTTTAACAGTTCTAAAGCTTTCTTCTCCGTTAAAGCCGGTTCTTTTACCCTTCTTAGCAACTTCAGTGCTTCACTCACAGCCGATGCTTTGGGCAATGATTTGTTTTTCAAAGAATATTGCATTAGCGTCGAAGAAGGTCAGAGGTTCTTGAACATAACGTTCATGGCAAGTCCAGATTACAGAGATTCATATGCTTTTATCAACGGAATTGAAATAGTATCCATGCCAACGAATCTTTATTACACAGCCGCCAATAACTCAGGTTTCGTGTTCGTTGGCCAGGAGAATCAATACGAAATCATAAACAGTACTCCCCTCGAGACGTTATACCGAATAAATGTTGGTGGGAATCAGATTTCACCGCAGGAAGACACAGGCATGCTTCGAACCTGGAGTACGGATGGCGACTACTTGACAGATGCCAGACCCAGTGCTCTTGCGGTTAACATTAGTGTTGTCCTCCAATTTGGCAATATACCTAATTACTCTGCTCCGGCTGTTGTCTACAAAAGCGGCAGGTCAATGGGGAATGATAGGATAAAAAACGAGGAGTATAGTCTCACTTGGGAGTTTCAAGTGGATTCTAGGTTCACATATTTTCTCCGGCTTCATTTTTGCGAGTTTCAGCAAGAGGTAACAAAGCCCGGCGACAGAGTGTTCCAGATCTACGTAGCTAATCTAACTGCAGAAGCTGAAGCAGACATCATAAATTGGGGTGGAGCAAACGGCGTTCCCATCTACAGAGACTATGCAGTAATTATTGGAGCAAAAGGAAATGAAAAGAAGCAGAATCTCTCTGTTGCACTACACCCTGCTCCCCGACGGAGGACCAAGTATTCTGATTCTATCTTGAACGGGATTGAAATTTTTAAAGTGGGCAACAATAGAAATCTTGCCGGACCTAATCCTGAACCTCAGATCAGCGAAATTCGGAATAACGAACCTGACATAAGCTCACAATCAAGGAAATCCAAGAATATCATGGCAACTACAATTTCCATTGTTGGTGGACTTATGTCAGGTTTTGTTGCAATTTCTCTTTCAATTTTTTTCTGGAGACGTTTTTCTACTTCTAAGATGAAGTCAAGGAAGTCTCGTGGCTCATCTCTAACGCTGGATCTATGTACTCACTTTTCACTATCCGAAATCAAAGCAGCAACAAACAACTTTGATACTGGTCTCATTATTGGAGTTGGAGGGTTTGGTAACGTATACAAAGGGTTCATCAACGGTGGCGCCACTCCGGTTGCGATCAAACGGCTGATTCCAGGGTCACAACAGGGTGCCCTGGAATTCCAGACAGAGATAGAGATGCTCTCCCAACTAATACACATTCATTTGGTCACTCTCATTGGTTACTGCAATGATGACGGGGAGATGATCCTTGTGTACGATTTCATGGCTCGTGGGACACTACGGGATCATCTCTATGACAGCAATAATCCTCCTCTTCCATGGAGTCAACGGCTTGGCATTTGCATAGGCGCGGCTCGTGGGCTGCAGTATCTGCATACTGGGGCGAAGCAAGTTATCATTCATCGGGATGTGAAGACAACGAATATCTTGTTGGATGAGAAATGGGTGGCCAAGGTTTCTGATTTTGGACTGTCCAAATTTGGACCCAATTCCATGTCCAAAACTCATGTCAGTACTATAGTGAAGGGGAGCGTCGGGTACTTAGATCCTGAGTATTATCGACTTCAGCAGCTAACGGAAAAATCCGATGTCTACTCATTTGGCGTTGTGTTATTGGAAGCATTGTGCGCTCGACAACCTATTATTCGGACAATGGACCGGAATCAAGTGAGTTTAGCTGTTTGGGCTGAACAATGTTATCGCAATGGAACAATTGATGAGATTGTTGATCCGCTTTTGAAGGGTAAGATAACAAATGAAAGCTTGAACAAATTTGCTGAGGTCGCAATTAGCTGCTTGAATGATGATGGAGCCCAAAGGCCATCCATGAGTGATGTGGTTCGTGGTCTGGAGTTTGCCTTTCAGCTACAAGAGAGCGCAGAGGAGAGTGAAAAGTTTGGTCGTGAGGCTGGTCTTTCAAATAATAAATGTTCTGAGAGCGTATCCCTCTGTAGAGACGTCTTCTCTGAGATCATTGACCCAAGCGAGGTGATGAGATCAGGAAATATTACGTGCTTTCTTACTCCAAGACATCGAACCGCTTTTATATAGTTATATAAACA
>NW_006262139.1:21456415-21726328 GCF_000493195.1 Citrus x clementina | reverse complement strand
AAAGATTCGAGTTTTATCTAATTATATTTTTGAATGATATTTTCCAATCGGAACTAATTAATTCAGTTGTTATGTATTTCCGAATGCATGCATGCAGTATAAAAAATTTCAGGGTAATTTTAATTTTATAGAAACGAAAATGCTATTAGTTAATAGAAGAGGAAAAGAAGGGGGGAGGGGAGACCGGCTTTCCGTTGTTCAAAAGTCATTGGAAAGGTTTAAAATGGAGAATGTACGACAAAATAAGGCATTGAAAAGTAAAAACAACTGCCGACTTTTCTGCTGACGACTTGTACAAGTCGTCGCTAATGACAAGATCTCATCCCGCAATCACATCCAAATAGTTGGTGATGGCATTTTCAAATTATTTTGCACGGATTAATTTTATACCATTTAAAGATTATCTTGTTTTTTTTTTTTTTTTGAATGAGAACTATTGCTCATGATGACATTTACAATCATAGATATACTGAGACCCGTTTACATCAATTCTGATATGGCACCGCTCAGATTTTTAACCCTCTCAAATATTCGAAGAACGTCAACTCCCATCCTGGGAGAAAGACTACCTCCACTCAAGCTTATCCTGGGAGAAAGACTACCTCCACTCAAGCTTTTGGAGCTCCAAGGAAGGAAATTTAAATTAAACCTCTGAAATGCGTCTGCGGAGGCTCAAACCACTTCCCTCACATTTGTGAGGGAGTAACTCTGGCCACTTGGGCTAAGCCCAAATAGTTTAAAGATTATCTTGTTAGTCCCTAAATTAAGGCCCCTTTTATCGCCAGATGTTTTATATTTCCCTACACGTTGGGTATGGTCCCATGTTCAAACTACCATGTATTATTACATTAAGTTTATATCTCACATAAATTGCAGTATGTCCATGATATTTTAAATCCACCTCACGCGGTGTTTGATGAGGTATATGTATCATTGGCTCAGCTATATTTAAGAATTAAGATTGAAGTGATTAATTTTGCGTCAAAGATTCTAGTATCTTCTGTGGCAGCAACTTTTGCGGTAGTGACAGTTAATGCCCATGGTTATGACTTATGCATATGACACGGAGAAAAATATTTAAACCTTTGCATTTGAGGTAATGTTTAACTTATAGTAATGTCTTATGTATTTACCGCACTTGCTGCACAATATCCCCTGCAAGGCATAGTTTACAAATGTACTGACAAGCTACCCTGTGACCTAATTTGAGGGCCATTTACATTCAAACACAGACAGTCCATAAAAAATCAATACTTTGCACCATTTTTTTTTAATATATAAATTTAAACCTTTAGTTTTCTAACATTTCAAGTAGAGCTGGCAAAATGGGTCATCGGGTCGTATTCGTGTCGTGTCAAATGTAGGTCGATCCAAACCCAACCCATTTAATAATCGTGTCAAAATATTGAGACCCAAACCCGACGCGGAAAAATAATTGAGTTACCCAATAACCCACTTAATATCTATATATTAAACAAAAGCTACATCAAATATTTACACATTGTCATACATACATACATCCATACATACATACATAATTTATCGATATTATAAAAAATATATATATCTACTAAAATATTACACACACTATTGAGATTTTTATTATATATGTAAATAATATTATATATCAATATAATAAAATATACATGTCTACCAATATTTTATATATTTATACTATTAAAGCTCTAAATGTATTTAAAATTTTATAAATAAAATATTGTGTCTATATTCATCATTTTAAAGAATTAAAAAAAATCATCTCTAATATTTGAGTTTTGATGATAAGAATCTGTAAATTATTTTAAAATAGAAAAATTTATGGGTTATTGATTAGGTAAATGGGTCAAGAATTTTAACCCTAACCCGACACAGAAAAAAAATCGTGTTGATCCGGATCTGATCCATTTAATAATCGCGTTAAATTCGACAATCCATATTCATTTATTAGTGTCGTGTTCGTGTCACGTAATCGAGTCATGTCAAATTTTGTCGGCTCTAGTTTCAAGTAAACTAAAGTCCAGCTTTAATTGTATGTAGTTTCTACCAGCGCTAGTGCCATATGCACAAGAACAAGTTGAAGATACAGTCAGCACAGAAATGTCAAGTACTACACACTTTAAATAAGAATGTTCTAACTCTTCTCTAAGTATCCGGTCATCTATTCCCTAATCATTTAAAATCAAGACTCAAACAATAACTATAAGATGAAATAAATATTTTAATTCCTCTTTAATTATGCCACTTGTTAGCAATAAAATTATCTCTTTCTCAAGACATAATTAGGAGGTGGGGTTCCTTTTTTCAATCTTTCTTTTTTTAAGAAGGTAGGTCAATGATAACTGTATATGTTGAGGCTCCGGCGCAGGGCAGAAAAGATAAACATGTGAGTTAAAATTTAATCATTTCAATGTATGCACTATATTTATGTTGTCTTGAATTTATTTTTGAACACTGATATTCAGATAAATTAATTCAATAAAATACGAATAAAAACAACCATAAAAGGTAATTTTGTTTTTGTTTCTTTATCATTTTTCTTATATTTTCTTTTTTAGATTATGCTCTCTTTAAATTTATTATTTTTCCTAGGAAGGCAACCAGAATCTTAATTCTGCCAGTTATGGTAGATGATATGGCATTATCACAACAATTATTTAATAAAATACTTAATGAATGACTTTCACATCCATGCGGTCGATTTTGCGACATATCATTCACTTCGTTATCAACCAAAACAACCACAATTCCTCACATGCCTCCTACCTTAACAATTAATAACCTCGCTGGACGGGACGGGACCGGACCCCACCCAATCATCAACCACTACCTACGCCGGAGGATAACGACGACGTTTCTCTATCGACTTTCCCAGACCCTCACTTCGCCAAATAACTCCATCACCAGGAGCTCTAGCTCAGCTCACACACAAAACACACTCTTATCAGTCAATCAATCAATCAAAATCAACCAAAGACTACCCAACAATGGAAGAAGAACAAGAAGCACTGAACATTGACGCTTGCGAGGGAATGGACGTCGTCTTCGAGAACTGCGGATCCTCGTCGAGGTTTTTCTCGCCGATAGTGTTTCTCGACGCGATATGGAACATGGCTTTTGTTGTGGTGTCAGTGATTGTGCTTTTCTCAACTCTTAAAGAGAAACCCTCCACTCCCTTGAGGGTTTGGGTTTCTGGGTATGCTCTGCAGTGCTTTTTGCATGTGGGTTTTGTTTTTTTTGAGTATCGGAGGAAGAATTATTGCGGTCATCGTGTGGCCCTCGTTGTTAACGGCCTTTCCCCCTCCCAAACTAGTCTCAGGTAACCTTCTTTATCAAAATATTATACAAATATCGATTCTTTAACTATTCAGTGATATTGAATGTGAAATCTGTAAAGAGAATGAGTGCTGGTACTTATAAGATAGTGGATTGAATGTTCAGTCGGAGGGGTGTACACTTTCCATCATATGTGATTATCTTTTGGGATGTGATTACTTATTTGTATATTTTTAAGGATTAAAGATATTTGAAAGCACATTGTGCTACAGTGAGGTCATTTGGTGAATTTTTCATAAATATTATGTAGTTTTCGGTTGGTTCTTTATAGAGCTAACGAATTTTTGGTTAAACCTCAAGGAATTTGCTTCGTCTTGGATGGCCAGATGATCTTGAAGATTATTGTTTGTCTGCTGGGTCATAGATTTGAGATTCTTGGTAAATTTAGTAGTTTTAACAGTTAAAAATTATTTTTCCTTGCCATATCGGCTCTGCATGTGTTATGATGAGCTAGAATTGGGGATGCCGACTTGAAGACTCTTGAACTGTGATTGAACTAGTCAGCCATGTTCTGCGGTGATGGAATCTTCCCAAGTTCAAAATGTTTCTTCTTATCTTATGTTTTCTTTTTCAGTGTTGTGAAAAGGTTGGGAGCGATGAACACAATGATTTCGTCCATCTGGTGGGTGATTGGGTTCTACTGGATCGTCGTGGGGGGTCCAGCATTGGTAAGGGATTCTCCTCGTCTGTACTGGTAAGAGCTATGATTTGAGCCTATGCTTGCTATTTGCTTTAACTTTCTCTTCCCTTGATTCCTTTTGCTGTAATAATGATACTTAAGATGCTAGATGTGTTTACAAAAAGAAATTGAGCATGCACATAAATACTAAACAATAAAACCCAGGGAAATGAAAATAAATCCATGGACTGTGATGTAACTAGCAGTGGTCTGGGTCATGCATTGCATTATGACTCCCAGCATATGACCTGCAGGCATCATTGACAAGCGGTGATGGTAATGTGAAACTTCAAGTTTTAAAATTATAATTGATATCATATCTGAAGAGGTAATGCATGGATGGCACGCTATAAGTTTGTGGCTGTGACCATCAAGAAATGATGGATTTTGAGTTTGTTCACGCATTGAATTCTTGTAAAACATATTGAACTTTAATGATGAAACCTAGTGCCTGATCTGCAGGGTAACTGTGGTTTTTCTAGCCTTTGATGTGTCCTTTGTAATCTTTTGCATCGGGATGGTATGTATCTTTTTCTTTGCTATCTTCTGTTGCATTCCAATCGTAGCCCTTGTCTATGCTGTAGCAACTAGACAAGGCGCATCAGCAGACGATATTAGGAACCTTCCCAAGTATAGATACCGGGTGGCTAGTCATTTGAGGGCATCAAATAATAGTGAGAAGCAAGATGTCTTTGGGACAGAGACAGAAATGAGCAACAGTAACTCTACTGATGAACTCGCTCTTCATCCTGAGGATTCTGTGAGCATCTATAAACACTTCTGTGCTCAGTTTTGAAATGTCAGATTTCTCATGAAAGTTGAATTGTTATTTTCATTCAGCCATTATTGAGTTTTCTGGCCTACTTTAATTATGCATTCAGTCATCAAGAAAGAAAAAAAAATTACTTTTAACAAATTGGACGTTGCCTTTCACTACTGTTATTATTTGTAACACAAAATGTAATATAATACAAAGCAAGGCAAAAACAAACTTCTTTTAGAGAAGCTTTTGTCACAAAACATCTTTAAGATTTGCTAAACAACACTAGTATTTAGAGAATGGATGTTGTGCTTTTAATTCCTATTTTCCAAGTACATTACCGAATGCGGTTATATGTCTGTTTTTGAATGCATATAAAAGAAAATAGATTTTGAAATTGATAACAAATGAGTCCTTATTTCCTTTTTTTTTTTTTTTGACATGGTGACTTTCAATAAGTCGAAATTGAAGAGTGGTATTGATCAAAATCTTTTATTTTTCTTTTTAAATACAATATTATATGCTAGTTTTATTTAGTTAGACGAATGTCGTTTTTTATTACTTTTGTATCTGATGTCCATTAGCATGAAGTGAAAACTATCTTTATTCTTGAAAGTGTTCTGCATTTGGCATGTGCAAAGTAAAGAATGCAGCAGCATCCTCAGCATTATTAACTTGAATTTTTTTTCCCCACTTTTCAGGATTGTTGCATTTGCCTTTCTCAATATGTAGATGGGGCAGAGCTTTATACATTACCATGCAACCACCATTTTCATTGTGGATGCATCAGCAAATGGCTTCGGATAAATGCGACTTGCCCTCTCTGCAAGTGCAACATCCGAAGAGGCGATACATTGGTGTGATCATCCCTCCTCCGTTAGTTGAGAGGAGATCTCTAACTGAGGGAATACCAGAACAACCTATTCGGTTATCTTCTTTTTGAGCAGCTATCTAATTCAGAAGATGAAAAATGGAAAAAGGAAATAGCTCTTTATTAGATGATTCCTTTCTTCTTAAAGTTTATATTTGTGAACCCTCTTTGTGTACAGAAATTTTAATTTAATGTTGTAGCTTATTTTATGATAAGTGTATATTATGCTGTGTGGTTAAATAGGAAAAACAGATTGGAGGTAATCTTCTTTTATCTTTCTATTATTGACAGACCATTTGAGCAAGTTGCAAAAGGTGCTGTTGTCCTTTCTCAATTGAATTAAATTGATCGAGGAATCAAATCATAAGAGTAGTTTTAAGATTAATGTTAATATAATTAATATAATGAAAATAACAGATTCTTGAAAATTTAGCTGGTAGCTTTTGATTTCCTATAACCCCCTTGGACCGCAGAGAACAACTATAATAGGAGAACAAAAGCTAAGACAAATCTAAGAAGCAGTTAGATTACGATGGCATATTTCTAGATGTATGGATTCTTCAAGACTTCAACCACTAATTGTATACGTTGCATCCATCATGTGAAACAAGGAAATGAAATTCTACACCATATATTATTCAATTCTGAATAGATTGACGAACAATTAATCCATTGTGGTATTCATAACACCTTGACATGATAACATGGTCCGAATTCACAAAAACAAATAATTGAAATGACTCGAGGCATACAAAAGGTCAGCACCAAACCTTCAAGAAAACTAGAGGTAAAGTTCATACATTCTTTAACTTCTTCATCTTAGAAGGTGGCCATCGACCCTTCTTCCTCATTCTTCGCTTGCGAACAAGCCGCTTTCTCCTAAGCCTTATCTTTTTTGCCAATTTCATTCTCATTTTCTGCTCCAGTCTTTCCTGCGTCTTTGACTCTAGTGGAAGTTTGTCAACGGGTACAACCTCTTTAGTGCTATCAGAAGGGGGCTCACCGCCATCTGTTGGAGCTGTTCCATCGATGTCTGAAGATGCCTTGACAATCACGGCACCTCTTTTGCTGGCAACAAGGGGTGTACAACTCCAAACTCCATTGGAAGATTTTGGATGAGATTCAATGGCTTTGAAATGCAATCTGGAAACTGAAAATCAAAGGAAAAGAAAAAAGAATTCAGATACACCAAAACGTTAAATTTCAAGTTACAAAAGGCAGAAGATGTATTTCAGAACAAAATCAGATAAGCTCCTGATTTCTGACGTAATTTTTTTTAAAATTGCATTTTAACAGTAAGACAACATGGGCAATAAACAAAAATGAATTGGGAAAACCAATGAAGTAGAGATAAGCATGAGCTGAAAAGTTCAACCAAGCATGAAGTAATAGCTAACAGCTACAACTGAGTATGAGCAACAAATTGCCAAGTGGTTTGCTCAGATCTGAGAATAAAGAGTGGGAAAAATAAAATAAAACGAACAGGGAATGTGGAAAAAATAAAACTTAGCAACAATTTAGGTATGTCTACGATACACAAAAGTGAAAACATATTGAAAGGAAAAATTATCTAGTCCTAAGCCTCAATTTCCTGCTCCTAAAGAATGAAATCCAGGCTTCTTTTTCCTAGTTTTTTGTCTTAAAAATTCTTTTCTTATCTTATAATATTTCTGATAAACTCAACAAAGAACTTTAATACAAACAGTTAGCTCTCCTATAGTTAAGTTCTCATTAAAATTTAATATTTCAAAGAAACCAGCTTTGATAAAACAGTGCAAATTTACTAATTCTCATACTCAATAACTTCTTAGGATAACACGTTAGAAAAATTATATGTAGAAAAATGTCCAAAATGATAATTGATTCTTATTGAATTATTTATGTTGTAAAATTCTCTCAGTACAAATGAATGACTAAAAATGGGACAAATTTCCAATGTTCAAAGCAACATAATCCCAACAATAATTTTACACGAGGTTTTGGTTAATCAATAAAAGCAGCCATTAGAATACAATTTGAAGAGAGTGGTAATATAATGCATTCCAAATCTGTAAATTGGCACAGTTTATGTATTACCTTCAATTATCTAATGAAATTCTGAGAATAACTAAGGCAAGAACAAGCACAAAAATACAATTTAAACACTTGCATGCAAAAATTCAGTGACACTTCAAATCTGTTAAAATAAATTTTCCTTCTAATAAAAAAAAAAATGGAACTTATATACATTATAAAAGTGAATGCAACTGAGACAAGTAACTGAGAACGAATGCAGTGTTAAGTGTTTGATGAAAAACCCAACTGAGTGTGAAGTTGGAGCTAATAGCTACAATGCTTCGAAAACAAAAGAATCAAGCAGATTACTCAATTGGGTTTCTTCAACTTAGAAAAAAAATTCAGCACATACTTACCAGTTGTTGAATCAACAAATGAAAAAGAGAGAAAGGGATGTTACCTGGACAAGCAGCGACGGCGAGAGCTGATGAAGAAGAAGGAGGGAGGGACATGAGAGGATTATAAGATACAAGTAGAGCCATTTTTTAAATTTTGAACACTCTCTTTCACTTTAAGCGTCTCATTGGCTCTTTTGGATAAGCTTCTCAACTGAACCCAACGCTCTTTTTCTCTCCCTTATTCTTCACCCGCACAAACAAACAGATAAAATGTCGTTTCGAAAGGATAAGAATTTTGCAAAATACGTTTCTTTTGCGTTTTACATTGAGTAGTCATGTTTCGATTTATTCATATATAACAACCCCTATTTGGCTATTTGCTATTTCTCTCACAAATTCTTAAGGTTGAGGTTTCTTGAACTTATTCTCAATTTCTCATGCAATCGAATTATTTGATATCAAATGTGAAAATAAAAGTAAATAATTAACATTTAAATCCCCACCATTTCAAAACAAAATTTAAGTTAGTACCCCTTTTTAAATATGGTGTCACACGTCAAGTGTAATTTAAACCCCAGATTTCTTGTACAAATTCAAGAGATTTTACTCATTAAAGTTACCTTGTATATTATTGGGAAAGCAATTACGTCCACTTAATATATTCATCCAATCTATGTTCAGCAGGAGAGATTGGCATCCATGAAGTTATAAGAAGAATGTCCCACCTCCAACTTCACCAATCAAGCTATGCAATTGCACAAGTATTGCCTGAGCAGTAAGCCGTAAATCCTCACAAGTTAAACTGACTATATAGAAACCAACATGAGTGAGAATTAAATACATTTACATTTGACTATATTAAGTAGCAGGAAACGTCTCCCTCAGCCAAAATATCCGAGCAAAAGTAAACCAACCCAATTCAAGGTTGCCAACAGCGGCATCACAATAGTCTTTGACATGTTATTATGTTAATAGGCAGTTTCAATTAACCAAAAAGAGAGGTGTGCTTTGAACTGAGAAACGGCACGAACTAGGATGAACTTTGGCTGGAGGAAATGTGAATCCGTTTAATCTGGCACACCAAAAGGACAACAGTAAGGACAACAGTCAGAACATTCATTATAATCTTTCAGGGGGAAAAAAAAAGAACAACGAACATTAAATTATAAAATGTTAAAAGGGAAAACTTCAGGGCAGTTTCAAACAGCAAAGCATGATTCATGAACCCAAAACATCTATATACAAAACCCAAAAACATAATAACCCATAGTTTTTAGGCTGAAATAAACAAGACTATTATTAGAAAATTGTCCTCCGTAGTTTGCCACTGGGATCAGAATATCTGAAGCTAATAAAACTAAGTTTGTTACAAAGACCAAAAGAAAGCTCCTATGCTTCTCCATTCTGAAAGGGAGGAAGAGAGTTGAGTACAAGTTTCAGTGAGGTATCGATGCTCCTCACAAAGAACAAAAGAATTTCTTCCTGTCTTCTGTGCATCTTTAATTGGTTAGCGTAACTACTCTTCTAGTAAGGTTGTAGACTGCAGTTTTGGATTGAAGACAACAATAAAATAGATGATTAATAATGTATATGTATGTACAAGGCCACTAACATACATCACGATATCTATTAATAAAATATAAAACTACTTCATAACAACGAATTCTAGTACTGGCATCAACAACAAAGTTTGATATTTTTAGAATAGAAAATTGGGTGTGTGAGGGAGTAATAAGCTTTCAATATGGCCTATATTTATTTTCCTCCAAGTTGAGAAAATTACTTTTGTACATCCAGACTCAGTCATATGGTTTAACCATCAATGCTGAATGCTATGCGGCTAAGTCCGAAAATGACATGCTAGTCTAAACAACCAGAGTTTGCCTAAAAAAAGCCTACTAGTAATCTCTTATAGCTTCTCTGAGCTTACTGTCCTTCACAAAAGTGTAGCAGATTCTAAGCTTCACAGAGTCCCATCAAACCCCTATTTCGATGCTTGACCCTCTTGTTGCCAATTAATTGCTTTCTTGTCCCTGGTAAGATTTGTTACCACTTGCATGGGCTCCTTATGCGTGAAGATAGATCATTGTAGGTTGCACTTTATTATGGATATTTGACCAAATTTTGCAAAAGGTCCACTAACCTCCTCCTCCTAGTATGGTAATGGAATAAGGAACAATCTTTCTCAGCAAGAAAGTGAAGGAGCTCATGACTGTCCTAGCACTAGTATTAGGTATACCCAGTATCTCAAGCATACGAGCTCATTACTCTCAAAGTCGACAGACTGACTATCATTCAATTATATAATGAAGCATTTTCTGAATGTTATATGCATAATATTCGAAAAAATTACTACTTATTCGTTTAACAAAGAAACAAGTTCTCAATATAAGGTTCCCAGACACAAAGTTTGAACCTCACAAAATATGAGTAGCAATGGTATCTGAGAAATCCAGTCTACAAGTTACATCTTTCTATATGAAACTGCTAAAAAAGGTCAGTAAATGCGCATGCTATGACTGTAAAGATAACTATAGACTTGCAAATCTATAACATCTGACAATTAAATTGCAAAACAAGCAGTTAAGTAAAATATTTCTACGGAGTAATAACCTGCAAGTCAAGAGTCAGACATTCTTTAATTTGTTCATCTTCAAAGGGGGCCATCGACCCGTCTTCCTCATCCTCCGTTTACGAACAAGCTTCTTCCTGCGAAGCCGAATCTTCTTAGAAATCTTCATCCTCATCTTATGTTCCAATTTCAGCTGCAGCTTTGAGTCCAATGGCAGTTTTTCAAGTGGAAAATATTCTTCATCATCACTCTCAGACTGAGGTTCATCACTGTCCACAACTTCTGCGTCAGAAGATACCTTAACAATCAATTCACCTCTCTTCTTACTGATATCACAAAAACTTTTGCAGGATTTCAGGTGATGATGACCCATGGATTTCATATGCAACCTGGGAACTGAAACCAAACAAAACCCAGATGAAATTACAGCTTTTGAGATTAAAGTGAAAAAGGGAAAACTTTGAAAATAAACTCATTATAGTTCAAATGCAAAGCTTCCGAGCTCCTGATAAATGCATTTTTCAGGAATAACCAGGAGGAAACAAAGTAAAAGAAGTGATCGTTGACATAACCCAGATCAAAATGTGAAGCAATTGCAAAGGAAATGTCTGTTTAACAGAAACATATATATGAACAACAACACAAAGAAGAGAAGGTAAATCTGGTAAACTTAAAATCCCATTTGAGTACTACTAATAAATAATGTTTCTAGTCTCATGATAAAGAGGAAGAAAAAAAATGTGAACTATAGAACTTTTTGAAGGAAAAAATAAGCAAGCAATTTTCAAGATGGAACAAAAAGCGTCAAAAGTGATATTGTAAGAAAGAGAGAGAAAAGTTCTTACTTGGGGAAGCGGTGAAGGCCATAGGTGATGAATATGGTGTCGAAAATATGGAGGAAGAGGAAGAAGACAGAGGACTCGAGAAGAGCAGAGAGAGAGCCATTTGCGCTCTCTCTTTCCTTGCTGGTCGCTACAAAGTTTGGATGTTAGCACAGCAAGCAGCAAATAAAGCAAGCAAATGCGTCTTAATTTTTCCGAGGCGAGATTGGAATGCCGTTTGCATGTTTGACTTTGACCCCATTTTGGAAAAATGGACTTTTCGACTTAAAATTAGTTATTATTAACAACTTTTTTTAAAAAAAATTATTATTAACAAACAAAAGAAAAATCAAAGAAATTTCGAAACTTGTTTAACCTATCAAATAATAAAAATGGATAATAATTAATCATTGTATGAAGAAAACCTTTTTAGGAATTTTTTTTAAAAAAATCAAATATAAGAAGATCTTTTTTATTTATCTTATCTATTTTTTAATATAATGAAAATTTTTAATTATTAAGTTATTACGTAATTTTTTAATTTTTTTCTTAATCTACAAAGTCTAAATTAAAGTGATAAAAGATATTCTTCAAAATTTTATATTTAATTAGGTAATTTTTATCCTTAAATAAAATTCAATAATTAGTATTATTACTCATTTATATAATTTGTGATGATAACATAGTGGTAACTATTATTATTTTAACATTTTATCTTCAAATTAACGTTAACTTTCTTTATAATTTCTTATGAATATTTTTCCTATAAAAACATGATAAACTACAATAAAATTGATTAAATATACTAATTTAGAATATGAAAGGATTGTATTAAATTGAACATGATTTAACCTTTATTTGTTTAATATTTATAAATTTGTAAAGTTAGAAATGTAAAAATATTGGTTTTTCGATTTTTTGAGTAAAAAAGAAAACTCCATTCAAAATTCAAACTACGCACTTAACCAATGGTTAAGATTTATTCCTTAATACCGATAATTGTGTCGTGGAATAAAATTTGTGAAAACCCTTTTTTTTATATTTATGTTTGTTTCAATTTTTATTTAAGATATTATAAGATTTTAAGATGGGATTAATATTTTAATCAATCAGAACTTAATAGTTTTTTTCCCCATAATCAAAATAATTGACATAAAATTTGATACGTTTTGTAACCCTATTTACCCGATTAGGATAAAATAGTTATTGGCAAATCACCAACCAAATCGTTTTATTATCAATTGTAATTAAGAACATAAAATTTGAGAGTCCATATAATGCTTCAAAAG
Source organism: Citrus x clementina (assembly GCF_000493195.1). NCBI lineage: Eukaryota > Viridiplantae > Streptophyta > Magnoliopsida > Sapindales > Rutaceae > Citrus > Citrus x clementina. Next base: position 21,713,610 of record NW_006262139.1, on the reverse strand, counting down.
AACCCAAAAAAAAAAAAAAGATTAACTATATTTAAAAGAAGGAATCCAAATCTTTAATAATTTCAATTATACAAAAACTTGGAATTTTCACTAATAATTAAAAAAAAAGAAAAAAAAAGGGGGGAAAAGGGAAAGACCATAACCAAGTATTTGCACCAAATGAAAAGCAGCGGCAGATGAAGCATTTGCTTTTTGTTTAGGCTATGGCTTCCATCTTGTCTTCAGCTAATAATGACTAAATCGTCATACGGATCCATTTAACAGAAAAAGTCAGGTTCAGATTCAACCAATATGTTCTTCAACTCACAATTCTCCAAGTTTAACCATTCAATAGAGCGCATGATGATCATCCCCAAAATGTAAAAGAATAGACGTCGTTAACTGTACCGAAGCAGCTCTATAACCAAACATGGACGTAATCTGTATTCTGTGGTCTAAAAAGCTTGTTAAAGAACTTGGTCCACCAACAATGGATCAAAGGGAAATATCGTACAGCTTAATCCAAAGGCTTTTTGCTAAACCCCCGAGAACCCATATGTCTAACTCATCAGCAAGACAAGCATTCATCCGATAGAGAGATTCTTCAACAAGCTGCAACTCCAACTTTTATTGCTGGGGGCATGGATTCAATATTTTTTTCATGTATGTCTATTGGCTGGATAAAACCCCCCTCAATTAACCTAGAACGAACTTTAAAATATGGTATACTTTTCACAACAATTTTTTGCCATATAGCATCTATCAAGTTATGCCGGAATTCAGGTAAAGTGATTGAGCTCCAGTTGCTATTTGCTGGCCACCTGTCAAACATAATCCAAGCAACATAGATATATTAGCACTGTCGAAGTTCACTCCCTCTAAACTTTAACACCACCACATAGTATTTATGGCTTGATGAGTCATAAGCTGCGGTTTTTATAAGAAGATCAATTCAACTAAATATAGTCTCGTCATGTATTCATATCTTATGTTTGTTTAAGTCATCCTAACTGATTTCAGAATCTCAAGTCCTTAATATGTAAGGAGATAGTGCCACAAAAACTCAGATTCTTCACAGATGATTGGATGAACCTTTGAGAGAGGTAAACATTTGTAAATCATGTAGATTCGAAGATAGGACTCTAATACCAAGTTTAGCACTTTTCGCTTTGCTTAGCCACGTAACACAACTCTAGGTAACAATCTCCTTTTAGAGCATAGATTACAGATGTAACAAGTACATAACCTCCAAAGTATAGTGTCCCAGATATGGAAGAAGAAGAAGTAAGGTAATTTTCATTCATTTATTTAATTAGTTGTTATGAAACCATAGGCTTTGTGTTTCTTTTGCTTAAATCAGTATCCATGGATGTCCATCTTTGTCATGTATGCATGATGAAGTGGTTAAAATTAAATTTGAGGAAAGTTGTTGTAAGAACTAAATGATACAAAAATTTCATGAATTTTTTTGCCGTACGTAATAACTGGTTCTATTATCATCTTAACTCTGGAATATTAGGATGCAATCCTACTCTGATAACACAGAAATAAGTGGCTGCACATGAAACAATCTATCAGTAGCTGCATTCAAACATACTTGTCACAATTTATATACATGATAAAAAGACTTTCTCCTACAATAAGCATTTATATAAATTCAAGATCACAGCTTATTTATCATTGTATATGAACTTTAGATCTTTCCTACTTGTCCCACTTCATCATTCTAGAATCTAGATGGCCATGCTTTAGAGTTTAGTCTTCTAATCCCAAGGATTATATGTACAAATAAACCAAATGAAATCAGTTGTCTTACATCTCAAGTAATTTGAAGCGCTCAAAGGTTAGAGTAATTCCTTAATGTAATTACTAGTTGCTTAAGTGTTATTGTTCTATTCAGCAGCAACAAACAAGTAGCTGGTCAACCCGGCGACGAAGTCAGGAGCAGAAAGGTTATGTAGCAATAGATGTTTTCTGTTTACTACTAATAGATCTTAAGTTCAGAAGTAAGTTTTTTTTACATTACAGTGAGCTTTTTTTTTTTTTAATTAAAGAAGAAGAAGAAACTATATGTGATTTATTTAGTTAAACTATTTATTCTGATTTATATTTCTCATTCTAAACAATTTAAAGAAAACCCATTTATAATTTTTTTAAAAAAATCAGGTATCACCATTTATTTATTTATTTTTTTCGGTATATTAAACTATCTGGTATCCAAAGATCACATTAGGCCCTAACTAATTCATATTCGAGCCGAGTAGAATCACTAGGGCGGTAAAATTCTCCCAACAAATATTTAACGCATTATTTTTTTATCTATATTATCCCAAGTAGAGCCCAAATACAACTATCTGGTATCCGAAGATCACATTAGGCCCTAACTAATTCATATTCGAGCCGAGTAGAATCACTAGGGCGGTAAAATTCTCCCAACAAGTATTTAACACATCATTTTTTTATCTATATTATCCCAAGTAGAGCCCAAATCAAGATCAAGATTAGGGCATATTATATGTTCTAAATTGAATTTATGAATATTATATTTTAAAATACTACTTATTCAACAAAGTTAATTAATTGATACACCTCAATTTTCTGTTACAATAAATTGACAAAACAATAGTTGATCCAATAGTTGCTTCAGAAGTTGTGATTAAACTCCTTAGGTAATGTCAAAACTCCCGTTTTCAAGTCCCTTTGAAACACTAATGTCCACATAAAAACACACTCATTTAAATACGACTCTCTCTCTCTCTCTTTTAAATATCTGTCTTGGGATTATACAGCATAAGCATAAGCTCAGTGGTCCATTAATTTTCCCCTGAAGAAAATATTGGTACTTATAAACTTCTTGGGCTAGAAATTATGTGCTGGGTAGAATATTTGTCAAACAGCTGTGGTTTTATAAGATGATTAAATTAGATGTGAGATTTTCGAAAGCAAAATATTAGTGAAGTGAAGATTTAATTACACCATGAAACTAATATTTACAGGTTTAAGCGGACATAGCATTTCGTCTGCTTCAATTCAATTACATATACCTGATCATGTATTCATATATTATGTCATCATAATTGATTTCAAAACCATTTTATCTCTTTGTAATATATATCTTACCAAATTAATTCTTTCTTGCTTGAAAAAAGAAAGAAAGATAAGAGAGAGATTATACAGCTAAAAGGTGGCACCCCTAGGACCCAGATTCTTCTTCATAGCTGACTAGATGGAGCTTTGAGGGAGATAAACATTTATAAACCAAGTAGCTTTTAAGGGATTTGCACAATAATAGGACTCAAAAACTTTGGTACCATGTTTAGCACTTTTTGATTTGCATAGCCATGTAAAACTAGGTGACAAATCTCATTTAAGAGCTTAAATTGCATATGTAAGTACATCAACCTGCTGTGCCGAAAATAAGAGTCACCAAGGAAGAATAAGAGATCGAAAAACTAGCAGCGCCTTGTATACATTGACTATGGAAGAAGATGAGATCGAAATATGAGTGGGTAGGTACAGCAGAATCCACTGCTCCAACACTGCATGGGTGGAAGAGACAATCACTAACTTATTTTTTCAAAATTAATTGATAATTGTTGAATTATATGATTAGACTCAACTCCATGAATCATTCTCCATTCAAAAAGTTCTCAACAGTTCTCCACCATGCAAGTACGGATATGCATTATAGGGTAGGATACATGCTTAAGTGGAGAAGTTTCAAAGACAAAAAAAGTCAAGAAAAGGAATGACATAGAAGTTGTAAGGCTTACCACGGACAGCAAAGGTCCCTGTTTGAACTTGTCATGAAATGAAAAGGCAACTGGTTTTGGATTGTCTCCTGGCCCTCTGATAAAACCACTGTAATTCACATTATACCAATTCCCAAGTTAACTATCAGTTAAGGGCATAACTGCCATTGCATTTATTTAGTTTATACAGAATAAACAAAACTCAACAACTGATGCTCACGACAATGACATATATAATAACATTATTTTAAAGAGTTCCACACTGCAGTTTTACGAAGGTCCATGATAAGAAGATAACTCACATTAGAGATAAAGAAATCAGTGGCGTCCTTCTAGCATCATATATGGCAATCAGACCCTTGTAGATATCATCGCCTCCTTTGTATGATACAGCCAATCGCTCTCCAGAAGCATCCCAGGCTATCTTCTCAATTCCCTGACTGCAAATGCAACATGCGAAAAAAGAGTCTTCTTAATGCCATTATGTGGCTATGACGCTAAGGGGTGGAAAGAAACCTTCAGAGAATTCCAAATATTGGGCACACTGAACGAAAATAGTTGTATCACTACCTGCCTGTTAAGGAAACTATATCTGGCAAATCAACAGGTAATAAGTGTGCATCTGGAAAGAATCATCAAACACAAGAAATTAGGATCATGCTTATTGACATTTAACATATTAATCTGTTAAATTAATCAACTTTTAAAGAAACAACTACACATATTTCTGGGGAAAATGTATAAAAACCAGGATTCTGTAACAGCAGGGAAGTATCTATCAGAAAAAACAATTATACCAACATTTTGTTCTGTTTTCTTTTCCTTTGATATTTGTTTCTCACATCTTAATCAGTATTAGCGCCTGTTTGGTATGACTTATCTAATGGTTAATAAAAGCTCTCATTGACAACCAAACAACTAAAATTTTTGAGTAAAAACTCTACTCATAAAAGCTCTACTTAAATAGCTCTATTTGAAAAGCTATATCAAATAGAGCCTTAGTGTACATTAACCTACTCGAAGGACATTGAGCATGGTATATTGCATAAGCCTGAACTTTTATTTTTTCAATTTCTCAAATATTCTTAATATCAGTTCAAAGTGTTACATTTATCCTTCAGAATTCCTACTAACAATCTATAAAAACGCAATTAATGAATTAATTTCCACCTTTCCGGGTATTTTTTTTTGGAGGGTGGGGACGTATCTATTTCTACAAAAAGAAGACAAAATAACCCTGAGGCACACCAGTGCACTGTCTTTGTGCCCTTATCTTGAGTCTTTACATCTTAAAAACTGGCCAAAGACAAACAGATTTTTAAACCTAAGGTAGAACAAGCATACCCAATGATGGAGGCTTTGATGCGAAGTGAATAGAACCCAATGTTAAAGATCCAGCAAAAGCCAGTAGTATCATGCGCCCTTCAGGATCCCATGTTGCTCCCTGGTAAATAAATTAAAAAAAAATTATCAAAAGCTAGAGATTACAAATTTTCCCCACTATTAGATAGGGCATCCAAGAGGATGACATTAAACTGAAAATCAGAAATACCAATTAACATTGATTATCTCCTTATTGGTTTCATGGCATGAAACCAATAATTTCACACACACACACACACACACACACACGATTGAACCAAATTATATGAATATATGCACATGCATATATAAGAAAATTTCAGAGAAGGTCATTCAATCAATCAAATTACGAACTGATTAAGAGTTACTTTTACTTCTGCTGTTAATTATGCATAAATGGTATTGTTGTAGTCATATATGTCAAATGGTAGAAGTTATACTTACACAAAAATACATGCGGGTACATATTACAAATGAGAGCAAAATATCCTACATGCTGTCTTATGTTACTAGGCTAGAGAGCACATACTCCTTGTTTGAAATTGGTCATTACATACCAACATTGGCCAAATTTTATTAGGCTGCATGCACTAATATTTGAATTATAAAGATTCAAAAAATTTGAGCAAGTCCCTGTAAAGCTCCAAGATGATTAAACCAGGCATAATTTAGTATTCGCAATACAGTAATAATAATAATAATAATAATAATAATAATCAAAATTATGTCTGGATAATCTTAATAAGATGTGTGTTGATACCATGAATATTATATTCTATCAAAATTGACATCCAAATTATTTTATTACCGTGACAAAGCCACTAGTTGAAGACCATGGTTCAGATGTCCATGTGTTTGTCTCCCAAAGATAAAATGTCCCATCACTGTGAACAAAGAGAATAGCCCACATCTCTCAAACTGATATACATTTAATCAAAATCAGAGCATATGAATAAATACAAAAGTTCTGTCATGACATACAATTTTGCAGCAAAAAAGTAATCTCCAGTCGGTGACCATTTAAGAATTGATAAGCCACCAAATCCTCGTCGAATGGGTGTCCCCAGCCCTGGAAATGTTAAATTAGTAAAAGACTATCAACTCAGATACAGATGAGATTTGTGGATAAAAAGTTAACCACATGGCATTAAATAAAAAGTATAAATTCATTCACAAAAGGAGATAGATGACCACAAAGTTCTAATTCAATCATTTCGATGTTGACAAAACTGCGCGGCCAACAATGGCCAAAGAAGTCCCAAACTAAATTGGTCTTAACATGATTTCACCTCACTGATCCCCTCAAAACTTTTCACATATTAATGACCAAGTTCCTCTATTGCTTAAGGTGGGATTTGATCCCTTAAGTTAGTTACATCCAGAGCATTCACCTTATGAGGGTAAGATATTAAGATTGTCCCTGTGGATAAACTTAAGAAACATTATTTCAGAGCTTCAACACATGTAGTGAAGCAAATATCGAACCGTTAAATTCCAGTCATGTTATACCATCAAACCCATTTACATGTAACTGAGGTCGAACTTCAAGGTATGATGTATGTATGGATGAGTCATTTCACCTTAAAGTCAAGCCTTTAAAATTGATTAAGCAGCCAAAAGTGTGGTTTTCTACACTTCACATGCATCTACATTGGTTAGATTATTCTTGGAGCAACAAGGGAGATGAGAGCATCAAAAAGAAATGGCAAAAGTAATGTCATATAATAATGTCTAAATTCATCTTGCTAGCTCGTCAATTATTCTAGAGTGCAAACAGATATTATTCAAGGAAAAACAAGTTAAATTAAGGCGTTACCACACCTTGAGCGACGTCCCATATAGTAAATGATGAGCTTTCATACGAGGCAGATGCCAAATATGTAAAGGTAGGTCAAGGAAATTCATAAATTACTTTTAAATAGACACCCTACACAAGTAAAAGTAGAAATTTCTGAAGGAGGAACTAATACAATAAAGCCAGTACAAGGCAATTTTTATTAGGCATATGCGAGAAGACTGTTAAAATAATGTGTCAATGGCATGTAAAATGCTTGGATGGTGTGACTAATGTAACTAATGAAGTCAAAATAACATGATAAAAAAAATAAGTGCATAAGACAATCAATTTGGATATCTTCCGTCCGGACCCCATGAAAGGGCAGTTATTTGTTCCCCATTCTGACTTCGGAGAAAGTCGACTAGAGTCCATCGAGTTCCAGGGCCTCTAGAGAGTGCCCCCAAGAATGAGGCAGCACCAGATCTAACAGATGCGGCGTTGCCTGGATAAGAGGGTGCCCAAATGCAAATTCCACCCCTGAAATTTAGTACAAGAGATAAGAAGTCTAATAGCTCTAAAAGTTATATATATGTATATAACAGTAAAAAATGTAACAATTGCGATACTTGCTTGCATCCCACAGAAAGTGATCTCCCTCCATTTGGCCTCCACTCAAGAACTTTAACATCTCTTTGAGAGTCGCTAGTCAAAATGCAAGCATCCTTCCCTTCTATTTGAAATCAAAGTTGTATAAGCAACTCCTTACTAGAGAGGACAAGCAATTTCTTTAACAAACATATTCCAACAAAACTAGCAAGTAACTAACTAGAACCCTGAATAATATCACACTACTGATATCTCAAAGGAGAAAATTAAGATAAATTACTAACCTGAATCCTCATAGTCACGAACTATGACCTGAGTTGAACCAGAGATGAATGCAACAATGTGCTTATGTTGGTGCCAGCTTACTCCCTGAAGATCAACCTCTGGTAACAAGTGTACCTATAGGACCTTATGGTGTGAGAAAACAACCAAAAAAACGACTCAGCTCTCTTATTTGAGCAAACGCCATGTCCACATGAAGGATGACTTTGAATAATGCTCCAATAGTATCAGAAGTAATAATTATCTCGATCACAGTTATAAGCCAATAAGAAACTATTGAGAAACAAAAAATAGATCATTTAATTGAAATGCATTACATGACACAAAATGTGGGAATAAGGGCAAGAAAACAAAATTTGGGATCAACAGATAGCAGGACAATCAACTTTTTGACACAGTTGTACTTGTAACTTTAAAAATTAAAAATGTTAAAATGTTCACCATAAACCCAAATTGCAATGATTTAAAAGAATCCAATACCTGCCAATGGCAAAGTGGACTATAACAGATAAACCTCATTAGCAAGTTTGTCATTTTTCAACTGGGTGGGTTAAATTCTAAGCCACTGACATAGAGTTCACTAATTCAAAAGTTCAGTTTTTTCGTTGATGAATTAAAAGAGTAAAACACACATATGAAAACCCCAAGTACGATTACAAGTCCTATAATGCCTTCAATTAGAATCCATCCACAATACATCAATGCACTCGACGATTCAATAAAGGAGTCTCAAAAAACACAATTACCATTCATTATGCCAATAAAAATACTGCTACGAAATTTAAAAGGGAGAAGAAGATACATGATCAGGATGAAGAAGGGGTTTAATGGAGTGACTGATAATCCCATGCAATGTTGAAAACAAACCCTCTCCCTCTTCTCTGCCTCGCTGTTCAGACTCCTGCGTATCCGGAGATGACGATGCCAGTTCATCCGACTGAAACGGCACTGGAGCGAACACCATTCCCTATATAATTAACACATTAATCAAGAAATTAAATCACTGTCCAGTACATTACATACATACATCAATTTTTTGAATAATATTTTGTTAAAAAAAAAAATCATACCAGAACTTTTCCATAGGTATCTTTAGCTCGATCATCCGATAGATTGTCTGCGGTAACTGCAGAAACATTTAATTTATATATACAAAAATTCTTTTATTTAATGTGTATGTGAAATGAGATAGCGACTGAAGTTGAAACGTACTCAAGTCTCGGTTGATTTCGCAGACTGTTACAGAGCCGGGACGAGGAAACGAAGGCATTGTTGATTTCTAAATGCAAATGATTTTGAGAATTAAGACAGTTTTTTTTTTTTTTCCAAATTTCCAGAATTATAGCTCCGTGAGGTTTTGTATGGCAGCTGAAATAGGGTTTTACAGCTACTGATGGAAACCCGACCCGAAATAATTTTTCTCACATTTTTAAGAAAATCAGAAAATATTTTTTTTTAAAGCAACACAATATCTGTAACTACCCCGCCACCGTACCCCCAGGTATAATCAACCATTAACTTTGTCTGTATTTAAAATAACCGTAAGACGTCAAGGTAACTAATCAAACGGCTGGAAATTAAAAGCGATATTGCTCAGTGCTCATGTCGTCTTGCGGACTTTCAGGTTCGAGATTGGTGCACACTTTCTTCAGTTGATTAAAACCCCCAAACAGTCGACGGTGTCGCGGCTAACCGAATTTAGCATCTTTTCCTTATATTTATATTTTAAGTTTCTGACCTATAAAATTATAAAAAGAATTAATGAAATATTTTTTTCTTCATTCAATTATTAAACAAAAGTATGAACGTAAAGTCGTTGTTACATTATACTTATTTAACAACGTATAAATATATATATATAATCGATTTTATAACAACGTTATTAATTAGTTTGGTAAACAATATGTTAAATGAAACTTGAATGATTATTCCTGAAAATTATTCACTTGTGATGTGAACAGTGACAATTAGGATTTCAATATGCAACAACACCTATATATGATGCAATGAATAATAGACTTATTCATCATGATATTTTTTTCTTTTACATTTTGGTTTCACATGTGACATGTTTCTACTTTCTATGTGTATGTTATAGGGGGGAACTTTAGGTGCAACTGTGGCACCGTGCCACAATTACATCTAACCGTTGGATGTCAGTGGACCCCACCAATCTAACTGCATCCAACGGCTAGATGCAACTGTGGCACGGTGCCACAGTTGCACCGTAGCATGATCCATGTTATTGTACTTTTCATGATGCAAGCTATAATAGACTTGCATGTCATGGTATTTTTTTCTTTCACATTCTTGTTTTGGTTTTACATGTTTCCACTCTCTCTCTCTCTCTCTCTGCATACACACACGCATGCGACATCCTCACTTCATTATTTTGTTAAAAAAAATGTAATTTTAATGAAAAAAAATGCAATTTTAATGTCCTCATTATATATAGTTAGTCCTTTTCTCATGCGGTTACTATATCTTTTTTTTTTATATGTGAACATACTATTAAACTATGCATTTTAATAGAGTGAGTGCAAACATATATGTTATTTAATCACATAGCTTTATAGTAAATTAAACATTGATTCTATTAAATTATATGTCTTAATAATGTGTTTGCATTGAAAAAAAAATAAGAACGTCCGCACTTAAAAATATATATGTGTGTGTTTGAGTGTGTTATTATACTTTTCACTTTCACTTATCGCTTATAGGTGTAGTGTATGCAATTACACTTTTAAACACATGTTTGTTAATGAGAATTAGTTGCTTAAATGCACTGATTAACGATCAAGATGATTAATGAATCTATAACCAGCAAGGTAGCAACTCTTGATCAACTAGTGATAAAACATCCGACAAGAAGTTTAAATATTATTGAAGAAAATGCAAATCCTTTTGTCATGGTTTTATGGTCAATTAGGTTTTAGTTATCCATGCGCCAATTAAACATTGAGAACTTATAAATTAGAGAAAAATAGGTTAATTACATTCATATGTCAGAAAATAGGTATGTTACATGGTCCAAACGTCAGAAAAGATTTGCAAGTTTAAATAGTAAGCATGTGGGGATAAGTAATTTCCAATAATGTTGAAAATTATAGTTTTTGTTTGTAGAAATATAATTTAGACAACAGAAGTTTCGAAAATCAATTTCCCAAGCTATAAACAAGGAGGACTCAGCTGGTAATACATTGCTTAGAATTTTGGTCTATGATTAAATTTTCTCCAATCAACAAGGACACGAGGGTGCATTTTGCAGCCTCATGTAAGTCAGTCAATTATAAATAGATGTGTTACGCCTCATCTGTACTCATCCTGCACATCTTAAACTCTGCCCAGTAGTATATCTCAGCAGCCAAAATGTCTCGGGAAAACAACAACAACCAGAAACCTGGTTTCCAGTATGTTTCGGTTTATCACCCCCACCACCCAACCAACCTCCATCACCACCAAACCAAGGAGACGTTCGAGGAAGGATGACCAGGTCCATTTTCCACAATGATGGTGCCAGTGCAAGTAACTCGGAGGCACCACCACCGACTGCCGGAGCTGACTTCGTTCCAATTGGTGACCGCACTTTCCCAGTTGTGACAATAACTACACTGGAGAGGGCAAGAAGCAGTTGCAGTCCAAGTCCGAGTCCAAGTAATCTGCTCGAGCATATGGCCCCCTTCAACCTATCCAAATTATAATGGACGGGATCGTTCATCTAAAATTATATAGAATAAGTGACTGTTTATGTGTGTAGTCATGAACAAAGATGAAGGGCTGCCCATCAGATTATTAATATATATATATATATATTAAATCGTGTGTTTGCTTTTACTATGTGTCCCTGCTTTTATTTGTTTTGCTTGTATTACTTTTGTGTTTTTAATTACGTTCTATTCATACCCGCGCTCCATATCTTGTACTCAGAAAAGTATAAAATATTGGTTCCATTTAAAAAAAAAAAGTCAAATTATTAAAATATCAAGTACTTAAACTTTCCTTTATGATCATAATATTATGGTTGATATTTTTTAATATAAAATTTTACATTTGAAAGATTTTATTAGTAGAGAACATCGGATAACTTATCACTAAATAAAAATCATATAATAAATCAATTGTGTTTAATTTGTAAGGCACATAATGGTGAAGTTAATGTATTCAATCGGGAATTAAAAGACTTTGTCGAAATGGAAAATTTTGACTGTGAATTAATAATTTGACAAATGATGTGACAGTATGCATGTGAGTATAGGCATGTTCTGATTATCAATTATCTAAAATATCGTTTCACGTATATGGAAATTTTGTAACTTATATATCAAGTAATCACGTTACAAAATGACCTTCATTTAAATTTGTATAAAAAAGAATAGAAATTTTACGTTTTATCATACTAATAAATATACATAAATTAATATAACATTTCCTGGAGAAAATTTAGAATAATATCATGGAATCAAGGTTTAAATTAGTTAACATAAATAAGGGTTAAAGTATGCATGCATGCAAGATTAATTAATAAATTAATGGCTGAGAACGTAAAACTATTAGACTCATTAATACTTGTCAAAAGAAGAAGCAATTTGCACTCAAAATTATTGCCACAAAAAGGGAATCAAACTCTCTGTGGAAATTAATGCCGTGCCAGCCAAGTGAATAGAATCAGTATGCTTACCCAACTTTCCACAGTTGGGGTAGTGATTATCACTGAACGATTAACGGTTAACATCTTGAACATCAACAGGTGGGAATACTCTGTGTATGGTAAAGCGTGAGAATTTGCAAAAGAAAAAAAAGGGACATTTATTGAACCACACGAAGCTCAGTCAATGTTTCATTGTAGGACAGAAATGGTATGATTGTGATGCCAAATCGGAATATGCCAATGAGTTCCGGAAAATGGACAGATACCCCTGACACAGTGACACTTTCTAATCATGTTTTATTTTTGTTAAGAAATAATTATATAAAAAAAATTTCGAATATATTTACCTCAACTATCAACACACTTTGTGTGTGTGACAGACAGGTACCTCTTGGATCGCACAAGCATATATCCCCTCATGAAATATCATAATTTTCATCCAAATTGATAAAGTTGGGAAAGAAAATAAAATAATAAACGAACGAGAATAATATACTGCCACTAACGATAATATGATGTCTGATCTTACTGACGTAGCGGGTCCTAGCCTACGAAGAATAAAGGGTTAGCTTTGTCTAACACTGGAACCCTGAAGTGACTGGTTCAAGGGTCAAATGATCGAGCTATTATGCATGCAGGCAGTTTGGCTTGGATCAAAGTCAAAATTCTGAGCTCACTGGCTCTGACGTGGCGGATAAGGATAAAAGCCAAAGATGTTTATGATATGGGAGCCCCTAACTTACAGCCGGCTGTAAGTTACAGCACACACAAAAACTACATGGGATTATTACTGTTCACGCATATTTTTGTGAGTGCTGTAAGTTAGTGTTTGCCTTATGATATTCATCAAATCGCTTGAAATTCAACACCACGAATGACGGGTCGTCTGCCAAGAAAGCATAGGGACTTCAAATTGTCGACAAGTTAATAAAGCGAAAGACGTGTCGTTATCGTTGAAAACGTAAACGGTGAGTCACCTAGAGTATGCGTTGATACATAATATTTACGTGTGTCGGTCGTACAAATAGAAGGGACGACGACGGGTCTTTCGAACGATTTACCGATGCACGACATGTTATTTTTTTGAAACCCAATAAAGATCATGCCATTTACAATCTGAGTGCCAATTAAAATATTTTTAATATTTTTTAATTGTCGCTGTTGTTGTTATTGTCATTTAGAAATAATAATGTTGATGGCTAAATGCTAATTATGGGTGGACAATGTATCAATTCGGTTTTGAATTTTAAAGAACTAATAAGAATAGAACCAAAAAGTTTAAAAAATAAAATAATAGAACTTAAACCAAAATTCCGTGCAGGTTCATTAAATAGTTATAATTTTTTAAAATTTTCTTACAAAATTTAACTTTTTTTAATTTCTTATTTTCTCGTGTCCACTAAATTATGCCTTCTAACACTATTTTAGTATATAAATCATGCCTTCTAGCACTATTTTAATATATAAAAAGAATGTTAATTTTTTTATTCGGTTTTGGTTATTTGTTTTATTCGGTTCTGGTTTTGAGGGAAAAATACCGGACCGAAACCTGAAAATTGAATTTTATATTCAAAAAATATGAGAAAAATTTTTGAAGTTTGTGGATTTCAAGTCTAAAATGTTATGGCCAATGGTTATATGGCCAAAGTTTATTATCTTGTTATTTTACCATGATCAATAATCATAGTTTTAATTTTAATTAATAGTTGTAGTTGTAATTGGAATTGTTATCATAATCACGTTGAATAACGTTTCTATTAAATGGATAGCTCGAGAAGCTGAAGCTATTGGCATGCGAGAGGTTCTTAGTTGGCTCAGGGGATTACCATTCCTTCTTGTTATTGTTGAAATGGACAGCTTACAATTTTTCAATGCTTTGTTTGTTGATAGTTTTAGTCCTAATGGCTTCGGCCTTATTATTGGTGATTGTAGAGCATTAGCTCAATTCTTAGGCGATGTTATTTTCTCTTTTGTTAGGAGATCTGCGAACTCCGCTGCCCATTTTGTTGCTAGGGCGGGGCTTCTTTGTCAGGTCTGGGATAGTGGATGCATGTTTCACCTCCTTGGTTGATTTCTCAGTTATTTGTTTAATGAAGTTTCATGTTTTCCTAAAAAAAAATAAGTAATTTTGTAAATTATAAAATTTATTATCTGATAGATGAGCGACCTACAATAGTTGGAACTCAAATGCTGCGATTACTAGTACTTTTAGGCATGTGTGTGTGTGTTCTTTTTTTTTTTTTATAGGACAATTACAATTGTTAAGATTGCTATTCCATGCAACTGCTAAAAAATGATTAATCTCTTACTTCAATTAAAATAACTTGGAATTCAACACCGTAGATGATGGGTCGCTTGCCAAGAAAGCATGGAGTGTCATGTTGTTAGCATGTTAATAAGAAGAATGATGCGTCATTTCCATTCAAAAGTAAAAGACGGATCACAGAGTATGCACCAGCACATGCTATTTACACGTGTCAGTTGTACGAATGGAGGGGACGACGGGTCATCCGAACGATTTCATAACTTTTTTCTTTAATTAATTGCTGTGTGTATGTGACAACATATGGTGGTGTCAAGATATGCAATTGGGAGAAAATTAAGTTTAAATAGAAAAATTAAGCCATGACTACTTTGGCCAATGACATGAGAATGTAAAAAGTACCGTCACATGCTAATTAGTTATTTAATATCGCTTCACAATTATGTGATGATTAATTGATTATGAATTGGCGCTTATCAAATATGGTGGAAATTCTGTAAGCGTGTAATTTTTACCTTTATCTTTACAGTTGTACCACTAACGATCAATTTTAAAGATCATTATTCTATGTGATTGTACGTAAATATGAGCATAATGTAACTAAAAGATATTTATTTAACAAGAAAAAAACTGATTCTTTTTTAATATGCTAAAGAGTGATACAGTTACAAATTCTTGTACAAACTTATCTTGTACAAACTGATATAACATTAATTCATTGGTTGAATGAAAATATAAAATAATAGAAATAAAGCATGTGCGTCAACAGATATTTAATTCAACTAATTTTATCATGCCATATTAGTTTGTACAAATTAAATTTGTACAAGAGTTTGTGGGTATATCATTACTCTATGCTAAAATCAAGCATCACAACCTGATTTAAATTTAGGGTTAATTACTTTTGGGTGACAGATTTTTTGACAAATTTAAAAAAGGTGAAACATTTTTTAAAGCTACTCGAGCAAGTGACAATCCGTTAACTTTAACAGAAACAATAAATTAATTATAAAATGATGTTTCTGCCCCTATAATAGCTACAAAATGACATTTATGTCCCTAAATTAGCTGCAACTATATTTTTTGCCCCTACTCAATTATTTTTTATTTTTTAAATAGAATAAATTATAAAAAATTACATCTAAGTGCAATTAACGGGTTTTTTTGGGTTAAATCACAATTTTTAAAAGAAAAATTCTTGTTCAATCAAATAATTTTTTTTTATAAATTTTAATGGCAAAGTTTGATTGAACGAGAAATTAAAAAAAAATTGTATGATTTAACAAAAAAAACCCGTTAATTGCACTTAGATGTAATTTTTTTTATAATTTTTTCTATTTAAAAAATAATAAATAATTGAGTAGGGGCAAAAATATATTTTGTAACAAATTTTAGGGACATAAATGTCATTTTGTAGCTATTATAGGGGTAAAAATGTTATTTTATAATTAATTCTAGGGGTAAAAATATTATTTTGTAATTAATTTACTGGTCCCATTAAAGTTAACGAAAAAGTTAACGGATTGTCACATACTCAAATATTTTTAAAAAATGGTTCACTTTTTTAAATTTATCAAAAAATTTGTCACCCAGGGGTGATTGATCCTTAAATTTGTGTATATAAAAGAAAGAAAATTTTGAGTTTTGTCAGCAATAAATGCACAAGATTTGAATAACATAGAATAATATCGGGGAATCAAGGTTTGAAATAGAAACTAATGTAAATATGAATGCGCAATCAATTAAAAAGGAAACAAAAAACGGCAAAATCTTTTAAGGTGTAAAATGGAAGTTGAATATTGAAATTAAAACATTTTCCTTAATAGCGGTATTTTGTCGATCGTTTCAGTATATATATTTATAAATGTATAATGATGATCAAATTAGTTAGCAATATGAACAGCACAAAGACTACTAAAATGGAGAACAAAAGAAGAGACACAGTTCCGCATGATGTGGCAATGGATGTGCTCAAAATACTTCCAGAGAAGGCTCGTATGCGCTTCAAATGTGTATCAAAAACTTGGTACTCATCAATCAAAGGGACTATTTTACCCCTCATCGTTTCCTTCACGAACAGCTCCTTCTCCCAGCAACACTTCTTGACCATTGAACACCAATCAGATGAAGCATCTCACCTCTTAACAGTACCCTCCGACTTTAAGCTACATCGAGTCACCCAACTAATTAACGGCTTCATATGTTTCTACAACATCGTCGACTTCGAAATCTTAATGCGGAATGTCGTTACTCAAGAGATCATTGATCTTCCCAAATCAACTTTTGTCGTCAGTGATGATGATGAAGATTTCTCCGGCCCAATGATAAGTTATTTCAGGGAGTATTTCCTAGGGTTTGATCCAAGCTCCCGAGATTACAAAGTGTTGAACATATCTAATAAACATACGACGAACAGCTCATCCTACGCGTGGATGATTGATAATCATGGAACCCCAGAGTGTGAGATCTTTACTTTAGGCACTACTTCATGGAGAAAAATCGATGCCCCGCCTTCCAGAATACATTTTCGTCGCCAAGGGTTGTGTGCTAATGGATTCATCCATTGGATCATCACCAATCCTAGAAAAACCAAGCCAGTTTTAGCAGTGTTTGATGTTAAGGAGGAGAAGTTTGATATTGTAAAACTTCCTGATGAGGTACGCAAGCATCATGATTTGATTCAGGCTGAAGAAAAGTTGGGCGTGCTAGATTGTGACGATTTTAGGTCCAAGAACAAAATTAGGGTTTGGATACTAAAAGACTACGGTCGTGGTGGTGGTGAGGTTTGGATTAGGAGGGATTATGTTTTTCCGTTTGACACCATCATGTTTCGACCTCCTATCCCTGTTAGCAACAGTAATAACGGTGAAATATTGCTTACTGAGTACAAATCTTCTCTAGTTTCAAGGGCTTTTATCTATGATTTGAAGACACAAGAAAGAAGAGCAATCAAGATCCCTCCGGTAACTGAACAAGATGTGGTCAAGTTTTTGGATCTAAAGCGTGCTAGGGTTTCTGCCACTTATGTTGCTTCACTACCAGCCGAATGACTGAGAGATTACAGCAGTCGAAACTAGCCCTTGTTTAAGATCATATATTTCGTGTGACTTTTTGAGTAGCTATTCCTTGTTTCTTTCTTTTAGTTCATATATGTTTAATTATAATTATCTTGTTTTTCAAAACCGAGGCTGCGGGTTAATTTCCTGATCAAATGGCGGATGGTTTCCACTCTTAAAACGTAAATACGGTAACCGAAACGAAATATATTGGGTGATTCAAAATGTCTTCGAGTATATGCAACCAGCCCATCTTTTTCACGTTCTGTATGCATGTCTCTCGAACACATTGGCGGCGGCTCTATCTCCGCTAAACGCATTTTTGATGTTCTGATTTTGTAGCTTTTGGGTTGAAGATTAGCAAATGGTAGTACCTCATATATTGTCGAGTCACTTGAAGGTAAACTAGCTATTTTTGCCTTTCCATTATCACTTAACGCTTTCCATTAAAGTAAGCCATTTCAATTTCAGAAAATCCAACTGTTTGCCGGCTACGGAGTTCTTAAAAATCACCTAAATTAATACTTACAAATAAATTAGAAGTAGAAAAGAAAGTAAGAGGCTGCATGAAATTTGACAGTAACACAATCACGAAAGACAAAATTGGGGGTATGGTGTCACGGTATAGCCATATTTTTGTCCCCAGTCATATGAACAACTGTTACATATTATTATTAATTGACAATCCTATTATAGAGCTATACCGTTACCCTTATAAGTTTTTGGATTGCTAGTGGTAGATTGCAAAGTTGGACGACAAGTTAGGAGACAAATAAGGGTGTGTCAGTGTTTATGTCAAATGTGGGGGGTGTGAATGTGTGGTTACACAAATGTATGGTAACAATATTAATTTCAAGGATTTTTGGGGGGGGGGACGGGAAATTTTAATTTATAGGATTTCCCCTCTAATTTAAAGTTTAAACGAAGGAACTTGGCTTTAAGCTTCAGAGAAGATGATTGCATTGAAAAGTCTAAGGAATCGCAGCAGCAATTTGTCACCAAAGTTCCCATTTGTGGAGCAACGGAGATGGAAGAAGGCAGTGGACTCAGCTCAAACTCGACTGGAGAACCGAACAAGAGACCATCAGCTCGACAAACTCGCCACCAAACTCAGAACACTCAGAACGATTCTCAACACCCACCGACTCATGTCCACTCGAAAGCGGGGCCCCTTTGTCTCCGTACAGATAATGTCCCGCTGGAAGAACATCCTCGGATTGAACATCACCATGGGTAACTTCCTCCACAAATACCCTCACGTTTTCCATTTATTCACTCACCCTCTAAACAAAAACCTCTGTTGTAGATACACTCCTAAAATGGAAAATTTGATTAACGAAGAAGTTGATGTTATAAGACGCTGCGAATCGGATGCCGTGATTAGAATCAAGAAATTGTTGTTGATGTCCAAAAGTGGGACCCTTCATGTCCACGCGTTGAGGTTGATTAGGACTGAATTGGGTTTGCCCGAGGATTTCAGAGACTCCATTTTAGGGAAATATGGGAATGATTTTAGATTAGTTGATCTGGAAATTGTCGAACTGGTTAATAGAGATGAGAATTTGGGCGATGCCGTCGTTGAAAAGTGGAGGGAGAATGAGTATAGGGAGAAATGGTTGAGTGAATTCGAGACTAATTTTGCGTTCCCGATTAATTTTCCAACGGGGTTTAAGATTGAGAGAGGGTTTAGGGAAAAGTTGAAGAATTGGCAGAGGCTTCCTTATGTCAAGCCTTATGAAAGAAAAGAAAATGTGGTTAGGGTCTGTACGTGTGGAGGGTTTGAGAGGTTTGAGAAGCGTTCAGTTGCTGTTATTCATGAGTTGTTGAGCTTGACGGTTGAGAAGAGGGTTGAGGTTGAGAGGTTGTCACATTTCAGGAAAGATTTTGCCATGGAAGTTAATGTGCGGGAGTTGCTACTTAAGCATCCTGGGATTTTTTATATATCTACAAAAGGGGGTACTCAAACAGTTTTTCTTAGGGAGGCTTACAGTAGAGGGTGTTTGATTGAGCCTAATCCCATTTACGTCATTAGAAGGAAAATGTTAGACCTTGTCTTGCTAGGTTGTCGAAATACTAAGGAATTGAAACATCTAGAGGAAATTAAGCAGGTGAGTGACAATTTAGTTGGTAAAATAGGTGATGGAGGTACAAGTGGCGGGGACTGGGTTGTTCCAATCTTTGAACCTCTTAAAAATGACAATCTGGATGATAATTTAGATGAAACTTGTGATTTATCGGACAAAGAGCTTGATGTTTCTGCAAATAGTGGTAGTGAAACTGACTTTCAAGTTTCAAGAATGAATTAAATTGGCCATATGGTGACTCATGTTCAGTCCTTCAAGATGAGATCTTCTTCTCTGATTGAAATGCAGAGGCATGGATGCTGAGAAGTCTACATAACAGTTTGTCCATCAACACAATTATCAACTAGCCCTAAAATATTAGTTGTGGTAAGTTGCTTCTTCCCTTTAATCCACGATTTTGTTAATCAAGTGCTGCATCACATCTTGTAAAATAATTTAATAATTTTGTTTAATAAAATTTTAGGTTGTAAGAGGTTTATCACAGCAGCGCCACATTTGTATACCTGTGAGAATCATTGCTCTCATACCAAGCATCACCAGCATGTGAAAAATTGTCATTTGGATTTTGGTGAAGGAATAAATTTCAAATAGTTTGATCTGGCTGCATAAACTGATTTGCTTTCTTGGAATTCTATTCTGCCCTTGTTTAGTATAAGTTACAATACTCTTTTTGATGTGCTTTACTTTTGGAACAAAATTCTTAACTTATGGCATCCTTCATCATAGGTAAGAGATGGTATTGTTGTGAAGTAACTGTTTTCTTGTTAGATTAAGTTTATAGTCAGTTGTGATTAAATGTTTATGCTTATTCTTGGCCATTCTTTTCATGTTTTCTAAGTTGATTATTTGCTTTGGAGCTCAATATTCTTAAAAGAGAAGCAGAAAAAAAAATGATAATTACCTCTTTTGTGATTTCTCATTGAGTTTTCCTTTCAATATCTAGATGGTGGAATTTTAAGAATGAAGACTGGATATCTGTTAACTGCTGTGTCCTGCTATCATAAGGTGTTAATCACAAATCACAATTTAAGTATGATTGAAACATCCAATCTGAGAAGGTGATATATAGGGAATTTAGCAGTAACATGTCACTTGATAGATTTCAGATTACATGCAATGTAATCATTTTACCAAATTTGAGTAACATTTGTTTGTAACTTGCTTATATTTGTTGCTAGGTAATGACAATTTTAGCAGCATCTTTAACAGGAAGACACTGCCTAATGTAAATTGGTCTGTGAACTGTTTTTTTGTTATACTGTTAATTGAATTTATCTTCCTTCTTTTGTTTTTTTGGCCCATCCTTCCCTTTCTATTCTTGAGGTAAACAGATGAAATGCACTGTAGAATGGGGGCCCCTGTACTAATTCACCTTTCGGCCAGATTTCAATGTGGTTGAGCAGGAATTGACTGTCTTGCAAGTCAGAAACTAGGCTAGGCATTGACAGTTTTATAGTTGTCGGCATGCCATAGTGAAGATACATTTCTACACGTAAATCTCAAGGGTCAAACTGCAATTTGTTAAATGAAACCTCTAACAAAGAATGAAATGAAATTGAAGAATGAAGACAAATCACTTTTGGTTTAAGTTGACTGGATTGAAGTTGAGTGGGGCTTCCAAATTAAGAGGACCAATGTATCCATTCTGGGCTAGAACTGTGATCCCTTGCAAGCTCCTTTCTCTCGTCTGGCAATATGCATTTTTGTGACACAATAAGGAGCCTGGGAGGCAGTAAATTCAAGAAACTTGTGGTATATGCTTTTATAATACATATGTAAATTTTGTTATCTGAAGTACAGAAAGTGTCTTTGTCATGTTTGTCTTTGGGACCGATGAAGATTTTATTAGTGAGGACATCAAACCCTGTTTATGAAGGGCGAATAAATTTGGTGTTTGCTATGCGGCTGTGCTATATGGTGTGTTACTGTGTTTTATCAATGACAATAATATTCTCTTAACTATAAGTGAGTCTTCACCAAGACACCAATTAATCAATTAATTAATATACTGATATTGCTTGAATCAAAAAAATATATATTTCACGCTTAAAATCAAAATATCTTTCTAACATTTACATGCCTTTTTGAGTGTAAGTTTGATAAACGTTGCAATTTAAATTCGATAGTGTGGGTAGGCCGCGGCGCTTGTTTTTATAAAAGTAATTTTATTTCAAAATCTTTTGGTAGGGAAAGAGCACGAGCACTTCTGTACTTGAACTTGCCTCACCCCAACGCAACGTTAATGCAAAACCCTCCAAAACCCCTTTAATTACTTTTGAAACTGAGAGGGTAAAGCTTCGCAATTTTCAAGGAAAAATGGCGGCAACTTCTTTGTCTCTTACTCTTAAATCCCCACTCTTGTCCCGTTTCCTGGGATTCTCTCGCAAACCCATTTCTCATACTGGCCGGCAAATTCGTACTCCCGCAAACCAAGCTCAAATTACAGCGTTCAGGGGCTGTTCATCTTTTTCTTTGACTTCTTATACTTCGAGTTTTGGTCATGGAACTGTTGTTAAGGATCTGGGTGGTTCTAAAATTAGATTTGGGCAACTGGGCTTTGGTCGTGTTCGCGTTTCAGCGGTCTCCGATGGCGGCTCGGGTGGTGGTACCGGTGGTGGGTCAGGAGGCTCTGGGGATGGCAATTCTGGAGGCAGAAGTGAAGGCGGTTCTGGTGGGAGTAACTGGTCCTTCCTTCAATGGTAAAATTCTTCGGCTTTTTTTTTTTTTTTTGGTTGTTTGTGCCTTAGTGTGCTTTTGTTTTTCGATTCTTCGGTTTTGTTCATTGTATGTGCTTTTTGGCTATATATTGCTAGTTCAACTGAAACAGATTGACCCACCATTGTTTTTTGTTCCATTTTTGACTGCTCGGATTATTAGCCAACAACACAAGACCTATGCATTGCGCTGGGCGGAAATCAAAATGCAAAGTGCATTTACTTGATTTTGAGGTTGTCAAGCTCAAATTGAAGATTATCAATTTTTGGATTTCTGATTTTAATTGATCATTGACAACTCTAAGGATGAATAGATTTAAAAATGTCTTATGATAGGCTATCTCTAAGCAAACTGATTTTAGTTAGTATATATGTTTTCACATCACAATTATCGTAAGAATAAATCATGAAACGGGGCCTTGTGTGAGGCTAATGTTTAGTATGCTTCTTCTCATTTTTAAATATTTATTCTGTGAATAATTTGGTGTGTGCATCTCCTAATTATTTCATTTCAGTTCCACAATCATGTGGTAAATAAAATGGTCAACTATTCTATATTAACTGGAATTGTGTGTCATTGCAGGTATTTAGCTCTTCTTGCCAAATATCCTGTGGCAACAAAAGCCGTGACATCTGCACTTTTGACTTTAATTGGAGACTTAATCTGCCAGGTAAACTTTCTTCATTCACTTTAAACCAGATTAAGTGTCTGTTTCCTCTGTTACTACATTGGTCGAGTTCTCAATATTTCACTACTTTGTCATTGTCTTGACTGAATTATGATTTCCATAAGCTACTTCATGTTAACACTGCTGGATTTTACAGTTATTTGCCCATCACTCACACTTATAGACTATTTGTACAAAATCCTTGTGTATTTTAGAGCCAGCTTAATCTAGTGGTTTTCAATTAATCTGTCATTAATTAAATAATGACAAGTTCAATTTTATGACTATGTTGTGGTTGTTGTTGCAGCTCACCGTTGAGCAAGTGCCTTCACTGGACCTCAAAAGGACATTCCTCTTCACTTTGCTGGGGCTGGTGTTAGTTGGACCCACATTGCATTTCTGGTAATGCCTCGCATCAATACATTTGTCTACATAGATTTGGATGCATAATTATAGTAAAGTTTGCACTCTTTTTCTAATTCTAAGGTATAGATATCTCTTTTGATTTCTTTAATGATTTGCAATTTCTATAGTTGCTTTAATTTGTGGTTTCATAATTTTTTCTGTTTATATTTGTTTTTATGCCACTGAAAATACTAGATAAAAACCAAGGTTTTTGTGAGTTCATCACCAAAAGAAGAAAAAAGATGAAATTTTTTTTTTTTTTTTTTTGAAGGGGTTATTACATCTTTCCCTTAAGACAACTTGTGTTATCTTAGGTATTCACATCTGAATAAAATGGTGACAATGACTGGAGCATCAGGTGCATTCCTACGCCTTCTAACAGATCAGGTGACTATATCTCTCTTCTTTAATTTTTCCAATATAGTCCTTGATCGCTTCATCATTTAAGGTATGTTTTTGTGTTGCAGTTCCTTTTTTCTCCCATATTTATTGGAGTTTTCTTATCTACGTTGGTAACACTTGAGGGAAGGCCATCGGAAGTTCTACCCAAACTTCAACAGGTGGAAAATGCATAATATTTTGCTCCTTTTTTTATTTTAAAGTTTCAGTTACCTTCCATGCATTCTAATTTAACTGTAAAAGCAGCTTTTTGAAAGGACCTATGAAACGTATATTTGATTTTAAATTGTTTGTACTGAAGTTGAACTTTCATTTCATTTTTAGGAGTGGTTTTCTTCTGTTGTAGCTAATTGGCAACTGTGGATACCTTTCCAATTCCTCAACTTTCGATTTGTCCCACCACAATTCCAGGTATGGATAGCTATATTTATCCAAACTATTTGTGGTACATTAGCATAATCTACTCAGACATGGTTGGATCATATTTCCTCATCAAGCAAATGTGTTGTTTTGTACATGGAAGGTTTCCAAATTGATTACAGAATTCGAATGTGATATTTGAAAAAAGTAGTTTGGCTTTATGTTATAGACAAATAAATGAGCAGCCATGCAATGTAGATATGTTCATTGCGTGGGCTTTTTCTATTCCATTTAGGGAGTATAAAAGGTCTGTTGTTTAGCCCCTTACGTCAACATGTTTATGCAGTAACCTATCTTGGAAATAGTATATCTGTATATGTTAACACTTCAAACACATCATTTTGATTGTCTAATTTGGGATGTTATGAGATAAGCTATTTACCGGCTAGTGAAAATTGCCAGCTTGTTGCTCCATTTTGAAAAGGTTGTCGGTTAGAGCATGGAAATAACAAATGCTCATTCGTGGCTGCTCTATCGACCCATCGTTCGGATATGAACTATAATTTCAACCTTTAGCCATCAAGTTTTTCTAAGTAAGTCAAATCTATTCAAAGGAGACATCCCAGGGCCATGCTTTGGGCTTGGTGGATCTGACCTATATTCTAAAATCTGATCTTTGATAACATTGTTTATTGATTGTGCTAGTCTCTTATGTTATTGGCTTGTTGTTTGCTGTTTAGAATCAATCACTTCATCCTTTTTTCACTCTCTCACATTATCTGCCATATTGGTCGTTGGACGTGATGTTTCATCCATGCGGTAAATTTCAGGTCCTTGCTGCTAATGTTATTGCTCTAGCTTGGAATGTGATCCTCTCATTTAAAGCTCACAAAGAGATCCTCCAGAAATAGGTTTGTGAAAGCGAAGGACTCTTGTTGATATTCCATGCATTTACTGCTGCTCTGTTGTCCATGATATGTATTTTGATTAAGAAGTTGAAAATTCTTGAAATCTTGTTCAATTTATGTATTCATCTAAATGGGTGTGGCTTGAGATGTTGGTCTTTTGATGGTCTCCATTTTGTTGCTTAGCTGAAACTTTGTGCTCTAAGCATGAAATTATGCCGCTATTTGATTTTGGACTTGTCATGGAATGCAGGTCAATGAAGTCAGCCCATTTTTGCCGGGCTGTAGTTTAATTACGGTCTCAATCCTTCCTAAGAAGTTTGTCAATGCAAGTCCTTGATTAGCCCAGCACCACCCCCCCCCCCCCCCCCCCCCCACCATGCACTGATACATGGATATTACATTTTAAGGATATTTGTTAATGGAAAAAAAAAAAAAAAAAAACGAAGCTAAAAATATTTATTGCGGAAAGAATTGAAACTAGAAATAAAACATGACGGCATGGCATATGCAAGCATGAGGTAACGGAGAAACCATCGGCCATCGGCGGTCAATCAGAAAGAAAAGATTAGACAGCAACGCAAGAGATAACAGTGACAGATGAAAACGACAGATAAAAGTCAGAAGACACGTCACCAGTCGGTGGGCCCAGAAGACTTGTCTCTATTCGGAAAGAGGCCCCCCGGTATTTTGTAGGTCAACAACCTCTCCCACTATGATATGCCCCCCGTGAACACCACAGCTTCACTTTCTTTTATGAAATGTCACGGCCACTGAAGCATCCTATTTTGAATTTCCCTTTGAAAAAAAATAAAAAAAAATTTAACTTGGTTATATTAAATATAATTATTCTAATGCATGCCGATGGTAATTTATTACCAAAATTGTCGTTCAATAGTTTTATGTCTTGTGTTAGAAGAGCGTTTAGTAATTTCTTATAGGATTGTTAACATTTTATGTTACAAGATATTTAAGATTAGAAGTGGCCTCAACCCAGTTCGATTGATTACGGCTGTACAAGTCAAAAACCAATTGGAGTAAACTTAATTAATTAACTAAATAAAACGAACTGGGTTTGATTCAATTCTTCATTGCAACTTTATTTTTTGTTTTTTTTTTTTTTGTTTTGCTAATATTGAATCAAAATTTGAACGGAATTATTATATCGTTTTATAGAAATACAACAATTCATTTCGTAAGTATAATTTATTATTAGTTATACGAGCAGAAACATTACTCATATTGTGTAAATATTTTGATATGTTTTCTTTTCATGATATTTTTAGACTCCAATAGTTAAACATGGACATTTCAAAGGGGAAGGAAAAAATATATATATATATCAAGTTTTCATTGAAAAATTCTTACGTATCCCATTGAATAAGGTGGGGGGCGGGATGATTGTTGATTTTATTTATCATGTGATCATGTTACCACTGCTAGAAGGCTGCAGATATCGTTATCTGACTTGACTGGCTCAGTCAGCAGTCAACAGTCAACGCTATTAGCTTGCACCGTTGGATCTCATCTAGTG
Organism: Citrus x clementina; assembly: GCF_000493195.1. NCBI lineage: Eukaryota > Viridiplantae > Streptophyta > Magnoliopsida > Sapindales > Rutaceae > Citrus > Citrus x clementina. The sequence continues at coordinate 21,686,816 of NW_006262139.1, read as the reverse complement.
GAGGATAATTGACGGTCTATGATTCGGAAATAATTTAATGTTGTACAAGAGACTAAAGAGATTACACCTAGACACACGTTGCACATGCTGGGGACACGTAGGGAGAGTGCAATGAATGCGGCCGTTGATGGCGTGGCAAAGTCTCTGTCAGTCAAGACAAATACGACAAAAATGTACAATCAAGTACAGCACACCGTTTCTGACTTGCCCCACAAGATTCCTCAAGCCTCCGGCACGCCACCCAACGCCGATCAAGTTCAAGATTAAACGGTAACTAAAATCATTGGATTTTCTTCCTGCAAGTTCGGGTTCCAATCAAATCGGATCCGATGTGAGAAGATTTTATTTGTCTTTTTACTGGATTTTGGTTCAATTTCAAGGAATCGCGAATTGAACCAAAACTAATTGATTTAAAAATTTTGATTTTAACTAAAATTGAGGTCTCGTTTAGGACTGGCATTGAGTAATTGTAATTTTAACTTTCAAAACATAAGTGAGGGAACTTGAACCTTAAATATTAATAATGAAGCGAATAAATATTGTAAAAAGATACCGTGCAAAAAAATCCTTTGTCAACCTCGTTACTTATTAGAAAAATAAATATCTAAACAATAAAATTATATTTACTTACTGAAGTGAGAGTTTTAAATAATAAAAGAATTCATTGATCATTTAAATAATGGTTTCCGGATGGACGATTTTTGTCAACCTCATTACTTATTAAAAAATGAAAATCTAAACAATAAAATTATATTTACTTACTGAAGTGAGAGTTTTAAATAATAAAAGAATTCATTGATCATTTAAATAATGGTTTCCGGATGGACGACTTATTTAATTTAATACAAAATTATATATCTTAACTAAGAAAATGTAATAACTTCTTGACCCCAATGTTATTGCCCTTAAAGCTATTTGTAAAATGGGATTAGTTTCTTTCTTACACTTGAAAAGGGAAGCAGACACACATATCATGCAAATTGTTGATGCCCTTTTAATCGAAACAAAATGTTTGCCGATTGCTGTTGTTTTTTTCAGCAATCATTTTGTGTTTTATTTATAAAAAAAAAAGAGAGAAAAAAAAGTCGCAAGTTGTTTTCATAAAAATTGTTAGGAAAAATAAAATAAAATAAAATGAAGATGCCTATTTCACACTAAAATGTGTGACCACAGACTATGACATTTTTTTTTTCTATATCTCTTTCGCTATTTGACGTTTACTAGGTTTCAAATTTGATGTTTTCATGTTTTCCAAGATAATTTTATAATTTGTTAAAATAAGGCGAAATAAATTTATTCATAAAATAAAACAAGATACAAACTATCTCAAATTATTTTTTAATTTTTTTCATTTATTTTAATTAGAAGAGACTACTTACTAAAATTAGTTGTTGAATGGAAAAAAAGACTTGTTACAAGGGCACTGTAATATGAAGTTACTCATTGAAATAACTAGTTAAGAAATAAAAGTAATAAAATTAAATCAAGTGCATCATCCTTGCAAAAATTGTACAATGTTATTATCAAATTCCCACATACAATATTATTATCAAACCAGATTTGAATTAAAATTGCACAACTTGTGTACTTCATGAAAGAAGTTTCTTTAGTTAAATTAGTTTACTAACAAAAAGTTGTATGTAAGTGAGTGGTAGTTGTTTTAGTGATCAAATCTTGTAGGATATATGGTGTAAAAAGTTTGAATTTTTAAGTTATGTTCACATCACAATTGTTGAGGTATTTCAATTTTCATTCCTAAAAAAGAAAAAAAAAACTTTTTGAGAAAAAATTACGTTGTCCTTAACATAACTAAAATATTAAACATAATTAAATAACATATTAGAATATCTTTCAATTGGGTAATAAGAGGTATAATTTTCAATCATACAATGCGTAAAAAACATGAAAAAAAAATCAATATTACTTTTATAACATAAACTAGTTACTTATAAAAATTAATAAAAGGCATACTTTCAGAAGAAAAAATGGGGGGGGGGGGGATATTGTTATAATAATATCCATTATTATATATATATATATTAATTATCGATAATATAACAATTTGCTTGACTTGAAAGGAAGAAAAGAAGTTGAATAGGTCTGCCGAGACACAAGTCCATGCAATTAGAGGATTAATTTAATTTTTAGGGACCTTTTGACTTAAGAAAGCACTTGCACTATTTTATATATGTATTCTTCGTCAATTTATTGAACATAAATTGTATTAATCAAATCACGGGTGCTAACGCATCCACCAAATCACCATAAACACTAGATATTTTTTTTTCATATATTATAATTTCTAAATAATAATAACAAATTTTCTAGAAGACCGAAGCCAAGTGAATGTAACTAGCTTTGTTTAAGCATTTATTAATTGAAATCGAGGAAACACAAAATGGGTGGACTAATTATTAAACTCAGCAGTTACCATCTAGCTTAGAAGTCAATTGATGAAGTTTTAAAAAAAAAAAAAAAATTGCAACGAATATGGGATTCGATTTTATACCATGGACCATGGTTATTTGAAAAATCAAGATCCCCTTCCCCTGCCACACCACTACTTCTGGGTTGTGTTAAAAATTCGGCACTTGTTTGTAAAGTCAAAAGACTAATCTGTTTTAATTGCATGTTGATCTTTACGCATTTAAGAATTTAACATTATTTTAAGTAAATTTGTGCTCCTGGCTAGTTCATATTTATAAGCTAATAATATGCATTTCAATATGCTTGAAATGCTAAGGATTCGTTAATTTTGTTATAACTGATAGCACGTTGATTAAAGAATAAAATTTAATCGAAAAGTCAATCAAGTAAGTAAATGGTAGTATTAGATGGATGTGATGAGATGAATGGGAACTTGCTTAGAATTGGAGAGCACTCAAACTTTTTTTTTTCTTTTTTTCCTGTATGCTATTTATTGTCTGTATGGATTAAAAATTTGAGAGCGACTGGTATTGATCTTTAAATTCGACAAACTGAGCACAAACCACTACAAATTGTGAAATTCATATTCCGCAACAAAGTACTTAATTTGGGAATATATTTTTTTGTTTTATTTTAATTTTACATTTACAGAATTGTCTATATTTACAATCAAATTACAAATTACACATTTGATTTTTTTTTTTTTCTGTCAACGGAGTTAGAATTCTTTAAACAGGAGTATAATTGGTAGATTAAAAATTATGTGAAAATCGAACCCATAGACGACAATTCGTGTTCATAATTGTCAAATAGGGGCATGAAGTGAAATAACACTCGTCATCTACTAAAGACAGACATGTTTGGACTTCAGATAATAACACATTCTTCCATAATCTAACACCTAGGTACTTAATAGAGATCTTGAGCACGAAGTTTTGAACTGAGAAATAATAATCACATTCTTCTATTATTATCTGTCAAATCGTTCACGGACCAAAAATGAAGAGAGAGCCGATGCGGTAAGAAGGTGGTCTAGTTTTCAGATTGTTCACCGACTTCAGCAAACGGATCTTAAAATCAACACCGAGTTCTTGTCGTGACTCATGAACCACCATCTCACCTTACTTTTGATGTAATTGGAGATCTGGCTCCGGAAACACACTTTATTATGCTTACGAGGGGTGACAAAAAACTCACGGAAACAAACAAGTACACAATAACATCATTGCCTGATTAATTTGGCCATCATCATCATCATCATAAATAATTTGTGCATTTATTACAACATCCTGCAGATTTGATGAAAATAAGTTACTAATAATAATGTCTGTATATATAACTTGGAAATAGTAATCGAGTACATTTGTAGTTAGCAAACACATGCGAGTAAAAATAAGCTTCCATTCCCATTCATTCATTGCTGCTTCTAATATAATACCCTTGGAACCCATTACACCATTAAAGACAAAAACTATACTGCATCACTAACGATCTAAAGCTCATAAACAAAATGTCCCCCCAATATATGAACAGACCCCATCACCACCCATTACAAAAATTACCACCCTAATTTAAGCATTTTTTTTTTTTAAGAAACAAAAAAGGAAAATAACATATTCATAAAATTAAAATTAAGATTAAGAAAGGAAAGAAAAAAAAGAAAAAAGAACACTAAATTGGTCACATCACTTTCCACGACTCTAGAGTGGGAAAGTTGGACAGAGCATCGAACTCTAGGCCAGTACTTGCGCCATCACACACCAACGAGGTTTGGAAATCGAAGTGACCCGACCCGAGAACCGACCCGACTCCCGCCCCGGGAGCTTGGCCCAGCTGCTGGTGATGATCCAACAGGAAGGCCGACGTGTCAAGCGTGGGCAAGGACCCACCGCCGATTCCGTGCAACCTGCCGCCGGGCCTCTGCGGCTCCGGCTTCAGCACCGGCGCCATGGCCACTTGCGCGCTGCCGAATCGGACGCCGGTCACCTGCTGCACCATCTGCCTGAAGTTCGCCGGATCCGCCGTTATGAACGTCGTCTGGGTCTTCTTCGAGGCACGCGCCTTCCGCTTCGTGATTTTCCCAGAATTCGGGCCACCGACGGCGGCGGTACGCTGTCGTTTCGGGAGAGTTTCGGGGTCGGAGCCCGAGACGTTAGACACAGTGGGGGTTTCGGGGGCGACGAAGGGCGGAGTGAAATCGCAAGCAAGCGTTTCAGTGACGGAGTAAGTAATATCGTTACTGTTGTTGTTGTTGTTGTTGTTGTTAGAGAAGGTTTTTTGAAGGGCCTTGGTAAGTGTTTCGGTGTCGCGTGCGTAGGCTTCAGATAGCCAAGAATCAGCGAAAGCCGCACGAAACGACCACGCGTCGACGCTGGGTAAGTTTTCGGAGGATGTCATTCTCGTAAATATTTGGTGTAATCAAGGGCTGATGGTATTTCAATTCGGGTCGGGGCCTTGGGGTGTTTCTCTTCAGTTCATTGTGAGTTTGTTTAGAGAGTGATGAGGAAGAAATGGGAGAGACGAAGGGAGTAAGAGCTCGTAAATAAATAGGGCGGTGAAGGCGGGGCGGGGGGGAGAGAGAAACCGCGTTTTTCGGGGGGACACGTGTCGGTTGTTCGGATGTACGGATATAAAAAATGTAAATTTAACCATGGTTTAGTGAATAGTTGACTGCTGGTGTTAAAGACTGTGAGACAGTGCGAGCGAGTGAGTGACTTGATTTTGACGGTCAAGCCGCGTCGTTTCGATTGGCGTCCTTGTTTACGCGTTCTGACACCCTCCTCCTTATCCCCTTTTTTATTTTATTTTATTTCTTTTTCTGTGATTTGTTGGCCCTTTTTGATATTATAATTGCGCCGTTACCGTCAATTATTGATCCTGGATTGGATCCGTGATATGACTTGCGAATAGTGTATATTCAAAATCCTCCCAACTGTTTCAAATTATTTTCATTCAAAATTTACAAAATTACAATTGAGCCTACCGAGATTCTTTCTTTCTATCCATATGTAAGGCTTGAACGACGTTTCCCTCCAATTAAGACCGTCACCAGATAAGCAACAATTAAATTAATCATCACGAATCTTTAATGGAAGTAATATATCCTCGCTTGGTTAATTCTTCAGAGAACTGTAACTAAAAACTTAGAGACGGCCGGCATTGCTTGATCTATGATTCTATCCGCACTTCAATCACATATGTAACTCGAATCTTTATATCAATCAACATCTTGCATTTAATATAAAGTTAAATCACTTCAAGCAAAGGCAAAATCATACTAATGAAAGTACCTGATACATTTCAAGTGTTACGTATATTTTTGTATATCAATTTCGTGAACACCACACTATTTTCTTAATTAAATATCACGCTTTTGTTGTAAGGAAGAATAATATTAATGTTAATAATATACTTACAAAAATTATATTCAATTCCATCTCATGGTCCAAAATTGTATCCAAACCACAATGGCATTACTAATTATAAAATTATATTCTTCTAAGTAAAATAGTAGGATGTGATTGAAGTGAGATAAGATTTAGAGCAACTCAATAATTAAAAATATTATGATCTTTAAACTTTTATTTAGTAGATCATTTGAATTTAAATTTTAAAAAAATAGGGATTAAAAGATTGATTTGACATTTATTCACTCTTTCACTTTAAAAAAATATTTTAAATAATGAGATGCGTTGATTAAAAAAAATTTGTTATGTTATAATTAATATAACCTACAGTTCATATAATATGATAGTGAGTCTCATTATCATGTTATTAATTTTTATATATTTTACAATAATTATAAATTACGTTGGTTGTAACTTAACAAAATCTTAAATAGAAACGTAAATCTCAAACCACAAGTATCAAGCGAACGTTGAGGTTGGCACCTGGCATCATCCTTCCAAAATAAAATAAAACTGATGGCAAAATAGAATAGAAAAACTTTTTTTCAGGAGAAAACAAAATAAAGTAAGTAACATGACTCGGAATTGAAGAGAGGACCCACACGGTGAAGGTGAGATTCTCAAGAAGGGATTAGGTAGCATCGGAGTTGATGTGTCTGCAATCGTATACATGCTATGTTCCTTTCTAATTAATTTTCCTCGTTATGCTCTCCCTCTGTTTAGGAATGCTCACTGTGCTGCCCTTCGACTTCTCTATTTAGAACTCACTATTTAGCCTCATAATTATTACTTTTCTTTCTTTCTTTTTTTTTTTTTATATTTTTGTTCAGTACCACATACATCACTGTAACTCAATAAAAAATAATGAACAATAAAAGAATTTAACTAGTGTAAGTAACCATTCTAGAAGGACAATGAAATTTGAAATTTAAAAAAAAAAAAAAAAAAAAGGAAGGCGCCAGCGATTACGTTAGGTGGTGATGTGGCATGACGAAATGGTGACGTACAAGTAATACTTTTAAAAAAAATTATACAACTAGTACAGATAGAGATAGGATTTTGACTTGACACTTGATGCTTACACCGAAAGCTCTGCCTTTATTCCCAGTACACTGACAGGTGACAGTCTTGTTCCTCAAGAATACTCCCCCTCCCTCTCCCGCCTCGGCTCGGCTCGGCTCCCTTCCTCAGCTTCACCCACATTACTAACGCTGTTATAACGACGTTTAGTTACATCCAACTAAAAATCCTTATTTATATATATATATATATATCACTAATTTATTTCCTCTCATTAATTAATTGAACAGGAATGTCTTTCGTTTTAATAAATTATATAAATATAATTTAAAAAACTAAATTTTTTTAAGTTTTTTATTTTATTCCCCATCGATTACCAATATCAGGGTTTTTAAAGCTACTTGTTAATCAAAAATGTTCTTGACAATAAATAAATAAGAAAGAAACAAAATAGATTTATATAATCATTGATTTTAATTTAGTTTTTTTTTACCAAAATAGATTTTAATTTAGTTTTTTTTTTTACTTAAAATTTTGAGTCATTGATTTTATATAATCCGACATTTCCGATTTTCAAATTACGTTAGAATTGTATAAATTTCAACTTTTCCATAAATTTGTGACATCTTTTTGGAGCTAGTATTATAACGACATGAATTTCAAAATATACACACGACTGCACGAATTTAAACTTTGTCAAGAGTCACCAACTGTAGTTATAAAAACAGATTCCCAATCCAGGATTATTTTATCAGAGCACCATTATCGACGTGATTTTTGTGGGTCTTGCATTGACTTGAGAATGCAATATAGTTATTTTAAAAATAAATAAATGACTAAACCGGTATCTAAATACTTACAAAATAGCAAATAAAAAAAATAATTTTGGGGAACTTTTAATTGGGCCAGCGAGGCCCGGGCAAACCGAAACGGAAGTAGAGACCCGCAAGAATCCTATCTGCCCGCCCCCCTACAGACGCACACATGTGCGCCACGTGTAGCAGTAGTAGGTTGTTTGGTTTTAGGTGCATCCCATCAGCTGCGGTGGAATAGGGGAAAAGATGGGATGCAATCATGCAAATGGGGATATGATATTATGAACAGTCCCTCATCTCCATTGGTGTGCCCCGATTTTGTCATACGTAATTGTACGGTACAATAACAATAACTACCCGTAATTGTATGAGAAGTGTGTCAATTCTCATCTGACAATCGTATTCTATGAAAATACTATTTGTAGATTAGGTGTCAATATGTAGGTACAAAAGATAAACAAAAAGAAAACTCTAATTATACTCCGGAGGCATAAATATTGCATTAAAGTTCTTCTCCTTCTTCTTCTTTTTTAAATAAATAACGAGGCCTCTGTCTGAAACTGAAAATTTATTGGGAGCATTGAATGCATTCAAAACTACTAAAGCTGACCAAATGAGGGATTGGAAGGGCAATTGGCGACTCTAAAAGGACAGCCTTGCTTGACGCATTTGGTTTCTGGGTCGACGATTATTCATTGCGAGTGATAGTAACACATGGAGTGGGGATCCATCCATCCACAAAAGACATTTTCTTGCTTTATTGATAGGCCTAAGGCTTGCATGGCTGGCATTGATGACCTCATTTCTTTATTCCATGTATAAAAAAGCACTTGTGGGCCTCTTTCGTGTTGTTTGGGAAGCACTCCGGCCACGCAAATTTTCAATTTTTATCATCTCTTTTCATACACATATCCTTATCGTTTTGAATTGATTGCTTTTGTTTGTGGTCACCTTCCTTGATGTTGCTAAATTACTACACCATGCATGCCGTAGACATAGACTTTGCCATAGTTTCTACTTATTAGGTCAAATGTAATTAATTAGCTTGTTTTAGGTCGTAAAATTTGGCATTTGCCCACAAATGTTACATTAATACACTGATATCCTTCAACACTTTATGCTTGTTAATAAAATATATATGTGTGTAGCATAAATTTTAAGGTTACTATTAAGAAAGTGATTGGTGACGTTTAATCCAGTTCATTTAAAACTCAAGTTCACATTTTCATAGATGCTACCCGAACCCCACCTGCTTACTTTAACTGAGAATCTCACTTTTATTTATTTTTTTCTTAAGGAAATATTTGTAAGCATTCATTTTTTTTTTTTTTTTAATTTCGTTGTGTTATCTGATATAGAGCAACTCAATAATTAGGTTGAAATAGAATAAATAATGATAGAGAACCCACTTTAACTCCACACCTTCCAACTCAATTCCACATAAGAATAAATAAAAGTTGAATTAATAATAAAGCTATCTCAAAATTTTATTTTGGTGGGATTATGGAGTTGAGGTAGGGTTCATATTATTTTTCAATTAGGATAAATTTATTTCAAATATTTGGAAGAAATACTCTCCCACAGATTTGTACAAAGGCACTTATACATGTGTGAGAAGAAAAGTGAGTTACTATCTAAATAGTGGGTAGTTCTTCATTTTTAACGTGTCGATTGAAAATAAAATAAACAAAATTGTCTAGAAATTAAAAATTCCAATTAAAATGAGTCAATAAATATTTTTTGAATATTATTCAATGTAATTGTTTTCGCAAAGGATTGTCCTCTTCAAACCATTTGGATTTTATTTTTGCGTAGAGGATGATTTATAACAACATTACATACTTTTTTATTTTTTTCATTCACACTATTTTTAGATAAAGTGGAGTGGGTGCATGTGATACTATATCATACCAATGTTTTACTTGGATGTCCTAAAGATAAAACATCCAATTTTTAGTTTAAACTTTTAAAAACTTAATGAGCTAAACAAAGAGAATGAATCAAATATAAAGTTTGAGAAAGTAGAGAGTTTGTTGGCAACTTGGGATGGAGTGAACACTTAATCTTAAAAATAAAAATAAAAATAAAATTCTCCAAAAATAAGCTTTGATCAAAAGATAAAGATGCAAATATTAAAAAAAAAAAAAAAAAGAGAGAGAGAAGATTCTAAAAGTTTCCCTTGTCTCCCACTACCGAGGCCATTGCCTGGCGATCAAGTTGATAATTGAAGGAATCAAATTGGCCCAAAAATAGAACAAAGAGCAACAACAACAAACTTGAATGAAAAGTGAAAGTCACTTTGGACAAAAAGATGACGGGTTACTTTATTCTATGCGTTTAGCTCAAGAAAAGGATGATTGGATAATCCCCACCCCCAAAAAAAATCCCCAAGTCACAGTTAACTTAAAATTACCTTCTGAAGGACGCACTATTCACTTATGAAGATTCAAAGGCAAAGCTGAATAAGCAAGCTTAGGTTTTGTTTTTAATGTTTTAAAATTATTGTATTGTGAGCTCAAATCTCCGATACTTTGATTTTCCCCAAAGTTATAAATTACACCTTGATTTGGTAAATTATATTTCAAACCTTGTGAAATTAATTTTGAAGTGCAAAGACATATTTATAAGATTTTCAAAGTTGTTCATATAATTTATTAGATGTTGAAGATTATATATTTTTATTTGTAAACTAAAAACTAAAAAGAAAAGTTCATTGGCAACTCATGCGCTCAATAACCTTGGGCGCATGAGTTCGAGTTTAAGTAATGGCTGGGACTCGAGTCTCCTTCTGATAGAGGATTTATTTGGCTCCCCGCTTTGTGATCATGGAGAGTCCTGATTACTATCTGGTTTTAAATATTAATAGAGTTCTAATTGTAATATATCAGTATTTTAAAAAAATAAAAATAAAAAAGTAGAAGAGACTATGTTGATATTTAATATTTGCTCCGTTGCTTCATTTTTATCCATGTAAAAGATAATTAATGGTCCAACTAGGCCCATGGGCCAAGTGTTTTTTTTTCAGCCTTTGAGCGAAGAAGCTTTTATTATTGTTGTACTATTAGTTATTCACTGATCGTCACTGTACTCGAGCAGCCAACTAGTGAGTAGTGACGTGGAATGAAGCACGGGTACACGCAGAGAGCCAACTAAGTGACAGCAAAAATTTCCCATTTGAACCAACAAAATATTGGTTCCACTGGCGATGTAATCTTTTTAAGTGACTTGATTGGGTTTGTTCCTCGTTCGAGTTGCAGGGAAGTCGTCTTTGTTGGACGAACGTGTGCCTCTCGGTTCGAACGGAGACTTCTAACATGAGTTATGGTACGGGCTTAAAAGTACCTCACACAGTTGGGGTCCTCTCCAAAATACCTTGTGATTAAAACAAAAAAAAAAAAATTTCCCATTCGATTGATGTACACGTTTAAAAATGTCTTTAGTTCATCTTCCTGACGATATTCTACATAACATACTTGTCCGGTTACCAGCCAAGGACCTTATTAGAATGTACGTGTGTTTGCAAAGCACGGGGTCCCTTGATCACTTACACTAATTTCATTTCCTCACGTCTCAATTTTAATAATAATAATAGTAATGGTAATGGATTTCTTTTTCATCACAAGACTGGCGCTACTGGCAAGGATGCATTCGCCCTAATGCATGACAAGACTTATGTTGAGCATTCAAGTATTGAAATCCCATTTACTAGTGAGTCTGAGACCAAGCTGTTTAGGCTTGTTGGTGTTCTAATGGGTTGATTTGTTTGTCCCATTCTCGGCCGTTTTGTCGAACTTTATACCTCTGGAATCCCTCCATTACGACTTATGAAGTTCAGGATTCTTCGGAGCCAGAGTTCTTGCTATCCTCCCCATTTGGAGGATCGTAAAACTAACTGCCTTGGCTTTTGGGCTTGGGTTTGACCAAAAGAGTAATGACTTCAAGATTGTGAGGATTTTGTACGCGGGTTTCTTTGATGGGAAACCAGCTGAAGTTGAGGTTTACTCGCTGAGCGGCGAGCGCCAATTTGTGGATGATGATTGGAGTTACCGTAGAACGCTATGCGCTTGATGAGGTTTCGATGGCATTTGTCAATGGAGCTGTGAATTGGTTGCCTGCATGCCTGTGTCAGTTGTTTTGTCATGTGATTTTGGTTCCGAGGAAATTCCAGAGAAGTTGCTACCAAGCTATCGTCCTGATGGACATGACTCGAAAAGTAGTTCCTTTTAGCGCGAGCCTAGCTTTCTACAACGAATAGTTTCAACCAGGCAAGAAATGCTGCTCCTCTATTTTCTTTCCTCAAAAACAATTTTAGCTCAATTGTTTGATATTTGCTGTTAATTCCATAAAATGGTTCTTTGTGAGCTTGGAAGAAATTGTGCTGGATCAGGGGATTTTATGATAATTAATATCCTGCCTAGTTCGGTAGTTCCTTCGCTGGAATGATTGATTGTTGTAACTATGTTTCTCAGTCACACACTGCCTACCATTTGCGTTTAAAATTTCTACTTGAGGGCATGGATTCATTTCTACTGTTCATTAGCGCCCCTTCTATTCATTATTTTTAATTGCAGTGGATAGAGCATACTACAGGAAGCAAGAATCGCAAATCTGCCAGTCAATAATTCTATACGGTATTATTTCACTGCTTAATAAATTGGTGAACTGCTGGAACTTGTTGCACCTAGTAAAGCTTTTTGATTATGGGTATCTTGGCTGTTGCTATGACCTGAAGATTGTATGAATTTAAGAAATCTGTTTCCAAGACTCTTGCTAACTACAAGATTTGTTCATATTTCCTCAAATTTCAGTACTTCCATCTCCTTTTCCTATACTGCTATTTGCTTACACATTTTAGATTTGATAAAAAAAGTCATTATATATTGATTATGGTGATTGCTACTTCTGAAGATTGTCCGAGCATTGGATAAGTTTCAAATGTTGGAAATAGTACGATTTTCACATTTTCACATATTCTCAGTCATTCCATTTTCTTTTATACCCAGCAAATATATTTGACAGATATTCTGTTAACTCATTTGTATTTTACCCACCTCTGTAATTATTTGTAAATTAATTCAAGTTAATGAACTAAACAAAGGTGGAACATAGGTAATTAAAAAGACCTGATCTGCCTTGACACTAACTTCAGAAACTTATTTGGATTCTGACTGGCTTACACCAGTGGACTATGGAAATACAGGAAAAAGCAAAGCATTTCTAAAATTTTAGTTGACTATGAAAATGGTTGATGTCTAAAACCTGTAACTATTAATGATGGAGCGGAATACGTTTTGTGAAAGCTTTTCATTTTTCTTCATCTCATATAGTTTTCCTTCTGTATAATTCGCAGGCGTGCCCTAGTCAAGAACCGATAGAATGGATCTGCTTCCGGATCAGCCATCACGAGAGATCTCACAAGTTTGCTCTTATATGTTTTAAGTTTCGACTTTCTTATTGAACAAAATTTCCTGTATGTATGTGCTAAGTGATGCTCAGATGGCTAGTGATGGAGCTGTAGGACCAAATGACTTTTCAAATTAAGCTTTGTAATTTTGTATGTTGAAGTAGAGAACTATTAAAAGAGCTGGTTTTACTAAATAATTTTTTCAGATAGAATTTTCTTTTCAAAGTTGTAATTATGAACATCATTTAACAGGGATTTTGTGTGAAACAAACTCTATTACTCATAATAAAGGTACAATGTTGCAGTGCTTTTCTAATGATGTGAGAGCATAATTAAAAAAAAAAAAATGAAGATATAACTTGGGTATTCGGTCAAAAGCCCATGGGCCCTTCGGCCGAAACCCAACACTAAAACCAGGGGCGGTCCAGGTCGAAAAATGATTTCGGAGGAGGTAGGGATCTAATTGAAATTTACTCGATTCTAATTAAAATGTTTCTTTGAACACCACCGTGTTTTACATAATTTGAATAGTTGCCCCCCGCAAGTTTACTTTTATTCATTTTAACCTCCTGGTTTAGCCACTGACTAAAACTCTTCCTTCTCTAATTGTTCTTCTTCACTCACAAAACCCAGCAAGGAAATCATCAATTATAAATTGTTGAAATTGAAATTATTGACAAAGAGAAACACAAGAGCCAACAACAAGAAGAAGCAAGTCTTTCGTCGAAGTTGGTTGCGGCAGGGGCCTTAATAATGGGTGAGAAGCCGCCTCATACGTATGGAAATTCATCAATTTGCAACATCGCCGGCACCAACGCCAGCGCCAATGACATTGAAGCTGCTGCCCGAGAAGCTGTGCTTCGTGAACAAGTATCACTCTCTTCCTTTTCCTCTTTCGTTTATTTCCTTGCCCTTATTTTAAGAAGGAAAAAAAAAAATTCGACGACGTGATTGTTTTGTCGCTGTCTTGTAGGAAATTGAAACCCAAAAAATCATTCAAGGACAAAGGTTAGATATCATTTTGCTTCCTATTTGAATGGTTTATATCGATGAACAATCTGGCGTCTATGTTTAATAACTTGTATTTTGGAATTTGATTTCAGAGAGGAAGGAGTTGTGGGTGCTAGTCACCATGATGGTGCAGACATTTTTGCTAGACGAAGTGATCCCAATGCTCTTAAAGTATGTAACTTATATATTTCTTATTCCTATTTGGTACCATATTGGGTGGTATTGTTAGCTATTATGAGTTTTTTTGCCAGGAGCACTTACTGAAGATGACCTCAGAACATCGTGCAGAAATGGCTTTAAAGCGTGGCAAGCCAGCAGTTCCCAATCAAGGTTGGTATTCTGTTTATTGTGCTGATGTTAATTTATGTTGTTTACTAGTGGAACAAGTTTTACCACCCATTCGATTATTGTTTTCTCTGTGGATTGCTTGTCTGCATAGTGACGTACTCAAAGTTTGCAGCAACTCAATAAGCAGTTGAGTAGCTCTTTTTAGATTTATCTGAGAAGAATTTTGTTTGCTAATTCTTTTCTTGTGTTCCAGGTAACACAGAAATTGGAAATGGGTATGGTGTGCCAGGTGGCGTTGCTTATTACAATGTTCAGAGTACTGCCATACCCAGTAAGACTTACCAATGAAAACATGCTACTTTTCTTGATTGTGAAGTAAATTAGTATTTAATATCTTGTGGTGCTTCAGGAATTCAGGGAGCTGGAAATGATGGGATGGGCCAGAGAAATCTCAAACTGGATAGTGAGTCAGAACAAAAGCCTGTAACTAAAGAATTGCCCGAGTATCTTAAGCAGAGATTGAGAGCAAGGGGTATTCTTAAAGATACCTCAGAAAATAGCGATCCTCCAAGAATTAATAATGCAAGTTTCTGTCTTTAGTTTTAGCACTACTAATTGTCCCTATTTATTGGTTTTTAATAACATTAATGCAATGGATACAAATTTCTCTCTTTTGTTACATATGTATTTTCTTACCTCTGTCCCAACCATATGGTCGTACTCTTTAGATTCATGTTTGTGAGATATGACTCTAGTTTATACTGCCAACTTATTGCAAGCTTCTTTACTTGGACTGCAACTTGTATGAACAAATTGTATCTTCAAGCCATCTTGTACATTTTCATAACCGTTTACTTCAAATTTTTTGATTTCAGAAGTTGGAGAGTACTTCGGCTCAACTTGATGATAGAGAAAAGTTGCTTCCTGGATGGGTGCGTTCCAATAGCAGTTTGTTTTTCTTATTTAATTTGGTTTTTATTAGCCTGCATATCTGTATAGAATTTGCTCCTTAAATCATGTAATGTTGATAAGAGATCATATATGAACAATGAGATTTCATTCAAATTCTTATGTTTTAAATTTCTGAAAAAAAAAAATTCATTTTAGGTCTTTTTAAATACAGATGGAACTGCAATTGTAGTATGAGGAACAAAGGCTTGGTATGCTTGATTTTGGTGAGAACATGAATTTTGATTTTGAACATTCATATAGAATTCAAGAGTTCTAAAAACCTTATTGTGAACAACCATGGAGAAATGCAAGATAGATTCGAATTTACCGGGACTTTAAATATTTAAAATTTGTCTAGACATAGTCCTCTTACAGATGTTTGGTCTTTCATGCCTCCATTAACATCTAATAATAACCATTTAGGTGGAGGCAAAAGACCCTGCAAGTGGTGCTTCATATTATTACAATGAAAGTACAGGAAAGAGTCAGTGGGAAAGACCTGTTGAAACTTCTTCCAGAGCACAAACTCCATCACATTTATCCCTTATGGAAGATTGGATTGAGGCAGTAGATGAAACGTCTGGTATGCCTGATATGCAACATATTTCCATCATTCATTTCTCTTCTTTAATTCTGCACAATTACAATTATGAATTTTTTTTTTTTTTGGGAAGCTAATGCAATGGTCAAACTTCTAGAGAACATATGAATCAACTAGATAATGCAATTTCTCATCTTATCTTAACATCTTAAACTTTGTGCTCTTAACAAACAGGACATAAATATTACTATAATAAAAGGACCCATGTATCACAATGGGTGCACCCCGGTTCATCAAAGCCTGTTGCATCAGAACAGTCTGATAGCAATGCTTCGAGAAATACAACTAATGGGATCTGGGATAACCCATCATCTGGGCTGGAGAGATGCTTGCACTGTGGTGGTTGGGGAGTAGGTCTTGTGCAGACGTGGGGTTACTGCAATCACTGTACAAGGTAGGACGGTGCCCTTTGCTCACTAATTTCTGTGTACTAGCATACTTCACCTTGAAATATGTAGCAGTGTGCATGTCATTTGGTGGTTAGAATTCTTTTAAAAAAAATTATTGAAAGAAATCTTGTGGTATCATCCATCTTGATTAATTTGTTTAAATTTTGACCTGGCCAATGAAAGACGATTTATTTTTTGGCTTTCTTCTAGATTTTATTTTTATGGGATTCTTAGGTAGCATTCCATAGATGTGAGGTTTTGAAGGTTGAATCATCATTTTTCTAAAGTTAAATGATTTTTTATCTAAGAAACTTAGGTTTGAGCAATTTACAATTCCTGCATATTTATGTATTCTCTCAAGTCTAAATTGAGATTTTAGATTTTTGTTCCGTCATTAATTGATTTAAGTTTTCTGCTTAATATTCCAAGATCACTGCTTTTACCAAAGTTGGTTTATTAGGACTAGTGAAAGAAGGTCACTGTTTTATTGAGTTAGGATTTGTGGATGAATATGATCCATTGTCTGTAAGAAAAACGTTATTAAATGCATGGATCTTGTTTCTTCTACAATACTTCCTTTTATCTATAATACTACATATTCAGTGCATGGATGTCTCATGCAAATTTATCCTGACTCTCTGGGTTTCATAAAAATAGCATATGATGATTTTTTTTCCCCCCAAGAAAGACGCATTGACAAGGAATTTCTTGCAAACTGTTTCCATGCAGAGTTCTCAATCTTCCACAGTGCCAGTACTTGTTGACCAGTTTGAATAAGCAGCAGCAGACCAGCAATTCTGCAAATGCCAAAGAAGATTCTGGCAAAAACGGACCAAAACAGAGGTAACTGATCTTTCTTTAAAACTTAGGTTATGTGAACTGATTTGGGGTTTGCTATCAACTGAATTGATTGTAGCTGTCATAGCCGGAAAAAGAGATGAATATGGAAGAGCTCTAAGGAGTCGTATTCGGAAAAAGAGATGAATCTGGAAGAGCTCTAAGAAGAAAACATTTAATTTCATACAAGTGATTTTGCTGGGCCAATATTTGCATTCTTATCAGCCTCTCTAAGGATAGGAAACATTATCACTTTCATTTTTGTGAATGGACACAGAGACTTTGTAAACCCTAAAAACACCTGTGCTCAAAACTTTCTATGAGAAAGGATGGATAAACAATGAGATGTAAGACCAATAAAATATAATGATCGATGGAATGCACTACCATGGAATAAAGGCTTGATTTTGTTTTGCTGCAGTCCTGCAACTTTGAAATTAGTTGAGGATTTTGACTAAAACATTCACCTTGGTTTACTTGGCTGAAGTCTTTAGGTGCTGTCTAGAAGAATTGATATTTCCTTGCTGTTGTTTTGTTATGGAAATTAACTCCATTTGGTACTATCATCAAATGTTATGGACTTTGGCTCTTGGCTTTCAATCAACTAGCTCTTTCTTACAGAACGTCAGAACGGTAATAGAATTTGGCAAATGCATAAAGCCGTGTCTCTGTTGCATATTGGGTCGACATGTATAAAAGTTTGAACCTGGTAAAGTCTTGCTTATATCTTTGACTGTTGGACACCAGTTGGAATCACCCAAAAAAAAAAACACCAAAACAACCCAAAAAAAAATGCAAAAAGTTGAAATAATGTATGTGTACTAGTAGTAATGCATTTATTTTTTGAATAACAAAGGTCTCACCATGAGTTTCTTGGTCCAGTTGGAAACCTCCTATGGGAAGAGGAAATAGAAAAGATAGCAGAAAATGTGCTTTCAGTGAGGATGATGAGTTGGATCCCATGGACCCAAGCTCTTACTCAGATGCACCCCGCGGTGGCTGGTACATCATAATTTTGTTTATTGTTTTTTTTTTCTCATTATGTTCTGGTATTGTGCTTGAGTTATCTAGTTTAATCCTGTAATAATTCTGCAGGGTTGTTGGCCTAAAAGGAGTGCAGCCCCGGGCAGCAGACACCACTGCCACGGTATACTGATTACATTTATTTTATCTTTGTTCAACTATGGATGTTTGATAATGCTGTAGATACAGCTGAATGTCCGAATTTGTAGGCATTAACGTACAGAGCTACTTTGGAATAGGAAATACTTATATCCAGATTAATTTTGCCGGTTGTGACACGACCGATCACTAGGTGAAACCAGATTATCAGCACCTCTTATCGAAGTGTAGCATTTTGCCGTGGATGGCCTGATTTATTATATGATGCACATAAATACAAGAGATTGATAAAAATTTCTTATGCCCATGCTGGTTCCTTCTAGAGGTCTCTCCCCTCGTTGTGTTAATAGATTGTTTGTAATTCTTAATATTGGTCAAAAGCATTGCCATGTGACAGCTTTTGCTTACCTGTGTCTCTCTTTGCTTGTGTGCAAGCATGCTGAAGTGCATACACATGTTTATCATCCCATTGGTTTACATTAACTTTGGGTCTGACCAGGCCTTGAGGCTTATTGTGCTGCTTGTAAAATCTTTCTGTGAATTTCAGGGTCCACTATTTCAACAGCGTCCATACCCCTCTGGGTCCACTATTTCAACAGCGTCCATACCCCTCTCCAGGAGCTGTCTTGAGGAAGAATGCGGAAATTGCTTCACAATCGAAGAAAAGCAGCCCTCATTTTACAGCAATATCCAAGAGAGGGGATGGGAGTGATGGACTTGGTGAAGCCGACTGAGGTTTGATTTCACTGGGTAAACTTCATCTTTAGTTCTGTGGTATTCAGTATGCTATATGTTGTCTCTCATTTACTTTTTCGTCCAAGGAAAGGATGCATCTCTTGTAGCACCACTACAAATTGAATATCTAAGGATGCTTCTCTTGTAGCACCACTACAAATTGAATATCTTTAGCAGAGATGTTTGCCTTAGGATGTATTGCAGCAATAACAATGGGTAGTTATGCAGGTGCTAAGGACTTTGAGGAGGGCTTTTTCTCTTCTGCATTGGGTTGGCTGATCTTCAGCTGTTTGACTTCATCAAATCATGGAATATTGGAACTAGATAAGCATTAGGCCATGCCGTCAAGAAGTTTCAAAAGATGGGGGGAAACCAGGAATTTTTGTGTGTGGTGGCATAATCCCTGAGACAACCTTGAAATGAAGTTAAAATGAAATCCTAAAAGAAAGTATACTGATATCTAAATCATTGTTTCCTGAGTATAGCAGAGGGTTGTATTTTTATTTTTTATTTTTTATTTTTTTATTGCTTCGTGCAACTTAAAGAACTTTTATTTGGTGAAAAGGTAGAGCTTAGCAAAAGGAGGTGGTTCTAGCTAGTGTCATTATTTATGTTTTCCCTGTGGATTACGACATTGATACTAAAATAGCTGTAAATTCTAGAAATTAGTTCTAAGCCTCTTGTGGCGCTGTTTATTTTTGTAATTTGGTCATGTGCAGAAGCAGAGCCCCACGATAGGTGGGTGAGGGATCAAGATCTATTGGTGGTATTTTGCTTATTGTGTAGAAGATACTTGTGCCGTTAAGCAAAACATTGAATATTGTGACAATTATATTGCCTAGGCAGGAACGCAGGCGAGAAACTTAGTTGGGATGTGAACGTGGATCAGTCTTTCGAATAAAAAGGAAAGAGACATCAGCATATGATATAGTTTTATAATGTATTCAAGTACAAAAAAGATGCGCGAGTCATCTGGGGTTCTAAGACTAAGAGACGAGAATGGCTTAGACTTTAACGTTCCTGTTCTGTAACTATTGACGGTGTAACCCAAGCATATTATTATATCGTAAGAATCCCCATAGCTGTACGAAATTGGAATCTGCGGTGTGTCTTTCTACATATATCCACGTGCCATGAGTGTGCCTCACCTTCGGAAGCCACACTCCAGTAGCCGTATGTGTCTGAAATCTTCATTTACATATTATATGCATGGCCTCCTCTCAAACACAAGAGCCTTGTGCTCCCGATCATGAAAACCTTGAGATGATGAAGGAACGAATACAGCGAGGACAGTGGATTCGAGCTGCCATTTTAGGAGCCAACGACGGGTTGCTCTCCACAACATCACTGATGCTTGGTGTAGGTGCAGCGAAGGAGGACAGGCGATCCATGGTCCTCTCTGGACTAGCTGGTGCTGTTGCAGGTGCATGTAGCATGGCCGTCGGAGAGTTTGTTTCTGTTTCAACCCAACGAGATATCCAGAAAGCAACTACCAGTACCAACTGCGAGTGCGTGATGAAGCTCGATATCACCAGGGTTAAAGAAACTAAGCTACATGAGACGGAGCCAAAGTTGCCCACAATTTTCTCTCCAGGACGTTCTCCCATGATGAAAGTGGTTATAGAAGATGCAAAGACATTTCCGAGTAGTTCGGAATTGAGGGATGACCTGCAGGAGGTGCTGCCTAATCCTTTTAAGGCAGCAGCTGCCTCGGCTCTGGCATTTTTGTGTGGTTCATTTGTACCTTTGCTGCCAGCCATTCTTTTTGCTCGATACATTGTTAGGATTGTGGTGATTGCAATGGTTACCTCGTTAGCACTGGTGCTCTTCGGGGGTTTTGGAGCTCACCTTGGAGGCTCACCGGTTAGGGTGTCAGCAGTGAGAGTTCTAGTTGGAGGATGGATTGCCATGGGAGTTACTTATGGTTTGCTTAAGCCTTTTGATAGTGAGGGCAGAAATGATTGATTCGGATTGAACAAATACTTAATACCGCACCGTATTGAGTGTTACATGCTTACTGCCTTAATAAACATCAAGCCACTATTCGAAAGTGGCCAACTGAAAATGCGCTCGGGGAATCACGTTCCCCCTTGTAGAGTTTTTCTGTTTGTTCTCTTGATAATCAAAGAAATGCAAGTGAATCCATTATATGTCATTGTTGAGAAGATCATTTTTAGCAGAATTTTTTTTTAAAAAAAAAAAAAAAAATAAACGACGAATATTACGACACTTGCTATGAAATTTGTTAGAATTTTTATTTTTTATTTTCGTATTAATATATCTTACAATAGTTATATCTGACAAATTTTCATTCCACTTTCCAACTTTATCATTGTATTGCATTATATAGTACATTTCAAGTTAAAACAAATTTTGTGATGGTAATAAAGAATTTATCACAATAATTAAAAATAATAATTTTATGACAGGTAACTTTTCATTTTTTTCTAAATTATTTACAAATTATATATAGGGTAAAAGCACATTTAATCCATGTATTTTAAGATTAGT
This sequence comes from Citrus x clementina, assembly GCF_000493195.1. Classification (NCBI taxonomy): domain Eukaryota; kingdom Viridiplantae; phylum Streptophyta; class Magnoliopsida; order Sapindales; family Rutaceae; genus Citrus; species Citrus x clementina. Next base: position 21,665,298 of record NW_006262139.1, on the reverse strand, counting down.
GTCCATTTAATCCTATTTTTTAAAATGTCTCGAAACATCCCTACTGTTAAAGTATTGATACCCCTACTGTTACTTTTTATTTATTTTTGCTTACTTTTACAATATTACCAATTTTTATAATAATTTTTTTGTTTGGACATTAATTAAAAAATAATTAAATTACCAATTTAACCCTAAAAAATATATATTAACTTTAATTGTCAAAAAAGTTAAAAATTGTATGCAAACTACCAAGGCTGCAAATGGTGCTTGCAAAAAAATTAATAAATTTTTTATTTTTATTTTTTTAGGGTTAAATTGATAATTTAATTATTTTCTTTTTATTAATGTCCAAACAAAAAATTATTATAAAAGGGTAATATTGTAAAAATAAGCCAAAAGAAATAAAAAGTAATTGTATGGATATTAATACTTTAACGGTATGGATGTTTCGAGGTATTTTAAAAAATACAAAGATTAAATAGATACTAATCATAAAATATAGGGACTAAATGAGCTTTTACCATTTTTTTGAACTGATTAAGCATCAGGTTACTGTATTACACAGAGATATATACAACTGCTATGACAGCAGGTCATTACACTGATATTTACAATCAGATATATACATGAGACTTATATTATTATATTTTTATTCTATGAACACTGATATTTACAATCAGATATATACATGAGACTTATATTATTATATTTTTATTCTATGAAGTACATGCCCATCATTACACTGATATTTACAATCAGATATATACATGAGACTTATATTATTACATTTTTATTCTATGAAGTACATGCCCATCCAAATACCCCTCACGGAGAATGGATGTCTCTACTCCACTCGCATTTCGCAAGGGAGAAAAACGTTATAAGAAGTCTCCACACAATTATATTTAATTGAGGGAGGTTGAATACGTGGGGACTCGAACCATTGCCCTCATAGTCATGCTTAACTTTGAGGGCAATGATTCACTACTAGGCTACAAGCCCAAGTGGCGAGCTTTTACCCTTATATATATCTAAACAACTCTTTAGTTAGGTTGGTTGGTACCTCTAATGTATTTTAAAATTTTTAAAATTGATTTTATTTAATTTTTTAGATGCGCTTGAATTATCAATTATATACTTTAGGCTTGGGATTGTGTATTAAAATGGGCTCAATTTATAGATGTAAAGAATATGATAAGTAGAGATTGCAAGTAAAGACAAATATATAATTTCTCCAAATTATTTACAAATTATATATATGTTAAAAAGAAAAAGAAATTTGTACAGATGAGATGGAGAAATTACAGAAATATCTTTATTTATTTTGGGATTTTTTTTTTTTTTGTGGTGGCTTGTGTGTGGATGAGGTAGTGAGTGACTGGTGATGACATCGGTGTCATAACTCGAACAGGGCTAGCAAGAGGCCATCACCGTTAACAATTTACTTTCTCTTTCCCGCTCACATCCGCCACCCTCCTCATCCTCACTCCGTCGCTGTGAAGCCGTCAAAGTGAGGTTAGTTGTTTTTTTTTTTTTGGGGAAAAGATAAATATAATGAAAAGAAAAGTAATAATATGATTGTTCTTCATTATCCAACAGGCGGCAGGTTCTCTGTCACCGTTCCTCCGGCGGTCGTTAACGAAGGTTCGTGTTATTGAATGCAAATACTGAAATAATTTTTGGAAAATATTAGTAGCTATGTTTTTGGAAGAATTTAATTAACTGTTGTGACGATTCTTACATGATAATCTAATTTTAATTGTAACTTTCAGAAGTTTATTTGCATAATCGTGAATTTTTTTTTTTTTTTTGGGGTAGTTTTTCAAGTGTACTTGGTGACAAGCATGGTATCCTTATAACAATTTGGCATTTGGAGTAATTTATATTATGTTAAATTCTAGGTAACAGTTCAGAGAAGCAAGATAAGGAAGTGATGATGTCTGCAACCATATTATCTTCCTCCAGTTGTAATCTGATCCGTAGTTCTGGGAAACAAATACCGTCACATCCCAAGCCATTTCTAGGCGATGGACAAAGGATCCTGAATCAACTTGTTGCAAAAAGGAACCCGAGTTATCATGCCTTCCAAAATAAAAAGCTACCTCATAGGTTTTCTGTTTTCGCTGTGACAGAAGGTTCGGCAAAGTCAAGTGAATCTGAAGAAACTATTCCCTCTTGGGCTAAACCCGATTCTGATGAGCCCCCTCCTTGGGCTACTGATGAAGGCAAAGGCTTGACATCGCAAGGGAGCTTTGAGATTCCCTTTTATGTATACTTACTCACCTCAACAATCACAGCAATTGCTGCAGTAAGCTTCCTGCATCTTATTCTCTTTTGATCTTTTAGATTTTCACTAGTAAGCAAATATGAAATATTAAGTAATTTTGAAACCTGTGATTGCAGATTGGTTCGATTTTTGAGTATGTAAACAAGAATCCAGTTTTTGGGATTCTCAATTCAGACAGCATTTTCTACGCTCCATTGCTTGGATTCTTTGCATTTACCGGCTTCCCTACTTCTGTGAGTTCTTTTAATTTGCTTTAATATTCAAGGAGCATTTTCAATGTAGGGAGTATGCTGGTATCTTTGGCTTAGTGAAGCTTTTATCAATATTTGTGTAGAGGAGCATTGGTCCAGAAAGATGCTACTCATTTAATTGACTAACTGGGAAAAATTTCTTGAAGGTTGGGGAAATATGTTAGTTTAGGAGAAAATACATTGTATCGATTTATTTATCTAACCTGATGTGACATACAGGCGTTTCTTTGGTTCAAATCGGTTCAAGTTGCTAACAAGGAAGCTGAAGAACAAGACAGGAGAGACGGCTATAAGTAACACCATTTTTTTTGTTTTCCCTCTTTCGACATTAGCTGTTATATAGGATTATTCTCCAGGAAGCATGAGAATTTCTCTTAGTTGTTTATAAGCTTTTGTTGTTCAATTCATTATTGCTTCCGCAAGAAATAGGAATAGTATGTTGGAAAATACAGTCTGTCTCTGTCTGAGGAGTCAACTTCCCAGAAAAGCCTTTCATTACTTGGAATCACGTTGGGACATCAATTGATTCATAATCATAGAATGACTATGGTATAGCCATTTGTCAGGTACAACTCACTCGTGTTCTGCTTGAAAAACCCCGAGTTTGGTCATACTCAAGTTTTTCATTTTCAACTTCCAACTCAATATAAATTATGTAAGATATACCAAAACTCGGGGTCTTCAACAGAGAGAGTGCGGGCGCTAAACCTGACCGCGGTTGTATTCCACTTGCACACCATATCATCATTTGGCACCAAAACAGCATAGAGAGATGAATAAAATGGGGACAAAGCCAATGCATTCTAGATACAAATTATTAGAGCTTCCTTTTATCATTTGCCATTATTGATGTGAAAGCATGCAAAAAAGCCCATGGCATTTAGGCCCACATCAAAAAGTTGTCGAAGCCATTATGAAACGGAGAAAGTGTTGCTGGGCCCTTAAAATCGGCGTGTCCTTATTCGTTATGGCACACAATACCATGCCAAAAAAATGGCACCCCATCGGAAAGAAAATTATGAAAAATTAATGAGGGTTTGTTGTGTAGAACGATCATAAAATTAAAGCCATCTAATTGATTGATAACCAAGAAATAACTTACATTTAAAGCAATCAATAGTTCACTATAAACGAGCATCTGCATATGGATTGTGTTCAAAAGTGTTTGTAACTTTTCAATAAATTCCGTCAATTGCGTTGATGAATCATTAGAAGATTATTATGGGATCCATTAAATGAATTTAATAGATGAAGATCTAACGAAAGTAAAGTGCAAGTGTGTAATTTTAATTAATGTTATAATTTCTATTAACTACCAATAAACCAATTGTTTATGCAACAAAAAAATTCTAGAATTTGTACGTGAGATTATTATTTTGAAAAAATAATGTAAAAAATAACAAGACAATGCAACTATATTGTGACATCTTTGTACTTCGTTGGTGATTACAAAATGAAAAATAAAATAATAAATAGAAAAAACTTGGTCAAGGGAACCTATTAATGTTTTTGTTTCTAAGCTTGTGTGATATAGCTCGAAGAAATTGTTTAGAAGAAGAAAAGCCAAAATGTCTTGGCCTGCCCACGGCCCACGGCCAACGCACGGCATGTTAATACTCATATAGCTCTTCTACAATTTCTACAATTTCATAAATATTTGTGAACATTTAAGAGAAGGTCATTTATTTGAAATTAATAATCTTATCTTATCAACTTACGTTCTTCCCAAGCTCTATAACTTTTAATTTGATTTTTTCACAAACATCTCATTTAAAAAAAAAAAAAAAAAACCCCCCCAAAGTTAATTCTTCCATCTAACTCAATTAGGTATTAATTAATTAATCATAGGTGTAAACTCAATATGTAAGAAATTAAGTTCACATTATTTTATTTAGATATTATTCGCTAATAGATTCTATATTTAAAAAAATAAAGCAAGACGTGAGTAAAGATATAATTTTAAAATATCCTAATAATATTTATTTAAAAGGAAAAAATAATATTGGACAAGTATAAATTCCATAATGCCTGTAAGTAAAGAACTAAGAAAGCAAGAAGTAGACTAGAAGTAGCCTGGGAAAGACCAAAAGGGCACGTGCTGATGACTTGCAAGGCAAAGTGAGCGTAGTACGCACCCGGCGTAAATTAGCTAGCAAATTCAGAACCGTCACTCACTCAAGTCTCTCGAAAGTCTATCTGTTGAGACAGAAATAGCAACATCGACAAATAAAGAATAAAAAGAAAAATCTCCAAGTTCACATTTTCCAGCCCATAGCCTAGGGTTTCTCTCTCCTCCTCCTCTCGCTCTCTCTCTCTCCCTCCCTCCCCAATAAATCATCCCCAAAACAAAACAAAAAAATAAAAAAAATCGAAGCATTTCTTCTTAAAGGTACGTGCCGATTTCGTGTCTTTTGATTCATTTAATCTCTCGTTCGATTGTTTATATCACAATACGATTCCATAAAATTTTGTCATATTTTCACTTTCAATAATAATGACGTCATCGTTTCCGGCTTTTCTGTTCCGTTTGGTCGCTGAGAAATAGCGGAAATTAAAACGAAATTTAGAAATTATTTTTTCGTACCGGATAAATTCAGTTTTTAGCTGATCATTTAAATGAAGAAGAAGAACAAATTAGAATTGAAAATTTTCGTAAATTTTGCGTTTCTGTTAGATTAAATGATAGCTGAAGCATAGCTTTGATTCTGACTTTGAATTGTATCATTGTTTTTGCTTTTTATTTTGTAAATTGATGTTAGCAGTTGCTGTTTAACAGTTGGGTTTCTTGTTGACGACCAGCAACTAGTAACAAGCTGAGAATGCCTCAAAGAGTGTGATTTTCAGTAATTTTTATTATCTACCTTCTGTGGTAACACTTTCTCGTTCGCATATGTAACATAGAATTGGTCAATCACAAGTCAAGTGACCCGCGAGGAATGTAAAGAAAGGATTATATCATTTAGAATGTGCTAATATGACTGTTAGCAGCACATCACTATACTCTGGATCTGAGGAATAGGTTATTGTATCTATTCTTAAGTATCCTTTGTGATGATGGCTTTCATTTTCTTTAATGGTCTTAACCGCAATGTATGGACTGCTTTAGCTATTTTGATACTGATGGTAGGATATCCAAAGTTCCCATGTAACTTTGTTGGTTTGGGTGAGGGTTGGAAGAGATTTACTGGTATAGATTTTTATCCTGCATTTGTCTGCACATTTGTCGTTGCTTTCTACTGTTTACATTTCCTTATTCACTTTCACTGGACTGCTTTGGCACGTATGAATACTGTTTTCTCTTTCCAGAAATGGAGAAGTCTTGAATATGGTGCTTCCAGGATGTTTTGTGCATTTTTGAACTGACGATTTGAAACTGATATATTTTCTTTATTGACTTCAAAAACTTTCAGATATTAGTACCAGTTACGATTTCATTTCTTTTTTCGGCATAAAACAGTTATTGAAGTACATTTAAGAGGTTTATTTCTTAAAATTCAACTACTGCACATAATTCTTGTTTGCAATTTACAGAAACAATTTTCTTTTTTCCTTAAAAAAAAAAATATGTTATCTACCAGATCCTATGATTTTTGGTTGGATTTTTTTTGTTTTTTTACATCATTCTGTCAATTGAATATGATTTACAAGTTTATTTTAAACCTTCTTTTCTTGTAGAAGTAGGAATCATGACAATATGAATCTATAATCAGAGAAACCATTTTGTTGATTCATATTTTTATATAACTTCTCAATTTTTTTAAAAGTTATCAAATAGCCTTTGATGATGACCAAAGGTTTATATTAATACGCTATCTAATTGATTTGTTTGCCAGTATGCCAGGATAGTAGCTACGTGGAATTCTGGGTGCAAGTTTTAGTTTTTGACTTCTGAGACTTTTTGAAGGGAGAAAGAGAGGAGAGGATGTCAAGTGGCAGAAACACCCATTGGTGTTACAGATGCAGGAGGCCAGTTCGCCTGCAAGGAGAAGATGCAGTCTGCCTTTACTGCAGTGGAGGATTTGTTCAAGAACTTGATGATATGGTGAGTGTAAGTCCTCTGGATTTCTTTGGCCTGGACAATGATGAAGAACGTGACCAGAGGCTTGGACTTATGGAAGCTTTTTCAGCCTTCATGAGGCACCGAATGGCAGACAGACATAGCCATGATATTCGGGGAAGATATGATTCAACTCCTGAGCACGGTCAGGGTTTTGGACCTTTGTTGATATTTGGTGGCCAAATTCCTTTAAGGTTGTCTGGAAATAGTGGATTCGAAGCAATCTTTGGTGGTGCTCCGGGGCTTGGCTTTGCACGTGGTAATACTGGTGATTATTTTATAGGTCCTGGATTGGAAGAACTGTTTGAGCAGCTTTCAGCTAATGGTCGACGTGGCCCTCCCCCAGCGGCGAGATCTGCAATTGATGCTATGCCCACCGTTAGGATCACACAGAGGCATCTCCGTTCTGATTCACACTGTCCAGTTTGCCAAGATAAATTCGAGCTGGGGTCTGAAGCTAGACAAATGCCATGTAACCATATATACCACTCAGATTGTATTGTGCCATGGCTAGTGCAGCACAACTCATGTCCTGTATGTCGCCAAGAATTACCACTGCAAGGGTCAAGTAGCAGTCGTATTCATCAAAGCTCAAGTGGTCAAAGTCGAAGCACCAGTTTTGGTAGTAATGGCAGCGGAAGGGAGAATCAAGGAAGACGGAATTTGTTCTCTGGTTTCTGGCCGTTCCGATCTTCGAATTCAAGCTCTAATCACAATGGAACAACTGAAAGCAGTTCACCAGCAATGCACGAGAATAACCCTCACATGGGGTATTCCGGATGGCCATTTGATTAAAGACTAGAAGTCAGTGTGTTAATAAATTGTTCATGATAAGTCGGTGTCTCAATTGATACCAAAAAGGACTTCTTAAAACTTTGGAATTGATTGGGACATTGAAATCTACAAGTCCAGTGTGTCTCTTAAAAGAGTAATTGGGTGTCGTTTGTGTTCTACCGTCTTTTATGTAAATTATACTTCCCTTTTTTGTGTTTTTCAGTTGTATCTGCAGCTATCGTGCAAAATTTCCCGTAGTTTTTAATTCTTAATATTTTTACTTTTTATTTATTTTTTTCACATTTCTTAATTCCATGAACGTAAAAAAGCGACCTGGTTCGACTCCGACCTATGGTTTCTGGACTTGAAAACCTCAATTGAAAGTGTGGCCTCATCATGATTATGCAAATAGGGATATTAAGGACTGATGCGTTTTTGATTCACTGCTCTTTAGTTTGTAACAAAATTTTAACATTCAGAACAAACAGAGTAGCAAAAACAGTGATCCAGACTTTGGACGTGATATAAACCAGAAGGCCAAGGAAGGCATCTTCGAGTGGTTGGTCACTCACCGACAGCATTGTGTCGACTTTTAATTATTGAAACTTTCCCTATCCAAGTCTATGAATCAAATCTCTCTTTTAGTTGTCATCTAATTTGGTACATCTCTTAATGCCAATCTCAAAATATTTTTAAGGTGAAGATAATAGACACCTATACTTTATGGTGAAGATAATAGACACCCGCATGCACCTTCACTCAAGTACCAACTCAAAGTTCTTGGTTCTGAATACCAAATTTGTGTTTGAAAATGAAAAATATACCCAAATGATTTTCCTAATTATGTCCATTCTCTAAGACATTAGAAAAAAATTGAATTTGGTAACATGTCGTATTCATACAGGAAGCAAAGGTTTGTACATAGCTAGGTGTTTTATTGATTTTGTTTTCAAAATAAACTGCTGCTTTTTTAACAGGGAGGATATAAAACGAACTATTCTCTTAAATCCCCCACCCTTCTCTAAGATTCCCAATTCCCAAAGCTATTGTAAGTATGTAATAGATATATCAAAACCTCATTGGCTTGACTCTCACACCCAGATTGGAATCTCGCATAACAACATTCTTAGTCTAACACTAAGTAAAAGCTGTTTCATGCTGATACACAAGGGAAAAAGAGGGGAAAAAAAAGAGAGAAAAGTTATAAAGCCTGCAAAAATCTGCAACTTCAATTGTAAATGGTAACAGCGAGAAAAAAAAAAAAAAAAGATTTCCTTATGGGATCATTCAGCAGAGCAACATAATTAAGAAAGTGACCATCAATTTGTTAGCTCCATAATGGCAGAAACGATGTCACCATCTGCGGCTTTGAGTGCTTTCACAGCCCTTGACCTCGGTACCCCAGCTTGAGTCATTACCAACTCAATGTCCTTTGGCTCCACACCAGTCTCATCTACTTCTTCGTCATCTTGAGCCATGGCCGATGACTCAGGCTTTGATGCCACATTACCTGTGTTAGGAGGAGGGACCTTGAACTGCTCTGCAGCCTGAGTTTGCAGTTGTGAACTCAGATCCTCGATCTTTGCTTCCCCAAAGACAATGTATGTGTCAGATGTAGGACTCTTGAAAACATCTGGTTTGGAGATAACAAACAAAATCTGGGAAAAGAAAAAGAAGGCATCAGTTTTTATGCTATATAGATGTTTGAACCAAAGCAACAGGACACAAAAAGTTAGTTAATAATTCAAAAACTGACATTTTTGCTCTTTTTAACTGTAACTCGACTGACACCAGGGATTGGCTTCATTCCAAGTTTCAACATTGCTTTCCGACTCTTCTTTTCACTCCTGCTCTGTTTTGAGCGACCACTTCCATCTCCTTTCCCTGCCATATTGAATTCAGTCAGTAACTGCATGCTCACTTTCTATTTATTAATGTTTACACTAAATACAGAGCATATACTTCTTAGTTTGCATATGGCCCATCATATTGTTCAGTAATTCCAATTTTTGCACAATGATACCTTACAATGTGAATGAATTATGAATAAGAACTCCATTACTCTAAATCTGATATTGATATATTACCAGATCAATTGTGCTTGAACCACTACTACAAGTTCATAAATCTTTCCATTCCATTAACAATACATTTCCTTGCCAATCACTAGCACTCCAAAATCTTAAACATCATAACAATTTTTTTTACACTATTTACAAACACATATAAGACCCTCTATTAAATTTAATGCGTAGGAAGCTTTCTCACAAAGATACATATCATCCAATTAATTATAATCGGAAGTAAAGATTGATACTATGACTTAATCCTATATATACACATCTAACATAAAAAAATTCATAAAACATATTAATATCAAATCTATGTATGGGTTATTCTCTTACCTTCCACATCGTCTTCATCCTTGTCATCATCCTCATCCTCCTCATCATCATCCTCATCATCGTCGTCCTCGACTACAGGCTCATCGGGCTGCAATATATATTATGCCACATCAATCAACATCTGTTCTAGGTTTAGTTTGTAAATCTACCAAACCGGGGAGGATTAGGGATTTACTCAATTAAGTGAAAACTTATCTCCCACATAGAAACGGTGTCCAATATAATCTACATAAACTAGGAAAAACAACTAAGTATGGAATCTAAAATGCAAATTAATCAAAACCCTCATTGAGTCCAATCAATCCAACAAGATCTACAAGGCTTTCAGCATCAAATAGGTTATCTAAGAAATTCAATTCCCTGACCCCAAAAAGAAAAGAAAATTATTAAAAGTGACCTATTTAGATATTTCACACGGAAAAACAAAACTTCAAGAACTAAACGGACTTACGTTGAGCTTTTGCTCTTCAAGATGGGCAGCGAGGAGCTCTTCTTGAGACTGAGCAGTCATTTTTTTTGGGCTGGGTGTTGAGACTTGAAAACGAGAAGCGGACACGAAAGAGAGAAGACTAAAACCCTAAATGCCCGATTATATTCTCCAAAGCAATTTATAGACATGGACCTCTGTCTTACCCGGGTTCGGGTTGATGGTTCACGGGTCAAATATTCCTTATTTTTGGAAATAAAATGGGATTTTGCAGTCTGAGTTGGTTTTTTTTTTTTTTTTATCTTTTATTTTATTTATAATACAATCGGAGTTGGTTAATTGGTTTACATTCACTTTAGTTTAAGGATAATCATTGGCTCTTTTTTCTTAACGGAGCTCCCGCCTTTTGTTAATGACTAACGGTGAACCTTCATCGCTTGAGATTTAGATTCAGGCACTTTAGATGATTTAGTTTTTTTACAACTTTCTCTAATTTTTATTTTCAAAAGTTTAAAATTTATATTTTTATTAGAACACATAAAACATTTATTTAATCTTTATTAAAAATACAACTAAACAATAATGAAATTAAAAATTTTTAAGATTAAATAAGCAATTATTATCTTTAAGGCTCCATTTAGTATAGTTTTTTTTTTAAATAGAGTTTATTTAAGTAGAACTTTTATTAGTAAAATTTTATAAAAAAAATTCAGTTCATATGTGGGAATTGGGATATCTATCTAGAAGTTTTAACAATTCAATCGTGTATGGTGGAATCATAAAAAATTTGACATTTTCGAACTTTGTCTCTAAGTAATTATAGGCTTGAGAAGCAAAAAGAAGACATGTATGAATGAGATATCTAGCAACAAGAAGGAAAATGATTGAATAAAGGAACTTCCAAGCATTAAGCGATCTTTAACAAAAAAAAAAAATTTGTTTGGTTGTCAATGGGAATTTTCATTAAAAATTAAAAATTATTTTAATAAGTAAATTTTTTAAAGTTATGTTATGAAATGAATCAAACAAGATTGTCATTTAATAAAAGATATTTTAACATTTAAAAAAATTTCAACCTCTTTTTTGAAAAGTCTAAAATTTGAACTTTTAAGAATAGAAACAAATAGCTTATTTAATCTTCGGAAGCTTTATTTTAAAAAAAAATAAACAACAAAAAAAATCTAAAAAAGAGATTATAAGATTAAATAAGTAGTTATGACTATTAGATTAGTCATATCAAATTGAAATTAAATAACTCATACCAAACACGTAATAAAAAACAACAGTGTGTAGTTAGTAACCAAGAAGGTCAATCTAAAGAGTGTCAATGATTAAACTCAATTGGAATTTTAAATATCCAAAAAAATAATAACACATTAAAATAGTACAAAACTGGCATCAACAAACAGAAGGCAATTGATTACTGACGTCCAGGGGCGGGTTTGGACTTCAACTCTATACGGCCAAACCATAACCTAAAATTTTCAAAATTGATCAATTTTTTTTTTGTTTTTTTGTTTTTGAGATGTGCAGGTTATAACATGTAAAACGTTTATTTTTCAATAATGTAATTTTTTTTTAATTAAAATAGAATACATAAAATTGTATCTCACAATATGAGCATTTTTAGATGTTTAGAAAGTCAATAAAAATCAATAAAATTTTATTATTTGACAACGTCTGAAGATATGAGCTTTAGGGTACTATACCTCAAGGATATCATAATTAACTTTATTAATAATAAATTAATAATTGTAAAGTTACAAGTTATTATCAAAATTTATTTATGAGACCATATAATTTAAACAACATATTTTCTTCAAAGTAAAATAAAATATTGTGAGAAAATATGCAGGATTAATTAAAATGAAATTTTCTCACTTGAAACTGATGATATTATCATATTTTATTCAGAAATTCAAATGATTCTGCAAAAACGCTGTTCTTCTATTGTAGGAGCTCGGCCCTTGGCGACGTCGGTGTCCTGTCCTGTAAGAAATGATTAGAGGAGTCGGTGTTGTTGTTGTTAGAGAAAATCCTTTAAACATCAAACGGAACATAAAATGGCAATCACATGAAGCGCACTCATGAACTTGGAACTTTCGTGTTCTTTCGTAGGTGATGTCTTGCAATTTCTTTTTGAAAGGGAATGTCAATTTTACAACCACTTGCGAGAATTATTCCCATAAAATTATATGTAATGTCAAGATTGTTGAAGCCAATGATCATCAGCGAGCAGGGGAGACGAAATCAAGGAAAATGGTAAAGTTTGAAGATCAGGTTAATGACAATGTGATGATGAGTCTGTTGTTGAGAATCACCCATATAATATAATAAGCCTGCGAGTGAACAAAGCACTTCTCGTGACCGGCTTGAGCCCATTAGTTGGGTGTCTCCGGTGTATGCAGCATACCCTATCATCTAACCCGAAGAGATTCAAGAGTTGTCAGCGGCTGAAGAGATCTCTCATTATGATCAACTTGGGCTGTATCACCAGGACATGAGAAGTCGACAACTTAAGTTGTTAGACGCGGATTTCTGATCAACTAGATAATTAATTTAGATATGGGTAATATAATAAAAAGACAAAGAAAATTAATGTGGTTCGGCCTCTACTCTACATCAAATAAATTTTTTATTAAGGCCGCGATTACAATTCAACTCTCTCTCTCTTTTTTTTTTTTTGTACCCCCATACTATAAGAGACCTCTATTTTTATAACTTTCTACAAATAAAATCATTTTCTCACTTAAACTCTCCTAATTCTCCTCTATCCCTTCAAATTTGAATTAAAATATTTTTATCTTTTTACAAATTGTATTCTGTCAAACTTTATTTTATTTACTTCTGGACCAAGCACTATCATTCTATTGTTGACTTTTATTTTACTAGGCTTAATTCAACAATAGCACTTCTATTTTAATTTGACTTTTTCTGTACAGTCCATAATCTAAAATTGAGTCAAGAGTCCTCATGGGTTAAGATCGACGACTTTTGCCATCCTCCACTTGTGGAAACCATGATTTATGCTCCCCATTCTTGGAGACCATGGTTTCTGCTCCGTAGGAGCATAACTCCTGCTACCTATTTTTGGGGAACCATGGTTCGTGCTCTTTGGGGAGCATGACTCTTACTCTCCATTCTTTGGGGGAGCATGACTCTGCTCCTCATTTTTTTAGGAGCATTACTTTTTGCTGCACACTTTTATTGATTATTTTATATTTTCTACAACAGATGTCATGTGATTGATGACCGTATTCAGTGTGTGCTTGTTTCTTGTGATGAAAATCTTCATCTTCAGATGGAGATGCAAAATGAACAGTCTTCGTAACCAGGTTGAGTCCTCTATTGATCAGAATAATTAACCAAGAAGAAAAACAACCAGTGCCTATGATTGAACAAGCTCTTCTTGATCAACATGAGCATTTAGTCGGTAATGGTTATACCGCAATTATCTAATTTTATGATTACCTGAATTGTACTGATGCATTCAAACTCCTTATCGAAGCATCCATTTGGGTTGAGCTTAAATCTATCAAGATTAATCAATATAAGCATCACTACCAACATCTTATTCAATCAAGTCTACAGAGGATTAGATGAATCAATCAAGAAGTTCGGTCTAAAAAAGCTTTCAGCATGCTTTCCAGGAGGGTATAATTACTATTATTATTTTAAATGGGTAGATCTTTTCACTAAGTTTGCAGTAAGGGTACAAAACTCTCTCTCTCTCTCTCTCTTTTTTTTTTTTTTTTTCTCTTTTCGGTAACATTTTTTTTGGACCTGGTACCAAATTTTCATTCTATCCAACTAAAGGGTATACAAAATTGATGATATACCAATCAAGAAAAACTTCTCATTATTTTATTATAATAAAACTTCTCATTATTTTATTATAATCTTTGTGAACTTGATACAATCACAGGTGGCTTGCTAGTTCATTTGTAAATTATGCCTTGCAGGGAATTTTGTCATTTGTAAATTCCTCTTCACAAGATGAAACTTTTCCAAGCCAACTCCCTGATTCATCTCTAGGCTGCTCAAGGGAAGCAACCCGTGTACATTCAATTATGTATCTCGTTAAAATAAATGCAACCAAAATACCCCTAGTTTATCTCTCTTAGACCTAGAAGCAACAACAGAATCAATTACAGTAAAAGGGCCACTATCATCTAAGGCTCCATGAAATTAGGAATGATACATACAAGCACAATGAAACCCCACCCATATCATCCTGAAGCATAGACTTTTTTGGAAACGTATGAACCGTGACGCATTATAAATGAACAGAGTAGAAATCCTTGACTAGGTCAGGAGTATCGTTGACTCCATGTTATATAACAAACCCAAATGGCCAAATGCATCAAAATAGTGTAGGCAATATCATTGGGAGAAGCAAGTTACACTAAACTATACAGGAGCACTGTATAGTGTTCCATGTTACAACTTGGATGGATTCTACACAAAAAATTCTTATGTTACATCTTCAAAATGTTAGCACATGAACAAGCTGCAAAAAAACTTCTTCTTGTGCCGATGACTACAAAACCAAACAAGATAGTTCTCAGCATTCTTTCCTGCAAATATCTGTAAAACTAAAATACAGTTCAACCACAATGCATTCAGCAAAAACACTTGCGTTTTCAAGTCACTCTGCAGCCTTGTCCCCCTGGCAACTAGAGATTACCTAAGGAAAGGACCAGGCAATCCAGCAAGAGTGAGAACATGGTTTAAGCACACCCAGATGTTCTATCTAATGAGAGACCATGTAAATATTCAATAATAAAATAACAGAACCATGGCTCATATAATTTAGACGCATGCAAACTATTAATAACAGATCAGAACAAAATGAACACTTATGAACACTTTGTATAATAAAAAATAAAAGCATGAGCATGTGAGCCACAAGCACAAGCTCAGACCTATGAACACTTATAGCCATGGAGAGAGGAGGCAAGTTATTGCTCATTCTAAGTAAAATAACTAACCAAAACTGAAATAAGTATCTCAGTCCCTTGTTTAGCAATACATACCCAGACGGAGAAATTAATCTATGAATCTCCTAAAAAAACCCAAATAGGGAATTTTTCTTCACTTCCATTATCAAAAAATGAATCTATTCCCTTCTGACATTACACAAGACAAGCTTTCAGGCTGCAACCAGTATATCAAAACCAGCCTTCTCTCACAGCAGCTCTAATAAAAAGTCAATGTTTTTTGGTGTCACAGCAATCAGAAAAAGATAATTAAGGTAAAATCACTATCTCCATAACTGGAATACCTTGAGCACTATACGCAAATGTTAAAGTCCAAATGTTAATTTCATGCCTTCCATTTATCCTGCCAGGCCACCACAAGATGAGGATCAAGCCCTGTCACCACGCAGACTATACAAAAAAGGTTAGCTCATTGCTGAGCTCCTCACCCATATATCTGGTGCCTCAGGAATTATGCTTTGTTTTAAGAATGCTGAACAGTATTAGTAGGAATTATGCTTTGTTTTAAGAATGCTGAACAGTATTAGTATTCTTATGCATTGTTTTAAGAATGCTGAATAGCATTACTAGTCTTAGGAATATTGGACCGTAAAATATTTACTATTATATAAAAAAAGCATACTCACGATGACATTGTTTGGATCTATGTCAAACTACTTGATAATTCAACTTTTATAAGATATTAGGGAAATTTAATTAACAAACAAACCACATTCTATTAGTGCAGATATGAAAATGCAATATTATTTCTTCACAGCAGTCATCCAAATTAAAAATTTGGAATCACTAGTAAAAGCCTAGAAAAGTAGGTTGGAGAAATCTAACCTTCTTCTAAATGCATTAGTTCGCCAGGACCATATTCCCATCCAATGTCATCTGTTGATCAAACATTAGTAAAAGTAGCCTCTGCACTTTGATGACCCACAAAGGCAGTTCTTCTTTCTTTCTGCTTTGTCTGGCAGGCCATAATCATAAGTCAACTCTCTCATGGGAGGTATGTGTTTGATGGCATGAAATGCAACATGAAGATCATACCCCTTGTCACTTTGGCGGAGAACAGGCTGCCAAAACACATTGGGAGAGCAACTGTGATTCATGAAACGAGCTACATTTCCAACATCTTTTGCAGTTATAATTAAGGGAAACGGTATCTTTGGAACCCCATTGGCATCACTAGGCACAGGCTCTACAGGCTGATATGTACGGGTAGCATCAAAAAGATAATCATCTACATTTTCACCTCCAAGTTCCTCTATCTTCGAAATGTCAATAACCTGCCCTGCATATTCACATATGAAAGCCCCAGCACGGATGGGATCCCAAGACCTAAGACCCCAGCCTTTATCCTTAGTTTTAAACACCTCCAAATGTACTCTCAGGCCACCTTGAGACACTCGGTTCCGGCAGGTAGGAGGACACTGACAAGAAGGACCACACTCATGCACTAAGGATTTTTGAGTCACAAGAACACCATTTGAAGTATACGGAAGATAGCCAGCATTTTTTTGAATGCATGGACAAATTTGATCACCAGGGACACATCCATTGCGGCAGTCACAGCCACCAAAAATTTCAAGTGAATCAACTGGTTGAGCATACTTGAGACTAGCCAAATATGTAAAATGTGCAGGCCCTTTCTCATCATCAACATCATTTACAAGAGAAACAGGTATGTTTTCTGCCCCGGAAGTAAGATCTGGTAATATGACCCCAACTCTCAAAGAGATACCATCCTTCCATTGCTGAATCAGTTTCCATGTCATAAATGCTTCAGGCTGCCCATGTACCCTAATAAACTTATATTTGAATACATTGCAGCCTGACTTTCCTTTCTCAGTCCATGACTCCTGGATTTTATAAAGACCATCATAGACATATATCTTGCCAGTTGGGGTTGACAGATCCTTCACACCCCTAATCACCCGTACCTCATTTCCCCGACGCAAGCTTTTCTCCAAAGCAAGATTACCCCTCTCAAGTTTCTGGTCTGTCACTTCCTTGTCTTTCCTATTAATATTCCCTCCTTGTCCACTGTAAATCAACACATCCCCATCCTCTACATTATCCTCATATCCCCCGGACGAAACAACACTAACCGCCACGGACTCTTCTTCTAAATTAACTGTCAGACCCATGTAACCAATTCCTGCCATAATTGGATGATGCAACCCAACCAAGCACAATTCCATCCTGAAAAAGAAAATATCCCCAACTTCAACACCAGGGACAGCTCCAATTCTCTTCTTAACGTTGGTTCGAATCCCTTTATTCATTAAGATTGTACCCACTCTCAAGTCAGGCCGTCTAGCAACCCCTGGCATTGCTTCTCTCACATCTTCAATCTGCGATAGTTTTCTTCTAAGCAAATCAAATATCAGAAGTATATATCCCACAGAGTCCCTGTCACCATCAGTTCGCCGTACCGTGTCAAATTCCATGAGATTATATGATGAGAGAATATTGTTAACTATTGAATCCACATCAATATCTGGCAAGGTAACATTGATATCCCGCCCACTTCTAGTCCTCTTCTGGGGCTTATTCTTCCGCCTCCCACCCTTACTATTAACCTCCGCATCAGCAATGTGCATACTATATCTACTCACAAACTGGGCACCCTGATTCTGGCTGTCACAGTATCCATCCTCATCTCCAAAACTGCCCTGGGATTGTGATTGAACACGACCTCTAGAACTCCTAGATGGCCCAGTATCTCCATTTACCTGAGCTGTTGAGTGCGGCGGCGTCCTAAATGAAGTTATTGGAACAGCAGCAGTAACTGGGTTGCCATATCCAAAAGATGCATTTTGTTGGGGCTGCCCCTGAGCCCCCACTGAAGCAGAAAACGGGTAGAAGGGGGAAACCTCTGAAGGGAAAGGACCAAAAGGAGCGGTGCAAAAAAATGGGGCAGCACCTGGCGGAGCTGAAGAGGAAGATGAATTGGGTGCAGAAGGGAATACAGGAACAAGACGCCGCAATGGCTTTACATCCCAAACCCTAGACTTATCCAATGGCCCAGAAACAGGAACCGAGTCTTGCCCAAAAGTTTGATCCATTATAAACAAAATTCCCAGTTATGCTAACTCAAATTCTTCAAGTAATATCAGCTCCTAATATTAGACGAAGACAGTTACGAAAATTAAACCAAAATGGATAAAAGCTACTTAGCCTACATAAGATGGAAACAAAAATGTTAAAAGTCACAGGAGGTTTCATTTTCATACCGGCAAGCAAACTTTGGTTAAATTAAATTTGTTGAAGAGAATGAATTCCTGCCACATGAACATGCAAATGGATGCAGAGGTCGTCAAGCAACAATTCAAGAATACATAAAATAATTAATAAGAAATCGATATTCAAACAGATCAGGGGGAAAGTCAAATACCGAAGAGAGGATTTGCATCTACTGTCGTTACCTGATCATTTCATTTCTAATTTTTGTAGTGATTTCCAATTTTGATTTGAATACCCCAATATATAGTTTTTATTGATTCATACTATTACTCAGACAGCAATATTCGTGTGTTTTGCGGACCAGTGGGCTCTCGGTGCGACTGTGTAGATCGTCTATAGATCCTGATCGCCTCTTTTGCACTTGAATTCAATTGGGGCGGGTCCGTTTATTTCTTTTATTAGCGAATGATACATATCCAAAAAAATTTTATCTTAAAAATTCATCTAACATAATTTTGAGTGTGACGTCTGATTTACAGTAGTTGATAAATTTCACCAGTCTTAAATGAATTAATTATGTTATATTATTATTTATTTAATATCCTATTATTTAAGATGAAATTTTAAAATAATATATATAAAATAATTAATATTCTTACACTACACATTTTTATGTGTGAGTTATTTAAATTTTTTTAGAAGAATTCTAATCAATTCCTCGATACTTAATAGAGAAGACACGTATTTGAATATGTAATCTAAACTTTAAATTTATTTATTTTTTTATCATAATCTAATAATATTAGAATCAAAACTTCGTCAAAATTATATGTCATTTCAATGATGTATTAAAAAAGTGAGCTCGTATGAAAATCGTTAAACCAATCATGTATTAACACGTTTATTTATGTAAAAAATATGTTTGTAAAGTAAACTTGCATCCCTATCTATCATTCGCGCCTTTTTTTTTTCTTTTGTCAATTCTGCTGTGCCTGTGGGTATAACAGGCCCAATTGATGGGGCGTGTCGGCTTCAAAGCCTGGGCCTATGCAAACCCAAATAGTCTGCTAACCGGGCTGAGTTTGCCAAAAAAATAGTTATTTATTTATTTACATTTTTTTCGGAGGGTAATTTTTAAAAACCTCCCCTGAAGTTTGGGCTTGTTGCAAGTAGATGGCGAGAATTTATTTATTTGTAAAAAACCCCCTACCGTCAGTTAACTTTAACATTGACCGTTAGTTGACTGTGCAAAGACAATATTACCCTTAACAACAGTTTGTAGACGGAAATAACTAAAAAAAATTAAAATTATTGGCTATTTTACCCTCTTTAAATTATTGATATTTTCTTAAAGTTCCTACAAGAAAGATAAAATTAAAAATTTGAAAAATCCTCTTTAAATTATTGATATTTTCTTAAAGTTCCTACAAAAAAGATAAAATTAAAAACTTGAAAATAAAATAGTTATAATCTTTACCTATGATATTATAAATATTTGGAATTGACAACGATAAAATTGTCAAAAAATAGGGTTTGTGCTTTTCGCGCCAACAATTTTAATTTTTTTTTTAGTTATTTCCGTCTACAAACTGTTATTAAGGGTAATATTGTCTTTGTACAGTCAACTAACGGTCAATGTTAAAGTTAACTGACGGTAGAGAGTTTTTTATAAATAAATAAATTCTCGCCATCTACTTACAACAAGCCCAAACCTCAGGGAAGGTTTTTAAAAATTACCCTTTTTCGGAAGAGTAATAAACTTACCCACACTTTATTTAAAGTAATAAATCATTCAACGTGGCATCCTTATCAATCTATCTGGTTGTTTTATCCTCGGCACGATAATGCGAAATCAATTTATTCATCTCCTTTCTATATATACACACACACACACACACATCCGTATGGCATAATTTTTCTAGTAAATTTTATTTAAATAGAAATTTTATTAATATAATTGATATAAATATAATTTTTATTAAAAATATTTTAATTTTTGGTTATCGGTAAGAGTTTTTATTAAATATTGTAAAATTATTTTAATAGATAAATTTTTATAATTATCTTATGAAATAAATAAAATAAGATGTTCAAATAAATTAAGGGTATTTTAGATAATTTTATTCTTTAAATACATTGTACAATCTCTACTTTCAAAAACTTATTGAGCTTTTATTAGGCTCCGTTTGATATAGTTTTTCAAATAAAAATTATTTAAATGGACTTTTTATTAGTAAAGCTTTTAAAAGTAGAATTTTCACCAAAAATAGTTTAGTTGTTTGGTTGTCAGCGTTTATTAAAAATTGTAAAATTATTTTAATACGTAAGTTTTTTAAAATTATGTTATGAAAATAATAAAATAAGGTTGTCAAATAAGTAAAATATTTTTTAGACATTTTAACATATTAAAAAAAATTTACAACTTTTACTCTCAAAAACTAAAAATTTAATCTTTTGCTAATAGAAGTAAAATCGTTTATTTAATCTTCAAAAACTCTATTAAAAGTATAACCAAACGATAATAAAAAAATTTATAAGAAAAATTTATAAAATTAAATAAGCACTTGTGATCATTAAATAAATCACACCAAATAAATATTGAGTAAAAATAAAATAACTTATTTAGCTTCTACTCAAAATATGATTAAACAATACTAATAATTTTTTTAATTTTATGAGTTTAAATAGATATTTTTGACGAGCCATACCAAATACCCGCACACTAATCAACCAAGTTTTAAAATAAAAGTAAGAAACTTTTGATATCATTCGTTGCAAAAAAGGGGCGAAAGCTGAAAACTTTGGTCACAGAAACCGGAATAAATAATATATATATATATATATATATATATATATATATCATTTAGAGATATTTTTAATTTTTATTATAATTTAAAGGGTATCATATATATTTAAAAAAATTAAAATTTTTACAGGGCTATGGCCCACTCCAATTTTCCTTTAAGATCCGTCCTGGCATAAATTAATATTCTAATGACGAAAAACCAACCGCAATAAATTTGGTGGGAAACTCAACGAAGCGACATGATCTTTTTATTATTTAGTTGGCTGCGTAGGTGGACTGGCGAGGCACAACAATTGTCCGATCGGCCCCCAAATCTATTATTGGATAACGTTTGCTTATACCCATCAACTTTTTCCTATAAAAACAATCAGACGATGCTTGCACTCAAGATCTTTCACTTGCTCGTTTTCTTCTTCATTTTCTTCTACGGTAGGGAAAGAGATCCTTTTGGTTTGACAATGACTCTTCGTACTTGAAGATACGCCAGTACTGTATGTACATGCATTTAACTTCAGCAAATTTGTTTAAGAACATTTATGTTAAAATATTATATTAAAATAAGTATTTGTTTGGTTTTGGATTACGTTGTTTAATTAACAAAGATAATCATTCTAGTTGTTGGTTAATCTATGTAAAAAATTATGGAAATTCGATTCAAGCTCACATAACTAACTTAAGAGAGAATTAAGTCGTTGTTAAACCATAATTAAAAGCAAATTATAAAACATTAACAAAACAGATGGATGGATGGATGGATGGATGGACGGACGGCCAAGAACTTTATGTAATTAACTCTTTTTCTTTTTTTAATTAATCGAAATTCTTAACGTAATTATTTAAACGAATAAACAAACAACGATGGAAGGTTGACATCAGCAGAAACGAGGTAGCGGGATCCGGAAAAAGAAATCTTTTATTTATTTATTTATTTATTTAGTTCCTGAGATAAAGTGAAAATTCTTCCTTCTAATCCACTGCGAGAATCGGGATTACTCTATCCATTTACGTCAAAGCAAGACAACGACCATTTGACAAAACCCATCAGCCACCAGCACAACATCATTACTCATTCGTCACATTATATAACAACAATGCGCGCAGCATTTGTTTTGTTGTTATAACTGCATTCAACTCCCCAACTCAACTCCTTTAAGCTCCAGTCAACACCTACACCTTAACACAAGTACACAAAGCAATTGTTTTCATTTGATTCAGGTAGAGGTAGGTACCACTTCTCTGTGTTTTGTTTTCATTTTGATCATTATTTTTCTGAAAGTTCTATCTGGGTTTGTTCCGTTTAAGGTACTTTCACCACACTCTGTTTTATTTGTTCTGGTTTTTATCTGGGTTGGGTTCAATCTGCTGTGTTGAGTAGTCCAGATGGTGACGACGACGACGACAAGTCTTTCTTGTTTTGTTTCTATGTTTAGTCCGTAACGGTTTATCTGATTTGAGTGACAGAACATGGTGTTGGGTTATGGTTATGATTATGATGCCTTTTATCTTCTTTTGTCTGTTATGTGATCAGAAATGTAACTGAATTATCAGCTTTATTGGGTATTATTAGGCTGTGATTGAAGAGAGTTGGAATTGGATGCGGTGACTGGTGTTTGAGCAATGGCTTTTTGCAAGGTCCCTTCGTGCGGTGTTCTTTTGCTTCTCTTCTTCATTGCAACTTGTTTTCTTTTTCAATGTTTTGCTGCCGAAGTAGAGGTAAACCAGACGGCAAGGCTGTTGGTAGATGCCTCTCAAGGTCGGCTAATACCTGAAACTCTGTTTGGAATATTCTTTGAGGTTTGTTTATCAGTGACTTGAAATAATGTTGTTCGATTTTGCTGGTTTTCAGTTGGTTGCGGAGCTTTTAACTTGTATTTTTCTTTTTTTCTTTCTGCAGGAGATCAATCATGCTGGAGCTGGTGGACTGTGGGCAGAGCTTGTGAGCAACAGAGGTCATTTCGAAATCGGCTGTTTTTACTCTTCTGCTGCAAAAGGATATGCTTATGTGATTTTTAGTACCTTGATATTCTTGTTATATCTAGAGTTTAAGAATCCACTTTGCCTTATAAATGCGTCGGACTAATCTTTGATTGCTGTCAGTGGTTCCTTTGTTTCTCAAATCTAAACCTTGGTTATTGGTTAAACCACAAAAGCAGTGGACACAGTCACTCAACTGCCCCAATAATTTTGAGAAATCATGTTTTTTGGGGGTTTTTGAAAGCATTTGATCATTTGATTGAACAGTGAATGCTTAGACTTTCTATTCTTCATGAGACCTGCGGGTTTGGTGCATATCTGCTATCTGTACATGATGCAATAAATATCTTCCCCCTTCTCTTTATCTGCATACTGTACGCATTATTTGAAACCTGTTAGGCTGTTTCTCTGATGTTTTTCACTATGTCTAATATAGCAATGTCTACCGGGGAGGAGGTCATTTCACTTAAGAATCAAAATATCCACCATGATCATTAAGCCATTTATTATTGACATTAAATTACTTTTTCTGATTATTTATATCTGAAGCATCTCCTATTACAGGTTTTGAAGCTGGGGGTCAAAACATTCCCTCAAATATTGATCCTTGGGCTATTATTGGTAACGATTCATCTTTAATTGTATCAACAGACCGCTCATCATGCTTTGAGCGGAACAAAGTTGCCCTTCGAATGGAGGTGCTTTGCGACAGTCAAGGCACTAATATCTGTCCAGTTGGCGGAGTTGGAGTTTATAACCCAGGATACTGGGGCATGGTGAGAATTACTTGGCCACTGTTATAAGGAAACTATTTCTGCGTTACTTCTTTCCCTATACAGCACAGTGATTGTCCCAGAATATTATCTTTGCCCATTCTAACTCTATAGGATCTGCTTATACAAGAAACAAGATTGCCAAATCCCTTTCTTGTTTTCTTATTTGCTGCAATCTGCATTCTTCTTTACTTGTCTTTTTCCAGGGCATAAAACAAGGGAAGACCTACAAGGTGGTCTTTTATATCCGTTCACTGGGATCAGTAAATATATCGGTATCACTGACAAGCTCAAATGGGTTGCAGACGCTTGCTACTTCTAATATTATGTGAGCACCATCACTTTATTTTATATTCCCCTACTGTTCTTAGATATCTGCTATTGATGAATTTTTTCCAACCAGGCTTTTATGTCTGCTGGACTTACAGTATATTTAATTTTCGTGCAGAGCTTCTGCTTCTGATGTTTCAAACTGGACAAGGGTGGAAACTTTGTTGGAAGCCAAAGAAACGAATCCTAATGCAAGACTTCAACTGACAACTTCAAGAAAAGGCGTTATATGGTTTGATCAAGTGTCAGCTATGCCCTTGGACACATACAAGGTAACGAGTTTACCTTTTTACTATGTGTTACTCATCTGTCTCTTCAAATACAATGTGTAATAAACTCCAGAATTTCAATTACTATATACTCAACAGTTTTGACTTAGGAGGACAAAAAGGGAGTATGTACTTAACATAGATGTATATGCTATTTCATGTCATTTTAGAATCTGAAGAAGATATCTTATGAGTTTAACTAATTTGGAGGAACTTAAAAATCAAAATCTGGAAACACAGACATAGCAGAAAGTTCTTCTTTGACATTTTCCTCACTTGATGGCATTCAGGACTATGATGGTCAGTGAAGTGTTGTCTAGTTTCAAGGGTTGTCTAGTAAAAATCGGGCAGCATTTGAAAGAGAGGGGCATATTGTTAGTTACCTCAATATAGAGGTATCAGGGAAGGATATATTGCATTTTTCTTTCGGCTTACTGCTTCGTTAAATTTTATATCTCATATTTGCTTTATTTGTTTCTGGATGTTAAGATTTTAGGCTTTAGTTGTTTGTTTTGTTTTTCTTGATGCTGCTCGGGTATGCCTCCTCTTACGTGGTGTTGCACATTCTTTTATGGCATTTTAATGTCATTAGTGACCAAAAGTAGGTTTCGAATTAACTTCTAATTTGTAGCTGGTCACTTTAGAAGTTGAATAATATATGAGAACTGTCAAACATTATGTGTTTACTATTTTTCCTGCATCTATGCAGTTTCATAATGTTTCTTGTTATGACTTAATAGCTAATTCTATGAATATTTCTTAAGCTTTTCTGCATCTTTATCTTGGCACAGGGACATGGTTTTCGAAATGTTCTCTTCCAAATGCTTGCAGATCTTAAACCTCGATTCCTCAGATTTCCAGGTATATAGAATTTATTTATGTTGGCAATTTTCTGCTCTGGTGAGGTTTTCCATGAGGATTCCCTTGCTATGGTTCTCATGCTGCTGAGATGATGAGGTTCATATTTGAATTTGCTACCTTTGGCTATATATCTGTTTAAATGGTGAACAGAAGGACCTCTATTAAATTCATAAATTTAATAGAATCTTCTCATTTGTTGATAAACAAATTTTATTAATTTATTAATTTGTTTGTATTTTCTGGTTCACTCTGGATTTTAGTTTTCACTGAATTTGTTGTTCTTGAATTGCCATTTTACCCTTATTATGCATATGTTCCATAAACTTGAATCATTTGGATTGATTTCACCCCCGCCCCCCGCCCCCCCCCCCTTTCCCACAGCTTCAACTTACCTTCCTCGCTTTCCCTTATTATGCCTCTGATGCACTTGATTTACACATCTGCTGTAGCAATGGTGTGGATACAAATAATTTGTGTTTGAATAAGTGATCTATTATTTTAATAGATTAATAATCCATTTAGTATAAAACCATCAACTTTCTACGGTGATATAGTTAGTATATTGTATAGTTATCTATAGCAGTAGTAGTCTGATATGCAAATCTGCTACATTGGCTCAAGTATTGGGCAATTGTCGTAAATGTTAGACTTTCTAAAATTTTCAGCATATTTTATTAGACTGGTTCTGTCCAATCCCAGTCCTCCCTATATTTCTTCCTATATATACATATAGATATGTGTATGTATATAATTTTTTTCCTTGTTAGAACCTTCAGGAACTCCACCCTAAACAATGCAGTATTTGCAATTTTATTGCATCAGGTGGCTGTTTTGTGGAAGGTGAATGGTTAAGAAATGCATTTCGCTGGAAAGCAAGCGTTGGACCCTGGGAAAATAGAGCTGGGCACTTTGGTGATGTTTGGATGTATTGGACAGATGATGGACTTGGTTATTTTGAGTTCCTTCAAGTAGGTATCACATCCTTTTTTATAGATGAAGTTTAGTTTTCAGTTTTTAGAAAATGACTTTCATTTCTGTGCTCAAGTAGATAACAAGATAAAATTACTTGTTTATGCAGCTAGCGGAAGACCTTGGTGCGCTGCCCATATGGGTATTTAACAATGGTACTAAGCACATGGTTGATTTTAGGGCTGCCTTTTCTTTTTCCTTGGCCTGTTTAGTTGATTTATTTATTTTCTGTGTGTTTTGGTTTTATTACAGGAATCAGCCATACTGATGAAGTCGATACTTCCGCTGTCTTACCTTTTGTGCAAGTATGTGTGCAAGTCTGTAGCCCATATCTGCAAGACCATGGGACGAAAAGCCTTCTTCTTAATTTGAAAACAAGAAAACAAGAAAAACTATCTCCTTTAAGCTAATTTTCCAAGGAAAAAAAAATGGTTTGAGATTTTACTAATTTTTATCCCCCTCATACAGCAGCATATTTGACAAATCAATTCTGAATTTTAATATAATATAGGAACTTGATTCCAAAAGCCCCTTTCATGTGGTATAATTATTTCATTCTTGTCCAGAAAAACTTAGCTTCATATCTTGCTGTTCAAGGTGGTACTTATTGTTAGGTTAGAGGTACAGATTCATAGTAGGTTTTCCTTTTTTTTTTTTTTGCGCTTTGTAGGAAGCCCTTGATGGTATTGAGTTTGCAAGAGGTGATGCAAACTCTACATGGGGTTCTGTACGAGCTGCAATGGGACATCCTGATCCCTTTGACTTGAGATATGTTGCTGTTGGGAATGAAGATTGTCCGAAAAAGAATTACAGAGGTTTGCATACTGTTGTAAATCATTTCTAATTTTTGGATCAAGTAATCAATTATATTAAACAATAACGAATACAGAATTGCATCTTGAGTATTTGAATGATAATTAAATGGTTGGATTAATGAAAAAATAAATCTTGTAAGACATTGTTGGTTGATGTTGTTAATGTTAACTTTTATGCTAGCATACGAGTCTCTCTCTGTATGACAAAAAGTTTTTCTTGAATGCCAAAGAGAAAAAAATATAAATAAAGAACAAGTGCAGAAAGTGGGATTATATCTGTGTGAAGGGCTTAACCTCTTCTTTTCCAATTTATATTCCTTTCCTATCTTTTTCTTTTATATTTTTTTCGTTCAAGTGCTTCTATTACAATTGCAGGGAAGACAGAGAAAATGCTAAAAAAAATATTAAGATCTCCTCAAGAAAATGCTCAAGCTATAAAAATGCTTCTAGAGCAAGTTCTGAAAGCATTTTATTTTCATTTATTTATTGGGGTTTGGCAATTTTTTATTTCTTTACTATGTCTTATTAATTGTTTGGGAAATAATTAGAATTCTAGACGTTCTCTAACTATATAATGTTGGCAATTTCCTGGATTACTTGCCCATGATGTATTTTGTTATGGTTTAGAAAGTTATGAAATGATGCTCTTGTCACCAAATCTGGTTTTCTGTACAAGGTTGCCCAAAGATTCAGCTAATGTTTGATTGCACACTTGATTCTGAAAAATGATAGATCTCAGAGACTCACTCTTGTGTTGTTTTTAAATGACCAGGAAACTACCTCAAGTTCTATGATGCTATAAAACGTGCCTACCCAGACATTGGAATAATCTCAAACTGTGATGGATCTTCTAGTCCATTGGATCATAAAGCTGATTTTTATGATTTTCATGTAAGACTCTTGATATAGTGCCTGTGTTACTCATGACTGGACATTGGATATATCATTTTTCTTTTGATGTTATTACATAATTGTTATGGCTTGTTTGGAAACATTTGACCAACCTTCTTCTTTCATTCTTGATCAGATTTATACATCTGCCAACGACATGTTTTCAAAGACTCATAAGTTCGATCATACATCACGCACTGGTCCCAAGGTGTGATGTGCTTCTATATCACTTATGAATTTGGTTATTGGTACATACATATGAATCTTCGCATTCATTCTATACTTTTCAGGCCTTCGTCAGTGAATATGCTGTGACAGGAAATGATGCTGGCACTGGAAGTCTTTTAGCAGCACTTGCTGAAGGTGGATTCCTTATAGGGCTGGAAAAAAACAGGTTACAAAAGATGGATTACTTTTAATTGATTGTTTTCTCTTGGTAAACAATTTTTTAAGAATTAAGCGTCTGTTTCATGAGTTTGACAATTCTTATGTCACTTTTCGAAAATCTTAGTAGCTCAATTACGATGACCAATCTAAAAGGTTTTGAGGGTCATAAATTTTGATGTAATTTATTTTAGTAGAAATTTGATTAAAATGATTCCAAGCTTTTATTTGCTGCAGTGATGTTGTTGCGATGGCAAGCTATGCACCACTTTTTGTAAATGCCAATGACAGACGGTACTTCACTCATGCTCTGTTTCTGTTCTTATTTTTGTTTTTTGAGAATTGAAAAGTGGGGGAAAAATAACATCAATGTCTATGAGTTATTCTTGACACTATAAACCTATTTTGTTAAGGTGGAAGCCAGATGCAATTGTCTTCAACTCTGCACAGCTCTATGGAACCCCTAGCTACTGGGTGCAACAATTTTTCAGAGAGTCAAGTGGGGCAACTCTTCTCAATGCAACCCTGCTAACAAATTCCTCTAGTTCAATTGTTGCATCTGCAATTTCTTGGGAAGACTCAGAGAATGCCAAAAGTTACCTGAGAATTAAGGTTTTTCCCATTGGCAATTTGTGTTCAATTAATCAATCTTCAGTTTTAAGATTTTTTGTTTCATTCTGGCATAATTTTCTCTTTAAACCTTATTTGATGCACATTGTCTTGGAAATAGCGTATAAGGCCTGATACATATGGATATGCATACTATCCTCAAACGTTTTCTTTTTTTATTCTGTATTTCTTTTCGTCTATAAGAAAATCATCAAAATGTGTTAGCAATCTGATGACGTGTTAATGCTTGTGCAAATTACATAAACATCCAAATTTCTTGTCGCATCTATTACTTCTACCATTCTCCACCAAAAGTGAACACATAGTTGTATTTGATTCTTGAGCCTCAATTATGCTCAGGCTAATATGATTTTGCAGGTTGTGAACCTCGGGAGCAGTTCAGTTAATCTCAAAGTTTCTGTGGATGGGTTGGGGCCAAATTCCATAAAATTATCTGGATCGACAAAGACTCAGCTCACGTCTACCAATTTGAAGGATGAGAATTCCTTCATGGAGCCAAACAAGGTATCTAAATTCTAATTCATTTCTTCACGCTGAAGTAATTTACACTAATCTTTCTAGGCCTCCATGAGCTTGTATATACCATCTGATCTATTGCATGACACATGCTCTCTAAATCTCCAAGTTTA
This sequence comes from Citrus x clementina, assembly GCF_000493195.1. NCBI lineage: Eukaryota > Viridiplantae > Streptophyta > Magnoliopsida > Sapindales > Rutaceae > Citrus > Citrus x clementina. The sequence continues at coordinate 21,635,610 of NW_006262139.1, read as the reverse complement.
TTACTTAACCAAGCACGAGTACCTTTTAACAGAAAATACATTTGTGTTTGAATCTTAGGAGTTTATTACTCCTTTTAAACTTTCGAAAGTGACAATGGAATTTGCAATATAAAGACGAATCAAAAGAATGACTGTAGAATAGATAACTCTTTATGTCTCAGCCCTCAGGACTCCTTTTAATTCTATGCAGGTGGTACCGAGCCTAACACTACTTGAAAATGCTGCCAAGGACATGGATGTTGTAATCTCGCCATATTCTTTCACTTCGTTTGACTTGTTAAGAGAATCAGTCTCTATGAAGATGGAGGGGACTGATTCTTTCTCAAGATCTTCAATTTAAGGAATAAGTGTATTTTAACGCAGTAATGACACCAACTTTACTTACATGCTGATTGGTTGGTCAATTTCTGCGAAGGAGGGGACTGATTCTTTCTCAAGATCTTCAATTTAAGGAATAAGTATATTTTAACCCGATAATGACACCAACTTTACTTACATGCTAATTGGTTGGTCAATTACTGTGAAGGATATGGAAAACCCTTGTTGTTTCGTTGCTTCAATGTCCCTTTTTTTATTGTTATTTAATATTTAAAAATCAAGCTTGTAAATTTATTTACAAGCGCCTCTATTGACTATTATGACATGTCATCTATATGCAGAAATTATAAACGATATGTCATATATGTTTTACTCCATTAAAATTCATACCGCATTTTATCTATGTTCTGAATATATCAACAACTTTTCATACAAATTCTGTAAACGTTTACGCCATGTCATCTATAAGATGAAGTTAATTTCATATTGATAAACATAAAGCCGTCACACAATTCTTCTATTTGCCATATTTTAAGCTTAGTCGAGCACAATTCAAGAGCATGGTGCAAGCAGAAATATCCCAAATCCCTTGCCTAGCGACTACTGATTACTAGGTAATAACATAAGCTTATCCATTAAAAGAAATTTGATCCACTGGTTAAAAAGAGAAAATCATACCATAATTTGCACAGGAAAAGAATCATGCCACAGGCCGCAGGTATTTCCTAATGTGCAATAGGAAGAACTTTTGAATCTGTATTTCCTAATACGGATACCATCAAAACTAACTTCTGCTATATACGAACTATAAGTATCTGTATTATATAATAACTTTTGCTAAAGATTTTATATTGTTTAATGTCCAACTAAAAAGATATGAAATAATTCAAAATTGATCAAACATATGCTAAAAAGAAAATAGAAAAGTTAAAGCAACACATGCCACATACACCTGGGAATACCTAGCGTGTAATGTGAGACAATGTGTAATGTTATAAATAAGTGAAGTAAGTAAACAATATCATCTCAGCGTATGTACATTTGAAATTTGGACAATACAGATGTTTAATATTTGAAAACATTATAATGAATAAATTAAATCATTGAGCATCATCACATTCAGATTTCTCCTCCTCCTCCTCCTCATCATCCTTGTCCCGAATCTTGGCTAAGCGTCTCTCTCTGATTTGTCCGATTTCATGCCTTAATTTATGTCTTGCCATCACTTTAGGAATCATCCTGACAAGTTTCTCAGGCTCCACCTCTCCAAGAAGAATCTTTCTTCTCAAATCAGGATTGTTTGAATCCCTTACATTGAAACATATGGATCTGTACTTGAGCTTGACTTCCTTGGTCCCATAATTGAAAGGACCCAGCTTCTTTAACATCAATAATTCAACCCATGCAGCAACTTCAACTGGGTCACAAGCTCTTACTCGTTCCTTCATCGATTCTTCAACCTCGCCAGCAACTTTAGGCAACCCTTCTAGAAAATTTTTACGAATCTTGTATCGATAATAACCACAACATTTGAACTGGGACATTTACTAAGCTCTCATTTACAAACATTAGGAGGCTGAACTCCAAGTGGTTTCCTGAAGCTATCAGTAAAAGCACCCTGCTCCTCTTCTTCGATCTTTATCTTCGGAAAACCGGACTTAGAATTTTTGGCTGGAATTAATATCTCATCTTCACTCTCTGTAATTTCTCTCTTAATATTTTGGTACTTTAAATTGATTCATCACCGCAAGTTTTAATCCAAGAAATGACATTAGTAGCACCGGTACACTTCCTTTGGTTTCTTGACAACCAACAGAAAAAAAAAAAAAAATTTGGGTGGGAATATATCAGATGGATTATCAGTTTCTTGGCGGGGTTGAATGAAGAAATTAGCAATCGAAATCAGCATGATTAATTTAGGCAAGTATTTATAGGAAAAACAGAATAATGTGGGCAAGAGTATCTTGGAAACTGCATTAATAATCTGATTTTTATGTTTGTTTGGCCTACAAGAATTAGAGGCAGATTCCAAAACCAACCATGCAAAACCGTTACTCTTAGAGAGGAAAGTGAAGTCGACAAGAAGATTTTTAACTGCTCTCCCTTTCTTGCTCTAAAACCCTATAATAATAATAATACTAATCCTTAGAAGTTGAACTCAAGATTTTGGTTCCAAATTGATATTCTCTCTAGCCCTAATTACTTTCATTTGAAATAAAAGCTTCTAATGGATGCACACAAGTTAATTGCCTATCCACTGGATTAAAGTTAGTTGCAGAAACAAAAGAACATAACGATGCATCAAAAAAAATATATCGCTATTTTGTCTTTGTACAAAAGAATACCCACAAAAGCACCTTTAAGAACTCATTTTAATATTTTACTGTAAAGTGTAATGTTTTTTGGATTTGAGATGGTGTCCGATTTGATAGTTATGTATACATTGTTTATGATAATCGTGCGCAAAGTATTAAAGGAAAAGTGATTAGTATCCGATATGCTTTTGGGCATTCAATTAGAAAGTGTTAGAAACTACTTGAAAGACCATTGACTAATAAAATTACCTTGTCCGCTAAAAGAAATTTGATTCAGTGATTAAAAAAGAGAAAACCATACCATAATTTGCATGGGTAAAGAATCATGCCACAGGTACTCATTAACGTAGTGGGAAGAACTTTTGCACAATAACCAAGGATTCCATTAATTAATACTAACTTTTGCCAAATACAAAATGACAGTGGTCTTTTATACATAACAAGATAAACATGCATTATTCCATTCACTCTTCGTTCAAAATGTCATTAATATCAAAACTGAGGTTCTCATCAGAAGAGTCAAGCAGCCACAGGCCTAGGAGAGTATCATCAAATGCCAGCAGGTCTTGACAGCCTTCGATGTTTGATGGAGTCTGAAGCATTTGCTGGTGATTTTCAATAGTTTTGTCAAGATGATCATAAAGACTTTGTTCAGTTGTAGACAGTTGTTGATTGTCTTGGAAGTTGGGTGGATTAGGAAGCATAGACCGGTGCTTTTCGACAGATTGCTCAAGTTGTTCATAAAGCTTCTGCTCCGAAGCTGGCAGTTGTTGATTCTCTTCGATGTCGGATGACTGATGAACCATATATTGGTGATTCTCCACAGTACACTCATGCTGCTCATAAGTAATCTGTTGAGTACTAGCAACCACATCTTGATTTTCCTCCAAGATGTATGGAGTGTGAACCCTTGACCGATAGCCCTCAAAAGATAGCTGAAGCTGATGATGAGGAATCTGGTCAGTTACAGGCATTTGTTGGTATTCTTGGAGGTCAGATGAAGTAAAATGCTGGTGAGTCTCGGCAGAAAGCTGAAGTTGCTCGTGTGAATTCTGCTCAGTCACCGGAGTGTCTTGCATATTCTGGTGACTGTCAGAAAGTTCAAGCTCATGAGGATCTTCTTGAGTCATAGACTGCTGATAATTTTCCTCTTGGGCCCTGAAGAAGCATGCAGGACTTTGTTGCATCAAATGATGATTCTGAAAAGACTGAAGGTGGTTATGAGGAGCTAGTTCAGTAGAGGGCTGCGGTTGAATTTCTTGCAGATAGTGGTACTGGTGTTCCTCGACGAAAACGGGTTCCGCAGGCTGATCAATGTCTTCTTCAACAACTGGTTCATCAAGCTTTCTCCTTTTCCTTGAATTTTTCTGCCCGCCTGCCGCTGGCTCACCATTCTTTCTAATTCGACAAAGAACAAGGTCACTGGATCGAAGGTTTTGCGGCAACAGTGAAGGATTCAGAGAGTATTCATGCATAATCCAGCAACCATTGTGTGGAGACTTGTCCTTCTCATATCGAAACCTTTTCTTGGAACCAATTTTCTTTTTAGACTTGCGGGACACAACAGCCTTGCCGGCATCTTCTCCTTGCCACGTACCAGTACCGACTCTGCGATCAATCCTCGAACCGTTAACACTCTTCTTCTTCAAGGGAGTGAAAAAGTAAAGATCTTCACCATCTTCTAAATCGGGTCCTCCGAATTGCCTCCAAATCTGCCAAGGTTCCTTGAAACCGTAGAGATTTTCAGTTCTTACGAGATCATCAACAAAAGGGGCTGGGGTTCCAGAAATCTTGTTGAAAAGGTAGAATTGAACAAGTAGTTCATCGGAGGGCTGGAATTTGCAGCCCAATGGAAGGGGTGGTCTTGTTCTTTCCATTGTCAAGAAAGGAAAATCAATGAGAACGAGAGGAGATTATTAGTAGCAGATTAGGAAGTATTTATAGAAGAGGACTCCACAGCCCGGCCCTCTTTAATTTCCTTGTGACGAAAGGATGAGTCACTTTCCAGTTTCCTAAATCGTTTCCTTTTACTTATTAGGAAACCTAGGCCTAGTATCTTGGCGCCCAAGTTATAAACGGGAACCCTAACCTAGCTAATTTTGATTGCTTTTACTTATTAACAATTGATTATTAAATATTAAAAATAAGAATTACAAATTTCGAAGTGAATAAAAAATTAAATAAGATATTTTTCCTAATTTTTATTATTTTTAATGTTTTTTCACAATAAATATATATTTTATGCTCTTAGAATCAAACATCAAGCAAATGATTATTTACTTTTTTTTTCTTTAAATATTTTGCCACAAGAATTATTTGATATTATAGAATCTGTAAAGAGATAAATGGTTTGCATGGAAAAACTAGCGATGTCCGTTATATAATAATATTTTTTTTTTTTTTTTTTTTTATAGTATACTTGGGTAATAAGAATTCAAGAGACCTTCCTAAATCAATCATGCGTTTGGGGCCAAAGCTTTGTTATAAAGCTAGACCTAATGGTTGATAAAAAAAAAAAAAGCTAGACCTAATGGTCAATTACAAAAAAAATTTCCCCCCTTAAAATTTGTAATGAATCTTGGCGCCCAGTATAAAATTTAAAATTTGTAATAAAATTTAAAATTTATAAGCTTTGTTATAAAGCTAGACCTTTTGCTTATTAGGAAACCTAGGGCTCAGTATATTGGCGCCCAAGTTAGAAACGGGAACCCTAACCTAGCTAATTTTGATTGGTTTCTGCCTCGTCAGTGTCCTAATTTTATTTATTTGGATTTTTTTTATAAGTTATTTATTTAGCTTATTAGCGGATAAAAGAGAATTAAAAAAAAAATGTGTGAACTGGCTGTTTTGTTTGTTCATGAATTCCATTTAGGAAACCGCAGGTCAAGGCCAGTAGACTTAAGTCTGAACGGTCTTCGAAATTACTTTTTTTTTTAATTAACTTGACTACCAGGTTATTTGTTTTGTTACATCGTGATTCTAAACGCTATATCTGAAAGGAGTGGCGAAGTTGGGAATTTTTTTTTACTTTCTGCTGAACTAAAATATTTTATAATAAAATAATTTTACAACAAAATTGCTTACTGATATTTATGTGAAGGTTTTTAGTTAAATATATGAATATTTGTTAGGGACTGATACGGACATTATTAATTTTATTGAAATTATAAAACTTGCGTTAAAGACCATTATGAGCATTACTTATTTTATTAAAGCCTATAAAATAAATTGAAAAGATAGAATTGAACAAGTTTATCAGAGGGCTGGAATTTGCTGCCCAATGGCAGATTATGATTTCTTTCTTGCATTACGTGTTTACTGTGTATGGTGAATGTGAATGATAATGAGTTTAGATATAGAACCGTATAAATAATATTAGAGGGATTTCTTGAACTGTTTTGCTTTTCTTGTGATATAAGGAAACAACAACCTTCCTAAACTAATTTCTTGAGCGTTTTTATATATAGCTAGATTCAATGCACTAATATTTTTTCTAGTTATTTCTGTTATTATTATTATTATTATTATTATTATTATTATTATTATTATTATTTGCATTGAGAATTACAAATTAATATGATTATTAATAAAAGAAGATTGTATAAATTTTACAGAAAGTCATGTATACAATTTGTTTATTATTTGAAAAACCATATACACAATAAAATTAGTCAAAATTTTTTTGTTTTGTAGACCTTGGAATTTCAAAGGTTTTTGTTTTGCTTTAATTTGTGCCCCTTGATAATTAATCAAAATATTTAGCAAAGTTAATATATTTCCCTTGAATTTTATGTCTCTCTATGAGGGTTTAATAGCAAAACTTCTTCTTCTCCTTAAATAGCAAAATTTCTCATTCTCCTTAAAAATATATTAAAACGGTAAGAAAGTGTAATGATTATGTCTTCGCCTTTTTTTTTTTTTTCATTGAGGCTTATTTAATTTTGTTGCTCTCATTATTTAGAGTCAAGTGTTATCTTTGTATTGATTTCTTATGAAATCACTCTAAGACTCCCAAAAAAGATTGTAAGTCAATTTATAGGAATAATTTTTGCAAGTTGCAGAATAAACATTTCCCTTAAAAAGAGATTGTAAGACCTCAATAGCCATATGACCGCTTTAATGAACAACATTCAAGTTCATGAGTACACTTTATATAATCTGTTACAGTTTTCTAGCCGAACGAAGCAATAAATTTACAAAACAAAAATAACATAAGTTAAGAATTTAGAATTCTATAAAGAGCTTTTTGATAGGTTGAATTTTTTTTGGTTGACTTAGGCCATAAGTATTGGAGAAACCTTCCTAAATGGATCAAAAGTTTTGCCGCTGAGACATTGCCCTAACTGACAAATTGGTTAAGATTTTTTATTTCTAAATAAAATGGGTAATCTCCTTTTTGATTTCTTGAATTAATATGACTATTTTAGTTGTTAATTAACAAAGAGCAGGGTATAGAGTAAAGAGTTTTCAACTAAAGAGCAAATTATCAAACACGCTAGCAGACTGGAACCACAAAATCTTGTTAACTGAGAGATTTATGATGGACTATTTACACTCTTAATTTCATACAAGCGGCTTGTGAGATTGATCAAGCGGTGACACAGTTCTCCCATTTTCCATAGTTTGAGCTAAAGCACCCTCCGTCAACTGATTGAGCGTATTCCAAGAGGACGGTGCGGGCACAAATATCCCAAGTCATTGCCATATCAACAAATATTCCAAGTCATTGCCATGTCCGCAAGAGACATGCGCTCTAGGGATGATAATGGATTGGATATGACCCAAGATCCACATGATCTAAATCTAATCGGATCGGATTTGGGTTGGTTTAAAATGAATTTGGATCGAATTTGGATATCAATGTGCGGATTTAAGACGGATCTGGAGCATATCTGGATATATCTTAATATCTAAATCTATATCCATATCCACCCATTTTTTTATTTAATTTAATTTAATTTTAAAAGTTTCTTAACAATTGTGGAATTATAATGATAATAAATTTTATTCATAGCATATTAGTGGTATTTACCATACATTTAAACTCTTAAAATTTAAAGGTTAGTTTTATAAATTTAAAGGTCAGCCAGCCCCAAAATATGTACATGTAATATTCAAATTGCAAGCCAAGTAATACAACCTGGCAATTTATTTTATTATATCGGCCAAATAATTTTTAAGGAATATAGTTATCTATATATTTAGTCAAATATGGTCACAATAAAAAAATAAAAGATTGAATATAAATCATATTTAATTTATATGTCATTATCTAATGTTGTAGGAATGAGGTTGAGTGTGTCGTGGATATTAGAATGATGAAAGAGACAATAAAATATTAGATTGATCTTACTCCTGCAATTACTTTTGAATGATATTTTATAATATTTCTTATTTGTTGTTTTGGTGTAAAAGTATTAGCTACGATATTTATTATATTTTTAAGAAAAATTATATAATTTATTTGTTATCAATACATTTTAGCCTTCAATTTTCATTCTAAAAAATTATTACTTTTTTATTCCTGAGTTTTAGAATTCATGACGGATCTAGAGCAGATTTGAATTTTTAATTTTTTTCAGATTTGGAGCAGATATAGATATATATATTTTTTGGATCTGGATATGAAGCGAAAAATATGGATTCATGACAGATCTGGAGCAGATACGGATCTTGATTTTTATTATGGATCTGGATCTGGAGCAAAGTAAATCCAACTCATATATGCCTCATTGTCATCCATAATGGGCTCTGAAAGCTTGCGAAGAGATAAGCTGAATTGTGACCTCATCTTCTCTAATAAGCTAATCGACCCTATGCTCTCACCATTGCATATAAAAGCAAAAGAAGTTCACAGAAGTTATGGAATCATTCTTATTCAGTCAATGAAAAACATCAGAATCACTTCTCCATGTGAAAGATTAGAGTTCACCGACGTTGATTCATAAATATAATGTATGTAGGTACAGAATCACATCTGCTTCAGGATGTGAACACAACTTATCCAAATTTTATCAAAGTATATATCAAATAGAAACATAAAAAAAATGAAAATAAAGAAAAAAGAAATCTTATTATCAAAATGAAGTGAGTTTTCAATTTCTCACCACCAGTCAAAACTCAACCCGCCTAAGGTCACAGGAGAAGCATTTGGATAACTGGCAGGAACAAACAACCGCAAGGGTAGTGGCAGCTGCATGGAGAGGACCATATTTAATTATTAATTATTTTGAGAATTTCTATCCATATATTACATGTCATATTATGACACATCAATTTAAGAACTCACCATTTGTGGTGCAAATTGCATCTTGAAGTTTTCATTGAGAGCCACAGCACTGTAAACGCATCTGACTATTGTTCATTCGCTAGCATCAAGTGCTGAAGAATCTTCAGATGAATCCAAATCAATCTCAGTTTCTATCAACCACTGGTTTATGCATTTGATTATATCCAACAGGGTATTGTTGGGCTGTGAATAGTCAATACGTATTAATCCCTTTAGAGAAACATGAGGAAAAAAAAAGGTTAAGGTATGCAAATTAGATAATGAATAAGACAACAAAAGTAGAGACCATGAGTAAAAAATAAAAAATAAAAAATTGTGATGAAACTAGATCAACAAAAAGAATTAGCAAGTTTTTCACATCTACAACAAAGAAGCGATACAGTCCAAGTTGACGGAGCATTGAAGATGATAGAAAGACCTAAGAAGTAGTGCATAGCTACAGAAATATTACAATAGTCATATCTTTGGTGAATGGTTTTTTGTAGCATACAATCTTCTATTATTTTCTCTACCAGCCATACGTGAACTTCTATTACTAATGTGAATCAAGTTCATACATCTGTTTAATGTACTAATTGATATATTGGATCTTAAATTCCTATATTTTCATTTTCCTACAGTTAAACTATTATCTTCCGATTTTTACAATGTAAAGTTATTATGTCATACATGCACCCCTCATGACAGCCGCTAATGTTGGCCATTTACCATTGATTTCAGTTGGTAAAATGTAGGCTTCATAGGTTGAAACTAACAATAGAATAAAACAAACCTAATTCTGGGAAGAGATGCAGAACACAGTGGCTACTCTACCATTAAAGCACATTCAAATAATAAAAATGTAGGATAGGAGCAGACATCAGACCTCAATCATTCGCCTTGTGATGATCCTGGTTGTATATATGTCCCATATTTAACCAGCTGATGGCTTGAGAATATCAGTTTCATCTAGAGCAATTGCATTTCTTTTGTGCTTCATCTTCTCTTCAGATGAGCACCCACATTGCAAGCTGAAGTTCTATCCACGCATACAACACCTTGTTTCAGATGCCAAATTCTCATCTACATCAACTCCATAGTCATTACAAGCTGTTCCAGATATCGCATGAACTGTTTTCAATGCTGAGCAAATTTCGCTGACGGAGGCACTTAATGATTTAGGTGACAGTGATTGTACCTGAAACAACATTAATACATCTAAGAATCCGTCATATAACACTTCCAAAGGAAAAGTAATTTGCTATTGTTGGGGCAACGACTCAGAGTTACTAATTGAAGATTTTCACAAGCCTGACGAAAGTACACGTTAAACTATGGTCAAATAAAGAGAAACTCAGGCAAGAATAAAACATAATTCATTGTGAAAGAAGCATAATGCTGCATAAGTCTCTTATATCAAGCACACTCGTACACGGGAAAAAAAATTATGAATGTTTATGGCGTCAAGTATATAGAGTGAATAAAAAATATCAAAGAAGAAAATACACATACAGCTTTTAGTAATCACTCGAGAGACTCCTTCATAGCAGATGATTGATGTTCATAATTTGGACCGGAAGACTCGGTTGGAAAACTTGATGCCGATATCCTAGGCTAAGTAACTAGAAGAAATTGAGTCATAACTTCATTGTCATTATCAACTAGATTTAAGGAACAATTCTTAAAAATTCCTTTTAGGGATTCATAGGGGAGAAATATCATATGGACGTTTCTCAGAGTCTGCTGGTATTGACAATCGAATAAAGGGAGTAGAAGGAGAAGCTTATTGATGGAGAATTAACATAATATAATGGCATCCCAGGTTATGAAAGAGCCAACGACAAATTTTTCTGGTAAACCAGAGTAGAGGAATGCCGAGACATTTGAGATGTGTATTGAAAGTGATGAGGATTTGTTGGAAGTGGACATTTGAGATATATACAATTTGACACTTCTCATTCAATTTAATAATGAAAGTGTTGCTCTTATTGAGGAGAGTGAAGTGGACAAGAAGATTTTTACCTGCTCTCCCAATCTTGTTGTAAAACCCTAAAATAATAATAATACATATTTGTAGTGATTTTACAGCTTCAAACACTCAAGCTATCAAAGCACTACCCAAGATTGCAATAAAGATCAATTCAAGATGCTTATGAACCAACTAATCAATCTTGTTGATTCAATGATTAATAGTACCTTAATAAGAAAATTAATGCAGATCAGAAACACACAATTTAGTGAGTAAAGAAGTGAAACAAGGTATCAAAGAAGACAAATTTACCTAGTTCAATTGTGCAAGAATGCACAATTTATATCAACTAGAGAAGCCAACAGAACGAGTTTTATTGATTATTCAAGAAGAAATTATTGAGCAATTCAGCTTATATATTAGCTCGTAACAAACCCAGAATGTACATGATTTAGACATGTGGATAACGACTTTGTAACAGATTTGATTCCCTCCTCACATGCTTCAACACGTGCGTCACTTAGGCTTTGGACAAACGACTTTGAGTTGTGTCGTTTCGAATAGGCTTAAGAAAATCACGTGTACAGCTCGTGACCATTTAACTAAAATCATTAACACAAAACACCGTCGTTTCATATGCATAAGTTTTAAATTCATCACTTCGGTCCAAAGCATTAATTAGTTAGTTACCTTCCGAAAGGATGAGTCACCTTCCTAAACCGTTTCCTTATACTAATTAGGAAACCTAAGCCTCAGTATCTTGGAGCGGGAACCCTAGTTAATTTTGATTAGTTTTAGGCAAGTGCCTCGTCAGTGTCCTAATTTTATTTATTTAGATTTTTTTTGTTTTGATAAGTTATTTATTTAGCTTATTAACGGATAAAAGAGGATTTCAAAAAATTTGCAAATGGACTGTTTTGTTTGTTCATGAATTCCATTTAGGAAACCTCAGGTCAAGGCCAATAGGCTTAAGTTTTAACGGTCTTTAAAATTGTTTTTATTTTTATTTTTAATTTTTAATTAACTTGACTACCAAATTATTTGTTTTGTTACTTCGTGATCCTAAACGCTATATCTGAAAGGAATGGCGAAGTTGGGAATTTATTTTACTTTGTGCTGAATTAAAATATTTTATAATAAAATAATTTGACAACAAACATTACTTACTGATATTTATGTGAAGGTTTTTAGTTAAATATATGAATACTTGTTAGGGACTGATACTGACATTATTAATTTCATTGAAATTATAAAAATTGCGTTAAAGAGCATTACGAGAATTACTTATTTTATTAAAGCCTATAAAATAAATTGAAAAGATAGAATTGAACAAGTTTATTAGAGGGCTGGAATTTGCTACCCAATGGTAGATTATGATATCTTTCTGGCATTATGTCTTCACTGTGAATGGTGAATGATAATGATAATGAGTTTAGATATAGAACCGTATAAATAATATTTGAGGGATTTCTTGAACTATTTTATTTTTCGTGTGATATAAGGAAACAACAACCTTCCTAAACTAATTTCTTGAGCGTTTTTATAGGTTAAATGCGATAATATTTTCTATTTTCTCTCGTTATTTTTGTTTCAATTTTTTTTTGTATTGAGAATTATAAATTAGTATGGTTATTAATAAAAGAAGATTGAATAAATTTTACAGAAAGCCATGCATAATATTTGTTTATTATTTGAAAAACCATATACACAATAAAATTAGGCAAATTTTTGTTGTTTTGTAGACCTTGGAATATCAAAGGTTTTTGTTTTGCTTTAATTTGTGCCCCTTGATAATTAATCAAAATATTTAGCAAAGTTAACATATTTCCCTTAAATTTTATGTCTCTGCATGAGGGTTTTATAGTAAAACTTCTTCTTCTACTTTAATAGCAAAATTTCTCATTCTCCTTAAGAATGTATTAAAACAGTAAGAAAGTGTAACGATTATGTCTTCGCTTTTTTTTTTTTTTTTTTCCTTTGAGGGTTATTTAATTTGTTGCTCTCATTATTTAAAATCAAGTCATAACTTCATTGTCAGTATCAACTAGATTTAAGGAAAAATTCCTTTTAGGGATTCATAGAGGAGAAATATCATATGGGCGTTTCTCAGAGTCTGCTGGTATTGACAATCAAATAAAAGGAGTAGAAGGAGAAGCTTATTGATGGAGAATTAACAGAATATAATGGCGTCCCAGGTTATGAAAGAGCCAACGACAAATTTTTTTGGTAAACCAGAGTAGAGGAATGCCGAGACATTTGAGATGTGTATTGAAAGTGATGAGAATTTGTTGGAAGTGGACATTTGAGATGTATACAATTTGACACTTCTCATTCAATTTAATAATGAAAGCGTTGCTCTTATTGAGGAGAGTGAAGTGGACAAGAAGATTTTTACCTGCTCTCCCAATCTTGTTGTAAAACCCTAAAATAATAATAATACGTATTTGTAGTGATTTTACAGCTTCAAACACTCAAGCTATCAAAGCACTGCCCAAGATCGTAATAAAGATCAATTCAAGATGCTTATGAACCAACTAATCAATCTTGTTGATTCAATAATTAATAGTACCTTATTAAGAAAATTAATGGAGATTAGAAACACACAATTTAGTGAGTAAAGAAGTGAAACAAGGAATCAAATAAGACAAATTTACATGGTTCAATTGTGCAAGAATGCACAATTTATATCAACTAGAGAAGCCAACGGAACGAGTTTTATTGATTATTCAAGAAGAAATTATTGAGCAATTACAGAGAAGATTACAAGGAATAAGATGATACTTTCTCTCTCACTTAAATCTCTCTAGAATGCTCTCATCAATCCCGTGAAACTGCCTCAACAATCAGCTTATATATTAGCTCGTAGCAAACCCAGAATGTACATTATTTAGACACGTGGATAACGACTTTGTAACAAATTTGATTCCCTTTTCACATGCTTCAACACGTGCGTCACTTAGGCTTTGGACAAACGACTCTAAGCTGTGTCGTTTCGTTTAGTGAAAGAGAGTTTTGATGAGAATACTGAGTCTGAAAAGGAATCTAAGGCGGTGTCTGAAAATGACGATGGTAGAAAAATGGAAGATGAAGAATCTAAAAGTGAACGTGGAGATTTGAATTCAGAAGCTGGAGAAATAGAAGGCGGCGAATCAAATAAAATTGAGCAAATTGAATCAGAGAAGAGCTTGGATGAAAATAAATGGGTGAGGCTAGTCAGATTGAAAAGGAGAAGGGTTCTCAAGATCAAGATGATGACGCTGAGAGTCGTGAAAAGGATTAGGCTTCAACTGAGATTTTTCCTTTTGGTGACCAGTCAGAAATTTTGAAGGAAACTAATGCTTAGAATGGGCCTTGGTCAATTCAACCTATTGAGTCATAGAATGAGAAAATATCACAACAATCTTCTATATCTAAGGACCAGTATAGTCATTGCTGGAAAGTGTGTAATGCCACTGCTAGGCCAGATTGCATCCCTTGCCTGGACAATTTGCAAGCAATTAGAATACTTTCCAGCACAAAGCATTATGAACATCGAGAGAGGTATTGCCCTGAAGAAGCTTGTACCTGTATTGCTCCTTTACTGAAAGGATACAAACGCTCAATTAAGTGGCCTAAAAGCGGGGATAGGGTATGATCTTATATTCTGCATTATAAAATATATACTTGACTACTTTTAATTCACATGGGCTAAGATTTGTTCTCATGGTGTGTGGGATAGATTTGGTATTATAATGTTCCCCACACAAAGCTTACAGAAGTTAAGGGTTAGCAAAATGGGGCTAAAGTTACTGGTGAATACCTCATTTTTCCAGGTGGCGGAACTCAATTTGAGAATGGTGCTCTTCATTACATTGACTTCATTCTAAAGGTGAGCATTTTTCATTTTTCATTTTTTATTTTATGTCTGTTGTTAGCTTCAATTAATATGTGGCTTATTCTTTTCTTTGTTTGAACTATAGGCGGTCCATGTCATCTTATAAGCTATTTCCTGGGTTTTAGCAAGACAAATAATAAGATTTGTGCTGTTTTTACTTTATGCGTCTATATAATTTATGTGCGCGCATATCATAATAGGGGAGTATTGCTCTAATGCTATATACAGTGAAGGACAAACGGTGGGTCACATTCTGACTCATTTGAATGCTTCTTTTATAAATATTTACTTGTATATATTTTGTGGTACTTGTAGAGACATATTCTGCACTGAATTTTTGCAGTGCTTTTAATGTAGACTTCTGTCTTTGTCCTTATCTCTCTTTCTGTGAAATTGAAAGGTTTATTGAATTTTTTAGAAACCATTAATCTTACAAAAAAATTTAACCTGTTAATTAATGCGGTTTCATTATCTTGAAAAATTTTCAAGCGTGCTTGCTTTTTCTTTTTCTTTCTTCTGAAATAATTGTTCTATCAAGTTTCTGATTCTCTAAAGCCCACAGTATTCTTTGTCTTTCTTTATGCATGCCTTTATCATTTATTGGCCAGCAGCCTTTCTTCTTTTGTAATTTGAATAATCGTATGGGCCTCCGTTTTACAAATCTTCAACATTTTTTTGTTGTAAATTAATTTGTCATTCAGATATTTTGGAGATTATTTGAGCTCCTGTAGGTCTATTTAGCAGATTTTAGTGTGTTTAAGGTTTTGATTTTGCATAGATTTTAATTTTTCTGAAATTTTTAGTATTGTTCCATAAATGTGAACTGGAATTTTTGGGCAAATGATGGTAAATAATAGCATTATCTTTTCATCTTCTTTGCAATGTTAGTCCTTGCAATAACACTGTTTGAGTTCATGTGTATTCTTTAGTATGCATTTTTCTTCCCAAAATTTTCAATAGTGTAGTGCTTGTACTCAAAGACTGCTTCACAGGGATCAAAATTGCTTCAGTTCATCTTACAGCAACTGGAACTTAAACACAAGCATGCCAATACGATAGGCGGTTTGTTGGACTTTGCTTGTCGATGTTGAAGACATGAAGATTCATTTAAAAGTGGGAATATTTTTTGAAATTGGGTTTGGTGTTTATTTTTTTATGGGAAAGATTGTATACCAAATTGTTCAAACGTTTGTTTACTTGAATTGTTTGGCTGTAATGATTAAATTATAGATGTTGATTTGGATGTCAATTATAGATTTATTTTTGGATTTTTTATTTTTTATTTATTTTTTAGAATTAATTGATATATTATTGAAATGTGCCAAAATGATTTTAAAATAATTTTTAATAATTACCGCCAAAATATTTTGAAAAATTAAAAACAATTGCTCCGAATTAAATATTTATTACTTTAAATATTTTAATAGTTATTTAAAATTTCAGTTATTCCTTCTAGATTTAATAAAAATAATTTTATTATTCCAATTAAATATGTCATGTTTATATAATAGACAATAGTCATGAATGGGAAATGTTTATGATAGATATTAGTTATGGGTGAAAATTTCTCATCAAGGTACTAATGACAAAATCGTGATAGATAATACGTCATGCTAAACATGATATATAAAAACAGTCAAGGATTTTTCTTGACACCGGAATTAATGACGGTCACTCAACTGTCATACTATAGGGCGGATGACGGGTAATAACCGTCGTAAAGGACTTTTTTTCTAGTAGTGCCTATTCCGATGCATCGGCAAAACATATTCCCATTTTGTCATTGTACAAAAAAAATACCCATAAAAGCATCTTCAAGGACTCATTTTAATATTTTATTGTAAAGTGTAATATCTTTTGAATTTGAGATGCTGTCTGAATTGATAGTTATGTATACATTGTGTATGATAATTGTGCACAAAATATTAAAGGAAGAAAGTGTTAGAAACTACTTAAAGACCACTGAGTAATAAAATTACCTTGTCCGCTAAAAGAAATTTGATTCAGTGATTAAAAAAGGGAAAATCATACCATAATTTGCATGGGTAAAGAATCATGCCACAGGTACTCATTAACGTAGTGGGAAGAACTTTTGCACAATGGCCAAGGATTCCATTAATTAATACTAACTTTTGCCAAATACAAAGTGACAGTGGTTTTTTATTCATAACAAGATAAACAATATTCCATTCACTCTCCGTTCAAAATGTCATTAATATCAAAACTGAGGTTCTCATCAGAAGAGTCAAGCAGCCACAGGAGAGTATCATCAAATGCCAGCAGGTCTTGACAGCCTTCGATGTTTGATGGAGTCTGAAGCATTTGCTGGTGATTTTCAATAGTTTTGTCAAGCTGATCATAAAGACTTCGTTCAGTTCCAGACAGTTGTTGATTGTCTTGGAAGTTGGGTGGATTAGGAAGCACAGACTGGTGCTTTTCAACAGATTGCTCAAGTTGTTCATAAAGCCTCTGCTCCGAAGCTGGCAGTTGTTGATTCTCTTCGATGTCGGATGACTGATGAACCATATATTGGTGATTCTCCACAGTACACTCATGCTGCTCATAAGTAATCTGTTGAGTACTAGCAACCACATCTTGATTTTCCTCCAAGATGTATGGAGTGTGAACCCTTGACCGATAGCCCTCAAAAGATAGCTGAAGCTGATGATGAGGAATCTGGTCAGTTACAGGCATTTGTTGGTATTCTTGGAGGTCAGATGAAGTAAAATGCTGGTGAGTCTCGGCAGAAAGCTGAAGTTGCTCGTGTGAATTCTGCTCAGTCACCGGAGTGTCTTGCATATTCTGGTGACTGTCAGAAAGTTCAAGCTCATGAGGATCTTCTTGAGTCATAGACTGCTGATAATTTTCCTCTTGGGCCCTGAAGAAGCATGCAGGACTTTGTTGCATCAAATGATGATTCTGAAAAGACTGAAGGTGGTTATGAGGAGCTAGTTCAGTAGAGGGCTGCGGTTGAATTTCTTGCAGATAGTGGTACTGGTGTTCCTCGACGAAAACGGGTTCCGCAGGCTGATCAATGTCTTCTTCAACAACTGGTTCATCAAGCTTTCTCCTTTTCCTTGAATTTTTCTGCCCGCCTGCCGCTGGCTCACCATTCTTTCTAATTCGACAAAGAACAAGGTCACTGGATCGAAGGTTTTGCGGCAACAGTGAAGGATTCAGAGAGTATTCATGCATAATCCAGCAACCATTGTGTGGAGACTTGTCCTTCTCATATCGAAACCTTTTCTTGGAACCAATTTTCTTTTTAGACTTGCGGGACACAACAGCCTTGCCGGCATCTTCTCCTTGCCACGTACCAGTACCGACTCTGCGATCAATCCTCGAACCGTTAACACTCTTCTTCTTCAAGGGAGTGAAAAAGTAAAGATCTTCACCATCTTCTAAATCGGGTCCTCCGAATTGCCTCCAAATCTGCCAAGGTTCCTTGAAACCGTAGAGATTTTCAGTTCTTACGAGATCATCAACAAAGGGGGCTGGGGTTCCAGAAATCTTGTTGAAAAGGTAGAATTGAACAAGTAGTTCATCGGAGGGCTGGAATTTGCAGCCCAATGGAAGGGGTGGTCTTGTTCTTTCCATTGTCAAGAAAGGAAAATCAATGAGAACGAGAGGAGATTATTAGTAGCAGATTAGGAAGTATTTATAGAAGAGGACTCCACAGCCCGGCCCTCTTTAATTTCCTTGTGACGAAAGGATGAGTCACTTTCCAGTTTCCTAAATCGTTTCCTTTTACTTATTAGGAAACCTAGGCCTAGTATCTTGGCGCCCAAGTTATAAACGGGAACCCTAACCTAGCTAATTTTGATTGCTTTTACTTATTAACAATTGATTATTAAATATTAAAAATAAGAATTACAAATTTCGAAATGAATAAAAAATTAAATAAGATATTTTCCCTAATTTTTATTATTTTTAATGTTTTTTCACAATAAATATATATTTTATGCTCTTAGAATCAAACATCAAGCAAATGATTATTTACTTTTTTTTCTTTAAATATTTTGCCACAAGAATTATTGGATATTATAGAATCTGTAAAGAGATAAATGGTTTACATGGAAAAACTAGCGATATCTTTTTTTTTTTAGTATTCTTGGATAATAAGCATTCAAGAGACCTTCCTAAATCAATCATGAGTTTGGGGCCAAAGCTTTGTTATAAAGGTAGACCTAATGGTCAATTACAAAAAAATTTGCCCCCCTTAAAATTTGTAATGAATCGGGTTAATCTGCTTCTGGGTTCTTGACGGTAATACCTGTGTTCTCTTTCTTGATTGTGCTAAATCAATGAAAATCGAAAAGCCGTTGACTGAACTCAAATTTTGGCGCCAAATCATATTTCTCTCTGTCGCCCTAACGGTTCGAAATTTTCTTTTAAATTCTAAAATGAACGTTGATAACGGTGATTCTAAATTTGATTGCCACGGCATAAAAATGAACAATAAACAAAAAGTCAAAGACAAAGAACTCCGTTATATGATGGGTGGATGGGCTGTGTTTAGTTACTTCAAGTAGACAAAGAAAATTCTATTTAAAAAAAAAAAAGGCAGATAAAGAAAATGCGTCAGTGGGTTTTATGTGAAATGTCGTTTTAGTTTGTTTTTTCATGTCGTTTTATAAGTTCTTTAAAAGAACGCAACTTTTTGGTTTAGTTTAGTACATAACTTTTTTGTTTAGTTTGGTTTTGCCCGCGAAAATCACGGTCGAATGAGCAAAATTCGTTAGAGGGCCCGACGGCAATGTTTGTTAGTGGTTCGAGCTGGTAAGAAATACTGTATTTTTATTTTATTAATTTTCTTATTTTCTTTTTCTTTGATTAAAAATAGAGGGAGAGAAATGTAAAACAAGGCAAAAACTGAATAAAAGAAAACTTTGAGGAAATTAAAGCGTTTGATCTAATTTCATTCGCTTTAATTCATAATCTTCTGTTTTTGTCTTCATGTTTTTCAGATATTTCTGTCCTATGAATAATTATGGCAGTGTTTGATTTTGAATTTTTTAGTAAATGAAAAGAGAGAAGGAACTGAAGGCATAATTTGTAAAAAGAAAAAAAAAATGACCAAAAATAAAAACAAGGTTCACAATTCGTTCTCTGAGGACATTTTCACATCTCCTAACCAGGCCAAAACCAAGAGGCTCTATCAGCTTTGGAAGGGTAACAATGTAATTAATTATTTTCTCACCTTCTGTTTTTGTACTTCTCTCTTTTGATTCAAGGGCTAGCTTTCAAGATATTTGAACGTCAACTCGCCATTTCTGAAATGTTGTTTGTTATTTTTGTCATAAATGATTCTTTTATGCAATTGGGTTCGTTTTGATTCCAATTATATATATATATATATGGAAACCTCAACTTGTTCTATTTTAATGGTGCATTTATTTTATTTGATATTGTTGCATGCAATGATTATTTGATGAGTTCTCAAAGCGCTTTTGACAACTAGGGATTGAATATATTTCTCATGGAATTTTGTTACTTTTAGTTGAGTCAGTTGTTTGGTTTTTGTGTGGACAATAGAATATGATATTGTACTCAATTTTTGATGTCATGACAAGTGCTGGAATCGATGGAACTAAGCTTTTGTTTGTAATATCAGAAATTCATATGTGGTGGAAGAATAGTCTTTGGTCCCGATGCCGCATCTCTATTTCTAACTTCAATATTGATTGGAGCTCCTGCAATAGCATTCTGCATAAAGATGCTGCTGATGATCAAACAAGAAAACCCATTCTTCAACTACCCAGTATTGATTGGGGGATTGCTCCTTACAGTTTTGGTATGTTTATGTTAGATGAATTTGTAAACTTTCTTGGTTTTAGAGGAGTCTGCATGCTTCGACATACTCTAACACTTAAATTTATGCAGGACTTCACTTTTCTCTTCATGACATCAGGTAGAGATCCAGGAATTATCCCAAGGAATGCTCAGCCACCTGAATTAGATGAATCAGTTGACTTGAATACCCCATCGATAGAGTGGATCAGCAATAAGGACGTGAAATTGCCTCGTACGAAAGACTTAATAGTTAATGGACACTCAGTTAGAGTGAAGTTTTGTGATACTTGTTTGCTATATCGCCCTCCACGAGCTTCTCATTGCTCAATCTGCAACAACTGCATCCAGAAATTTGATCACCACTGTCCATGGGTGGGACAATGTATTGGATTAGTAAGTATTAAATAAATTGCTTTCGAGCTTATTAAATGACCATCCATAAGTGCCATGAAAGTTAAATTAGTCCCTGGAGAATGATTACATCTCCTCTTTGGTTTTTCTTAATCTTTGTTAAAGGAAGTTTGTTTTGGGTCCTCAGAAATGATCTGTTTCAATTTCATTTTGCTTACTGCCTTGATGTCTCAAACACTTGCAAATAATTTGTTTGAGCTTTTATAAGGAAAATCTTTATCTATAAGTGCCGAGTAAGGTTTCGGAAAGCACAAGGAGAAGAATAAAAAAGAACAGAATAGAGGTATGAGCAAAGATAAGCATGCTGAACATATGGTTGTAGAAAGCTAAATGTCATCAGCTAATTCAATTAGAAGAGATCAAGTTCTGGTTGAACAGAGATGTGTCAATATCTAGAATTATAAGTTGACGGCTTAAGCTTTGCTCATAACACACCATACTTTGATTAACTTGCTTTTGTTTTTTGTTACACTTTGTGGGAAAAAAAAAAAATTATGTGGTAAGATGCTAACTGCTATTCTTTTGTTGGCAGCGCAATTATGTGTCTTTCATATTCTTTATATCAACTTCAACCTTCTTGTGCCTTTACGTCTTTGTATTCTCTTGGATTAACATCATCCGCCAGGAGGGTGATCTATCGAGCATCATGAGAGATGACCTACTATCTGTTGCTCTCATAGTATATTGCTTTGTAGCAGTCTGGTTTGTTGGTGGACTCACTGTTTTCCACTTTTATCTAATATGCAGTAATCAGGTGAGATTACTCTTCAAAATGCTCCTATGTAGTTTAAAATCAATAACCCGAAAATAGAATATTTTCCTGTGGTTTGCTTTCAATAAATAAACAGACGAACTATATTAAGTGCAGTTTGTGTACATGGTTTGTATAGTTTATATCATAAAGGTAGATTATCTAAAGCCATGTGACAATAAACTTAGATACTCTCTTCCATTTTGGTGCTTATTTTTATTGTCATGCATACGGAACTTTGCCCAGAAAATAAGAATAAGTGATATTAACTACCCATGATATGCCTGATTTGTCAGATTGATGCGATTGTTGTTGCTCTGAATGAAAAAAGTTTATGGTCTTGTGTTGGCCCCCCTATGTGTGTTTGTGTGCAGGAATGAAAACTCGGGCTTATTTGATGTTGCATATACCACCATTATATAGTTCATATTCTTTTTTCCAGGAATGTTATCATATCAAGTATTTCTGTGGTGTGCTATTCTTGATTGCATTTCTTCCTTTCTGGTTCATAATTTTCTGCAGACAACTTATGAAAATTTCCGTTACCGTTATGATAAGAAAGAAAACCCTTTCAATAGGGGGATATTAAAGAACATTAAAGAACTCTTCTTCTCCAAGATCCCCCCTTCAATGATCAATTTCCGAACATGGGTGACAGAAGATGATGATTCAGTAGCGGGATCAGCTGCAGCAGAATTTAATGAAGGGTTCATAGGTTCAAAAGACAAATTCGATATAGAAATGGGGAAATATGGCAAAGAAAATGATGTCCAACTTCCAAGTATTTTGCAGAATTTGGATTATAGTGGTATTGATGATAATTTGAAAAAGAAGGAGGGGAATGGTGCTGATGCGTTTGATCCATATTTCTTACCTTCTGAACAAGTACCCAAATATTCACCGCGGTGCTCCAATGAGAGTACTTAGTAGATCCCATTCAAGTACATCACTGAAACAACAGAGACGAAGGTACCCCTTTATCTTGTATTCTTTTTGCTTGAAGTATCCCACAGTAAGTTAAAAAAGACGTATACAGCATATGGTACAAAAGATAGATGATGTAGTGTGCTACTTTTCAGTGATCAAATATCAGATTGCAGATTTTCTGGGGCAATTTTACAGAATACTTATGGTCTAGCATTGTTTCCTACGGGTTGAACTCATTTGATGTTGCAATTTAATTAGCTGTGATTGCAGTTGATCGATAGTAATAACAAATAATTGTAAATTGTGAAACGGTTCAAGAAATTTGTTGATTGTTTAGACCTATAGCTAGGAAAGACAGATAATTTACAAGTTCCAAATTCTGAAACAGTCTGTCCTGGAGGGGATTGATTTAGTTTGGCCTGTGGAGTCCGGTAAGAAGGAGGGAAAAAAAATTTAAAAAAAAGAAAGAAGTTCTGTAATTTTCAAAAAACGCAGAGAAAAATTTGCTTATGCTGTTTATTTCTTGTTTATTAAGTCTGGTAATAGCTATCTTATTAAGGAAACCAGTGCAACAATCACATTTCACCACTTACAACACTGTTTCCGTGTCCTGTTCCAAACTAAACTTTATGATGCATCATTGTTCAACTGTCTATCTGATGCAGCAATGTTGATATCCAGTTTAATGTTACAAGTGACTGTAGTGAACGTATGCATAAATGTGATCTTGCTTTTTAACACCGGTTTGATCGGATAATGTTGTATTAATCTTTGCAAGAATGTCTT
This sequence comes from Citrus x clementina, assembly GCF_000493195.1. Classification (NCBI taxonomy): domain Eukaryota; kingdom Viridiplantae; phylum Streptophyta; class Magnoliopsida; order Sapindales; family Rutaceae; genus Citrus; species Citrus x clementina. The sequence goes on along the minus strand of NW_006262139.1, from coordinate 21,612,198 downwards.
CATTGCTGTTGATTGAAGCAAAAGCAAAAACTATCAATGGCGTAAATGAACTGAAATGAAATAAAAGAAGCAGAAAGCTAAAGTCATTCATTCATTCATTCCTTTGTTGATCATTGTGTTTCAAAACTGAGACAATACCTTCTTCTTCTTCTGATGAGTTCTGATTGTGGAGAAAAGTAAGGAACTGATGAAAAGAAGAATATGAGTGCGCTGTAATTGAACTTGTAATTATTTGAAGGCTTAATCCAATAGCATAGAACCACTAACAGAACTATGGATTATGCTTATCTTCTGAATATTTCCTGTCGTGATATCTCCATATTCTTATTGTTGATTTTCTATTTTCTGAAAAACTCTGATTTGTAAAAATCTGTTTATGTTTTGACTGGGAATGGTAGATTGGCTGATGGTGACTGCTAAATTTTTAGTGTACACGTTAGGGAAGGTTGTTTTTGAAAAGGCACCAAAAATTTTTAACCCAGCACACATTTGGTAAATTTGGAACGGATTATATGGATGCCCTTTTCAGGACTTGACTAGATCTTTTATGATTCCTTTTAACTTTGTCACCATTCTTGACTGGCCTTTTTTCATCAGAAAACAAATGCAAGATTTTTTTTTAATTAGTTTTTAATGTTTGATCAGAAAAGCAAAATCTGATAAAGGTTACGTTACATATATATTAGTTATGATATGATAATGGCTACAACTTAAGTGACAGCTTCTCTAGTTATTGGCCAACTAATAACCCAATTCTTTGATTCCCCACCATTGAAGACAACAAAAAAAGGGCAAATGAAATCAACAAAACCTGCCGATTCCAACCTATGCCATCTGTCTTCTTTAAAATCGCTCTTCAAGAATTGCCATGAAATACATGAAAGGAAATTTTTAATTTAATTGAATATCAAATTATGAGATTGAGGGGAAAAAAAAAAAAAAACAGAATAGATGGTCAAAAAGGGAAATACAATACCGAAGTTTGATATACTGACACATGTATTGTTTATGCTTTTTGAGTAAAAAAAAAAATGTATTACAATTTTACTAAAATTTACAATTAGAAATCAATCAAAGCCGCTTCCTTCTATCTATCGATTTATAAACGAATGTACTATAGTATTTATACAATAAAAAAATCTATTAAAACCTCCTCTTAGTATTGACATGTGACATGGAAAATTTGAAGTATGAACTAAGCTGACTCTACTTTGAAACCTCCTAAATCAACTCCTACTAACTTCCACAGAAAAACTAGTAGCGAAAATTTACCACATTGTTGCATTGCATAGCATGAATTGGATACAATTTGTGTTTGTTGGAATTGTAGTGGGGGGTAATGTAATGTTGTCAAATGCCAGCTCTCTCACGTTATGAGATTGTGTCTTTAATTTGTTTGTTTTATTTTTTTAATCATTGATTCACATTCCCTGGACATCGTGTCCAACGTCGTGGCAGCTGGTCTGGTCTTTACGACAGTGATATTATTTATTTACATATATATATTTTAATAATGAAAGGAAAAGACAAGTAACGAGAACATTCTCTGTTCTGGTGTGAAAATTTTCAAGAAAAATACAAGCAATTGCAATTGAAGTCGTGTTAAACATCAAGATAAACATTAAAAAAAAAATGTTAAAATTTTATGATGCATTTTCGATTGGGAATATTTGTATTTGCATTCAAGATTCCTCACCGTGGGTTCATTTATTTGGAGTCAAAACAAGACGCTGTTTGGTTTTTTTTTTTTTTCTTTTTATAACTTGAATGGAAAAAAAAAAAAAAAAAAACTATTTTCCAAAACTTCAATACCTTTTCCTAGGCCCTAGCAATGAGAAACAATTTGAAAGACGTGGTTTGACCGTCAAAAATTCCAGTCTTCGAATCGGGAAAAAAAAAAAGAAAAAGAAAAAGAAAAGCTTAACATACGCTTCATCTGAAATTTTAAGGAAAAACAATTAAGGAACAAGACTACTCTATTGCAAGTTCCCCATGTATGTTTCAAATACATAAGCTTGATGATTTATTGCGTCATAATACCAAAACAAAAAAATACTGTGAAGTAAAACTAATTTTTACTCTAATAAGAAAGCTTAATCCCACCAATAAAGTGTTGGCTTCACTGATAATGGAGTTCCCTTATGTGGTTTGACTAGGTTTACTCCCCAGTTTGAGTCGTAGGGAAGTCGCATTTGTTGGGAGAATCCGTACCTCCCGATTTGAGTGAGGACTTCTAATCTAAGTTGTGGTACGGACTTAAAGGTGCCTCCCACAGTTGAGACCCTCCTCAAAATACCTCGTGATTAATATAAAAAAAAAAAAAAAGCTTAATCCCATGCAACCGGTCACTGAAAAAGAAAAACTGTTGGATAAGTTCTGGGTGGTAATAATAAATAGGTACTAATTAGTAATAGTAAATACGTACAAAGCAAGTGAATTAAGATTACGATTTCATGCGAACGCGTAGAGACAAATTAAAAAGAATAAATGTGCTGTTGGCTGTTCCGTGACAGCACGTTGCTCTTCGGTTGGGTCTTTGCCTCCGGCGCTCGTATTAGCTGCTCATGCAAATTAATGAATAAATAATAGTAAATAAATAAAATAAGATGCAACACCCGAGTGCCTAATTTTCTATAATATTTCAAGTATGCACACACTCTTTTTGCAATTGTATCAAAAAGGTCCGTATCTTCTATTTGCAATGTGAACTCCGAGCCGTTCGCGTTCGTTTAGGTTCTAATTTTTCAAAAAATCTGTCCTGACATAAATCACTATTAATAGTGTATCATATCTTGTCACGGATTTATTTTCTATTTCATTCAAATTACTCAAACTTCTTTTAATCTAATTGTTATTATTGAGGAAATTGTTAACTTTTAAAATTCATTTTTTAAAATAAGTAATATTAATATATTTACGTTAGTGACTATTTAATTTTCATTATTCTATACCTAACTGTGAACTTGACGCGAATTTTTTTTTTTTTTTAAATTTTAGATTCACATCGTACTGATTCATCCTATTACAAATTTTGTGATGGTCAAAGTTTATATTTTAAAGCACATATTGTAATTTTAATAGGAGTTACCAACTTAGGGATATTTTGATACAATAAACAAACTATGTCGTAAATTGATAGACTGTAAACAATCAGGGGGCCGTATGCTATTACCCCAATAAGAAAACTCATAAAAAATAAAATAAAATAAAAACAGAAACCCGCGAGAAATTGAAACATCCGCCCCGAGGGATCGTTTGAGAGAGAGAGAGAACGAGGAAGATGATGTTAGTCTTTGTAGAATCCGTCTCTCTTTCTCTGTCCTTTGATCCTAAATCCTCTCTCTCTCTCTTCACTTCACATTCACATAAATCCCAAAAAAGAATATCAACCTTTCTGCTATTTTCAGTTCTTGTTTTTTACTGTAACTTGTCATGGATTATGTGCAATAACTCGTAGTCGCCACTCTGCTTTTATTCTCTTAATTATGCAAACAAGACCGTAACTGATTCTATCTCTGTTCTTTCTCATCTGGGTTCTTCTTCAATGGCCCGGAGTCATCATCATAATGACAAACCCAAGAGGCTTTATCAAGTCTGGAAGGGAAGCAATGTGAGTTTTTTCTTTTCTTTTTTTCCCCACTCTATGTAATCTATTTGTCGTGAATCCAATCGGGTATCTTCCATAAGTTGTTTTTGGTCGTTTTTTGAATGCTTCATCTTTTCTTATTTCTTATTTGACCGGCTATGGCTGGCTATAGTGATTAATTGCAGCTAATCTTCCTATGAGATTCTTCATTTTCTGGTTATAATTCATTTTACCTACTTGTTAATGAATTAAGCTTGTTTTTGAGGCGTTGCAACTGTTGGGTTGCTTATTTGATTCAATATTTCACGTGTTTATCAATTTGTTTTAGTTTCTTATGTTTCCTTTACAATATGCTAATTCTGCTGCAGCTATTGAGTAGATTATTCATGAAAGATGATGAATTTGTTTGTTCATCAAAGTTGCTTGTTCTTATTTGGTACCCCTTTTCTCATGCAAAATCTTATCTTTCTGGGGCTACAGGTGATAGAAGAAAAGCAAGAAATTATTAGTTTTCTTAATAGGATTTTGCCCAAGAGTAGATTGACCATTCATAATTCTTGTAAACTAATATATTTAGTTTGACATTTTCTTTCTTCTCACTCTTGTGAAATATTTACACGATGCTAGATTTGTAACATAAGCTGATTAAGATGGAATTCTCGCATGACTAACGGAGTTTTGAAACATAATTTCTTTCTGTTTATATGACCCCTCATTAGTCCTTCTTGAAAGAAAGTTTTATATAACTAAGGTGGCTAACTGAAATTTGGCCTCGATGCACCATCTTTTATTCAAAGTTGATAGCTTGGTATAAGTCATCATTTCAGAGTTGATAGTTTGGTATAAATCATTATATTATGCAAGCTTTATAGCACTTTATTGTTTCTTTTTTTTTTTTTTCAGAGATTTTTTTGTGGTGGGCTGCTGGTCTTTGGTCCCGATGTCGCATCATTATTTCTCTCTACGATCCTTATTGCTGGCCCTGCAATTGCTTTTTGTGTAAAATCCTATTTGAAGATACGACATGATGACCATGCTGCTCGTTCTGTTGTGGTGTCAATTGTGGGGTCAATCCTTACTGTACTGGTGAGATGCTTTACTTTTTTTCTGCATAAACTGTAATGTGCCACAATCTCTATTTTGTTATCTTGCAAATATACTCTGTATTTTTCGGTTGCTAGTCTCTATTGCATTCCAGGGCTGATAATAAGTAACCTTAAGCACTTCTTTCAAATTATTGATTAAAAATTTATTGAGAGGGATTAATTTTTTTCAAAAAGTTTATTTTGTTATTTTTTTTGGAATTATCTCTGTGGACTAAATATGAAAAAGTGGTGGAAGCGCAAGGATGGTTGAAACAGTAAGGAATCAGCATGCAAAGTAAATTCTCTTCTTTTATGTCCTAAATATCCTGAAATTAGCTTCTTTTCTTCTTCATGTCACCAATTCTATTTTAATTATTTTCTGTGATGAAGTTTCTTTAATTTCTTTTCTTTTTGATAATTACTTAGCTGAATGGCTGATCATTTTCATTTGCAAGTGTTCAATCTTAAGGCAGGCATCAGTATTACTGGAAATCAATTCTATTTTAATTATTTTCTGTGATGAAGTTTCTTTAACTTCTTTTCTTTTGGATAATTACTTAGTTGAATGGCTGACCATTTGAGATGAATGCCCGTATGCTTACCGTCAGAGCTTCCCCCCCTTGAATTATAGATATGAGTGAGCTTTTTTCCTTTGACATATATCTTCAAATCTAAATTCAAATTTTGTGCAGGATCTATTATTTCTTTTCTTGACGTCTGCCAGAGATCCTGGAATGGTGCCCAGAAATTCAAAGCCACCTGAATCTGATGATGCATTTGATATGGCTACCCCATCTATGGAATGGGTCAATGGTAGAACTCCTCATTTGAAACTACCCAGAACAAAAGACGTCATTATAAATGGCCATACAGTGAAAGTGAAGTACTGTGACACCTGTATGCTTTATCGTCCTCCTCGTGCTTCTCATTGTTCCATCTGCAACAACTGTGTTCAGAGATTTGATCATCACTGTCCATGGGTTGGTCAGTGCATTGGAATTGTAAGTTTAACTTTTATGTATGTGGACTTACTTTCCCCAGTAAAACATATAAGAACATGTCTAACATTATTGCTAATGTAGTAGGCCAGTGGTCGATTGAACTGAGATTAATTTATTTCAGAAATGAGTGAGTCTAGAACACTTCCAGTGTATGCATCCCCTCGCGTTGGATTCTTCCATGTGTACATCTAAACTGATCATGAAAGAGTAAATACACACTTGCAAGGATCCAAGAAGACGTTTCTATACCCGGGGTATGCTAGACTTTCTTTACAGAAACAGAAAAACTTAGTAGTCATACATTGCACTTTCATCATTAAAAGGAGCCATATTGATGGTGCAAAATGGTGTTATCATCAAGATGGCTATAACTGTGAGTTGGTCATGGACCCTGTTTGCATTAGGACGCTTTTAGCCTTTTAGCCATCTCCACAAGCTGCTTGCTTTCAGAACATTGCTCCCTTGCAGACTTTTGGTTCCTGTTTATTGTGAAGCTGCTCAACTAAGCTCTTGTTCCATCACACAGTTTTCTTCCTTTTTGTTGTTACATGTTTAAGAACACTTGTCTTGACCATGCAACAAGTGGGTCAAGTTATCATCATTCAAGGAGTGCACTAATTTAATTGGAAATTGAATAACAGTAGAGGCACAATTCAAAGACAACTATGCATTTTATAGTATACCAGCACAGACCGTAATTAGTAGGGTAGGTGCAAAATGGGAAATCAGATATTGCAGATACTAAAATTCTGATCTAACCTAAAGTGGTTAAACAACAAAACTAATACCCAATTATTTCACATCCATAAGTATGCAAAATGGATGATGTTAGTCTGATTTGGTATCAATGGTCTTGCAAAGTGATTGTCTTTTTGACAGTTAACTGATCTCTTATATATATTTTGTTATGGTTGCAGCGCAATTATCGATTCTTCTACATGTTTATATTAACATCAACCATTTTGTGCGTATACGTCTTTGCATTTTCTTGGGTTAATATTCTTGAAAAGGATCACAATATTTGGAAGGCTATGTCTGAGGATGTCCCATCAGTTATATTAATGGTTTACTGCTTCATAGCTGTCTGGTTTGTCGGCGGCCTCTCAGTTTTCCATTTCTATCTGATCTGCACAAACCAGGTGACTTTCTTGCTTCTCAAATACATAAAAGAGTTAAAAAATAAATAAAAAATCATTGTTTACTGATTGCTTCATGTTTTCCAATGAGAAACTGATATGTCCATCAATAACAATTCAACATATTATTAAATCTCCTTTGTTATCGGCAGTCCAGAAATATTCATGCATACAATATCTAATATAGGTTGTGAAGTGTGAATATAAGTCAGTAGTTTCTCTCGAGATAATCTATCAATAATGATAGAAAAGTTTATTCTGTCATTTATTATTAATTTTTTCCTTTTTTTCTTTTGTTTTTGTTTTGATAGTCCTTGCTAATATGATTTACCATGCGATCTCTTCTGCAATGTCAGGAAAGATTTATTGTTTTTTCTTTTGTTCATCCACTTTTGCAATCTACTTTTGGCCCTATTTATTTTTTATTTCATGCCAAATATCAAGGAGTTTGAGATTGTACTTTTGTTCCTATATCGCGATCAGCAAGAATTATTTTACTCCTAAATTGAATAATTGTGATATTATATCTGATTCCTACCGATTTGTCCCTCATATAGTGCTACCTGAGGTTTTAGAATGCATCTTCTGCAGTGTTATGTTAACCATTAATACATCTCATTATCTGTTTTTCTTACCTCTTTTGGTGGCCAAATATCCGGTACCAGAAACGTGGCTGTTTCTTTATATTCAGTTGGCTTAAGCCTATTACCAAGAATGTGCTAATTATGAACTTGTATTTTGTGTAATGCCTACCATCCTGTACCAACTCATTTGTGTTCTTGGTATCCTACTTTATGCCAGATAACATATTTGCATGTGTGGTCCTGTTTTTGGGTGACATTTTCTTTTCAGTCTCCCAGTAGACAGGCAGTGTCTTCTGCTTTTCCTAGTGGACAATTGACCAAAGATGATGTATATGGTCTTCATTTGGTCTCCCTTTGTTGTTGATCTTAACTTACTTTCTCAACATGTCTAGTTTTAGTAAATTTGAAATGTCTTTGAGCTTGGTCTTGGTACTTATTGTGTTGTGATAAATTGACTCTAGGAAAGCTTATTTCACCCCTGACATTTGAAAGGACAAAGTCGTTCCTAATTTAAAATATTCTTCATTGTCAGTGGAGTTCCAGTTTCAATTTTGTTGCACATGCCAAAATAGGTAGCAACTGAGCTTTTATAAGTCCATTGCTAACCATCAATTTGATGTTTTAATCATATGTTATTTGCATCTTCTACTCTGTTTTTTGCTTGACATCATTCAACCGGTAACAAATTTGAGCTACTGATTTTTAAAATCTGTTTATCACATGGTTAATGGATACAGACTACCTATGAGAACTTCCGGTACCGGTATGACAAGAAGGAGAACCCATATAATAATGGGATGTTGAGAAATCTTGGAGAAGTTTTCTTCTCAAAGATCCCTCCTTCAATGAATAATTTCCGATCGTTTGTGGAGGAAGATGAGCATATGGTGATAGGATCTTTGACTCCAAATTTTGGTGAAGGTACTGCTGCTGGCTCAAAGGAGAAAATTGACATTGAAATGGGATCTAAGCATGCAGAGGACACTGGTTATTCACTTCCTGAAATTCTGCAGAATTTGGATTTTGATAATTTGGAAGATAGCTTGAAGATAAAGGAGGAAAGAGGAATACCAGGTTTTGATCCATTCTTTCCTGTTGAGCAAGATGAGAAAGATTCAGTGCAAGTCTGCATTGTTGGTGATGGAGCAGCAGAATATCTGCAGGACCAAATTATTGGAGATGGGGTGAGAGACTCCAAAGCAAGCTCTGATATTGATGAAGTCAGAGAACCTGTTCAAAGTTCCACAGGTGGAAATGAGGCTAATGCAGTAGACAAACCTGATAACGTTTCTGACTCTGATGGGATCACTACACCAGTTCTGGAAGTATAGAGGTATTGATCTATTTTTTCGTCGAACTGTCTCTCTGATTTTTCAGGCTAAGGTTTTTATAGTTTTGGACCGGTTAAACTAGTTCTACAGGGGAAAAAAATTACTAATTGATTGGTAAACAGTATAATAACAGCTTCAGTTTTGTAAAATGTTACCTTACAGAAGTAGGCCTAATATCACCGCACTTGAGTTAGGTGTTTCATATATGTCCTTCTGTTTATTAAAATGACTAAAAATTACAATGTATCTTGATAATAGATCAAGAAGCTTTTCAACCAAAAAACAACTACTTCACTCCATTGCTTTAGCAAGTGCTTTGAATTTCATATTCCATGGACCTTAGTTGTTTGTAATAAAAGATGTTTCTCTTTGTGTCAAATTAATGTTATTGACGTCTTAATACCGTCAAATACTTGCACAAACAGCTTAGAAGAAGCCCATATGAATATTATTTTAAACGGTACAGAGCTATAGTATTTGCTTTCTTTATTATAGTAAATTGTCATTCTAAAATTTATTAATTATTCAAATTAGCCCTTTTTTTCTTCTTACTCGAATGGCTTCTAATCATAATCATTTTTCCAATAATGTACAGGTATCTCAATGGAAGGTATTACAATTGGCATGGACATATCGGAAGCAGGTGTGAAGGTTCTCAATTTTTTTTTTTTTCTGTAATTATACTGTCCTGCGATTCGGGGGCATAAGGTTTTTTCAAATACAGAGGTATGCTCAACATTTGTGTGTCTGGAAATTGACTGGGAATTGATTCAAATTTTACATCTTCTTAGTTGCAAGTTGTAAATGTCATACCGTCTCTAAACAATGCAGAAACCCATGTCAAAATGAAGTTGCAAGAGTAAATGATCAATAGGTTGTATCAGATTACATAATTTTTTTTCCCATTTTCTTTATTTTTTTTCAATCTTTCTTGATTCAGATTGAGATTTCCTAGTTGTGGTTAGAAATGTACAATATCTGCAACTGATTGTCATATTAGTACAATCTAGTCGGACTCAGTTTGCCGTGCCATAATGAGTTTTGCTTCTTCTTTCCTATCCTATTCTCTGATGATAGAATGTCCTTGCTCTCGTTTATAATGATTTTACAGAAGGTAGTGTTAATAACCGTTCTTGAAAGAACATTAAGGTTTCCAATTGAAGTTACTAAGTTACAGTTTCTATGAATATTGGTTCACACCATTTGATTGGAGCTTTCAGAGGAAAGTTTTTAATTTCCCCTGAAGGCAGTGCTCTGCCCGTATTTTCACAACTAACAGCCGGAAGCAGGGGTGTTTTAGACTTTTTAGTAACGTATTTTACCATGTTTAGGAAGTTGATTTTCAAAAATGAAATTGTTTGGTGTGAAAAAAAAAAAGCTGAAATCTTTCCGAATATTTCGACGAATTATGCAATTAAACCAATGCGGAAATGTGTTCTCTGATCTGTGATCTCCGAAGTCCTTATTTATTAAAAGAAAAAGTTTCATTTTATTTTAATCATATTTACTCTTCTTTTTTTTATGCGTTTAATCATATTTACTTGGTAACAGATCGGTGACCTTTGATAACATTTAAATTTAATTAATTAATTATATATATATATATTATAGAAGAAATACAATAATGATATTTAATGCATATTGAAAGCGATTTGGGTTAAATATTCAAAAATGTTCAGAAGACTTAGTTAAATTTCAAAATAATATAAATCTAGATATGTTTAAGCAAAAATTTTTGAGATGCCAATAAAATTAATTTTATTACTGTTATTATTATTATTGTTGTTGTTGTTGTTATTTTAAATGACTTTAGATATGTGGGGATATCAAAGTCCAAGCACATACATAAATGCCAAAAAAAAAAATATTTTTTATTTAAAGTTCCATAGATTTTGGAAAGTTTATAGAAATAGTCCAAAATTAGCGTTAATTTATTAAGTATCTCATATTATCATTCTTATTTTAGTACTAAAAAAGGAATATTTTGATTAGATAATTTATTCTGTCAAAAAAGTAATTAACGTGTTTATCGTTTATTGATCATTAAAAATTAAACACCCCCTTTCAAAAAAAAAAATAAAAATAAAAATCCTTTGACACATTGATTATATGTCAATCATACGTCCAGCATATCAAATTACTTCATTCAAACATATAAGTTTGAAATGTCATTTTATTGATTACTAAAATAAAATAATAATAACCGTAAATTTTAGACAATTTCCATAAAATTTCCCATAGATTTTTCAGACCACGAAAAAACTACAAGCAAAATAGCAACACATCAACCAAAAATGAAAAATCTGATGTAATGAAAGCAGGACCACAAAGTCCATTCCCTGAGATCAATTTATCACAACGAAGAAAGCAATCAAGCCAACCTATGATCATCAACCACGTGTCAAACATCCACAATGCTCACACGATTTCATTGGATATGCAATCAACTTTACACCAATTATAAGTCCCCACATCTTATCTTCGGTTCGATTTAGTCCTCGCTTGTAACACTTGAAAGCCACTCAGTTACTCTCTAGTTCCTCTCCTGGTTCCAGAAATGGCAGCTGAGATGGCACTGGTCAAACCGATTAGCAAATTCAGCACCATCGCCACCACTACTAAGCCTAGGTTCAGCTACCCGAAAGCAACATGTACATCTCTGAGCACAAGATTTTGTACAATCAAAATGTCAGCAACTTCAGAGCAAGCGGCTGCTGCCACTGCCCAAAAGCCAAGCAAGAAATCAAACAAAACTGCTATCAAGGAGACCCTTCTGACACCAAGGTTTTATACAACAGATTTTGATGAAATGGAGACCCTTTTCAACACTGAGATCAACAAGAAGCTCAACCAGGCTGAATTTGAGGCATTGCTTCAAGAATTCAAGACTGATTATAACCAGACTCACTTTGTGAGGAACAAGGAGTTCAAGGAAGCTGCTGACAAGATGCAAGGCCCTCTCAGGCAGATCTTTGTTGAGTTCTTGGAGAGGTCTTGCACTGCTGAGTTCTCTGGTTTCCTTCTTTACAAAGAGCTCGGAAGGAGACTCAAGGTTTGTTTATTTAATTGCTTCGTAAATTGCTGTTGCATGGGTTTCTTCTAGTTCTTGCATGCATGAAGAGTTTGTTTAATTGCAGATATATCGTTTTTGTTCTGGCACTGAATGTAAATAAAATTATCCACTTCTCAGACAACTATAGATGAGCAATGGCTTAATGTCCAATATTCAAAATTCTTGCACTTTCTGAATATTTACTTGCATTAAACACCTGGTTAATTTACTGGCAACTGTTTATAGCTGACTTGAGTTGAAAAATCAATTCAATGCTTTGACTAATACTTTGCAGTTTGATGGTACAGAAAACCAACCCAGTGGTAGCTGAGATTTTCTCTCTGATGTCCAGGGATGAAGCCAGGCATGCCGGGTATGAATGTGCATCCAAATCCGTTATGTATGTGTATCCTCTGTTGCTCATGTAAATAACCATAATTGTTTTATTGACTCAAGGTTTCTGAACAAGGGGCTATCTGATTTCAATTATGCATTGGACTTGGGCTTCCTGACAAAAGCTAGGAAATACACATTTTTCAAGCCAAAGTTTATCTTTTATGCCACATATTTATCTGAGAAGATTGGATACTGGAGATACATTACCATATACAGACATCTCAAGGCCAACCCTGAGTTCCAATGTTATCCCATTTTCAAGTATTTTGAGAACTGGTGCCAGGATGAGAACCGTCACGGTGATTTCTTCTCAGCCTTGATGAAGGCACAACCCCAGTTCCTCAATGACTGGAAGGCAAAGTTGTGGGCCCGATTTTTCTGCCTCTCGGTAATCCTTCATGCTTTATGAACATCAGTTATATCTCACACAACTTATATAAGCATTGGCTCTTTTTGTGATTATTTTCATGCTACTTTGGCTACAACCATAGAAAGAAAGTACAAACAGGATATTGATGGAGGTTTTGAAAATGTTGTAAGGTTGATTGCTATCATGTTTAGGTTTGTGAAACCTAATGTAAGATCTTGTAATTGCATGCTAAATGTGTTTCTTATAAGTCGCATGACATAAAGGATCCTTTTCTTAGGTATCAGTAAGTTCATATATTCTTCTCCTGATAATTTCATAATTGTTCCTGCAGGTGTATGTCACAATGTATCTCAATGACTGCCAGCGTACTGCTTTCTATGAGGGCATTGGACTAGACACCAAAGAATTTGACATGCATGTCATCATTGAGGTTAGTCTGTGGCTGAGCTTGTTAGTGTGCTTTTTACAGAAGTTTATGAAGATTTCTGTGCTGCGAATCAATTGTCAATATGTAGAACTTGACAGCACATTGTGTACCAGCCAAGTGAGCCAACAAAGCTCACTTTAACAATATCCTGCTTTTCTTCATTTGCATTTTTAGTTTTAGTAAGACATCTAACAGTGTCAGTGTCATATCTATATGACCTAGGAAAAGAGGACAGAATTACTATTTTTTATGATACTTGAACTTGTGTATCTGAAATTCTTTTTCTACAGACCAATCGCACAACGGCTAGAATTTTCCCTGCTGTGCTGGATGTTGAAAACCCAGAGTTCAAGAGGAGGTTGGATCGGATGGTAGAGATCAACGAGAGGCTTCTTGCTGCAGGGGCGACCGATGACATTCCCTTGGTGAAGAACTTGAAGAGGATTCCACTGATTGCAGCACTGGCTTCTGAACTCCTTGCTACATATCTAATGCCACCAGTTGACTCTGGATCTGTTGATTTTGCTGAGTTTGAACCAGAGCTTGTTTACTGATAATTTTGTAGAAAGTTCCAGTTGCCAAATCTTATGTTCATCTTGAGTTTCTGTGAAACAAAAAAAAAAAAAAAGAATTCGGGCAGATGTAACTGAGGATACATGAGTTTCTACTTTCTACCTTTTGTTTTTGTTTGTAATATCAGAACAATTTATTTCTTTGCACCTAGTCATGATTCATCTCTTACCCAATACAGGGGCGGAGGTTATAAAAGGTTTACAGAGTTTTAAAATTTTTTGGAGTTTCTAAATAAAATATGAAAAGTAATTATAAAAATGTTTATATTGGCTCCTACACGATTGATGTATAAATTTTATATATTGGAATAATGAAGTAATTTTGTAGTTTTACTGAAGTCCACGTTAAATAACAAATCCCCAAAAATGGGAAGCTATATAAACAATACCCTAAATTTCCGACCATTCCTCCATAACAAAGATGAGAACATCTTTAAAAGTTAATCAACCATTCCTCCATATCATTAAAAATTAATCAATATTTCAAAAGAAAAAAATTGATCCTTTAGAGTTTTCGGCTGTGCTCCGCCCTTATACCCAAATTGTAAGGCTCCGTTACTGGCAGATACAGTTTTTGTTATACCATCTTACGAGTCAAAAACTGTTTCTTGTCATCCGAAAATAAAGATGTCTTAGTTCATTTTACTCAGGAGGAATGAGCTTAAGGATTTTTGTTGGATGAAACTTCTCAAGCAAAAAGACATAAAACAATCTATCGATTTTAGCAGTTACTGTTGCAATTACATCTATTATCTGGCATTACTCAGCCAGATTAACGAGTGAAAAATCAAGTGACAGAGGTTCATTAAGGAACAGATCGTACTCTTTAGATTTACAGAAAGATGATTCCAAAGGGATTCATCTACAAAATGGATTGTAGTCTTTTCGGCCAATTGTCTTCTTGTAAACCTACATTTGCCTTCATCTGAGCTGATCGATTAGAAAGGGCTAACAGAGTTACAAGACAAAAGGAAGTGAAATTTTATCATTCTGATTTAGATTTTGAGTCTTTTTTCTCCTCTGCTAGTGGCCGAACTACCAACTTAAATAACCATAATGCAATCACAGTTGCCTGAATTGGAGCTAGCCAATATACAAGTATATGCTCCTTGGTTATATGATCTCCACGAGCATAGGCCCATCCCATCACCTACAAATTTTGAAACATTTTAAAATCGAACAGAGATCGCTATTTGCAACTTGAAGAAGAACAGAAAGAAAAAAGCAGCAAATATATACAGTAACTATAATCGGTACTTACAGAGGCTGGGTTCATGCATCCGCCAGTCATATCAGACCCAAGAATATGAAGAGCTAACTTAGAGACACTCGAAATCCATGTCTTCATGTAGAAACTCCCTGGAATTTTTCTTGCCAACCCAAGTGAGATGGTAACGATCGCAAATGTGAGCAATCCTTCTGTCAATGCACCATGATGGATGCCAACATTCAAACTTGGACCACGTCCTATCTGAGGAAAGGTATCGAGGATGAACCTAACCCCAGTAATAGATCCAATTACCTGAAGAAACAAGATTAAAAAACTAAAATAAACGTACATAAAGAAAAAATAAGTTGTCTTATTTCCATAACTTGGAAACAACCACATTCTCTATCATACCAGGAACATGAAGAGATATTATTTTCAAAACCTTTATACTGAATGGTGGATAGTTTTGGGAGGCTGATTTACTTAAGGAAAATGGCTAGATCTCATGTTACGAGATCAATTCTTTTTCTGTGTATATAAAACACCCTGCCAGAAGGTAGTCATCTTGACTGTTAAGTCCTTTCAGAGACCTGCGAGATCAGCTGTAAGAGGTCTCGCATAAAATCCACAAGAATGGCCAAAAAGGATATCTGTTGTGGAACTTCAGATTGGAGAATATATTTTGTTCTTACATACATAAATTATGTTAATAGTTTAGCCTGTTCAAAGCACCAGCAGTTATATAACTGTGTTTCCAAAGTAGAAAAGGCAAGAGAAGAGGATAGAAGGTCCTCAAGGAAGAAGAAAAGATTTTTTTCAATCAAGTTAATTAAAGAAAAAACAACAGTAACCTTCTTAACATTCTTAACAATGGGATACCAAGAAACGAATCACAAACAAACATTTTAGAGGACACTTTGTTGCTGAGTAAATACATAAGAAGTATAAAATTCGTCAAATTCACTCCTACAAGTCAAATACTGAAAAATCAATTTCCTTTTTGCTCCAAAACTTCAGGACCACAAAACCGAGGGCTTCCTTCAAATTGGAAAGATGCAACCAGACAAGTCCAATTTGAGATGGACAAAGTTCACTGCAAATGGATGAGGAGAAAATCCATTGCTTCTGATCCTGCCCTTAGCACCAAATATCGGATAGAAATGTTCCACCACATGGCAAATTTATGTTTTGAAGCTTACTTGTATTTGCAGCCAGAAAACTCGAAAAAGGAAAATGAAACAGGATACTTTTTTTGGGATTTTATTGAACCACTGAGCTGAAGGAATTAACGTCATACCCAGTTCCATAACAACGAAAGGAAGGAAAAAGAAAATATTTCAGCAGGTACCGTCCAACAGAGCCTACTGGATCTGTATTACTTTTCCTGCAGCAGGGATGGATATGAATTGGTGGATCTCAGTCCTCATTTCGAAGAATTCTCTAGACGTTGTCGAAAACTTTCTAAGAAATCCCTCTTAATTTATTGCATTTTTGTTATCTAAGATGCATTTATTCATTCAGTCTTTCCAGATATTTATCCAAAATGATCACTCAAGCCTTTTATTTCATGAACATGATGCACGCCCCACGACATTAACTGTCACCGTGCACAAAAAAGACCAGGACACCAGCTGTTGGATGTAAATGTAATTTAATTGTGCTACACTCCCTTACTCTAGCCCCACCCCTCTGGTTTTAGCTTGGTAACATTTGAATGTAAGATCTATCCTATCCTTTTCAAAATTCCAACAGTTCGGACAAAGCCGAGAGCAGTGTAACACCCACAAAGTGCAATTCTTATTGACTAGGGATGCATGCCAACAAGATATAGAAATCCAGATCTTAGGCAGGACGTTCAAATTTAAATTTGAGCCCAAAAGCAGAGGTAAATTCCTAGTACTTTAGTAGGCTTGCTTCATGTAATCTTAAAATAAGAGATGGAAAATCCTTTGATCCAATTAAGAACCACCTTTCCTCAGGGGAATATAATTGCCAAAGCAAAACAAAGAAAGATCCACAAAATAATATATTACAAGCCAAAGGATGATGAAGATATAAATGACTTTATTTACGAGATCAATAACAGAAAAAAAAATTCAGTGATGTGCATTAATAAACTGAAATTCTATTCAGCAACAAAATCAAAAAAAAAAAAAAAAAAAAATCACGTTCGGAGGAAAATTCAACTCTAACTAGACTTGTACAGATGATTGTGTTAATTGATGGAACCTTTTATATGGAAACCATAATAAGATAAAACTAATACTCTCTATGTTCTCTCCTTTTCTCATTGTTTTCTCAGCAAGCAAACGAACATATTAAAATGACCAAACAAACAAAACCCATTAGAGAATTAAATCCCCCAAAGTAAAAATAAACAACAAAAAGGTAGATTTAGCATCCAAAGAGCTTACCTGAGCAGGGATTCTAGCTCCAACAGTGAAGAGAAAATTACTAAAATCCCCAGAAATGCCAGAAGCTAAGACGGTTAAGGGATTATAAGCCCCTCCTTTGGTAACTTTGCCCAAGAATGCAAACAGAAACATGCTGATTATTGACAAGCCACACTTGAAGACCTCACCACTGGGAGCATGTCCCAATCCCAGAACCTTGTACACAAAAATCTTGATCAAAACACTCTGCCAAACCCACATGAATGACAAGATAAAATCTGATACAACCAATCTAATCCCTGCCATTGTGACAATTGCTACTCACAATTCTGATACAATCTGATACAATCAAGATAAAATCTGTTCTCAACGGTTTATATCGATTATTCTCTCTAATGGATCATGATGGTCTTAGCGTAAGATATCAAATTGAAGTAAAAAAACCAGGGGAATCTGAATAATTGCTATTGGTTCATCTTTTTCCCAATAAAGATATTAGTCCTCGTGGAAAGTTTCTCATTAGGCATAACGAAGAAAGTGCCATCACAAGAAACTTTTCAAAGTTTCACTTGTTTGCAGAAATTGTCGGATCTTATTTGGTCAATGGCCGCCCCTTGGCATTCATGGTAATTTCACAACTCTTAAAATTTTTAATTCAATAAATAAGTAGGGGTTTTTACTTGTTACTGCGATATCTCAAGGTATTGTATCTCATAATTTGGGTAGCATCTGAGTTGTAGGACTCTATTAGTAATAAGTATCACGCTAACATAGTGAATATTACAACAGCTATTTACTTCTTAAATATTATAACGATGAATTAGAGAAGTGTAACCAAAAAAAAAAAAATCATAATCAATGATAAAACATATTATAACTGTAAAGTTAATTAATTGTAAAGTTCAATAAATTTCATCTCAATTAGTATGACGTTGATAAGTAATCTGTCTCTTTTGTCAGGGGAAGATAATATTTTCCAGTAACAAAAATGAGAAAATCTAAGCTGGGTTATTTTATAAATTAACCACATTGTTAGGTCATCTCCGTAATTTTCCTTTCGCCGTAAAAGTACAATTATACCCTTCATCAGTCTTTGTTTTTACTTTATTTTAAAGTCCCGGTCTGTTTCTTTTTCTTGATAAAAAAGAAACTCGTCTATATTTCACAGAACTTTGCTTTCTCAGTAGAAGGGAAAGAGGATCGAATTGACTCACAAATCGAAAAAGAAAGAAGAGAGCAAGAATGAGCAGCATAGGCACAGGCTACGATCTGTCGGTGACCACATTCTCTCCCGACGGTCGCGTTTTCCAGATCGAATACGCCGCCAAAGCCGTCGACAACAGCGGGTAGGTTAACTCACTCTCTCTTTCGCTCTTCTTTTTATTCTCCCTTCTTAATATTCTTATTTTTTTCAATCTTCGCTCGCAGGACTGTGATTGGAATTAAATGCAAAGATGGCATCGTTATGGTAAATTCTTTTTTTTTTTTACTTATTCGCTAAATCTTAAAAATTTGTATTTTTAGGTGTATTTTATTTTGTTTTTCCAAAGGGAGTGGAGAAGCTAATAGCGTCGAAGATGATGTTGCCTGGTTCCAATAGAAGAATCCATTCCGTTCATCGTCACTCCGGCATGGTACTTACCTTTATCTTATACTGTGTCGATTGTATAGATTTAGTTTAGATTTTAAATCCCTAATAGTGAAATCGAGAATTTTAGCTTGTAATTTGGTCTTTTGATTATGTGATTTTAGTGAGAGAGAGAGAGAGAGTGTGTGTGTGTGTGTGTGAGTGTGAGATGAGGGTGATGCTCAGATTTGTTTGAAGTAAGACAATTATACACAGTAGCTCATATGGTGTTGGGCTGATATGATTGTGGATGTTTGCTAGAAGATACAAATCTAAAGTTTGGGGCTGACTTTGTATGACTAGGAGAGAATCTAAAGGTTCATAAAAATGTGGAAATAAATGTACAACTGAGTTATCTGGAGAGAAGGAAGGGGGTTTCCTTTGTAGTCATCTATGTAGACACAACCTCTCTTTCTGTGGAAAGTGCAGAAGACTGTTTGATGTTTTTTGATGTCTTCTTATGGATGGTGTCTTTCTTGTGGTTTAATGGGCTGTAGGTAAACCCGTCCTTGTGTACCTATTTCAAACTGTATATTGGTGCATGTAAACCCATCCTTGTGTACCTATTTCAAACTGTATCTTGGAGCATATATTGACATTTTTCAATTGCAGGCTGTTGCAGGATTAGCAGCAGATGGGAGACAAATTGTTACCAGGGCCAAGTCTGAAGCTACAAACTATGAAAGGTTTGCTTTTAGATCATTTACTTGTATGCAATTTGTGTAATGCAGTGGCACTGTTTTTAGCTATATATATGGAAAAGACAGCTTTAAAGGCATGATATTTGAGGCTAGGTCCAGGACTTAGGCTTGTAGCTATGATGAGGGAATAGAAAGTGCTAAGTTAATATGCAATCAGTATGTTTCATCCTTCAGTTTGCAAAGCAACAAAAACATTAAGATTAAATGTGTCTATAATATGCCTAACAACTAACTCTTGAATTTTATTCAATCTTTATGCAGTATTAGGTATTCAATTATATAGTAGCAACATTTTGTGAAACTTATAACATTCTTTCCAGATGTAGTAACAAACTATAAGTATTGTGATCATGTGGAGAAGAAAATAGAAGATAAGAGAAAGAATATCAAAATTTTTTAGATAGTTAAGATTTTCCTTCCAAGGTTGCTCCTCCTTACATGGCATTTTAATGCTCTCTTACTTATTCAAGTATTAATGTTATTTATCATATCATAACAATTTCATCCTGTGTTTGTTGTTGACTGTCAGTGTATATGGCGAACCAATTCCTGTTAAAGAACTTGCTCAACGAGTTGCTAGCTATGTGCATCTATGTACTCTATATTGGTGGCTCAGGTTTGATGATTTGATGAGATATTACTTACCTCTGTTTTTGTTACTAAGTTGTTTTCCTTCCCCTTTAATAACTGTAAGACCAATGATGGTGGTGCTGCAGACCTTTTGGATGTGGTGTAATTCTTGGAGGTTATGACAGAGATGGACCGCAATTGTATATGATTGAACCTTCTGGTATCTCCTATGTAAGTTAATATTTTGTCAAATACTTTCATAGTTATGTTTAATGTCTTACCATCTTTTTTTTGTTCTACACGTATAACTTCTATTTATTTGTATTACTGTTATTCTAGAGTGGTTTTTGCTTATTGGTGTTTTGGCATTTGTTGTAGAGGTATTTTGGAGCTGCAATTGGAAAGGGCAGGCAGGCTGCTAAAACGTAAGTTTAGATTTATTTATTTACCAAGTTCAAAAATAGAAGATTTATTATTTTCCCTAGAATTTTGACGTGGGCATAAGTGAACATCTGGTCATCTCCTCTTTTTGTTTAGCTACCTTCATTTTGCTTTTCATTTTTCTGAGAAAATTAACTGATGGTACTGATACTGTTGAAACTTGTATTTTCACAGAGAGATTGAAAAGTTGAAGCTTTCTGAAATGACCTGCCGACAAGGGGTCATTGAAGTAGCCAAGATGTAAGTTCTATATTTATTCTCTGGTAACTTGATATTCATCTTGTAAATTTTTTATTTTAGTGTGTGACGTTGGTGGTTTTCTTCTTGACTAACATCTCGGTAGTAATTAGTAATATTTTTTTGGTGGGGTGTTTTTTGTGCTTTGAATTGCTAAAAATAAAGACTTGGACATAGTGTCTTTAAACTAATCGTGTTAAAGTGTACGAATTAGCATTAGTGTGAGTGTTATGTAGTATGTTGATTGATGACATACAAGTTATGAATTCATTGCAGGAAGATAAAAAGAATTGGCTGTTGCCAAAATAGGAAATGCATGTTTATAGTACAACAGTACAAGTTAGGACTGACAAATGCTGTTGCAACTGTGACATTAATACTAATACAATGAGATTGTGGTGGTATAGGTATCACTACTTATCAAATTCATATAATGTATAAGGATCTAGACAGAACATCCATTTCAAGTCAGTTGAGTATTACTTTGAAAGTCGTGTGTTTGAACTATCATGGATCTGTGCGCTAAAACTGGAGATGATGGCTAATTGGCTATAGCCTTATTAATGCATCATGGCTGGAGTAGTACAAAAGTGATATGCAGCTATTTTGTGTCAACTTTTGAGTGTAGAATGGATCTTGGCAACTAGGGATCCTGGCAACTAACTCTCAATAGGCCTTTTCAAATATAACTTACATGCTGTGCATGTTATATGTAAGAATAATTTCTGAGCTTGTCAATATTTTCTCTTGTTTGCTTGACAAATTTATGAATTTTTTTTGCATGTATGAGACTTGTAATTCTAATTGTAGTTTGATACTTCAATATCTGCTATATCATCAATTTGATTTCTCTAAGGTTAAACGTTTTTATCTGATGCTAAACAGCATTTATGGAGTGCACGATGAGGCTAAGGACAAGGCCTTTGAACTGGAAATGAGCTGGGTCTGTGATGAATCAAACCGCCAGCATCAGAAGGTAATTTATAATTTAAAATGACTAGTGTGTTTTAAACTTGTGGTTCTTCTATTCCTCTGCTGTTACCACCCTCGCTCACTGGATCTTAGATGAGCAATTTTTTGGGTTGCTGTTTGCTGTTGGTACTTAATATTACCAGCATAATTATGCTAGTGATTTTGTTTATATATTTTTTGTTTCTGTTTTTATTACATTCAGGTACCAGATGAGCTTCTTGAGGAAGCTAAGGCAGCCGCCAGAGCAGCGTTGGAAGAGATGGATGCAGATTAGTGTAGCAGAGTTGATAATATTTGGTTACTAGTTTGATGCCATTTCAGGGCTTGTCTTGGAATACTTTTCGGAACATTTTCAAAATATTTAATAGATTGGTGGATTCTCTTGATGGTTGATGGCTTACCGCTGATAATTGCATCTATACTGTTAAAGTTCTTAAATTATCATTTGCTGGTCTATGAGCTATAGCGCCAAATTTTTTGGTGTTGAAACTTGAATTTACGCTTTTGCTTAATGTGTTGGCATCTGGTCTAAAATTTAGATAGCACGAAATGTATGGTTAGGAATGGGATGGAAGGTTAGTCTGTTATATCTCTCATTTATTTTTATTTTTACCACGTATATTTACTATTATTTTATTTGTTCAAATTTAATAGATGAGTATTACTGAGATGAGGGGGTTGTGTTGAGTGCGTATGACTTATGAACTTCGTTATGAATGCTGACAGAAACAATTATATAATCTGACAACTATAAACTACGACACAGTTTGTTTTTAACTTATTAATTTAATTTTCTTAATTTTAATCCGTTTATTTTTTTAATTTAATAAAAAATTTCAATCGTAAAGTGATTAAATCGGTACATTAATTTTTTTAAATTTTTATTTAATTTAAAAAATGTAAATGATATAATTAAAATGTATTTAAAATTTAAATTAATTATGATCTATTTAAATTTTTGACAAAAATAAACAAATTAATATGGCGTCAGTCTTTAATTTCTTTATCATTTTTTTTCCGAAGAAAAATAAGAACTTATTGGTTGTCTGTGTCGTTACTCGGTAGGTTTATCAACATATTTCTAATGACCCATATATATATATATATAAACCAGTGGTTTCGGAAGCTGATGCACAGAATTCTGCTCAATTATTTGATGCAGGACAAAATGAGTGACGAAGCCATGCATAGATATCGAAAAGGATACAGAAAGAGAAAATTTTAATATACACCATAGTTCAACATTATCACCTTCGCGTTTCCAAAGGGTCAAAATTTATAGTACACACACACACACACACACCAGTCATTAGTTTTTATTTTTCCTTTTAACATAATATTACAAGTTTTATTGAGAACTATCTTGCTTTAGTCTAATTAAATTTCCAAATTTATTTGAGTGTGATAAAGATATACTCCAATATAGAAAGAAAATATATATATTATCAACCATTGTGGCACAACTTAGATAAGAAGACTTGAATATGCGATGTCTTCCAACTTGTATATTTGACACCTACTCCAAGGAAATTAATGAATATAGATACCATTTTAGATTAGCATTAATGCATTCCGCACGTGCTATTCTTTAATTTGAATGCACGCGTTAAGCGGACTTTCTATCGATTTTATTTATTTATTTATCTCCAATGAATTAACAACATTATTAGGAAATTTTATATTTACGGAACACTCAAAACTCAAGTAAAATAAGGAAAAAGAAATCAGAGGATTCAGGTCAAGAACAACAGAAGCAAAGGGATTTTTCGACTTCTCATTAAAACTGTTATGGATTCAACAGGAGAAAATTATCAAAATCCCACGTATTGTTTCAATAAACTATATAAACGTTATTTTCCTCATAAGATTGGAATTTTATTTAATCCTGAACAAATGAAATGACTCAGCAGAACTAGCGGATCTAAACTTCATTATTAATTTTCACAACTTACTTTATTTATTTATTTTAAAAAGAAAAGCAAGTTCACAATTTACGTTTCTTTTTACAACGTGCTTTATTGTTTATACAACAAAATGAAGGTAATGGTTAACTCGCCGCCACCTGCAGGTATGGCGATGCCATGCGTCTACTGGATGTCGATGAACTAAGCACTCTATTATTTCTTTCAAGTACTTCAACTTGATCGCATATGCACCTGTACGTGTAGAGTGAACTGTTTTCCATTTTTTTTTTTTTATAAAATATATACTTATTTCGAACAAATATTAACGAGCAAGCACTACTATATATTATTGGTGATAAATTCTTGTGCCTTGTTAACCAGTTAATGTGATATGGTTAAAAATAATATACATAAATTAACCCTAATTGTGGCACTATACAGTACTGGTGGAGCTAGCTAGCTAGCTAGGTTGATTGATATTTGTTGCAAATAGTGCAGCATGCATGCACGTACGGACATAAATGGGGATGCGTACTTCTCTCGAGTGCCTACTAATTGTAGCTAGCTAGCCAGTTAGCTAATAAGAATAAGAATAATGGGGGAGAGGATTTGAACCTCATTATTGTTTATATTTTATTACTTAATGAATTGTAGCTGGATAAAAACAACATGTAAGTAATCAATAATAATATTGAAATTATATAGTAATCATAGGATTCGCGCGATTAATCACATGCGTAAGCAATTAATTAGCCGAGAGTCTTGGAATGTATCTTGGGGCATAAAAAAAATGATAGGGCAACTGAAATCCACGTGGAGCAGGATATTAAATTGTTCATAAGAGCCTATAACTATGGCCGGGGTTTCATAGTAATGTCATCAACATCATCAGCCTAATAGCAAATTAATTAAAGCTCCCTCCAGCTCTAGCTCTATCGATATGGCTTCCAGCAAAGTCCTGCTGCTTGGTCTGCTTGCTATTGTTGCCACAGCTGCCTCAGTGAGAGTGGCTCATGGCTACAGCGTTGATGGCAAATAAACATCTCTGGTGAAAATCAATGGCACTGTACTTTGCTCTTCAACTGGAAACCCTGAGTCGGGCCAAACCTGCCCGCGCTTGGCCAACTTAAAGGTGACCTTAGTCTGCCTGAACATTCCCTCAGTCGTTGCCTACACGGATTCGAACGGCTCTTTCGTTTGTCCAGTTGACACTAAAACATACAATCTTCTCGACCCATTCACATGCTACGTCCAAGTACAACTCCCACTTGAAGAGATTGTTTGCGCTCTTCTGTCCAAGGTTGCTGGAACTCTTCATGCTGTTCCTTCAGTCCTTGCCGGTGTTGTTGATTCAGCTCTCGGTTTGGTTGCAAATATCGACATTGGACTCTGGTCCTGCCTGGCACAGGCTCTTTAATTATTGAATCCCTAATTTGCATATGCATTAATTAATTAATTACTTAATGCATCTGTAACTCATCTATTATGCGTACGTACTTCGTAGCCTTCTCCAGTTCGATCTTTAGTTACGTTATTAATAAATTAAACCTCCTCTACCTAGATCTAGGCCAGCTTGCTCTAGAGCGACGTGATCATGATGATGCATGCATGTCCTTCCTACAAATTAAGAGGACAACAGATGCTTGTCATATGTATCATCTGCAGTGGTGCTTGTAATGTTAATAAGGAGAAGATTTCTGTTTTCCAATTGAGATTTTCAGCAAAAACCATATACATGCATATAGCATTGCATGCATTAATTCTTGTCTCTCAATCGTTAATTTATTCAACAATAATGTGTTACGTACATCCTCATTCTGCAAGTTCGTGACGGTGATTATTGGATGACAATGTATATATCATGAGCATTGATATTCCGACAGAAAAAATTGATAAATATAAGATAAGATCAGGCTGGTTTATTTTATTGATTGAAAAATAAGGTAAATTGGCCCTTGTCTTACCTTTTTTTTTTTTCAACGTTCATGAATTTTTAGTATTTTTTTCATATTCAATAAATAAAACGTAATCACGTATTGATATAAATGCACGCATGAAACAAAATTTTTGCACCAAATTTTGCTTATTTCATGCTGAATAGAATTATATGTATATGGGGGGAAGGATCAAAGAATAGGAATGCCGAATTCTCTCTCATTCTAAGATCTCAACCCACTTTTCTCTTTATTTCTCCTCTTTTTGTTATTTCTTTTCAATCTTGTCTCTCCATAATTCTCAATAAATCAACCTTTTTAATCTACCCTCCTTTACAGACAACTGTTCTCTCCACAAAACCTTAGATCATGTCTTCAAATCTCGTGAAGAAACCCTATATTCATAGGCTGGTTTTAACAGTTAGCTGGTGGAAAAAATGTGATGCTGGAGTCTAGTTGCTCTGATTTGAATGCATTTGCATGGTGAAATCTTGACCTCATACGTTGGTTCTCTCTCGGTGTGTAAATGCTCCCCAAATTAAGAGTTGTTAAAAAAGAGATCAATTTTAATTGAAAGGTCTTGGGGTTCATGGTCCATAGATGGCACGGTGACTGCGTTGGCTTCATCTCTTCCTGAGGTCCAAAAGCACATTTTGCAAATTGGAAAATTTACAATCAAGCAAGATTCATGAGTTCTCCCAAAAGAAAGTAAGAAAAGAAGAATCCACAGAATGCATCTCTAATACCATGTTAGGGATAAAATGCTGATAATGTACCTGTACATAAATGAGAACCAGCTCCTGGAAAATTTATCTAATTATTTGATAATATTTGCATTTACTTATTGCTTGTTTCCGCATGTTATGATATTCTTACCCAACGAGCCAGACAACGCTGGTTGAAATAGACTCGGAAAGCCCTCGGTCCTCACAAACACATTTACAGTTCAAAAGAAAAAAGGCAAAAAAAAGAGGCCCATGATGCCTTCGGCTGGATAATTCTAGTAGGTCAATCTCATACATAAATACACAAATTTCCGAGCAAACTAATGGCACCTATCTTTACAAATGATAACAATAGATACACCAAACAAGAAACTTACCACCACAGCATATAGCAATTGAATTTTCAAAGCCTCTAAAAAGGAGGGGACCCGGCTGCAACATATCCAGATAATTTCTACAAACCCATTCAATAACTACACAACTAGGAAGGACGAAGCATCTTGAAAAGGCTCTGTACCAATGTCAATCATTGTAGAAACTAACAGTCCCCAGTATTGCCATTACCAAACTGCTTCCCTCCACATGATAAAGCCATTCTCAGAAACACTGGGCCATCAATTCGTCCTGAAGATCACATCTCCACCCAAGAATTCCAAGTCTTCTGAGACTTGAAAAATGAACTGCTGTCAGCATGTGATAGTGATCAACATGAACACTGAGCATCCACTTGACCTTTCAACCAAGTCCTAGCCTGATGTGTCAATTTCCTTCCCGTGATCTTCTTCGTGAATATTTTTTCTCAGCCTTCTTAACCATATATCATAGTCTATAGGATATGGTGTTCCACATAGACTATCAACATAATCAGCAAATGCTTTCAAGACAGTAGAAACATCACCAAGCTTCTGCTGAATAATTCTCCTAGACCATGAGGTTTCCCGCCACTGCAGTGCCCCCTCAACTGAATCCAATTCAGGCAAAGCCCCACCACATGAGAAATAAAGCATGTAAACCAGGCTCTCTGCATCTGAAGCTGAGCACAACTTTCCCTCTTGTAGAGCATAAGTCGATGAGAAATGAAGATTCATAGCTGGCCGGTCCCTATCCTCAAGTATAGCATGCCCCCAGCCAATCAGGACAAAATAGGGATGCCTCACACCAGATCTCACACAGATCACATTCTCCGGCCGGATATCTCCGTGTCGAATTCCAGCGGAAGAAACAGTAGACAGTGCAGATAAGCAATCATGGCAACACCTAATAGCCTCATCCAGACCAAATCGGCCTTCACTTACCATATTAGCTACTGTTTCACCAACTGGGCTGGTCACAAGAATTGGGGTACCACACAGAGGATGATCACAGTTTCCACCTGAGCTGGGCCTCCGACATTGACCTGGGTGAATAATCCTGCCAGATGCACTTAACTGTGGCAGATATTTGCTTGAGAAACCTTTTTGTTTCATGATAGTCAATACTTTAGTCTGTCGCTGTACTTGATACCATAAATTCATGTCTTGCCATGCTGGTTCCAGCTGAGAAGGATGGGAACCGACATATAGAAACAGGGACTTTCCTGGGTCTTCAACTGGTGAAGCAACATAATATGTGAGATCACCATTTCTGAGGACTTCATTAATCTGATAACCCTTCTGAAAATTTGAATCCTCTAACCATAACACAGACCCTATTTCCAGCTTCATCAACTCTTCAGACTCAATGTTGATGGATTCATCCTGAACTTCAACAATTTCAGTAGAAACACCATGGCGCTGAAACCGAAATACACCATTTCCATTTACTCCAGTATCCCCCAACTGTCTTTCCACTCTTCTTGTTTGGAGGCGAGAACTGTGGTCAGCAGCTAAATCTTCAATCGAGTGCTTGGGCAATCCTGCATATTGTATGATACAGTGGAAGGTTGCAAAAAGTATTTGTAAAACACCAATATCTCCCCAGTTGGCATTTCCAAGCTTGTTCCAGATCCTATCAATTGGAGAGACAGCAATTCTACAATGTTTTTGTATCCACTCAGCCGCACAGTCATAAACATTATTCACATCAAAATCCAATTTATTTACATCTCCCTCAATTTTTACTACTCCACCATATTGAGAATCAACAAGCAGAACAAACACTGTGTTTGAACTCAGACAAAAATTCAATCTGCTTAAGCTTCTTGATAATAGTATACGAAGAGCATAGAAAAGAGCCTCACCTAGAACAGATAAAGATGGTTGTTGATCACTATCTGAAGCTAGATTTCTAATATCAGGTCTCAGAAGAGCCAATTCAAGTATATGATCCCACTTTCCATGTGGATGTCTAGGGTTCTTAAGCAATATACCAGTACCACAAAGCCCTTCAAGCTTTCCATTAGCGATTGCCTTCTCAGCCTGATAAAATTTTAAGTTCGCATTATATAGGCAGGAAACAGAAAAAGGCATGGGCTCATCATGACCCCAAAATGCCTCCCACAAGCCCTTCACACTCGCATGCAGAAAATCTTCAACAGCAAGATATGCTGTTGCTTCCACAGCATCGGATGTTGAGGCATAAACAGCATTTGGCATCCGAATTAGCTGCTGGAAAGAAACCCCTTCCAGTGCATAATCAAATTTTTGAAGTTCTATCAACTCAAAAGGGACATCCAAAGCCGGTTTCTTCAGAGCTGACTTTTCTGAAATTGATATAAACCAATCTTCAAGTTTTGCAGTCAGAATTCCACAGTCCACAAATCTATAAAGAAAGTCCTTCCGATTACGAGACCTACTGCCAGACGATACACTGGACCTTCTTGTCCCAGACCCTACTGATTCCTGGTCTGGGGATCCACCTGCCACACATCAAGCCCTAGTGTTAATCGATCAGTTGGGTCACTGGAGTGTACTCTGACACAATTACATCTAAATTTCACACAGACCCACCTACCGTCCCCAAACCCAAAATAAAGAAAAAGGGCAGTCACAACAAAATATAAGAAAGTTGATAATCCCTGTCAGCGTGGAAACCATAATCTTATTTAGAGTATCTGATCCTTATAATCATATGCTAAAGATTCCCAACATTCCACTGCCATTTCATTTGCACATGAAGATATGGAAGACAAATTTTGAAGAACTTTCTTGCAACAAATTTTATTTCAAATATACACGCATATGTAAGAAAATTCATGATTTAAGTTCAATAGCAACAAAAATTTGCAGTATAAAATGTAAGGGTCAAAAACTCTGGACATAGGAATAATCGGATATAGGAATTCCAAATGAAGCATATATAGAATATAAAAAGAAAACATCCAGCCTATAGACAACCCAGAAACAGATGGCATGGAGTACAATTTTCAAATCAATTAAAAAAGAAGCAAGCCTAGCAAAAAAGCTCCATATTTCTATGATGTCTCCAATGACCATCACTCCAGTCTTTACATCAATAAAAACAGCCCAAGATTACTAAAAGGTAGCCACCACCAAGGAATCCAAACTTTTCTTTACAGCCTTGATGGCAGCCCAAGAGTGATTATAATTTGAGTCAAACACAATTCTAATCCTGAATTTAACCACATAATTTCTGCCATTAACCTAGAACCCTAAAATAATTCAAAACAAGCCAAACATAGCTCCATAATTCTTTATCCTACATCAATCTCCCAGCTACAGTTATCATCACCATGGTCACACCACAAGCACATCATACCACTACCAGAAACAGCTGTTATTATTTTATTTAAGTACAAAAGGAGTTTCAATAAAACTTATGGCTAATCAAATTTCAGACTTTAATAAACAAAAACGAAGACAAGGAGTCAAGCAAAGAAGAAAGGTGTTCATTGCAATTTAGAGCACAAAAGCCATTCACAATCAAAATTGGGTTGCAACAAAGGACACTAGCATCAGCCCATACTTTCAAATACAAAATCAAAATAATGCTTTTAACATTCTTCTCTTTATTTTTCTAAGCTAGAAGCCATGGGTAGTAAGATGGAAAAAAAAATAAAAAATTCTTGGTCCAACTACATCTCACACCTTTACCACTTGAGATAAGGCTAAAGAGAGAGAACAACACTTAACATATACAAACTACAGCAAGGTTATCCATGGAACATGGTCACATCATCTGCTAAAACTTGGCATAAAAATCTATAACAGTCTTTCTCAACTGAACAAATCCCCTTATTACTGTTGATTCAACCAATACCATTATAAATTAACCCAGCCCCCCAGAAACAATGTCAAAAAGAATAAATAGAAACTGCCATATAAATGTAAAGATGACATAACAGAATCAAAGGAATGAAAATAAAAATAAGAATGACAAATGGCAGAAAAATAACTATGAGCAACAACAAAAATCTTATTCAAAATTTTGATAGTCAGGACACACTCACAGAGTTGAACCAAAATCCACCTATGTGCTCATTGACGATAAAGAGAAATAACTGACACCGAATCAGTTACAACCATCTAACCCAAGGCTTGGCGTCATTGATTTAACTCCCTGCTGCCAAATATCTTGTGTTAAAGTTCTAATTTGTTCCATAAGGAGACAAGACTGCAGTCGTACATGAACCAGCAGCACAACATAGCTACGCTGACTTTTTTCCAAGGGCAATACACTGGAGGTTAAGGTCGCATTGACTTGATATCCATCAGCGTTTCACAATAACAAAGCTTAATTAATACCTTGCATTTTTTTGAATAGTACATTGAACTTTTCACTCTCTCTCTCGCAAACGTAAACACATAACCCTATTCTCTTATCCTAACTAGTATGCCCTTTCTTCACCAGGTCCCATATGATATTAGCTTGACAAAACAACTCTAGAAACCACCGTTCTCACACGCTGTGATGATATATCAGTTTAGCCAAACAACTCAATAAACTGCCCTTCTCACATTGACATCCTAGATGATATTTGCCAAGCCAAACAACTCCATTAAAGGTATGTAATCAGTGAAACTCAGAAGTTGGAACTGACTTTGAATAATGGTTATAGGCTTAGTTTATTTTCTACTGAAGATGCAATTTCACTCAATTAGCTCACTCACTGATACAGAATCAGTGACTTAACCATACATATCATATATAACAATCCCAAAGGAAAAGCCACACATATCAAAAGGCTCCAAAACATATAGGTGCTTACTAAGCAACAACCTCATTACAATTTCACTTGTCACTTTCAAACACATATCCAACATGTGGCACTTCGTGGCACATTGGACCTCGAGAGATGGCTCCTAAATATTAAAAATGAAGAAATTTAGTTAGGAACTGGATCTGACCTCGCATTACTGCCATTTTTTTTCTACAGTCTGATATCATTGACCAACAAATCCAAGTCATATGCCAAAGTACAAAGGCTTAGAAGATTAAGAAGAAGCCAAGCTCTCTCTCAACTCAATACATCTATCTCTTTTCAATCCACAGAATGACACGTATTTTCCAATATACCATCACGATAATTAAAAAAAACAAAAAAAAATAAATTGTGATTCTCTCTGAGTCAACTCTTAGTAACAAAATTACTGTACATTGGCGCCCCTAGTTTTGAAGCATCCCAATTATATCCTTTCTCCCCTTTTAAGTAAGTGTATAAATAGTTATGTAGATTAGCTGCAGATCTCATTTTGTGCATGCACATACACATGCAACCCCTGTCACAGTCCCACGTGTTTAATCGTATTTACCCGCTCTTTACTTACCAATCAATAACCGGGATTTTGATTCTCTTTGGACTCATTCCCACCACTTTCAATATGTATACACAATACAATGGACCCATACCATTCATGCTTGTGTGAAACTGATCCTGAATTATAACAACATTGATTCAGTTTACCAAAGCCATCCTGAATTTATAGATCCTACAGTCCATAAATACTCTCTATTCTTTTTAGAATATCGAGATCACACGAACCTTCACAACCCTAACATTTATACTTCCCAAAAGTACATCCCCATAACATGTCTAGACATAATGTGCCAAGTAAATCCTGTATATAATCCAATATCACCAGATTTAATCATGTGTTAAAAAAAACAAAAACAAACAAGCAACTGCATCAAAAGATTATTCAACACTAAGAAATTAGTTTCCAAAAGAACTACAGGAGGAAGAAGGGAATGTGAAAGATTATAAATACAAAAAGATACATCCAATTGCATCATAAGCTTTCGTTGAAGCCCAAAGAATCTGTTTCCACAAAATATAAGAGAGGAAACAGTAACCCGTCTAGCTATTTTTTGGTGGCATGGGGTTTTGTATAACAAAATTGGTACAAACTCATTAGCAGTGCGTGGATCATGGAGAGAAACCACATAAATTTCTTTGGAATGAACTATCACTTTAGCAGGTGACTTCACCGACATGTGTGCAGAACGAACAATTAGCATATTCGAAAACTTCCTAACTTGAAAAATACAAGTGAACCAAAAACTATATCTTGATACTATTTTTTGTTTTGCTACTGTCATGAAGGCAATTCTCATTCCTTATACAGAAACACAACAAGAAAGCCAACCTTGTCCCTGGAGATTCATTTTCATTCCTTCTTACCTTTGACCAATTTTCAGTGTAACCAGACAATTTGAGAGACCTCTAGCAACTTTCTTACACCAAACTATTTAAAAATGCAAAAGGAAGAGCACGCAGTAAAGCATTTGCATCACAATGATTCAATTCACAACACGTAATAGAAGTTACCTAGCGCATGACCTCATATAGCTAGCAAAAACTAAATCTCGCGTTCTTCTATTTGCAAAAATACACACACAGACAAACAAACACATAGTATATATCATTTCCAGAAACTAAGACAGCTTAAGAACTTCAATTTTCGTCAACAGTAAGCCAATTACGAGCAATTATCAGAAATCATAGGATATAATTCAAGAACACAAGACCTTAATTTCCAAAAATAGCCACTTTCCTTAATAAGCCAAGTACAACTGTAGCAGCAGTTACTGATGAAATAAAAGTACGATTAAATGAGACAAGATCAGCCACATGATTGAACATAACAAAAACAGAAGCTTCTGGAGAATCACAGGAGTCAATCCGCTTCTTCGCAGAGTAAAATCCAGTCAAACAGAGAGTCAAATCAGTTAAGAAAAAAAGAGAGAGAGAAATTAGGGTTTTAAAAAAAAAAAAAAGAATATACCTTCCATTTATAAGCAATCAAAGTCTCAGATCTTCTGCTTCGTCGTCTCAGCTCAACACATGTAATTTGCTTGCTTTTGAGGGAGAGTCTCTCGTTTCTACTCTGCGTTTGATTGTTTTATTTGTTCGTTCCAGTGGAATGACTCGTGTTTTTCTCCTTTTTTCTAATTATTATCGTGATTATTATTATTATTATTATTACAAGGAAGTTTACTTGGCATTAGTGAGTGAGAGCAGTCGTTAATCTAATTTCACACGATCTCTTTCTTTTTGTTTCTTCTCGTTACTCATCATGGGTTTTCGCGTTTGTGGTCATAGATTTTGACGGCGTCCGTTAAATTAAACAGAGGTCAAATATGGAATATAAAAAATAATAAACATGGAAATAATCGCACTGACTAGCAGTGTGTTTAATTTTGAACTCAAACCACCCATTCCATTAATTTTGGCCGACCCTAATTGGTAATGCAAATAACTAAAGGGCAAAGTCATTGACGATACGCGTTAACCATTGCCTTTGACCCAATTTACATACACTTATATCCCAAATTACAAATAATAAGAGACAAATTTAATTTATTGGACATCCCATAAACTTCACTTTCATTTTCATAATTTAAAAAAAAATTCTCTCTTTTCTAGTCTCTATATCTATTTATAATTGCATTATTTTAGTTTAATGTATTCTAAAGATTTCATGCTATTCGTTTTTAAGAAAATATTTAACGTATGATGTTAGAATTAGAATTCCATTAAAAGAGGAGGGTCCAATTATATTAGAATTGTTGTAAAGTAGAACACGCTTTCATAACCACACGATTAAAATATAATATATTTTATTATAATATATTTTTTACTATTTATCACTTTACGTATGTAATTATAATTTATGCTTTACCTTAGAGTAACTTTAAGTCATTGCCGAAAGAGGATTAACATACCAGAATAAAAGCATCTTCCCATACTTTATCTCATACCGACTTACCGAGCAATCACCTTAAACCACTGTTCGGTTTTAACCAAGAGATGTTATCGGTGTTCTAATTATTCTCTCACATATGATTATATTTGTCTCTTCTAAACATATTTTCATTTAGTGTTATGAATATTATACAGGCATTTGGGCCATATGGCTTTGTGGTTGTGGGCTATTTGGATTGTTTAGTTTTGGTCTCAACTATACCCCCATATAGATTTGAGTTTTGATAATCAAATTTATTGTTCATTTTCTCATTGATGCAGAAAAGAAAGCATATTAGCGCCAACGCAAAGTAACAATAACCAAAATGCCGTTATAAGTTAGGCCTTCAATTGGGATAAGTTGGGCACATTTTGCGTTCATTATTATCAGGCTTTGGCAGCATCCAAAACCTCAACTTCTGTCTTCCCTGCATTAGCATTAATCATCTCTTCTTTGCTGTCATTTTCTGTTCTTGGCTCCTTCTGCACATTTTCGATTAGCCCACTCTCCATCTCATCATAATTGTTATTCAGACCGCGATTATTGCACCGGAGGATCTCCACGGTCCAACCGCGAAGCAACTCGGTGGCTGCCTCATCTGCAGTGATCAATATAAATAGTCAGTAACGAGTAATATTACACGTACAAACTGATAGCGTCCTGAGTTTAAAAAAAGTTGATAAATGAGCATATAATATGATAACACGAAGATAGATGCATACCAAGTCTAGGGACAGTGTGGCCTTGGGGGTGCCTTATGATGAGGGGGTTGTGGAAGGCAGTGGCCAGCTCCTCAGAGGGCAATTTCAACCAGTCCTTGGCTCCAATGAAGTGGGCAGATTTCACATTGATGGTGTCTTTGTAGGCAACTTCGCATATGCTTGGATCCCTAAACTTTGAACCTGATATTGACACAAATAATTTCATCGGTGGATGCTCCTTCAACACCTTCCCCTGTTTCACCAAATTTAATATTTTTTTCCCTTTTTTCAGTAACCTTGATGATTCAACTTTATGGGACAGAGAGAGAGAGAAAAAGCATACAAATTTTGATTACCTGTGCTTGGTAGCCCAGCAAAAGAGCTGACAGTGTTGCACCCTTTACAAAGAAATAAGTTATTTGGTCCAATCAGAGCACTCACACACAAAATCATAGAGTCTAATATGCTACAGTAACACACAGATAATGAAGTGGAAAAGTATGTACCTGGGAGAAGCCGAGTAAACCATCAAAAGGGCCATTGCTTGTAATGTATTCAGTTAAATAAGATACGCATTCTTCCAGGTTTGTGTACTCTGTGAACTCCTGATTGATTGAACAATTAATCAATTAGTTAACGGATGATCATGGTACATTAATTGATTCATTTTCACAAAATCAATGAGCATAATTTATTCATTTACCTTGTTGAATTGAAACCACTCGAAGTAGGGTGGTGGAAATATGCCTTCTATATCAGATTTGCCGCCGGCCGGGAAAATCCCATCTGGGAAGTCCTGTTACTTGAAATAAATCTCTTCAGTTAATCAAAAGCATGACCAGTCAAATTCTTAATTTACTAATTAAATTCCTATTATTACGGTTGAACTTTTGTAATTGAAATATTCTGTAACTGCGGCTTAATTTTTAACCCTTTTTGTATACGATAGTAATACACTAATACTAGCCAGCCGAAATAATTATTTAACAATGAATTACATACCATGTCGAAGTGAGCAAAAATAGAAGGATCCCACTTGCTAATTTGTTTCTGAAGAAATTTCCCGCTGGTTCTAAATCCATGGAGGCATAATAATTTCAGCTTACTACCATTGTTGCTTTCTTTTTGGCCTCCCATTTTTTTCTATTTCATTCTTTCAGATTTTAAGCAGAAGTAAGAAGAGCAACACTGGCGCATGCTGTTCTTATTCTTCTTATAAAACATGGGGGAAGAGTTGGTAGGTAGTTCCTACTTACCACAAAGACTTTAAGGCATCAAAACTACCATGTAATTAATTTATATTAATGAAAGTTTGGTTTGACGAGTTGATGACATTGTTACACGTCCCCTACTCCAGTCGCCAACAAGATGTCAAGATTCGAATCGTCCGCTCTCTGCCTTTTTCTCCGGAAGGGTGGCTGTCATTACTCTATTGGAGCCACATAGAAGATATTTCATACTAGAATCTAATCATGTTAGAACTGTTTTACGATGCAGCATTATTAACGACTGTATAATTATAGAAATAAATATTAAATTTGTAATTTATAGTGAAGCAAACTCCATTATAATTACTGCCTTTATACTATCATCTAATACTTTATATTTTATAAAATTATATTAAAATTTTTTATTTTACAGCTTTTTATGTGAAGTTTATAAAATTTATTAGTTTTTATTTTTTTAATTAGCACCATTAGAGGGTTAACAGCATGTTAAAAAATAATTATTTTATCCCTAAATATAAAAAGACTATTCATTGATTATTATTTTCAATGCTTCTAGAATGTATTATTATTTTGGATTGATGGGAATAAGCTGTAAACTCCAAGATTCTCTTAACTAGTTTTATACTATTATTTTTTTATTGATGGAAGTAAAGTATAATGTTCAAGATTTCTCATAAATGATTTTATGATTATTTCGAATGCATTTTAGATAACTATGATCATTTCTATTTATTGCTGTTAAAGTTTGTTACTGTTGACAAAGACGTGTCATTTAAGATGAATTATATGAGCATGAGTTCTTGATTTATGTTATAAATAAGCTACAAATTAGTTAGAGTGCTTCTTTTGGTAATTTTATGATTTTATATACGTAATTTGATGAGTTTTTATAGATAGTTTTGTAATCATTATTAATTCCAACAACTACAAAATGAAATCTTTTTTATCGTTTAAAGAATATTAAATATCCTTTTTACATCCAGAAGAAAAATAGATGTTTTGTGAATAGTATGTTAAATCTTTTAAGGATGTTAATGAAAAGGTAAAAAGTGATATACTTTATAAATTTCAGGTAGATACTATAAAGAAAAAAAAAATTAATGTATATTTCATAAAAGTACAAGATATCACGTGATCGGTGGATTTATGCCCTTTATAACAATTAGCCATGTTATAGTGCATCTGCAAATCATTTAAGTTTTTTTTCCTGAATAAGTTCTAGGAACAAATTTTGTCCTTTGGAGTATTCGTTTATGAATTAGGTATCAATTACAATACATTGAGGTAAGTTTCAGCGAACTTCAATTCTTGTGCACATATTTTATACTTGTGCTGTGGAAGCAAATTTCATCATTCTCTTAAGTTAATAATTCCGTCGACGTAAATTAAGATGAAGTTTCTTGTGTACGTATATTCAGCAAAGTCCGGACTTTGTATTATTATTCTATGTGATGTCTGATGTAATATAACATATGCAATTAATTATACATGAACCTACAAGGCTGCAATACTTTTATTACAGGCAAGTCTTTTTTCTATGGACCGTCTATGAAGGGGAACAGCTATTCATACAGATTAGA
The DNA here is from genome assembly GCF_000493195.1 of Citrus x clementina. NCBI lineage: Eukaryota > Viridiplantae > Streptophyta > Magnoliopsida > Sapindales > Rutaceae > Citrus > Citrus x clementina. The sequence continues at coordinate 21,574,311 of NW_006262139.1, read as the reverse complement.
GAATGGTTCCATGCTCTTCGGTAGTTGAATCTAGACAAGTGGCTACAGCTTAGCTTACATTATCTCTATTCCTCACGTCACGAAAACGTAACTTCTCGTCTGATACACACGTGAACCTACAAGGCTATAATATTCTTATGCAGGCCTAAATTATTATCCATAATATAACATACAGTAAATTTACGATTTTGCCACCCATAACAACCTAATTGTTTTACATACTATAATTTCTTAATTTTAAATAATAACTTAAGGATTATTGTGCCTTATATATAATCTAACATTATACGACCCTCTAGATTCTTATACGCATCCAAAGAATATAAATAAATAAAATACTAGTTACGGAAAAATAGACTTGAAATTTATTTAGGTGGTGTTTGGTTTAAAGGAGAGGAAGGGAGAAAGGAAAGTAATTTAAATTTCTTTTTTTTTTCCCTTTGTTTGATTTATCATAATTTATAAGAATTAAATTTCTATTAAAATTTAATGTACATCATAATGTGGAATTTAGATTCCACACCAAAGATTGATGAATTTGAATTTATCATTTATTAGAAGCCAAAACATCCAAAATTATCCTTTCAAATTTTTATTAACTTGTTTAATATTATCAATTTATTATTATTTACAATTTTATTTTATCAATCTAATATTGCAGATAATTAATTTTTATTAGTAAAAGTTAAAGCAATGATTTAAATAATTTAATAAAATCAATTTATTTTTTTAATTAATTAAAAAAAATAGAAATACAAATTTAACAATCGCTGGACTGCCGCCTTTGCCGTAAACAACCGCGCGTGAAACATCATTGCCTGTACCGTTGAAGTCGCTGGCTGACGAGAAACGTCGTTTTACCATCACGCAAGTGAAAAATGATTTCATCTTCCTCAAATCCGGTTAACAGAAATTTGAAAACTTTCTAACTATCTCAGATCCAGACAAACATCAAGTATTTCGGCCAAATAAGTTGTTTCAATGTATAGATCGTCATGTTCTGATAATTTTCATATAATTTTCGAGTTGAAATGCAATGGTATAGTGGTGACTGGCGGCGAGACGCGGCAGCTCTAATGGCGACCGCGACAACTCTGATGGCCGCGACAACTCTATTTTTTTGTTGTTCAAATAAAATTTTAAAACTATAATATATTATTTAAGAAATTATTTGTATTATGTCATAATTTATTTAGAAATAAATTAAATTAAACTAATTTAAAAATAAAATTTTTGAATAGAGCTTAATTATAAATATAATTATATTACTTAAAATAATTTTTTATTAGTTATTTATATAGTATATTAAATAAAATTGTTTTTTTTTAATTTTTGAATTATATTTATGATAAATGTTAAAAGTTTAACACTAAAGGGTGAAATTATCCAAATAAAAGTTAAGACATTTCCTTTCTTTCTATAATTTTATAACAAATCAAACATTAGAAAAGAATTTCAATATACTCTCCTCTCCTTTCTTCCACTTTCTCCTCTCCTCTCATTTCCTTAATTTTCATCAAACCAACCACTGTAGAAGTCTAAAACTCAACCCAGTATCAGGCAGTAATTACAAGTTTCTGATTTGTATGCATGCAGCTGACACCGGCTAACGGCTAGTTGGGCAAGGACAGTGTGGATTGACCCTCTAACGGTCACCAGCGCAGCATGAGCGTCGGCTAATTCAAATTTTAATTTTCTTAAAACTAATAAAATATAATTCTGTTACGTACAAAAAGAGGGACTTTTGTCCTACTTCCGACAAACTACGGACTTCAACGCCCCCACATTGCACCTAACCCTGATTTAAATCTTGCTTTGCAAAAGCCCCTTATTTCGCCTCACTAATCCAATCAGTCTCTGTTCAAATTCCACTTTTAACCTTACCTCCCAAGGCAAATCTTTATTTATTTATATCATCCTAATAATTAAAAGTTTCAAACACCAACCAAACTGTTTTATTAGTCGTATATGGTCGTGTCACATGTTTAATACAATTTTAATAATGTTATTTAAAAATTTTATTCGTTTCACGTGTTTATATATAAATATTTGTAGAGTATTAGTGGTATTACCTACACAAACTCTAGTCAATTTTATTTAGATACAATTAGTTAATGACAACCATGACCTAATTATTATATTAGGTAGAAAATATGTCAGTATAACATGATTAATCAACTATTTAATAATGACATAAATGAACCACTGATCAATTCAAAACACATCGAATTTATCTTTCAATACTAGATCAAAGTGTATTTGTTAGTTCACCCCCTGCTAAAATAAAAAAATATCTTACGATATTAAATGTAGGATAATTACATTATAGAGGTCTTATTAATTTGCCAAACCAACTAAAACACAAGGAATTAAGTCTAAATTCTCTTGTAATGTCTATAATTTCATATGTTAATAATCTATATTAGAATTGATGTATCTAATATTTTGTCTCAATATTTTTAATAATTTACTCTTGTTAGATCAAAATTTTGACTATGCCATTCTAAATAAGTTCACTATACATATGTCATAAACTTAAAATAACTATTTGATGGGTGATTCAAACCTAATAACCGTGTAAATTTTGAAAATCTTTGTAGGTTGGGTAAAAATTGCCACCCTATGCAAATTAAGTCAAATTTAAGTTAATTATTGAATAAAAAAATAAATTTGTGTTAGGATTGTTATTTATTTTGCACGTGGAAATGTGGAAGGCTTACTAAGTTAGTTGACTGAGGATTCGGGGCTAAAAGAGTCATTTGAGAGTTTCAACTGGTTGCTTAATTAATGCTAAAAAGATTTCAAAACAGATAAATAAAATATTAATGCCACGCGCATCTACAGAGCGTGATCCGTATACCATGGTCTAAAAGTTATAAACTCTTCGAGAATACGCTCATTTTCTGAGGCGGTGTAGAGAAACGCTCATCGAAAGAGCGTGGAAACTGTGTCCTGAACTAAATATAAAGAATCCAACGACTAGAAATCCTGAGCAATCTCGAGCAATCTCACACAGCGACACGTCATGTGGAATCAAATAATATTTCAATTTTTAAATATACTGTGTGTGTTGCTTAGTCATAAATAAATAAAAATAAAATAACATAATTTATCTCCTCATAATCAACCAATCAATCATTCCAAGAAGAGATCGCTTTCGCAGTCTGTATTTTCAACGTTTATTTTTACATCTCTCTCCTCTCTCTCCCACTCGCTCTCCCACTCTCTTTCTCTTTCTCTTTCTCTTTCTCTTTCTCAAGAGATTAATTGAATCAGACAAGGTAATTTTTCATCTGGGTTTTTGAATTTTTTGGTCGATTATTGATCAATCTGAGTCGAAATCAATTGATTTGATGTAAAGCGTGGATTTTTATGTTTGTTTGTGTGCTGATTCTTCACTTGTTTCATCTTAATATATCAGTGTGTATGATAGATTGCTTTCTTGCAACTATATAGAAATTGTATATGCTTTTCTTGCTTCAGCTTGTTGGTTCTGATGTGGGTATTTTTGAAAATAAGGTTCCTTTCTTCATTCCTGGACAATTAGTTGGGTAAAAATTAGGGTTTTGACAAATGGGTTCATTTGATTTGAGGAATTATTTGTTTCTTTTTCCTTTCACTGTAAGTTTTTAGTCTTTGCTTTATGTATTAATGAAGTGATGTAATTGGATGAATTATTTGTCCCAAAATTAAGGATAATGAATATTGTTGCCCTTTTGGAATAATGGGACTCCTAATCTCGAACTTTGATAGATTCATTATACTGAAGATAGGAGGTTTCACGGGATGGTAACTTTTTGAGGAATTTTACCCACTCAACTCAGTCGTAGGTAGGTGAAAATGCTGGTTCTTATATTTTGATAAATTATTAGTTTTGTATGATAATTATAAGGGTGTCCACCCGTGATTGATGGTAGCTTACATTCTGTTTGGTTTCTACAGAAACCAAGTATTTAACAGTCTTTTTAACAATCAGACCGTATGATATGCTCCCAATGTTATTTTCAGTTTGCATTTTAATCAAGTTTGTCAACTTTTTAGCGAGTTTCTTTGCTTTTATTTTGGCTAGTCTATCGTGGTGCATCTCTCTGTTTTATGAGTTGCAAGTACCCTTCCAATGTTAGCTAATTTTCTTTGATTCCTGAGAAAAAATGATGTTGGTTGTTAATATTTAGTCTAGTTCAGTCAAGACAAATGATCAAATGATATTGTTACCTCCTTGTTAGTTCTAATCTGAAAGTTCAATTTAATATCTTTTAGGTGCTTTCGGCATTCTGCTTACAAATTTTTTATCACTAAGCCTTTAAGTTCAAAAAGCATCGGAACATTCTTTGCCAAGGTTCTAATTTCCTGCCAGTGACAGCGCAAAAGAAGAGCTATTACAAGGATCCTGTCATCTTTTGTTGCCATGGTAAAGCTACAGACTTTGTATGACACCATCAATGTGGAAATTTACATTATATTAAAACCTTTACATTATATTAAAACCAGTTCAGGGATGCATACTTTAATTCATATGCCAAGAAACATACAGATAAACAGAATGAGAATTATGGTGTGCGATGCAAACTTTCAGCAGTTGCTGATGGAAAATAAAGTTAAAAATTTCATGATATGTTCATTTTATATGCATGGTTAGTTCATAAACGGTATTTTGTAGCTTTATTTCGCCATTAAGCACGTTGTCTTTTTTGTTTTCAGAAGATGGAGATGCATCAAGTTTGTGCATTAAGCTCGTATTGTAATTTCTTTTTATCACTTATGAATAGTTTGACTTATTTTGGTTTTTGTTGTTGTGTTGGTTTAGGCTACTAATGAAAATCTTCCACCGAATGTAATAAAGCAACTTGCTAAGGAATTGAAGAGTCTTGATGAATCTCCTCCTGAGGGCATTAAAGTAGGCGTTAATGATGATGATTTTTCAACCATATTTGCTGATATTGAAGGCCCAGGTATGCAATTTTCAGTCCGTCAAAATTTTATGTCTTTTGAGACATATTGCAATAGTGGAATAAGATTTCCTCTCCATGCAGCTGGAACTCCTTATGAGAATGGTGTTTTCCGCATGAAATTGTTATTATCTCATGACTTCCCGCACTCCCCTCCAAAAGGTTTGTTGGTTATATTGTATGGATATTATTATTTTCTCCTAAAATCTGTTGATTGCTTACGCAACTTGGGATTATTCACAACGTGGATGTTGTAGGTTACTTCCTGACGAAGATATTCCATCCAAATATTGCAACAAATGGTGAAATTTGTGTGAATACACTAAAAAAAGATTGGAATCCAAGTCTTGGATTGAGACATGTTCTCATCGTAAGTTCTGATGGCAATTTTTATTAATGTTTCCTTTAGCTATCTGTTCTTCCCTGTTTGTTTGATGAGAACTTTACTTTGAGAATTTTTTTTTTTTTCATTGTTCTGAGATTTGTGATAACAGGTAGTCCGGTGTTTATTGATTGAACCATTTCCGGAATCAGCATTGAATGAACAGGCTGGTAAGATGCTGCTCGAAAATTATGAGGAGTATGCCAGACATGCCAGGTATGTCTAGTCATTGTGTAATCTGCTTTTTTATGTGGTGGTTCTTGGCAACTCTGGAACGTTACATGTGTGAATATCTAGGTGTTAGCACACATCCATGTCCTACACTGTCATTTGCCTACAGATGAAATAATGCTGCACGTGTTGTGGGGCCTGCAGTACCTTTTGAGAGTACTTCTGAGATGTCAAGTTCTTTAAGAGCTGATAGGGAACAAACTTCTGAGATGTCAAGTTCTTTTAAGAGCTGATAGGGAACAAACTCCTTTAGTGCTCTGGATTGTTGGTTTAATTCATGTGCCCTCTGTTGTAAATGTTCCCTCTTAATGCTAACTGTTGCTGTGCTACCTTATGCAAAGGAAATGGGATGATAAAATTAAAAAGCATTTTACATGCCTCTTATCAAGTAAGTCTCGTTTTACGCAGTTCACTGAAGATTGTTAGTTTTCTGCAGGATTTACACTGGGATTCATGCAAAGCCAAAACCAAAATTCAAGTCAGGAGCTATTTCTGAATCAACAACGGCACTGAATGTTGACCAGACTATCACCAACATGGACCAGAAGAACAACACACCATCTGGTGGCGCAATACCATTGCCATTGGCGCAACCACTAGCTCCTTCCGCAACAGCCACTAGAGGAGGAAATAATCAGGATCAGCCAGCCACTGCTGTTCCAACAGTGGAGATAGGAATCAGCGGGTCTGCTACAACACCCGCTTCTGCCACTACACAGAAGAAAGAAGTTGGGCTGGCAAAAGTCCAGGCTGACAGGAAGAAAATAGATGCTAGGAAGAAGAGTTTGAAGAGATTATAGTTATGGGGGATTTTTTTTTTTTTGTTTTTTTGGTTGAAATTGTTGAAAGTGACGGTCTGAAAAGGATTGGTCGTGCCTGGTGTAATGCGATTATGTTGGGAAAAGTTCAATTGGGCTGTTCTCTTTGATTTCATTAACATCCTTTGAAGCCTTTGTTTTATGAATACTACAAAAAAGGAAGGGGGCTTAGGGTGGCGCACCTTGGTACTTAGTGATCCAATCTTTGATGTGGGATTTCAAATAAATAAATAAGAACAGGATAATCAAGAAATGAAAATAAATGCAAGTCTGAGTGCATTTGAGATTGAGGAAGTACAGTTGTATTTTACAGCTTAAAAGTTACAGTACTAAGAGTGCGTTTGGGATTGAGGTTGGGTAGCTGTAGCTTAAAAGTTACAGCACTAAAGTGTTTGGTAAATACTAGCTGCTTTTAAGTTATGCTGATATAATTTTTCACTTGTATAATATAAAATTTATTATATTTTTAATAATTTTGATAAAATTATTATTTAAAATTTATATTTACTATATATTATTAATTTTTATTTCATAATTATAGTTTTTTTTTTTTACAGCAGCTGTAGCTTAAAAGCTACAGCACCTCAATCCAAAACACATCCTAAATTGTTTAGTAAACATTAGTTATTATATCTTAAAAGTTATGTTTATATGATTGCACTTTAATATCAAACAGAACTTAAAATATGTCAAATTCGATTTAGTTTTAAATTTTAGTCTGATTTGATTCCAATTGTAAAGAACCGAACAAAAAATTAGAGACAAAAAACTGCAGCAATCGTAATTTTAAAAGGCCATGCTTCTTTAAATTGTTTGTATTTTAGTTTATGCATGCACCATGTTATCTTATAATTTAAATGAAAGAAAATTTTAAAATATTAAGTGTTTGTTTGATATAATTTACTTACAAGATCATAAGTGTTTATTTAATACTATAAGTTCTTTACATATTTTTTTGATGATGTTTAATTGTTTTTTAGTAGAATTTTAAAGATTAAATGATTTATCAAAAACTTAAATTTTAAACTTTTAGAAATAGAAGTTGATTTTTTTTAAATGTAAAAATATATAAAATATTATTTATTTATTTAACAATCTTATTTCATTCATTTTATAATATTACTTTAAAAAACTTACCTACTAATTTTTTTTTAACAACCAAACCATTTTCTAAAATGAAGAATTAATTAATTAATTAATTATATTATTATTTTCTTAACAAATAACAATGATGTCCTAGGGTAATATTGAAATTTGAAGGCTTGTGATACAGAGTAGACTGCATTTCGTCCAGCCAAACACACCGTTGGCATGTTTAATTAGCATTAAAATGTCTGAAATCTCTTTCCCAATGTCATCAGCTTCGCTTGTTAAATACATAAATCTTAATAGCCGTACAGCCGTACTCACATAGGTATTATGTATGTAAGAAAGTTTTTTTTCTTCTTTTTTTTCTTTTTATAGAAGGAACATGAAGATAGGTTGGATGAAGTTTTTTTTTTTTGAATACTGATTATAGTAATCAGATTACTGTATTACACAGATATTTACAACAACTACTATTATAACAGACATATTACACTGATATTTGCTATTATAACAGACATATTACACTGATATTTACAATTAGATATACATGATTGAGACTTACAACATTATTATACTGAATTATGTGAAGTACATGCCTAGGCAAATAACCCCTCACACAAGAGAGATGTCCATACTCCACTCGCATTTCGCAAGGGAGAATGATTTATAAATATTAAAAGCATTTAGCCCCTGCCCCCACAATGCTTGTGAGGGCAACAGCCCACCACTTCGACCAAGGCCGAAGTGGCGGTTGGATGAAGTTTATTAGCTTATAAATAATCTTTTAGAAAAATAATATAACAGAGGCGAAAAACGTTCTAGCGAATATGTTATAGAATTTGATAGTAGATATTCACACTAAAACAAAAAAAAAAAGTTTAATTTGAGGGTAATAGTGCCCATTTAAAGGTAATAGGGTGAATATTTAATAGAAAAATGTCCTGTTGTGAATTTAAAGGTAATGTTTTTAATGATGGAACATGAAGGTGGTTGTTCCTAATTTTAAAGATTGTGTCTATAAACTTTCATTCGCACAAAATTGCGCCATTACCTTTAAATTCTACATGTTTTCCCTTCTTTTGTCAAGAATACATTCCACTTGTCCAAGATGACAGATCATACAATATTATTAGAATCAAAAGGTCATAGAACAAGATTTACAGATGCGGGAAACGAGGTGTAAACGATCAAGATTCGTGATTAAATTCTTCTACACCCAATTTGCATCATACAAACCCTTCGAAAGAAATTACTATCATATAGGAACAAAGCCACCCCCGTTTGTGGCAAAATATCATTCAGAAAACAGATCACAGACACAAATCAATTCATAATTGCGTGCAAATAAAATTCTAGGATGAGGAATATAAGCAGGAGTGCGCAAGCACATTATGGTGCACAACAATACACATGGCACACACTCATTGGGAGGCGCTGGGTTCCACAGGCTGCCATCGCACATCATAACATGCAAGACGGCGCACACTAGATCAAATGCACATACGCTGATCACTTGGAAAACCGACTTATAATTTGACCACAACAAACCCAAAAGGTAGAGGAAACAACATTAAGTCATCACATATCAATTTCTTATGCACAAAATCTCGAAATAAGAAATAAGGCAGATCAACGAGTCACTCATTTAACAGAAACAATGTTCACAGAAGAGCGGAAAAAAACTAAAACATTAAAAAACTGAAAAGTTGCTCCAGTCACAAGACAAATTGAAGCAGGAGACAACATGCTTCCTTTAGCTTGACCTCAGAGTTATCAAATTAAAATTTATAAAAAAGGAAACTAGGGAACCAATTATATTAATCAACCAATTTCTTCTTTTTCCAGGAAGTTTTGGTTGGGTGGAGTCACTTACTTAGCCATCATAACCTTGACAAATTCCTCATAATTTATCTGGCCATCACCATCGACATCAGCTTCCCTTATCATCTCATCGACTTCCTCATCAGTAAGCTTCTCCCCAAGGTTTGTCATCACATGACGCAGTTCAGCAGCTGAGATGAAACCATTCTGATCCTTGTCGAAAACCCGGAAGGCCTCTTTCAGCTCCTCCTCAGAGTCGGTATCCTTCATCTTCCTGGCCATGAGGTTTAGGAATTCAGGAAAATCAATAGTTCCATTACCATCAGCATCCACTTCATTGATCATGTCCTGGAGCTCAGCCTCAGTGGGGTTCTGACCCAGTGACCTCATAACAGTGCCAAGCTCCTTGGTGGTAATGCAACCTGCAAATCCAATATTATATGAACCACGACAAAGCTGTCAGAATTTTTAGATACTCACGTAAAACAAAAATGCTAAGCAGTACAGCTCTCGGTGGTGAAGTTGCTGACAGCTAGGCAACATAACTTGCTAAACATTGCTGATTTATCAAAATACAATACAGTGTCAACATGAGACAAGTGTTCTGACTAGATTTTGGCAAACGATAAGTATACCCAATCAGTCTAAAAACAACACTAAGCATAACAGCAGACAATAAAACGTAACAAGCACAATAGATAAAACAATACAAGTAGCAAATTCTCAAAACGAGCATAAAGGACGCAAATCCCAAAACATAATTGAATTAGAATGTGCCGAACTATCCAGAAATTTAGTAAGAAGCAGATTCAATAAGTATTACAGAATTTAATGTAAAGCCCATTATGTTGTGCGGTTGGCAAGCATCATTCGATCAGAATAAGAACTTGTTCTAGGCAAAGTGAATCAGAAGGATTTTTCATTTAATAATGAAAGAACACTACGATAGAGCTTGAACATCCACGGGTCTGATTCGGAATCGACTGCTTTCATGTACAAAACAATATTAAAGCATAACAAACAAAGCCCACAAAAACAATGTGCAGCTTTTTAAATACGAAACGCATCAGCCTAATGTTCAGTCAATTATATAATCCAATTAATCGAACATCAATTAGAGAATCAACAAAATCACATCACACATCGAAAATCAATTGAAAATATGAGAGATCAGAGCTGTAATTAATCAAAAACGTTCCAAAAATCAACAGCTTCGTGAATAGAGGGAAAAAAAATAGATCTATAAGAAAATCCAAAGCTAAAAGCAAAGAGATTATGAAGAGAGAAAATCAGACCGTCGCCGTCCTTGTCGAACAAGCTGAAGGCTTCTTTAAACTCGGAGATCTGATCGTCGGTGAGCTGATCCGCCATTTTCTTCTTTTTTTACACCGAAAACTAGGTTTTTTTTTTCCCCGCAAAATCAAATAACGAGAGAGAGAAATGGTTTTGTTACTCCAGACAACACGATGGTTGCCTTTTATATGGCCCAATCTTCTCGCGTCAAATTCCTTGCTTCCGGACGTAAATGAATCATCAAATCTCCATAATCTTTGATTTTCCCTTTTTACCCTTCATTTTTAATTTGCCGGTCATTTATCACTTCCTGCTTTCCATTCCTAAAGTCCCTTGCGACATTTGAGGTGATACAAATAATTATTACACGCGTGACATGTAATAATACATGATATAATATTATTTATTTATTTATGTATTCTAAATTTTTTCACCTGATTTCCTTGTTGGTAAAATAAAATAGAGAACTATTTTCCTTCGTGTAAACCAAAAAAAAAGCCAAAATTATTAAAACATTTTAAAATCTACCATTCTTATATTCAATGGTTTTTAAAATACCATTTTACATCTTGTTGTAGAATATGTTAATGAATTTATACTAAAATATTATTTTGCCCTTGTAATATAATTTATGCTAGATGCAAGACAATTTTCTTTTTTTTTACAACTACTAAATAGTGTAAATAGTATCAAGTTTTGTATATAATATCATTTTAAAGCTTTCGACCTTCGAAATCAAAAAACTCATGGCAGATATTTTGGAAAATTCTGCAATTTAGTGCCAAATTTTGAACAACAAAATTTGTAAAACATTTACTATGACTTTTATTCTTCTCGTCAAGAACTTCGAAATAATACCCAAGCCTAACATTATTTACCTTATCTCGCCCTTGCTGAAGAATGTATTTCATGAAGATTCAAAAAGACAAAGTATAAAATTTGTATCTTTAGAAACTTCAGGTATAAAAACAATATATTTTGAAGTGTTGTACTATTTTAATAAAATAATTAAAAAAAAAATCTCACTACTTCATAAGATAGAACATCACAATGTTACCAGTGGTACAACTATAATTTTGATTTTATGGGGTCATAATATATATAAAAATCTAAAAATAAGAAAACCAAAGTATAAATTATACGTTAGATTATAAAAGTTCAACCTTATTTTTGTCCAATTATTTCCGAACTGGAGCTAGGCCCTTGAGGCCCAAACATAGTTCCGCGGTTGATGACTAATATAGATTTATATATATCAAAGAAGACGCTTAAATCCAACGGGATTTAACTTCATTTAAGTAAGAAGAAATATTATAATTCATATAATAACATATATAATTAATGTGTACCCATAAAATATTATTATTACTCCATTCTTTCCTACAATAAATAGATGCCACATCATGAGAACTCAAATATTGAAACATCGTGTTTAACGTCCCCAAAGAAATGGAATTTTTAGAAATGTACGTTCCCCGTGAGATGAAGTTTTGGAAATGTTCGTTCATTCATTAAAATTAGTTTTGAAAATAGATTAGATCTTGAAATTGTTTTAGATTGTTGAAACGAACCAGACAGCACTAACACAAAGCCCCTTGCATAAAAGTCAAAACGGATCTAGCAGAGGATTTACAGACGTTCAATTTACTTCTGTATTTTCTTCTTTCTCAACGAGAAACAAGGGCATTGCCGTGTTTGGTAATCCAGATTCATTCCATTGAAAAGAAAATTCGAGTTTGTGAGTAATGCCATATAGACCGTTCAGTCCCTGGGGTAATTTCTATTACAAGACCAAAACCGACCACTGCAGCAAAAGCCCATAGCAAATTCATTCATCATAACCAAAGAAATAAAATTATAGGCCAAGAAACCTAAGCTGATAGCCTGATACATAAAATAGGATACATATTTCGACCAAAAGAAAAATAAACATCGCAAGGGCAGAAATTAATGAAACACATTAAACAGACAACAACATTCATAGAACAGCAGAACAACTAAAATAATAAAAACCGAAAAGTTTTGCGAGTCACAAGACATATTGACGAGGGAGACAACATTCTTCCTACACCATCAGGCCCATCACCATTAAAAGACCATTGCTTCCTTTAGCCTGACCCTCATGACTATCAAATTAAAAATTGTAAAAGAGAAAACTAGGAATCCCTTTATAATTTAGTCAACCCATTTTATAAGTATTGGTGGGTTGGGGTCATTACTTGGCCATCATAACCTTGACAAATTCCTCATAATTTATCTGGCCATCACCATCAACATCAGCTTCCCTTATCATCTCATCAACTTCTTCATCAGTAAGTTTCTCTCCTAGGTTTGTCATCACATGGCGCAGCTCAGCAGCTGAGATGAAACCATTCTGATCCTTGTCGAAAACCCGGAAGGCCTCTTTCAGCTCCTCCTCAGAGTCGGTATCCTTCATCTTCCTGGCCATGAGGTTTAGGAATTCAGGAAAATCAATAGTTCCATTGCCATCAGCATCCACTTCATTGATCATGTCCTGGAGCTCAGCCTCAGTGGGGTTCTGACCCAGTGACCTCATAACAGTGCCAAGCTCCTTGGTGGTAATGCAACCTGCAAATCCAATATATAAGCCATGAAAGACTGACAGAACAATACTGGCAAAAAGGAAAACACAAAATTTCTTGTATGATTATCACGCAAAACAAACAAGCAAACCAAGCAGCAGTGCACATGGAGGTTTAGTTGGCCACATAGCTGCTAAAATTCGTCAATAAAATCAGAATCAATTTAAATATACACAACCCGAGCCCAAAATAAAAATTAAAAAACTTACAGTATGCCACAAATACCTTGAGAGATTTTATTAGAATGAGCCAAAATCTCAAGGCAAGCATATACCACAAATAACTTGAGATATTTTATTAGAATGAGCAACTCTATCTTCAATGCCCTTTCATTTGAACTGCTAAGAATAGCTTGAAAACACAAATGGTAATGAGTTTTGCAAAACAATCATTAACCACCGCACAGTCCTTTTTCAACTTCTTGGAAGACAACTGAAAATGCATAAAACATCAATTTCATGTTTCCAGCACTTTTTACACTAAATCTTATCGGAAACAATAAACTTCCTCGCTCTTCTTTTCACATCAAAGAACTACCAACCCAAGAAACTACAAACTAACAACAAACGACTCTTCAAGCAAGAACAAATTAAATCTGAAACAAACTCAATCTGAGTATGAAGATGTCAACTGTTACAAAGAAAAAGTGGTGGCTTTAAACTCAAGATAGCAGCAGCATTTAGCATGGTAAGCATTTTTCAAAGTCTGACGTATAATTACCTAACATTGCATAAATCTTAAAAATTATTTGGATAATTGTAGATGATAGTAGGGAAAGAAAGAGACGTTTGATAGAATTGAAAGGAGGATAAAATTATTAATTGAATTAAAATAAATTTATTCAATTATTTAATTAAAAACAAAAACTCAGGCGAAATATTTAGTTATATGATAACAATTTACTTAAAAATAATAATAAAATAAAACATTATTATCAAATTCATGTTAACTAATATATTATTTTTAAATATTCATAGGAAACGCATCCTATAAAAATACAAGGTCGGAAACAGCTTAATTTGACATTCGGTTTCCAGAAACACCATTCAGAACACAGTACTGAAGAGGCCCCTCATACGCAAGACTTTGTTAAGAAGCAGATTCAAGTATTCAACAAGAATTACAAAAAAAAAGTATTCAACAAGAATTACAAAGGTTGATGTGTAAAACATATATATTTTGGAGTCAGCTAGGATCATTTAAAAGGAAAATCAAAACTCATACCAACAGTCTCAGCAAAGCAAATCATAAAAGAATTATTCCTAATATATGCAAATGAAAAAAGAAAAAGCAAAAGCCTAAAATCCACCCGCTGGATTTGAATGAAAATCGACTGCTTCCATTTACAGAATAAAAGAAAAAACGCAAAAATATAACACCGGTCAACTAGTAGGTCACATAACCTATACAGAAGCTATGTAATCTAACATCGATTTAGCGCCAGTTCGAAAAATGAAACAAAAATAACATCACAGATAGAAAATCAAACAGAAATAATTAGGGATCAAAACAATAATCAAGCAAATATTCAAGAATCTTATACTAGATCTATAAGGAAATTAATAGCTAAATAAATCATATATAGAGAGAAAAATCGGACCGTCGCCATCCTTGTCAAACAAGCTGAAGGCCTCTTTGAACTCAGAGATCTGATCGTCCGTGAGCTGATCCGCCATTTTTCTTCTTCCGTTTGTTTTTTCAACTCAGAAATAGGTATTTATTTTTTTTTTCGTTACAAAAATCCAAGAGCTACCCACAACTTGAGAGAGAGAGAAAACGATGGTCGCATTTATACGATCCAACATCATTTTACTTCCATCCGGACGTAACCGAATTATCAAATCTGCCTAACTTTTAATTTCCCATTTTACCCTTTGGATATTTTCTTTTATTTCGCTACATCGCTCACTCGATTAACTTCATACATTTTAATAATAGCATGAAATATTCGAAGAAATCATTAAAATATATATTAAAATAATAGTTATCATGACCGTAATGCCCTCTCACATGAATTTTGTTAAGTTTTTATAACTTTTTTTTAAATGATTAAGATGTTATCTACTTTTTTTTTTAAATCTAGGTGGGACCAATTTAATTTTTGAAATTTTTATAACACCACAAAAAATTTTATTAGTTGAATCAATCAACATTTTCATAATAACTATAATTAATGTTATAGGTATGAAATTTTTTAATCACTATTACATAAAAGCTATGTCAATTGAACATATTATTTGCATAAAATTATCACATAGTCCACATAATTATTTTAAATAATTAATTTTTTAATAAATGAATATGTTTTTATGATTATGTCACATCAAATTTTACATAAAATTTTTATAATGAATTTGTTTTAAAGATTATAAAGAATTTTTACCTTGATATTATTCTTCATGATTTTTTATATTAGTTTGTTACCAGTGCTGATGAATATAACTATAGAATATAAGTTTCAAAATTGCATATTAATTGCACCGTTAAATAAAACGAAGTAAAAGCTAAAAGAAAAATATTACCCATGTATTTCGAGATTACAATAGTTATTTCTAATTTTTTGGTCTAATTAATAAAGCTGCCAGAGACTGTCTAAAAGGGTATTTAAGTCATCAAAATTTTTAAAATTCCTCCAGATTAGAGACATGCACTCACGCACACCCACAAGAAGTCTCACTTCTTAGGGGTATAACGGTAAGCACACATGTCGAACCATAGAATAGAAAAAGAAAGAGCTTGGCTAAACTGCCCGAGGGAACATAGTTAGCAGGTGACGTTTTTAGAAAAGATCATCATTCATGATTACACGTGACAGAAGAAGAAAGATTCTACACGTGGCAGGACCGTTATCATCGGCTTTATAACGACATATGTACCTTAGCTGTATACTGTGTTGAATTCTGCGGAGATTTATTTACTTTACGCGTAGTTGTTTGATTTGTTATGAATATCTCTCTGAGCCTTTTTTTTTTTCCCTCTTGAAATTTTGATTTTTTTTAATAATGGGTGGATAGTAATTCTCTTTGATCTTATATTCTTTTTCTTTTTGCCTTTATTATCTTTTGAAAGAGTCTGTCGTAAAAGTATTGAGGGAAAAAAGAAAAACAAATAAATGGAATATAATAAAAATCAGGAGAACGCGTTTACGCGGTTTCTACGCGGTGAGTGAGATCAGAATCTCACGTTGACTGCCACGTCATGGGTCCGTCGCTCTCGCACTATTCCCAGGCGGCCTTATCGAATCAACTGTCCCTTGTTATGGCTAAGCATATATTGAAACATTGAAATCTTATCGTTATGACTCGAATTGGGCTTTCATATGATCAGATTTAAAGCCCAATTCAAAAGCAACATCTGAGAGGAAAATTAATTTTTTTTTTGAAATATTGATGTATTAAATCAAAACTCTATTGATATTTATAATTAGATAGTAATCAGGATTTTCTTTTATAATTTTAGTATGACACAGTCCGAACAACAACTCTCACTTAATATTAGAGAAAAATCTATTTTATTATCAAAACAAAGAGTCAAATAAATCCCTATAAGAACGGTGATACGCCCAAGGTTATTGGGTGTATGAGTTGCCAATGAGTTATGAGTCCATTGGCTAAGAAAAAAATTATTTTAAAAGTAAATACCATTGGTATTTTTCAAATAAAGAGAATTTTTTTATGTAATTTTTAATTTCTTTAGGCGTGTTCTTGCATCACATGTTAACATAATCCTTTCAATTAATGTTGCCAATAATAGGATCATATGGAGCATACAATAACCCTTAAGTTGTCGCCTAAAAGTTAAAAAAAAAAAAAAAAAAGAAATTGTAGCATGTGAAATAATTGAATTATGATAGATGACAACTTATGAATACGTACATTATATATAACATAGTTTAGCCCCAGTATTAGAATTGTATATTATTTTAATATATAAGAGTAAACTACAGATTTCCAATATGTTTATGTCTCTTACCTTCTACTAAGCGAATTTGCAAAATAACTCTGCAACTCAAGATCAAGAACCTCCTCTCTATGGTTAATTCTTGCCTCTCCTTCCGCCAACTCATGTCAGAACTATTTCATTTTAACTTCAAATGGAAGGTTGGAAATTTAAAAAAAGAAAATATAAAAAGAAAAATGAAGGCGGATGGTTCCTCCTGTGTAATTAACATAGGTGAGATGCACATTCGTTAATAGTTAAATGACTAAAAACGGAGACTTCTCCTGCACGCTTCAAATGGAAATGAATACTTAAACATGCAAAAGGATCCAAGTAGGTCCTTAACGAACTCCTCAATCAAATCACGGCAGATATAATCTTGTAAAGCCAATCCAATTCTCCCAACCTCCCTTCTCTCACCCCATGCGATATCTCTACACACTTCGTTTAAACTATCTATCATGGCCTTGCTTCCCCACACGGGCGATATTACTTGTACTGCTGCCACGTTCTCGCTGCAGCTCTTTACTGCCGTTTCACTTCTCATCTTTTCCACCAAACATATGTTGCTCACAGCAGTGTCCTCCTCTCCTGGTTTTCTCTTTTGTTTCTGCTTCTGTTGGTGTATTGCCGCTGCTCGTCCTGCAACACAATGTACAATATAAACAAGTTAGTTAACATAATGTACTCTTTGCATTGAGAATGAATACAATTACTACAACGCAGTTTTTATTATTAAATATATTTTAAATACTCCTTTTAGATTTTAGCTCTAATATTGTGTCTCTATGACTTTTTGCCCTGGTAGTTTATTATGTTTAAACGGTAAAATTTGGAGTGTCGGCAATAAAAATTTGGAGCATAATGGAAACTTGAGGTGTCAAATAATATAATAAGTTTAGGAATATTGGCAACGAAAATTTGAGAGACTAAGAAAAAAACATTTAAAAACTTGAGGTTTTTCTTTTTTCAACATATTTAATTGTAGATCTATCCAATATGATTTGATTTTTAATTATTCCATGAACCAGTCACATCATCGCAAACAATCATGGTAATGAGATAAGTATCATCATTCATACTAATTAAAGTCAAAATGAAAAGGAAAAGGGGAAAGCAAATATGAAGCTGGAAAATTATTGTTGTTTGGATGAATGGGTAAAACATTTTTCATCCGAAAACCACTTTTGTGTCATCTGTAGTAAGTAGTAGTGACGACAGTGCGTTGCCGTTGGACCTATTCGAGTGCTCTCGTCTGGGGGACCTAAACCTAAAGTTGATGCTTCTTTTCTTTCTGTTTGTCTCCTTTTTCTTTTTCTTAATGTCATCTTTGACTGCATCATTGAAGAGTTTGCTTGCAAAGAATTGCTTATATGGGCCACACTAATGAAGTAGAGCCTAAGGTTTCATCTATATAGGTACTTTTCAATCTAATTTGTCCTCGACTTTGATTCTTAATTGGATCCTCAAGAAACTATGCATGAATTCAAGGATGTTAATATTTATTATTAAGACATTAATTTTCTTGACTATGTAAAACAAAAGAGAAGAGTTGTTAACTAATTGAAACAGCTGTCACTCATGATTAACATTTTTTTATCTGCTGATGAATTGGGTAATTGCCATTATTGTTTGTCTCCCACTACACAATTTGTCATAATGATCTGCACACAAGGTGAAATCATTTACAAACTTGGAATCCTAAACCTTTGGCATGTGTTGCTGCCGGTTTACGTGGAAAAGCATTGAGTCTCTTCTTCTTAAAGGGCATGAAATCCCTAAATGCCCGAAATAAAGTGTTTATAAAATTTATAACATCTCTAAACCACCTTCATTCTATGTGAGCAAGTGAATTGGCTGAAAACAATAATCATAAGAAGAACGTAAAAATGAAAAACAACTGTAATTAGATAAATATATGACAATATATATAATTTTATTCTATTTAAGCTGTATAATATTCAAAATATACCACATTGGTGTTCTCTTTTAATTTCTTAAATGTTATTTTGTGTTATTTTATAATTGCTACTAACATATAAAGACAAAAAAAAATAAAATCATACTTTCATTTTCATGCATGCAATAGATAAAACAAAACAAAAGACAAAGAAAATTAATAAATTTTATAATAAAACAAAAAGAGTTCAAGTG
Organism: Citrus x clementina; assembly: GCF_000493195.1. Classification (NCBI taxonomy): domain Eukaryota; kingdom Viridiplantae; phylum Streptophyta; class Magnoliopsida; order Sapindales; family Rutaceae; genus Citrus; species Citrus x clementina. Next base: position 21,555,032 of record NW_006262139.1, on the reverse strand, counting down.
AAAGTCTGAAACTCACCATTTGCGTAACGTCTGGGGTAGCTGCTGCTGCTGAGAGTCGACGACAAAGGAGTGAAATCATCAAGCACGGACACTGGACTCGGTTGCAGATCACCGTTGATCTTATTATTATTATTATTATCATTGTCTTCGCGATCAACGGTAACGGTACCGCTGCTACTCTTGACAACATCAATAATTTTCTTGAGCTCTTTCAAGTCCTCATCGCATTTCTCCAACGCTTCAATCAACTTCCTCCTCTTCTCCGCGGCCTCCTCCAAACAAATCTCCACCGTCTTCACGTTGTTCCCCCGGAGACGGATCTCCGCCGGCAGCGTCGGACTCCTCTGCACATCGCACGACGTGAGTCTCGTGATGAAGTTGTTGCCGTCGTCGTTGTTGTTATTATTATTGTTGACGAATTCATGATCATCATTATCGCTTTCTTGCCGCTGCTTTGATGACGAAGATACCGTGTTCTTTTCCTGCTTTTTCCCTAATTATTAACACATCATGAGCAACATTAATTAATGACTACAAATGAATTAATTTGTGGAGAAATGACGTGCATGAGACACAGAAAGAAACTGACCGGAAGTGATGAATTTGCCACGGCGATTGTTGTGTCTGTAAATGAGGTGGAAAATGCCGGACATGCAACCGATGCTCTTGGCTTGGAGATTTTTTGGAGAATTTTCTTGGCGGTAAGATGATGATCGAAGTGATGATCCATCTTGTTTCTTCATCTTAATCTTAGTTTACGGAGTGTGTGCGCGGAGAATATTTGGGGAATGTGAATGGGCTGGGGAAGAGTGAGTGAGGTAAAACGGCAGTAAAATCGAAAGCAGAAAGAGACAATGCGGTGTCTCGGACTAGGATTAGGACTAGGACTACTTGTGTTGTACTGTCTCAAAGACAGACACAAGTAAATGAAAACATTTGAGCCAAAAAAAAAAAGAGAGAGAGAGAGACGTTTTAAAAACTTAAAGCATCAGCAACGCACTATGCACGTGAGTTTTGTTTTTGCAACGGGTGCTTTTTACATTGACATGGGGGTGGGTCGTTGGATTGGATGGACAGTGAGGGGGCTTTAATCAATTATCAAATTTGAGTATTTTTGTTTTTGATAATAAAAGATGGCACGAGATCTCAGTGATCTTATTATATAACTGTTTCCTTCCTTCCCGCTTAAATGTTTTATTTAGGATTTTGGTTCGACGATGGAGTTACTATGGATAAATTGTAAAATTGATAGGTCATAACGCAATAATTATGATTTTGAGGGGGTCAAATACAAAATTACATAAACGTGAGCTAAATTTAAAATTAGAACATTTCTCTTTACTAAATTTTTGTTCAATTCAAGCCTCGCGGTGATTAATTCGCTCCCTGTCAAGATATTATTGTTTCATATCCAATACTTGAAAATCTTTCATAATTGATTCTAACTTGTACTATATATAATTAAAGAGAGGATTGTTGGTGGGTGCCATCTCCTTGAGATTTTAAAAGTTATTATGTTGAATATAACAGATTTAAATCCTACTCACATGGGTGGTGGAGAGGAACTCAGATTATATCATTAAGCTAAATAATAAAAATAGAAAAGAGGGTTTCGTTGCGTATGTGGATCCATACCATGTATTAATCAACAATCCATATGTGGTAGAAATTTTCCCCCACTCTATCTGCATTTGTTCGGCTACCGAAGCTCCAGCAAATAGCTAGGCAGAGGCAAAGCTAGCCATGGCTCTAGAGGGGGCCGGGCCCTGCCTCAGTAGCAAAAAAATTATTCCGTGTGTACGTGCCTTTATTATCATTAGATGCCACTGTAATTTACTGTGGTGAGCTCCAACTTTGGGCTGCATGCTTCATTGTTCATACAAAGTAAGACAGCTATAGCTTTAAATTTGAAGCAGCTGTAGCTGCTATCTGTAAAAATATTTGCTCGACTTTAAACAATACATGTGCTCTTCATATATTCAAGATGCCGAGGTGGCCAATCTTGTTGGGACCAATAATATTCTTGAAAAGATAACTCAGCAGGTGATGCAATTGTGCATGTCCGTTATCCAAAAGATTTTTAGTGCATGTTAATATTTTTTTCTTGGGATACCAAACTGTGCATTAGTCAATACTCGTGCAATGTCAATATGACTGAGCTGATGCAACTGTATCGATCTCATGATCGAGCATGCATGGTGCAAAACTGCATATACCTCAGCTTTTCAGGGCACTACCTTCGCTTTAAGGAGCTCATGTCACTGCCCCTTCAAAAAGTTCATTCCACCACCAAATAAATAAATTATGTAGGAATATGATGATCTTCTGCTCTAGGAAACAAATGCGTGTGAAAAAAGAAAAAGAAAAAAAAAGAATTAAGAAATGTTACATCCCTTTTGCCCCTAATCATATTATGTATATATGCAAGTAATTGGCTCTTCAGATAATATCTTATATACAGTTCCTGGTTTCAACACACTACGTAATCCTGATAGACAAGTCAGAAGAGACAATTTCATCACCAAGTGTTATTGCTCTAGCACATCACTTGGCTTACTAGCTATCGCTTTTGTCTAATTTTCTTCATTTCCAAATTAAACTGTCTTAATTAATCAATTCTCTTGTTCTCGATCGTCAACTTGCTCTACAGTTTGTACATGTATATAAGACATTGTTACATCTTGTTGGATGGAACCCAAGACACGTTACATTCCAGCAATCTTATCATTTACATCATTGAAGGATCTAGAATCCTCTGCACTATTTCTCTTAATTATTTTCTTAGGAATAAAAGAAAATGAACAGGAAACTAAAGAATGTTTCAAAAGAATTTTCTTATATATATATTCTCTAATAAAATGAAGATGCTAATAAAAAATAAAAAAAACACATATTTTAATACACTAATAAATAAAAAAATACAGTTTTCACTAACACACAAAATCTTTGTTTTTATACTCTTCAATAGACAAGCACTATATATGTATATATAACTTGGGGGCAATTTGAGATTTTTCCCAAACAGGTAGGGTAGCACAATCGCAATTTTCAAACGCATTTTAAATAGATTTGAGTTGAGGGAGAGAGTGGAAGTGGGCTGTGGCAGCCCAACTCTCCCAACGGGGCCCTTAATTGCCCACTGCTACTCCAAAGGCGAGTTGGATCCTTGGACGTTCCCCCAACTTTTTTGTTTAACAAAATTAACCATTTTAAATAGATGATGTTTTAAATCAAACAATAATTCTCATAACCATAATAATATTCCATCAAAATTAGCATAAAATTCATTCATTTCATTTTACTTCAAAAAGGTCGAATTTGCCCACCCCTCCACCTTTTTTTATTTTAAAATAAAAATGTTAATTTTTCTTTGTCGAACAAGAGGAGTTTTAGTTATTTTTCCTCTTTCATTACACTTACAAATAATTTCATTTACTTAAATTAATCCTTCGATAATAACTAAAACCTTTACAGAAAAACTTTTCCATCAAGTCATCAATCGATGGATATGAATGCTTGAAATGGCTTGTTTCCCAGGATAGACAAGCTCTGTAGTTTATGCTTCTCTTGGAGGCCTATATAATGTAATTCCTACGTTGAAATGGATTGAAAGACCTACTGGGTTATAAGAGAAGGAGAAAATAGACTAGAAACGCTAGAGAAATGGATTTTTTTAGAGCATGAAGAAAGAAGAGGTCTTTTGATTTGCGGTTGTGCTCCGTAATTAGTAACTAATACCATCACATCCTCAGCGCTGGAGTGGCCATGATTACATGGCCGCTTATAGAGAATGTCGGCGTACTGGTGAAGAAGGACGATGTAAAGCTATGGCTGCTGATGGCAGGCTAATGATTGAAGAGAAGATAAAAGAACAAGAGTCAAAGAGCTTGGAAAAATGATTTTAGCTCCGTTTGTCTTAGTTTTTGAGCTATCTATCATATCAAAATATTTGATAAGCACTTGTAGTTTGACTTTGGTAGGACGGTTTTTTCTCATAGCCGTTTGCTGAAGAATTATCTTTCGCACATTATTGTAGCACACCACTTAGTTTTCCCTTTTATTACATATAGAAAATATACAACAAATTTTATCTGTTTCGCTGGTAGAGCAGTAAAACAATAAACACAACACTCAATAGCATCTCAGTCCGGATGCGATCAGCTTTCAGCCGGCTGCAACAAGAAAGTAGCCGCGGCATTCTCATCACTGCAATACAAACAAGGATGTTGCTCAAATCGCTGCTCTTTCAAAATCTTCCTAGCCATTAACACAACTTCTTTATTGCTCAATGGACCAGAATTCTCCTTCAGCACTCTTTGCACCGCATTGCTAAATGCCCCATACGCCTTGCCTCCCTTCTCCATGGGGCTCATGTCAGCAGAAGTTTCATTAGCTTGGCACCCACTTAGTAGAATTCCATCATCTGGCTTCAACGACCACGACTCAAATAAGTCCATCACTTCATTTGGTGCCAGCCGAAATCGGAGGCTGGCATCGACTCCAAAGAATTCTAACAAGTGGGTGCCGATGTCAGATGTGTTTATTTTTGTCACAGATGAGAGATGTTCGAGTATTGATTGGAAAGGAATTGTCTTGGGCCTAAAGGCAGGTAATTGTTTGCTTCTCAGCTGATCAATATTAGAAGAAGGTCCAATTTGCTCCTTTGCCTTGTCAATAAGACCCCCGCTGTGGCACGAATCCGAAAAGACTGTGAAGCTCGCCCCCTTTGGCAGCCGATTCACTAGTTGCCTGAAGTCCAAATCTGCATAACAAAGTGTAGATACATGCATGAGCATTCGTTATTTATTTTTTATTTTTGGTTATTATCCAGTACTCCCCAAAACCTAGCTCCGTCAAAAATTAAAAAAAAAAATAATTGTGATAAATTTTTGAACATATGAAGAAACACGTACATATAAAGACATACCAGTGATGAGATTGAAATCACAAGGCACAATAGCTTCATCCTGCTGCCTAAAAGGCCAAATAGGCCTCAAAGAAGGAATCCTTGTACCATGTCCACTATAATGGAAAAACAGCACATCACCTGCTTCAGCCTTACTCACCATCCGATCAAGAGCTGCCTTAATATTAGCCCCCGTAGGCATCACCGACGAGCCCGGCGCATCGGTCAAAAGCTCGATATGGTTCGGATCAAAGCCGAACCTGTTGATTATCACATCCCTCATCGCCAGCACGTCGTTTATGCACCCATGCAACTCATTCTTGGTGTTGGGGTAATTACATCCAACTAGAACAGCGATTCTCTTGCTTCCCTTGGTCTCCATTGTTTGCAAGTTAATACGAACACAATTTGTTACCTCTTAATTTACAAAGTGGGATATATATCTCTCATTGCTTGGTTTCATGTAGAGTTTATAGTCGCTGAAATCAGGTGCCTGCCTTATTTCACTTGCATGTTGGGTCAAGCAATCCTCTGTATTACGTTAATTGGCTTTTAAGCTTCGGAATCGAAGGTTACATATTTTTATTCTATTTTATTTTTTTGAGACAATGTTTAATTAATGTAATTTACGAATTCAAAGTTATATAACCCAACTGCTTTTAGGTTTCTTTTTATATATTAACAAAGATTGTTTGTGGGAAACTCTGCTTTCGTATGGTTCAAAGAAATTCAATACTTCTACGCACAAGCTAGCCATATAGTATAATACTATAAACTAAATAGTAAATAACAAAGGAAGAAAATGAGCTATAGTTCCAGCTTTCCAGGGCCCTATAACAGCATTGCGTGTACGATCTAGGAAGCTTGCTGTGTCGCTTCCAAGAAACTGTCGTCAAAGATTATCCACATGAGCAATGAGATTTCGCTTTTAAGCAAGGATGCGCAGCACGAGCAGTGCATAACTAAAATGCCTGAAACATTGAAAAGACTCGAGCGCCAAGGGGATCAAGATTCAGCCAGTAACAGATCAAGTCGGCAAGTGCTGTGCAAAAATGATGGCAACTAAAAGAATTGTTTTGGGCAACAACAACAGTAACTTGTGTCCATATATGCTACATAAACTCACCTCATCATATTATCTTCATCTCAAAATAGCCTACATTGTGGTTTCATACTGAACAAATCAACTTAACATATTATTTACAAATCATGAACTAGGGAAGAGACAGGTATTAATGACAAAAAGCAACAATTAGAGATCTTTCCAAACATTAAAATCAGAAGTTGAGGCGTTATTGTTTATCACACCGTCTTGGCACCCAATAAAGAATGTACTATGAATCAAATCAGCATTCGCTAAAGCATGGGCTGTTCCCTGTGGGCTAGCTGCAATAGCAACCTCATCTGCACCAACTATCACTTCAGCATAACCTTTATCATCTATCTGATTATTCTCCAGCTGCAGAACCGCGAGAAAAATATGAAACTAGGACATGTATCATAATATAATATAATATCATTTTTATGTGAAACACCTAAATTCATACATTTATATGCTAATTTTTACCAGAAAGTTTCATTTTCTCCTAGTATTATTTGGGTGAAAAAGAAACAAACAAAACATAAAAGATAAATAAAGCCTGTTGTTATAAGAAAATTACAGAAGACCCGCATCGGTTTTCCAATTTCAGGTCATGTTACTCCACCCGATAAAACTGTAAACTCATGTGACAAGCATGTTCAGAGATGCACAAATGAAAGATCGCCAATTAAGATACAACAGCAAACCATCACAAAAATTTGAATTTTAGTCTTGCAGAGGCACTGAGTTCTCTTTCTTTCTTTGGTGAAAGAAAAGCAACTGATACTAAAGCTGTTCATCCCAGGAGCAACAAGTATAAAGTGAACTTAAATATTGGAAAAAGGTTCATAGAAAAAACTTCCAACAGATATTTTTACAATGTTTACGTGCATTAACATGTTACCTAACACCCCCCGAACCTCAATATCACCAAAAAGTTAACTTGTAAGACCAGCAAACTGTATTTATTTAAAAGGGATTTGATTTCATTGAAATACCATGTTAAGATCAAATATTCACTAGTGTCTCAACTTATTACAACTTCTGTATCCCAATGCTATAGCAATTAACTTGACATTATTGAGTGGTTGATGAACCATAGCAACTAAGATGGTAAAGTCAAGTCAATCACCATAATGATGGGATATAAAACTCTTAAATGAGTCAGGGAATAATAATATCACCCAATATTGAATTCAAAATTCAATATACAAAAACTTTATTCAACTTGAGAGCCCAGCTTAATTTTGAGTGCGCTAAAGCATTTGGTAAACACTAAACATTTTTCTAGAAATCCTTATTCAAATAGAAATTTTTACCCTTCTAACAAAGAGAAGCATACCCTGAATTTTGTTTTAGCTCCCCAAATAACAAACGTCTCATTTAGAGTATAATGCCTGTGATTCCCCCTCAAAGCACCCGGTTGAATTTCGCCAACATGTAAAGAAACGCAAGACACCGCTCCCCCTGAGAGGAAACAAAACAATGCAAGCTCATTACATTACAAACGTATCTCAAACTTCCATTTTACTCCAAAATTATCAAATCCATCAATTACTAGATTAGCAGAGAAAAATCCCGGACATATAATAATTACCATGAATAAAAACACAATAATACCTTTAACGCCAGCATCAATGGCAAGAGAGATAGGATTCAGTAACCAACCGCGCCTGTCTTTGAGAATCAAAGAAGGTAGATGGTCAGATTTGAATCTGACCAAATTAGCCTTCACATCATCATCCTTGGTGCTGCTCCATTTCTCATGGTTATTTTTGTTCAATTCAAACTGGGAAGAAGAGTGTTGTAATCTGAGAGAGAGCCATGTCAGCAAAACAAAGATTGAGAGCAAAAAGGGGAACGCTTGGGGTCTCTTCAAAAAGTTCAAAATAATTGAAACTGTAGACAAATTTTGAACGTTGAATGGATTATCTGGGTTTTGTTGTGTGTTTGAGAAGGAACCTCTTCTAGGGTTTGGAATTCTCATTCTCACTCACTGTCACTGCAGGTAGGTCTAATCCAATCTGTGTCCGTCTCCGTGTCTTCCTCCTTTCCGTTTGGTTCTTTTACTAATTTTACTTTGTCAGTTGCGGGGCTGCAATTTAGGCCCATTTCGACTGGGCCTGATTTTGCCCAATTTCTAAAAGATCAGTCAACATGGCCCATTAGTTTATTACTATTTTTTATTAATTATTAAAATATATCTCAATTTAATGTTTATACATAATATCGATTTTTTATTTTTTCCTGTTTTTATTGGGTCCGCATTCCCGGTTAGCTCGACATGTATGCGTTTAGACTCTCATGTTGCGCCAACTCAATATTTTTTTGTTGAAACCATATCTAGTTATGCATTATCAAATATTACACTTTTTAATGGTAAATTCTTGTTATTTAAAAACTTTAGTTATTTAACTTTCATACCATCTAATATATCAGACGAATGTGCTCAGTATTATTATTCTTGTTCCTAAAGATTGTAGTATTCTTTTATTAATCAGTTTTCTTAATAAATTTTCAAACTCCCCCCCCCCCCTTCGATATTTGTAAACTTGACGGGCAGGGGCGAAGTGCCATTTATATTGTTGACGCTAATTTTTGGTCAACCGAAAAAATTGAATAAATGGGACGATATAAATAGCAAAACACTAAGGATTTATGTGATTCAGCGCTTAGCCTATGTCCTGAGGAGTTAAGAGAGCAAATTTCACTATTGAATAATGATTATCGTGGAGTTTTTCTTTCTTGCTACTTGCCTTTTGATTTATTTATTTATTTATTTTGGCTTGTCTTCTATACCTCTAGAGCTATCTATTTATAATACATTTTTTGAGTATCCTAAGTCTTCATAATTCCTTACTTCGTCGACTTTTCCTAATTAACTAGAATTTTACTTAGAGTCTATTTTTGTCTCCTTCCTAAAGTAGGTTCCCAAACTTCTAGATTAATTCGAATTTTTATTACACTTTGCTTCCATTGTGTACTGCATACCATGTTTTCTTTTATTTTTTGCTTTACTAGTTTCTGATTCCGTGTAACTTTTGTCTTTTCATCATTCCCACTTTTCACTTTTGACTTATTCTTGGTTTATGGTTCCGAGTGATTTTTGTCTTTTCATGCTTCCTACTTTTCACTTTTGACTTTTCTTGATTTTTAATTCTTAGTTTCTAGTAACTTTTGTCTTTTCATACTTCCCACTTTTTATTTTTTATTTTTCTTAATTCCTAATTCTTTTTTTAATTAATTACTTTTCATGCTCCATCCTCCATAGATTTACTTGCTTCACTTTTCTCTTCGACGTCAAATATGTATGGAACATTAATGTCTAAGCCAAAATATCAAGAATGGGGTTAATGCTCTTCAAGGTGCAGCACTTTTAAGCAAATTTCACTTCAAATTAAAGATTCCTCAAAATTTTGTGCAGCTTTGCCTATGCTAGCCAAATTCACGAGAAATATGACTGCCCGTGGCCATGGGATTACGTGAAAAAAAAAAAATATTCTCTACAATTGAGCTATATAGAAGGGAATCATGCTTCACCATATTCTGTAACTTAAGAGAATATCATTTAAGCATTAAATCATGGCATGTACTCATGTAAGATGAAGTACGCATACATCAATATTGTAGTATCGTCTCCATATAGGACCTACTTCAGGAAATTAAATCGACAACATAAAGATTTTTTCGGAAAAATATATCAAGGCCTTCATATGCTGCCAAAAGTTTGATTCGAGTAGATCTAAATCGAGAATATTTAGCTAATTTATTTCATAGAACACTTCAAATGCACCAATAAGCAGTGTACCGCAATGCAGGTTCTAGAACAAGTGAAGCTACAGAGCAGCAGCAATTTGCATCCTTTATACTGTCACAAGTTTGAAAGAGAGCAAATAATCTTTTCAAGAGGGTAGTTACTGCCCGCAGCATCACATTCACTCCAGCATTGACGACTAAGTGAACCTCCACCGAGCCCGCAAGCCACTGCCGCTATAGAATCACCTAGTTCATAGACCTGTTTTTTCATCGTTCAGTATGAAAATTGCATAACTAGTGATCGATTAGTCATTACAGCAGTTGATTTGAGCTTGATGGGTTTAGTATTAGGCTACTTGTTGTACACCATTATCAATTAGCTGGTATTGCAAGCTGTGGAACTCAGTGACCTGAAAAGAATAATCTAACAAGTACCTCTCCATCAAAGACGCAACAGTTGGATGAATAAAAAACTTCTTCATTAATTATTACCTGCATAGCTTTCACCAGTTTACAATGAATCTCAAATGAAACTCAGCTGCAATATCCCAAATCAAGACTCCATTATCGAAACCCATTCATTGGCTAAATTAACATAGAATCTTTGCTAATTATCTACAAGCAAATGCCTACCAGTATTGGTGTCATCCCATAAAATGTAATTCGAGCCTGTGTTATGAGTATCAAAATCCAGCGCCAGTTAGTGACTCGATGTAAAACATAAATGTTTTCATTTTCTCCTGGCAAGTGCTAAGATTTCTAGCGTAAATCAAACTTTTATACCATAATGTTTGCACGATACGTAAGAGAAAATTGCAGAACCTTATGATCAGCTTATTGAGCTTCAACAAAGTAATAGAATAACTAAAGCTCTGCCATGATTAGCATCTGTTATAATGTAACCAGAATATTTCACAATTAAATGAAACACTGGCAGGTTGTCTTGCCCAAATTGTGATCAGCTTGGTTCTTAATATACCCATTCATAATTAGCTGACACATCCCTTCAACTTAAACAAATCCAAACAAGAAATTAGACGCTGTTTGAAACACCCAAACCCAGTTTTTAAATTGGCTTCATTTCGGAGAGCTTGCGTATGTATATGTGTGTCAATTGTAAATGAAGGAGAAGGATTTAGACATTCGCTTCTGTTGGCGCCAACTGTAACGGTGGATGATAGTAGTTAAGTCGTTTGTCTGGTAAACTATTTTATGACAGATCGGTTTTATGTTAAATAAATAATTGACATGTCAATTTAGAAAATATATAAACGACGCGTCATCTATAATATCCGTCGGGCAAAGTTTTTACGCCTGTCGGTTATATAAAATTCAGTTAGACGTAATGTCGGAAATTCTCGCAACTATTGAATGCAATGTCTTTAACTTTTATACGACCGGTCGTATCTGATGCAAAATTTTATAGTGTTTTGTGATGTGCAAATAAAAGCTCCAGCTGAACTGAATAACCGAAAGAGCGGATGACATAAGTTTTAACTCAAATCACAAATCCTAAATCATAATCCCAACTGAGGCTTGTACTGGTAATCAGAAGAAAATGCTGAAACACACGTTGAAAAGCCTGAGGAGGATGTCAACAACCACCGCCGCTGCCCCGGCCGCGAAAGAGAAAGTTGATTGTGTAGTGATTGGAGCCGGCGTTGTGGGCATCGCGGTTGCAAGAGAGCTGGCGTTGAAGGGCAGAGAGGTGCTGGTCCTCGATTCGGGTCCCACCTTCGGCACCGGCACTAGCTCTCGCAACAGCGAAGTCATTCACGCCGGCATTTACTATCCTCTCAATTCCCTCAAGGTCAAGGTTTTTGCTCGCTACTTTGAATTTTAGCCTCATTTTCTTTTGGGTTGTTAGCAGCTTAGCTTTCAGATAGTGTGTATTGCAGGCAATTTTCTGCGTGAGAGGAAGAGAATTACTGTACAAGTATTGCTCTGAACATGAGGTCCCTCATAACCAGATTGGAAAACTAATAGTTGCTACTAGACCATTAGAGATTCCAAAGTTGAATGATCTGATGAAGCGCGGAACTGCAAACGGTGTTCACGGCCTCAGGATGTTGGAGGGTTTCGAAGCCATGAAAATGGAACCTGAATTGCAATGTGTGAAGGCCTTACTGTCACCTGCGTCTGGGATTGTTGATAGTCATTCCCTAATGCTATCCCTAGTGGTATGCGTTTTCCCATGATAGTTAGAAGTTACTTAATTACATACATGCTTGAATACTAGTTAGAAGTTGCTTAATTACATGCATGCTCGAATACAATTTTGAGTTACATTTTCTGTATAAGTTATGACTGCGTATTGACAGGGATAACAACCCAATGTGGGTCCAGGGGGAAGCCGAAAATCATGGAACAACTTTCTCTTATAATACATCAGTCATTGGTGGCCATCTTGAAGGAAATTGTATGAACGTTTATATATCTGAAAGCAAAAATCTTCAAAACTGGGATGGTGTATCTCCGTTGCAGCCGGAGCTTACACTTATTCCTAAGCTTGTAGTGAACTCTGCAGGCTTAAGTGCCCCAGCTCTTGTGAAGAGATTTATTGGTCTAGATAATGTTTTTATTCCGCCTGCTTATTATGCCCGTGGTTGCTACTTTTCCCTTGCAAATACTAAAGTTGCTCCTTTCAAACATTTGATATATCCTATACCTGAGGACGGCGGCCTTGGCGTACATGTTACTCTGGATTTGGATGGCCAGATCAAGTTCGGCCCAGATGTTGAGTGGATCGATGGCATAGATGATACATTAAGTTTCTTGAATAGGTACTCTTACTTTCTAGTCTCTTATTCCTTCTCTCCATCATTTATTGCTTGTAGCGTGATTAAGTTCTCTTGCAATGTTATATGGGAGAGAATTGGCTGCAGATATCTTGTGGTTTGGACTTTGAATAAGCAACAATTCTTTGAAGTGCTCAATGCATTGTTTGCCCATTTTTTCATCAGCCTCATGTATGGATCTTATGTGTAGTGAGGTCCATGTGGAACAAGCACTTTTGTTTTGCCTCTTTAGTAAATGCTTGAAATACACTTGTGATTACCTATTTGGAGGGTCTCATGTAGTTCATATGCAATTGTGCTGATGTGTTGAAATTGGAGAAGGCGTGGTGATTAATAAGTGGCTAAGTTTATAACTTTTTGAGTATGCAAGAGGCGTTTCGTTTATCTGTCTGCTGATTTATATGTTTCTTATCAAATTGGAGACAATAAACAAATTTAACCATCTACAAAAGATGTAATCCTTATACTTTACCATGTAATAGAATTGGATTCAACTGTTACAGAGGATCTCAGAATGCTGTTCTTTTTTGTGGCGTGTTCATATAATTCAATGTTCTTTTTTGTGGCGTGTTCGTATAATTCAATGTTCTTTTTTGTGGCGTGTTCATATAATTCAATGATGCTTTGCTTGCTTATAATTTAACTCGTTAAAGTCTTTATTCCAGGTTTGACTACTCTGTAAATGCAAATCGTGCTGAAAGATTTTATCCAGAGATAAGAAAGTACTACCCCGACCTGCGAGATGGATCTTTACAGCCCAGTTATGCAGGGATTCGACCAAAACTTTCAGGACCTAGACAGTCTCCCATCGATTTTGTAATCCAGGTTATTTCTTGCATATTACCTTATATGTGAACTATTGAACTAAGTACATAGAATGACCGGCACATATATATATAATTCATTTTTATTAAGGAAGTTGGATTTTTTGTCTTTGTTCTTTAACTAGTAACAACGAAACAATTACTTTTGCATTATACAGGGAGAAGACACTCATGGGGTGCCTGGTCTTGTAAACCTTTTTGGTATTGAGTCACCGGGTCTAACTTCAAGCATGGCAATTGCAGAATATGTAGCTGCCAAATTCTTGAGATGATATAGAACCACACTTTATACTAGGTATTCTTCAAGTTGGATTAAAAACATAAGGTGGTCTTCATATTTCCTTTGTTTGTGAGGACATATGACTCGAAACAATATCATACTTGAAGACTCTGCGCCTGCTTTCGATGAAAAATTTGTAGTGATATTAAACAATAGCTAGGTACTATCATGATGATTGTTATATTTAATACAGCTTGATATGATGCAACTCGGTGGCCGCTGCTTCATTTCTATTTTCCTTGTAATTTAAAATTTCCATTGGCGTTCGTATAACAAAAGAGATATTATTTCACCACTGTATCTTTAGCCACGTGTCTTGCTGCCACCTGCATTTCATGTGTCAGGTGTTGTAAATGAAATGGACATAATGTGATGAATTGTGAATGAAACAGCGTGTTGCGCGCGAAGAACTATCCAAACCGTGAATAACCAGCAGCAACCGCCACGTTAAAATAAGTTCCATAAGTACACATTACCCATAAGTTCAATCCAAATTCAATTAAAATACAGCGCTAACGAAAAATATCCTGTATTACTTTCAAGGTACAATTCATTGAAGTCAAACCATACGACAAAAACTACAGCCGAAACATCACTAAAAAATTTCATTAGGTTGTCAGTCTACGCTTGGAAATTATTAGAATTACATTTTTGAAATTATTCAGTACTCCCTTCCAGTTTCCACTCCCATCATCATCATTCATCAGCTCGAATACTCATGCAAACTCCTTGGTCCTAATTCAGCCTCCAGCACATGGCTATCAGTCTACGGAACAAATCCCTCTCATAACAAAACAAGTGGACGGGGCTAATTTGACCAAATTCCCTCAAAATGTAGCCTCTTTACCGCTTCCGCTCAGACCGCCACTTATATACAGCCTTGGAGGTTGGGCAAACAATCTCCTCTTCACGTAGTTTGCGTTTTCGGCCCTTTTTCTAATCATTAAAGAAAAGGAGAAATATTCTCAGCAATGTCTATGTCCAAGTCCAACACAATAGACGGATAGAGAAAGGGAGTAAGAGATCATTTTATACCTGTAATTCCTTATGCAATGACATATCCATATACAGTTTTTCCAACTCCTGTACTCTCTTTTTCCTCCCTTCTAGTTCTCTATAGGAAGCTGCAGTCTTCCTGCAAACAGAAAATATGCAACATAGTCTGTGAAGAACTTGAAAACAACTCTGGTTGAGCATCATCAGACAAGAATAAGCTCAGGTTGTGGAAAGTACTTTTGTCCAACACAATGCATTAAACATTCAGCACCTACCTCTTAATGTGATCAGGAATGTCGTCAAAATCAGGCAATGCATCTTTTCGTCCAGATTGAGATTTTATTTCTTTTGCCTCTTCCCTGCACAAAATACAATAAGTACAGGGTAAAAGCAATCCAAATATTCATTCCAACTTCAAATAATATATTGCAAGGATCTACAGATTGTTTAACATATTGTAGCAAATTCAAGCTAAAATGGGACCACTAATTGTACCAGACAACTCAAAACATCGAAAAATACTCCAGACTTTACAACAAACGCAGTGTAACAATATTTCATTGAAAAATATTCCATGACTCAGGTATTCCAACTCAGTATTAAAATTAAGAACAAAAGGGGGAGGGGATCACCACATAACAATTCAGAAGTTAAAGTAAAAATCATTCAAGCACTCTTATCTTTATTGAGAATCTATATATTCTCCATATAAAAGATTAACACAAGTCAAGAATATTATCATCTTCACATAAAAATGAGAGTTTTGATAACACAAACCTGTCTTCAGCAAAGTAAACATGTCTGCTTGATGGATTATTATCAAGAGAATGCAACATAGTAGTTAACTTTTCGATTTTCTGCACCAAAAGATAGTTTTTTAAATAACTATGGCAAATGTAATTGAAAAGGCAATCCTTATATGCACCATAAACACAATGTAGAAGCAATCACTAACATTTCTTTCGCTCTGCAGTTTCTGAAGGACATATCCTATATCCTGGGTCTTCATCAGCATTAGTTCTTCCTGTGTGTACTTGTTTGCCTCACCCCTAAAAGAATAAGACCAGGCAGTCAATCACAATTTGTAAACAAGAAGAAGAAATTATTATGAAGAAAAGCAATGCGATGGTAAACTTACTCTAGTCTATGTACTCCATCAACAGTTTTCGTTTTGATCATTTTAAAGTAAAATTCATCCGGGTTCCTAAATGCTGCCTTCTCTTTGAGTCTCTGTAAGCAACCACACAGAATAAAACACAGCCATGTGCAAGCATGGACAATATCTAACAGGTAAATAGAAGCAAAGAAGAATGACAATGCAGGAATTAAGACATAATTGTGGCAGTAGGAATGTTACCCGTATAGACTCCTCCTTCTTGTGATATGCTTTTGCACGAATAACATAGTCCTTGTGCTTTTCAAGAAGCCCAAATTTCTTCCTCGATTGCCTAACATGGACCAAAGATATTTCATCTCAAAAGGGTTTCCAAATAACTTCCCAAAACGAAAGATTTTGAAAAGGAAATAGTGTCACTTACGGTTGAGCTCGCTCCTTATGAGCCCTTCTAGGAAGTGCATTCCTAAGAGAAGACATTTTGAGATCACGCTGTCAATGTATTCCAAAATTGATGCTTCACTAACGACCGTACAAAATTTTGGTATCTTAGTTGCTGCAAAATTGAAACCAGCACAACAAAAACATAAGATTGTAAATAAGAGAGTACAGGTTTAGGTTCATTATGATAAATAGTAAATCAATCATAAAGATACAGATATAGTAATTTACCAAATTAAAATCCATATCTTTTATAAACATCTTATAAGTTTTTTTGGTTATTTTTCCCCTAAAAGAATCAATTATTCACTACTGAAATAATTTTCTTCACTGTATTGTCTTTGTCTTTTAACATCAAACTTTCATATTTTTGATAAACAATTTGAAACAACTCTGTGATATTAACTCTAAACTTGATAAAATTGAAAAGAGCTAATAAATTCTAGAAACGAAATTAGACTATTAAAAAGAAACATTATTGTACTAATAAATGAACAAACACAGCCAGTGAGATTTCTTTTTCGATAATTTTAATTCAAGCCAAAATAATGCCTAAAAATTTATTACGAACTCACAGTCGGAGGTGAGCGGCGAGCTTGCGGCGTTCTTGTGGAGAGCGACGAGCGTTGCGGCGTGAGGAGCTTGAGCTGTCGAGTTTTCGTTCGGCTTTGTGTTTTGATTACGGGTTTAAGGGCCGAGAAAGGTCAAGTGGAAGTGGTGAGGTTTTTCCTGGATAATTTCAAATTACCACCACCCTATTTTGGAAAACATCAACTTATGCCCAAACCTTTTAAAATTATTCCCTTCATAACCCTGTCGGTTCTGGCTGGAGAATGGAGATGGGTTGGGTTGAACAAGATTTTTGAAAATGCAACCCAACTAATTATTGAATGAGTTTAAATAAAATCAATCCAACCCAATTAAATAAATATGTTCAATCTAATTCAATACAATCTTTAAAAAAAGAAATAAAATATTAGAGACCTTGGAGGAGGATTGCCAATTGTTGGTGTTGGTGTAGCTAGCAAGCAATAAAATAAACAAAAGTGTACTAAACTTTAGTCTAAAATATCTATTGTTGTGAACTTGTAATGAATGTTTGGCAAGGATAAAAATGGAGGGTGAAGGAGATTGAGAGAGAAGAATATTTTAGATATTTCAAGTTAAAATAAAAATAATGTGGGTTAAAGAAATAAGTTGAGGGGTCATATATTATTATTTTTAAATTTAATATTAAAAAATCAATAGATCCTATAATGAGACCATATTACATGCCACCGTAACAGGACTGATCTCACATAAGTTTTCTCAAAGGATAGAATTATTTAAACCCATATATTTTTTTCTCTACACTCAATTATTCAACAAATCCATTCATAAATTTTGAAAATAGAATTTTAATTTATACACATATTTTTTATTATTCTAATATTTGAGTCTCAATTTGAGTCTAATATTTTATGTCACTTTTATATCAGATTATGAATTTCATAACTTATAAATTTATTAGTCACTATTCAATAGTTGAATGATAAATTAGGTGAGACTCAAATTAAGATTTAAATGTTAGGATGTCTAGCTTCACTCATATATAATAAGCTATATTAATAAAAACCAACCTCGCAATTCATATAATATAGGTGGGAAGGTAACCCATCTCTACACATTTACAGAGTCCAACCCTTAAAATGACCCAAGTTAATACACATTTGTTGTAGGAATTTAACCATTCCGTGAAACTAGCATTAAGAATAAGAACCCAGAGAAGCACTAAATGTTGGAACCCTCTTTTTCAGATGTAGCTCACCTACATGTTTCAAGATTTAACTAGATTTCGCATATGTGTATTAAGTTTTAATTCATAGCTAAGCTGATTATAAATACTCACATGTTTCTGAAGGATTCAATAATGATATAATTAGTGTTCACAAATTGAAAAGATTAAGATAAAAAGGAATTTATTCACTTTCTTAATGGAAGGAAGTGATAATCCATTAAATAATAGGTCCAAGAATAGCATTAAGAATTTTGCCTATATATTTACATGAATAAAGCTATCAAGATTCAAGGAGTAGGTTAGAAGATCCGCAGTCTATTTGATTATTTTCTGTGCTTGATATGTTAACTTACTTATGGTTTAATATTTTGAAACAATACCATAAGCTTTTTTCGCTTTTTCTGTCACAAAACGCCACCTATAGTAGCCTACACCAGCATAGTTCAATTATCAGCTTTTTGTATTTCCAAAAAATGATTGTTTTTTTTTTGTGAAAAGAAAGTATGCCTTTCGATTGATTAGCTTAAGAACAAGTACATAATCTCCGGTGGAATTTCATCCAACCAAATTACAATTTCCTTCTTTTGCAAAGCTAACTTTGCTAATGAATGAGCTGCATAGTTACAATCTCTAGGGGAATGTTGAGCTTTGAAATTCTGGAAATTCTGCAGATTTTCCTGAATGTCAGAGATCAACCATCCAATTTCAGTTAAGCTACTGGACTTCTTGTTGATTTAGTCAATAACTTCTAATGAATCTGATTCAAAAATTCCAAAAGTAATATGAGCTTTTTTAGCCACTTGTAGGCCCCATTCCATAGCTGTTGCCTCCGCCATTGCCACACTACCAGGAAGCCTTAGACTTTTAATTGCAGCTGCTCTGCAGTTTCCATATGAGTCTCTCACCACAACCCCCAACCCTGCCATTTGATTCTCAACATCCACAGCCGCATCAACGTTAACTTTTTGCCATCCATTTGGAGGAGGACTCTATTGCTTTTGCCTCTCAGCATTCCCCTTTGTCTTATAAACCATCTCCGGTTGTCTAATCTTTTTAAAAGACTCCACTATCGCCTCTGCATTTGCTACTACTCTGAGAGGGTTTTCTTTTTTCCCTTCAAAAAGCCATTTGTTTCTTGCCTTCCAGATAGCCCATAGTAAAGCTGCTACTTCAGCTCCCTCAACTTTAGCATGCTGTCGTGGCCAAAATTGCAGCATCCAAACAATGTCACACCTGTGAAGTCCACGCAATTCCTCTGCCAGATTAGAGTACCTCAAGATCTTCCTTGCCCTATTGCACTCTACCAAGGCATGGGACACCGTTTCTACAAGACAGTGACAACTTTGGCACATTGGTTCCTGCAAAACCTTTTTTTTCCATAAGTTTTTTGCTGTGGGCAATAAATCGTGAGCTGCTCTCCATAAAAAAATTTTCACTTTTTCTGGAATTGCAAGCTTCCAGATAAAACGCCATAGGTTTTGATCATGATTTGAGCAGCTTGGGTCCTCAGGGAACTTTATTCTCATAGCAACTTGGTACCCTTTCTTATCGTAGTGCCATATCAACTGATCCTCTTTTGGTCTTTTTGGAAGTGGAATCTGCATTATGGCTTCTGCATCTTCTGGCCTAAAATGCTGAAGGATCAAATCTTCCCTCCATTGTTGCTTCTCGTCTATTAACTCCGCTATTGTGGTGTCAGCCCCCATCGAAGGAGCTGATATTGGCTTAAAGGTTGTAGGTCTGGGGATCCAATTGTTTCCATAAACCAGCACATTCTGTCCATTCCCAATTCGCCATCTCGCTCCTTTGTGAAGCACCTGTCTTCCCCAAACTATGCTTCTCCAAACAAACGACGGTTTTGATCCCAGGCCAGCATTCATAAAACCCGTATGTTTAAAATATCTAGCCTTTAAGACTCTTGCCACCAGCGAGCTTGGAAATTGCATAATTCTCCACCCTTGCTTTGCTACAAGTGCTTGGTTGAAGCTTGAGAGATCTCTGAAACCCATTCCGCCTCTAGCTTTCGAGTGACTAATTCTTTCCCACCACGCCCAGTGGATACCTTTTCTGTCCTGTTTTGTTCCCCACCAAAACCTTGCCATTGCTTTTTGGATATCCTCACACAGCCCTAGAGGAATTTTAAAAACACTCATGGCATAAGTTGGAATAGCCTGTGCAACAGCTTTAATCAACACCTCTTTTCCTCCACTTGTAAAGAACTTATGTTGCCAGCTTGAGATTTTATTCAGCACCCTTAACTTAACTTCGTTAAAGAAACTCTTTGTCTTCCTTCCTATCATTGAGGGCAGTCCCAAGTATTTTTCGTGCCGAGAGACCACCTTAAGCTGGAAAATCTCGCTTATGGCTGTAATTTGATCATTCCTTGTGCCTTTACTGAAGAACATCGAAGATTTCTCGAAGTTGAAGATTTGCCCGGAAGCTTTCCCATAGCATTCAAATAAAGCCTTCAAGTGTTTACAATCTTCTACTGCTGCTCGGGTGAAGATTAAGCTGTCATCGGCAAATAATAAATGGGAGACTTTTGCATCTTTGCCGAAATGAATTCCATGAATGTGCCTTTGCTGTTCTGCCTGTACCAGGAGGTTGGAGAAAGCCTCTGCACACATTAAAAAAAGATAAGGGGAGAGGGGACAGCCCTGTCGAAGCCCTCTTTGTGGGTGGATTAATCCTATAGCCATTCCATTGATAACAACAGAGAAAGATGTTGTTGTGATACAATGCATAATTAAATCCACCCATTTGATTGAAAAACCTAGCTTTAACATTGTTTGTTTCAAAAAGTTCCACTCCACTCTATTGTAGGCCTTGCTAACATCTAACTTAAGGGCCACCAGCCCATGTTTTTTCCCCTTACTATGTCGGATTTTGTGTAGGCATTCATAACCGACTATGATGTTATCAGTAATTAGACGATTCGGAATAAATGCCCCTTGAGTTGGGGATATAACCTCGTAAAGAATTTGTTTCAGCCTATTTGCAATTGTTTTGGTGACAATCCTATAGATCACATTACATAAGCTTATTGGCCTAAAATCTGTCACTCTCTGGGGTTTAAGAATTTTCGGGATCAATACAATATGAGTGTGATTAAGGGGAGTAATTGTACCTCTACCGTTCAAAATGTGGAGGCAAGTGGAGATAACACCAAGCTTTACCGAGTCCCAGTGCTTTTGGAAGAAGGCTGCTGGCAGTCCATCAGGTCCGGGAGCTTTGGTTGGACACATTTGGGAAAGAGCTGTGGAGACTTCCTCCTCCGTGAAAGGCGAATCCAATTGGTTGTTCATTTCTAAGGTGACCCTTGGCTTTAATCCTGCTAGAGCAGCCTCTATTTGCTTTTCTGATGGGCTGGACGTTGTAAATAAACTTGCAAAGTACTCACAGAACTGTTTTTCGACCCCCTCTCTATCATCAACCCATACATCATGCTGGTCCATGACCCCCCATATTCGGTTCTTCCTTTTCCTAGATGAAGCTTTTGAGTGGAAATACTTCGTGTTCTTGTCTCCTTCCTTCAGCCAGTCTGCTCGGGATCTTTGCTTCCAGTACACTTCCTCATCCAGCAGCATTTTTTCAATTTGCTCCTCCGTGCTTTTGATCTCACTCACTTCTTCCCTCTGCGTGAAATTGTGCTTCATTTCTGAAAGTTTTTTCTTCAGTTGCTTCAACTTTTCTTTTTGCCCATCGAACTCTTTCTGACTCCATATCCGCAGCTGGGCCAGACAGTTGTTGGATGTTTTTTTAAAGATTGTAACCGGATCCCCTTGACTCCAGCTGCCACCCTTCAACCATTCTTCTTTCACTATGTTCTTGCAAACTTCATAATGGCTCCACATATCCTCATAAAAGACTCTTGGGCTGGAATTCTTTTTGTACCAGGCAAACTTATTCCTTTCTTGCATTTCTAGCATGACAGGGCTGTGGTCTGAGCACCAAGTATCAAGGTTGGAAACAATCAGATTATAGGGGCTTTGTTCCCAGTCTTTACTCCCGAGAAATCTATCGAGTCTTTCCTCTATCAACTGCGGGCCGAATCTTCTATTCTGACTGTTAAAAGACAATATGAAAGTTTGATGTTAAAAGACAAAAAATGATTGTTACATTCTGACTGCGACGCTCTGTGCGTCTCCTTCTCTTTATATTCAATGAAAATGGTCAATGCCTCATCCCTCAGAGCATCTGCTAAGCATTAGGTTTCCTTTCTCATCTTTTAGCTAGTTTTGTTCAATTCGCTTTGTCCATTTTACATTTTAGTCCTTCTGCTTATTCATCTCAACATAAAAAAACTTAGCTGCTTCTTCACTGTTCTGCATTTCGGTTCATTTCTGTACGTTTTTTTTGTTCCCATGCATAATGTATTGCTTTCCATTTTTGGTGTACTTTGCATGTCTTATGACCAGCATAGCACCTCTTTTTCTTCATTTTTTTTTAAATAAAGTGAAAGTGAAACTGAAAGTGCTGCAGCATCTCTGTCATTTCTTCAGAGGCAGAACTTTGAAGCTACTCGAATACCCTTATATTTCTTGTGGAATGAGGAACGTTTTCGTCCATTTGTTTTGTTTATTTCAAACTTGAACGCTAGTGTTTCAGTTTTGATTTATCTGAACGTACAAAATCTTGAAGAAAGTACAAAAGGGAAGCATCTCTGGTGTGTTAATTGTTTATTTGTCACAAAGAACACACATTCTGTGCATCATAACTAACCTTGTTCTACTTCTCAGTTATTCAATTAGCTTTCAACCCAATTGTTTTATACATCCTAAGAATAATTCAAGAAATTAAGGCCTCTTTTGATGTGTGATCTGTTTCTTGAGTTATGTTTCTTAAGTTAAATATAGCTGCTATGTCGATTTCTGCAACAGTTTCATGCTCTGTTCCAGTGTTACATCCCATTGACTAGAGTTGTTTTTATTATCTATTGTGGTATTGATATAACCATTTTGGATAAAAACTGTGTCATTTTGACAATCCTACTATTTCAATTGCTAAGGTAATTGGTCATTTTTAAGTGTTCTGGTGCGGAAAGAGCCTCGAAATGACACTTTCTATAATGTCCTTCCTCTCATCAAGCGGTTAGATTTGATTTTGTTATTGTAGTGCGTGTTCAATTCCACGATAGTTTACAGAACTTTCTATCAGGCATTGCCCAGCTGTATAATGAGCTCGGATTGTAAACACTGTGTCTCTAAATGGTACCTGTTACACCATTTTACTCTCCCATGTACATGTATATCAAATTCACTGCAGATGCTTCATGTGTTGGACATTTTTCATACTTAGCCAGCTACATGCCTTGCGGTTGTCTTTTTCAATTGGCAATATGAAGCTTGATTCTGGAAATGGTTTACAATACTGGTTTTTTTTTTCTTTGACCAATATAATGCCTTACCCACCTTACAACTTTCAATTTGATTTCTGGTGTAAGTCATGTCTTTAGATTGTTGCTTTCTTAGCTTAATTGTATTTTGACCTCAATTTGTACAATGGCAATTTATACAATGACATTATTTATGTTTCATGTCCCAATATATTTCATCTTTTTCATGTTAGGTATTATAATGAAATTTCCTAAAGATTCAGAAGCTCACGGTCCGTCTCCCTCTGAAATCCCACCAAATGTAGAATCTTCACAGATTAAATCGGTAACTGGTCCTGAGGTGACTAAAAAAATATCAAAGCCTTCTGGTTCAAAAGGAGAAATAACATCTCTTCTCTCGAATCATTTCAAAGTCAGCATCACCGGTGCTAGTGGCCACATTTTTCATTATAGTGTAAGTTTCCTCTGTCCTTGTTTCGATAGCTCCCTCTAGATTCGGGATGCTGAACACTTTCTTTTTCACTGAAAAAGGCTGCCTTGTTCTATGAGGATGGCTGTCCCGTTGAAACAAAGGGAATCTGAAGAAAGATAATTGATAAAGTTTGTGAGACTAATAGTGCTGATCTTGCTGAGAAAGACGGGGTTTTTAATTAAATACCCTTTAATAGTTTCAAAATTATTTAAATACCCCCTCTCTTTTTGGTTTTCATGGATACCCTAACAAATGTGAGTAAAATCAGGAATACCCTTAATGAATGCATCAAATTCACTCAATGAATTGTCTTCATATTTCTTTCCTCATTTCTTTCACCAAAATCTATTTTTGCTGCCGATTCTTTCAAAATCTCTTAGAATCTCTCAAAATCTCTCATAACTTCTTACACAAATACAATTATGTATTCATTTCTTTAACACCCACTCTTTCTTTAAAGGTGCATTGCTTATTAAACAACCCAATAAGGTATGTTAATGTTGTTGGGTTTTAAATTTTTTAATTTTTAGGAAAATTTAGAAATTTTCCTCACATTACAATGTTTTATTTTTACCATTTTTTCTTATACGTAGAAATATATGCAATGTAGGTTATTTAATTATTTTTTTCAGCAATATAACTTATTTATGGCGAAAATGTTTCGAGTCATGCATTCTTTTGATACCGTGTACGTCATATAGTTAGTCATGTAGGTCGTGTAAGTAATATAGTCGTGTAAGTCGTGTAGGTCATGTAAGAAATATAGTCGTGTAAGTCGTGTAAGTAATATAGTCGTGTAAGTAATATAGTCGTGTAGGTCATGTAGGTCGTGTAGTTACTTGTATATGAAATTTAATATTATTGTTTTTATTGTATCATCAGATATGGTTTTGGTACGTGTGCCTATTCTCTTCAATGGTGAATGGATTGAGCAAAATGACGAGTATAAGTTCAAATGTTCAAAGGCTAAAGGGATAATGATACCACGATCGACAACATATGCCGAATTGGTGGAGAAGATAGTTGAAGTTATTGATATAGATACTTCGGAATTCGAAATCACAATGAAGTTCAAACTTAAGACATCTGATCCTATGCCACCAGTTACAATTCAAACCAATGATGATGTGGAATTTTTTTAGATTCCAATTTAATTTCACTTCTTTTTTTTAATAATTTTTGTTGACATTTTCTGCATAGCAGCAAATATAAATTCTTAGCACAAATTAAGTCTTTAAAGAACTAAATTAATCTAATGATTAATGGAAAAATTCGTGTAATTTTAAAGTCGCAATTAAACATATTACAACCATTTAAAAAGTTTTTTTTTTTTTTTTTTTTATCTTCAAAGTGCTTTCTTCCTCTGGCCAAGCATACAAGCATACATGAGGAATGCCTGCATATAATTAATCCATGAAATTAATTAAGAAAAAAAAATATCAACTATAGGAAATTAATGTAATGTTATACACATAAGAACACCATTCGCAGTGATAAAATATTTCCACTCATAACTAGACATATCATGACTTACCATGGCTTATAATTGGAAATTAAGAATCTCTCTAACTAATGACATTTCACAAGGTAAAGGTCGTGTAATTGTGTAATACAAGAAGATCGTGTAATTGTATAATACATGAAGGTCGTATAAACATGCAATACATGAAGGTCGTGTAAACATGCAATACATGAAGGTCGTGTAAACGTGTAATACATGAAGGTCGTGTAATCATGCAATACATGAAGGTCGTGTAATCGTGCAATACATAAATGTC
Organism: Citrus x clementina; assembly: GCF_000493195.1. Classification (NCBI taxonomy): domain Eukaryota; kingdom Viridiplantae; phylum Streptophyta; class Magnoliopsida; order Sapindales; family Rutaceae; genus Citrus; species Citrus x clementina. The sequence continues at coordinate 21,529,474 of NW_006262139.1, read as the reverse complement.
GTGTAATACACAACCTTGAATCTTACATAACCTTACACGACCAAATCTTGTGTTACATAACAAAATTATAATCAGCACAATCCATTAATTTTTCACAATTTGCATGCAGCAAAACAACTAGAAATTTATTTTCGAACATGTTATGAGAGACCCACAACTAATTACTCTATTTTTTCAATATAAAACCCTAGCTTTTTGTTTTTTTTCCCTTGAATATTAACAAGAAAAGTAATTACATGGAATTACTTGTCTCAACTAGTTACATTCTGACAATTTTGTAGTAAATGATCAACTCTCTCCGGCGATTATGTAGTGACGAACTATGCTTCGCTTTCTCAGTTGTGGCAGCTTCCCCTTCTCAGGCTTAGTTTGCTCGTGTTGAAGTTCGATTTACCATGTATGGAGAATGAATGTTTGTTTCGGTAGAGGTGATGCCGGTGAAGGAATTGCAGTGTTTGTTTGTTTGAGTTTGATAATGGAGGGAATTGCAGCAGATGAGTGTTTTTTTGCTTTAGTAGAGAAGGGAGAGGTGATGTCTGTTGAGTTGAAATGTTTTAAAATGAGGATAACTTAGTAATTTCCTATCAATTTTTAAAGGGTATCGATGAAAATTTTGGTAAAAACAGATTTTAGGGTATTGAGATAATTTTTGAAGTATGGAGGTGTACCGGGCGCAATTGGCACGAGAAAGACATTGCTTATGATGGAGAAAAGAGCTTATTTACAATCGGTGCCCTCCCCCACAAAAAAAATGGAGTTCCTGGTTTTGCTTGATAATCTCTTATCATATAGGTAACTAGCATGAATTTACTTCTTGTCAAGATTTACACTAGATCTCTCACAGTATGTCATCGTATATTAACTTGGTGAGATTATTTTGTCCAGAACTACTAGTAATGACAGCCCTGATGGCCATGGTAGCAATAATGAGAGAGATAAAGAGAAGGCGGGTATCCCAATCTAAAACATTTAAAGTAGAGATCAGCTTTCCCGCCAAAATTCCTTTGCCGGCGATTGCTGCTGCTCTGCATGGTCAGGAATCACAGAATTCTCGAGAGGCCTTTAGAGTATTAGACATCATTTTAAGGCAGCATGCTGCCAAACAGTGACTCTTAATGTAATTGCTTCCCTTTTTAGCATGATTGATCATCGTAGTATCTCAATATTCTTGGCCACTTCCTACAGGGGCTGCTTCCTTGTACGTCAATCGTTCTTTCAGAATGAACCTAGGAGTTTCTTTGACCTTGGAGGTGGTGTTCTTGGTTGCTGGGGCTTCCACTCAAGTTTTCAAGCCACACAAGGAGGACTGTCTCTGAATATTGGTAAGTTAACACTTTCACTCAACACTTTTCAAGGTTTTAGCAAATTGTTCTTTCCCTTGTAATTTTCAGGAACTGGACTGAGTGTTCTGTTTATATTTGCTTATCCTTTGAGTTGATGACAGATGGATCGACTACAACAATTATAAAGCCTGGACCACTCGTTGATTTTCTCATTGCCAACCAAAATGTGCGTGATTGTTATCAGCTTCACTGGGCAAAGGTACAGAGCTCAAGCTTTATTTTTGTGTTGGCAAACCATTTTTTAAAACATGCCGCATATTTTCATTAACAGGCTAAACGTACACTAAAAAATTTGAGGATAAGAGTCCATCCCTTTAATCGAGAATATAGGATCACTGGATTGAGTGACAGCACATGCAAACGGCAGATGTAAGTCATCACTGCTCTGATTTATTTCCAATCTTATTTGCTATGCCTATACTTTGTTAATATGACATTTTATTTCAAGCATTATGCTGCAAGATTTCCTTTTTGCTCCTCTTTTTGTAGGTTCTCGTGGAAATCAGGGGTTAAAGATAGAAATGGTGATGTGAAATGTGTTGATGTAACCGTTTTCGATTATTTTGTTAACCATGGCCGCATCAATTTATGCTTTTCGGGAGACTTTCCATGTATTGATGTTGGCAAGCCAAGAAAACCTACCTACATTCCCATTGAGGTGACCTGATCTATTCTTATTGGAAAAAATTGATTTTGCAGCTTAGATTGTCCAAGAACTTTCTTGTTGGTTAATATAGCAATAAGCTTGCATCTTTTCTTCTCCTCCACTGTAGCCCTGTTCCCTGCTTTCCTTACAACGCTATACAAAAGCATTGACTGTTTTCCAAAGGTCTGCACTAGTGGAAAAATCACAACAGAAGCCACAGGAGAAGATGAAGATCATAACTGACGTAGGTTTCTTTTCCCATTTGTTTACGTTAGCATTTCTGTCCCCTCCTCAAACTGTTGCTTATTTAGGATTCAATGGAGCATTATGCGCAGGTAATGAGAAGCAACAAATATGACTCTTAGCCAATGTTGCGTTCTTGTGCCATTTCATGTTAGATTTATTTCTCACATTATGTGGACTGACATAAATCATTCTAATTATTTTCTATATTTTACCGAATTAATACGTGACTAAAGTCAAATATTGTTGAGCAATTTTGACATACCCTGTACAGTAGTATATTATGGACAAGTATATCCTTAATTGTGTTATTTTCGCCCATAATGGGATGGGCAATTTTATACTAACACATGAGGGGTCCCTGTGCTCAACCGCTGTATTTAAGTAACTTCAGCCCATTGGAAGTTAACTGTTGAAAAATCAGTGGCATGTGTGCAGTGCACCTCTCTCTCTCTCCCTCTCCCTCTCGTCTCCCGTGTGTGTATGTACAGTAAATTTTGAAGCAAGCCGATCCTTGAGCTGAAGCAAGGGAAACTGAATTCAGAAGCTAGATCAAGCTTGTAACAACTCGGTAAAGCTCCATAACAAGTTTCCAAGGTCGGATTTATGGGAGATCATGGTAAATTTTGGAATTACTAAAAATATGTGTTTATTTGGAAATGCACGATTAAAGGCATAACATTTGTTTTTGTTTCATCATTTCAATCAACAGCCGTTTTGCTAAAGTTGAAGGACGCATTTTATCTGCCCCAAGGGTATAGTATCTATCTCAGTTACTTTTATGTTTTGTTGGCCACTCTCTGAAAATCTTTATTAGCCTTATTCTGGCTGCGTATTACTGAAGCTGTTCTATTTCTTGAAAAGTAGTTGATGGCAGAAAACAGGGAGCTTATCATCCTAAAAATGGGCGGTGGAGCTTCCACAATAAGGTGGTGCTTCTAGATTCTGCCATGCTCACATGGATAACTCTTAATGTTGCTGCAATTTTTTTATTTGTCTTCTTCATAGATATTTGTTCAAGCAGCGAAAATTGATCACTGGGCAGTGGTAAAATTTTCTGCTCGTTGTGATATACGTAGCCTGTGCAGAGATTTGATTAGATTTGGAGAAATGAAGGGAATTGTAAGTTTCATGCATACATGTGTGCTGCATTACGTAAAATCTTATTACGGGGAATAAGCAATTTTCATTTTGTAGTCCACAAGTCCCCCACTGGATGTTTTTGAAGAGAATCCTCAGTTTCGACGGGCTGACGGGCACCAGCTCCTGTTCGAGTGGACAGGATGTTTGTAGAAATGAAGCAAAAGTTTGAAAAATGTCCTTGCTTCCTTCTCTGTCTCCTACCCGACAAAAAGGACTCTGACCTATACGGTTAGGCATTTTATTATTAACTCATTTTTATCTAATCCATGCAGAGATGTCTATTACTTATTTCCCTGATAATTTAATCTCCAAGGTTCGTGGAAAAGAAAGACTCTTTCAGAATTTGGAATTTTCAATCAATGCCTTGCACCAACTAAGGTCAATGAACATGATCTTATGAATGTCCTTTTGAAGATAAATGCCAATTGCCAAAGGGAGCTAACTGATCCGCTTATTCTTGTTCTCAGTTATTTTCGCTTAATTGTCATGTGTTTTTAGCTTGTACCTTTATCTCTTTTCCTCTTTAATTTTGTCATGGTTTGCTTTTCTGTTTCTGTTATCCTTCTCATTGTTGGTGCTTTTATGCAGCTTGGTGGTTTGAATACTTTGTTGGCTATTGAGCAGTCAAAAAATCTCTCTTTGGTTTCAAAGGTTCCTACGATAATTTTTGGGATGGATGTGTCACATGGCTCCCCTGGACACTCTAACGTGCCATCCGTAGCTACGGTAGGATGTAATAGTTTGTTTAGCTTGCAGAAAGTGATAGTACCCCCCATTGGCAGTATATCAAGCAAGAATTCATAATATCGGAAAATTTTGTTTCTTTTCTTATTTTTAATTTGATTCTTGGGTTATTAGCTCCAGAAATTGGCCAATACTTTCCCGTTACAGAGCTTCTGTACGCAGCCAGTCAGCAAAGCTTGAGATGATAGATTCCTTGTTTAAGCCACTTCCAAACAAGGATGATGCTGCCATAGTCAGGTAAAGATATCATAACTGTCTCTTTTTAATTTCTTTAATGGGGGCATACAGTTTCATGTAACGGTCGTTTAAGGAAAAATTTAAATGTCAGTTTTGGTGTTCACCGCGACTAATGATTCGTGCTTAGTTCTCTTATTATTGGTTACTCAAAAGCATAAGTGAGCCAACCACATAACACTACAGTAGGTCCCACAGAAAAAAGAGAAAATTAATAATTTTATATTGTGGTATAATAAAAAATATATAAACAATTATGAAAAAACAAAAAAAAAAAAACCAAAACGCTAATTAGAGGAAAGTGAAAAACTTCTAAGATTGGTTTTGAAATTGAAGATATAATGATTGCTAGCTTCAATCATGAGATACAACCGGCATTGGTTTTGTGCTTACATTACAAGTTTTTAGGATTATATTATATTAGACTGAATAATAAATAAAATTGTCTTTTGTTTGTTACAAATATCGTACATGAATGTGTTGAACTTAATTTAATAAAGCTAAAATAACTATTTAAATACAGAAGTATAATTATTTTTAAATTATACTACTAATTTTTTTAATTTAATATTTAATATTCAATGTTATTGTAAATTAATAATTGAATAATTTTTATGTTTAATATTCAATACTGACCTAAAGATATATTATTCAAGATTTTTTTTATATTTGATCTTTATATTAAATACTTGTGTAAATAAATTATTGAATTAAAATTTTGATACTAATATTAAATAAAATACATGCTAAACTAAGTTAATGAATAAATTTTGTTAAAATAAGTTAATGAATAAATTTTGATATTTAATATAATTAAAATTCTAATTTAAATAAATTAGGCAATTAATTTTTAATTTTTAATTTTAATTAATAATAAATGTTAGATTAAATAAAAAGGGAAAGATAGGTAAAGAGCATTTTATCCTAAACTCATGTTGAAAAGAGGATTTTTAATTTTGTATTAATATTTGGACTAAATAGCTAACGACTCATATCTTAAATAAAATTCGTGTTAAAATAAGTTAATGACTAAATTTTGATACTTAATATAAATAAAAAATTATGGTTTAAAAAATTAGGCAATTAATTTTTTAAATTTAATTTATAATAAATATTAGATTAAATAAAAAGTGAAAGACGGATAAAGAGGATTTTATTCTAAATTCATACTAAAAAGAGGATAAATAATCCAATCGACTTTGGGTTGTGAGAAATGCTAAACGTAGAGAACGACGAGAGAATGCCGAAAGAAATGGTGGCTTGTACTGCCGTTTCGAGTGCTCTCTCGCCATTCCCCACATGACCCACACTTTTCTTTTATCTTTTCACTTTGGCCCCCACGTAAACTCCACTCCACTTTTCATTTTGCTCTCTCCCCCACGTGAACTGATTTGCTCATTGCTCAAGCAAAAATAGTTCATCACAAGTGCAAAGGAAACGGCATCAGCAGGAGTGGTAAGTTTATGTATTTTTATGTTAAACTTTTCTTTTATTTTGAATATACAAAACTAAAAGTATTATTAAATATTTATCAATCATATATATATATATTATTTGTGTAGGTATTTATATACTGTGCACTATATTTATCAGTCATTTCTTTATAATTGACATCAAATAAGCTTTGAAAAATACAATTTGTTAGTGTATGCTTATATTTTTTAATTTCTAAAATCTCATATTATATTTTAATTATTTGTGTATTACAACAACTACTCCGTATGCTTTGCAACCACATTATCCTTCTTATTTGATGACGTACAAATGATCTGGAAGTAGAAGTTTCCAACATTTGCTACATCAACAACGTAATGAAGACAACAATTGAAAGTTTATGCATACTTTACATTTCTAAATTTTGCGATTTGCGATTTGAATTCTTTATAGCACTTGATGTTAATAGCTCCATTTGGCCACCACATTCATTATATATTAACAGTGAATTTCGACTTTCATTTGTGCTAGATGACATTGTCAATATTACACTACTTTAACTGCCACAAAAAACAACAAATTATTACCAACAAAATTATTTTAAAACTTAATCCGACAATTTTCACCAATCGATAATTTTTACCAAATAATTACTTACAAAATTACCAACAATTATCAAAAAATAATTACCAACAATACAATTACCAAAATTATTCCCAACAAAATAATCATTCAACAAAATAATTACTTACAAAATTACCAACAATTATCCAAAAATAATTATCAAAAAGTAATTATCAAAATAATTATCAAAAAATAATTATCAACAATACAATTACCAAAATAATTCCCAACAAAATAATCACTCAACAAAATAATTACCAACAATTATCATAAATTAATTATTAAAATAATTATCAAAAAATAATTATCAACAATAAAATTACCAAAATAATTCCCAACAAAATAATCACTGAACAAAATAATTGCCAAATAAAATTACCAACAATTATAAAAAATTAATTATCAAAAAATAATTACAAACCAAACGGAGAGAGTGAGATGGAGAGAGACGAGGGAGACGAGGACCAGCAAGCAGCACCACCGAGCAGCGACCACCGAGTAGATATGGAGTAGTAGCGAGCGAGGGAGAGGAGTAGCGAGCGAGAGGGGAGATGGAGACGAAGCTGCAGCTGGAGCGAGATGGAAGACGGAGACGAAGCTGGGGAGACGGAGACGAAGCTGCTGCTGGAGTGAGAGGAAAAACGAAGCGAGAGGGGAGACGAAGACCTAGTAAAGCTGCTGCTGCTGACGTGAGAGGAAAAACGGAGCGAGAGGGGGAGAGGAGTGAGAGGAAACTCGGCCTCGAGTTGAGCTGAAGTAATGGCTTGTGATGAACTACTCATGCTGATGTCGTTTCCTTTCTCTTGTGATGAACTACTTCTGCTTTAGCAATGAACAAAACAGTTCACGTGGGGGAAAAGGATGAGCAAAAGGGAAAGTGGAGTTCAGGTGAGGAGAGAGCAAAAGGAGAAGTGGAGTGGAGTTTATGTGGGGGCCAAAGTGAAAAGAGAAAAGAAAAGTGTGGGTCATGTGGGGAATGGCGAGAGAGCACTCGAAACGACATCACAAGCTACCGTTTCTCTCGGCATTCTCTCCCCGTTCTCTACGTTTAGCATTTCTCGATGTTATATACGTGTGGGGTCAGGGAAAAACATTGGCCACTAAGTTAAATTAAATAAAAAGAAGAACTCCTCAAAAAAAAAAAAAAAAAGAAGAAGAAGAAGAAGAAAAGGAGGTGAAGTAGAAAAAATAATCATCTTGATTGATCGATCAATAAGGATTTACATTCGAAATTTTATTATTCCTTTTCAATTGGTTCTCTACTTAATGTTCAAACCTTGAAACACGGACGAAGAAATCAGATTTGCGTCATAAGAAATCAGTTTAGAAACAGTTGCATATATTTTAACGAATATAAATAAAGAATCAAATCTAATTTTCTCTACAAGCTGCGTACAATTAAAAATGAAATTAATTTCTTAGGCATATCCCGTTGATGTATAAAGATGTTAAATTGTTGATTAATTGTTGTTATACGCTTTTGCTTGCGGCCCTTTGCTGCGATGTGTCGGGTAGATGATGTTGTTGGTTTGAAGCCAATTCCAAATGTTGGCTGACGAGAAGCATCCATAAACGATATGCCATTTTTATGATACCTAAAAAGATAGAATTTTCTTGTTGAATTAGAGACTTGATATCAGCCACAAGGGCGAAGCAATAGATTAATTGGACCAAAAAAAAAAAAAATCTACATTTTTGTTGTACGGTTTTTGAGCAAAGGCTCAATTGGACCCTGAGCATTGGCTCCCAGGATATATACCAATGAGGACTGGAATCAGATTATGTAAAATTGACTTGGTAGACCATCCACGAAATGATAGATTTCCGTCACCGCAAAATAAATAATATAAATTCTTCACATGTGGAAGGAGCTAGAAGAGTTTGTTTTGATGAGAAAGGATTGAAGGAGAATATATATAGTTTAATATAATTGCCCGGTTATACAAGATATGAGAATAGAGTTTCATTAACGAGTTACGGATCACAAATTTACTAATCTGCTTAACTGCTAAACGTGAATTTGTATAATAATAGTATTTTAATACTAAGGTGGCGTTTGTTTTTTTATCTGAAATCTGAATAGACCTGAATTAGTCTGAATTCTGAATAGATCTGAATGTCTGAATCTGAATAATATGTTTGTTTTTTCGTCTGAATCTAAAAAAATAAGTATTAAGTTGTTTGTTTTTTTCAACTTAAAAAGCTAAAAATATATATTTTTATATTTGTATCCTTATTAAATTTGAATGTTAAATAAATAATATATTAAATACCACAATATTTTAACATTTATAAGTAAAGCTATATTCAAGTGAATACATAATTATTTTAGAATTTTAATATATAAAATACCATAAATTTTAAATTTTATCGTATATAATATAAGAAAGAAAAAAATAAGGATATTTTTATGTGGGGTAAATGTCTATGGGTGAGTTTGGGATAGACATGAAAAATAAATTATAAAGTAAGGATATTTTTGACATTAGCAAATAATTGACTTAATTCAGATTTCTCCATTAAGTAAAAAGCCAAAAAAATTGGCTTATTTTATTAAGTCAAAATTATCTAAAAAGTCTCATTAAGTTATAAAAACAAGCACTTCTAATTAACTTAATTAATTAAGTTAAGTCACTTTAAATCATTAAGTTAAAAAACAAACGCCACCTAAGTAATATGAAATGTTAAATACAATATAACTTACATATCTTCACTTTACGGGAATGTGATTAATCTATTGCTCATCAATAAGTCAAATTATGAAAGAAGAAATTATTATTGCTGTTATCTTTAGATTTCCTTTTACTATCTCATTAGCCTCCACATTTATTCCTCATTCAATTGGTGATACTACTTTATAAGTTGCATGGGTTTGCGCCGCTATTATCATTGCTGACTGTGTGTCAAAATGGGAGATCTTTTATAGATGCTTGTCGTCGGCTTTATCAAAAGATCTTGAAGTCAATTTTCTAAAGCATCTTGAATTGGTTTTGAACTAATAATAAAAAAAAAATCTCATGCTATTCAAAAAAAACAAAAAAAAAAAAAATTCCTTTGGACAGAGCAGCCACGGGCACCGGTTTAACGGGGATTATGAAGTATATATTTGAGGTCAAGTGTTGAATTGTGGTCTCAAATTTGAGGCCGAGCCACAGTGTCGTTTGTCGTGCGTAGGGCTCGCTAGTTCGTCGTTTGTTTGTAAACGGCCTATCCGTCTTCTTTCAAATTTGTGCAAAATGGCGCAACCTAAGTGTTGGCGTTGCGCATGCAAATTGGATCGGTTGAATTGGTGAATAGAGCCCAAGCCTGCTGGCCCAAATTAGTTAGCATTCGTTTCATAATTTGCCGATAAAGGGTTATTTGACTTATTGATCTGAAAAATAGGAAAGCTGGAATACAGCCTCCTTTTTTTTTTTTTTTTTTTTTACATAAAAATTAGATTATACTTGATTGAATAATAAAGAATGTTGTCTTTTGTTTATTGCAAATGTTGAACATGATTATGTAAGCTTAATCCGATAAAGATAAAATAACTATTTAAATACAATAGTATAATTACCTTTAAATTATACTATTATACGTTGAATTTAATATTTAATATATGATTAATAATTGAATAATTTATTATTGTAAATTAATAATTGAATAATTTATTATTGTAAATTAATAATTGAATAATTTTTATGTTTAATATTCAATATTGATTAAATATATTTTAGTGAATAAATTTTTTTTATGTCTGATCTTTATATTTAGTACTATTTTAAATAAATTGTTGAATTAAAATTTTGATTTAATCTTAAATAAAATACATGTTAAAATAAGTTAAATGAATAAATTTTGATATTTAATATAATACAAACGTCTAGTTTAAATAAATTGCGCAATTAATTTTTTAAATTTGGTAAATAATAAAATGTTAGATTAAATAAAGAGTATTTTATCTTAAACTCATGTTGAAAAGAGGATTATTAATTTTAGATTAATATTTGGACTAAATAGCCAGCGCTGATAGCTAAACATGAATTAGCCCTTTAAGTGAGATTCACCATGTAATAACCCTAAATCAAGCTAGGTTCCTCTTTCACAATGAATAAAAGTGGAAAGATAAAGTGTTAATTTAATTTGAAGGGCTCTTCAAAAAAATAAAAATAAATAAATAAATTTAATTTGAAGGGAAAGATAATGTGGACATTTTTCATTAATCGCGTTGACTGGGATCGACTTGAATAGTCATTCGCACCGGCATCACTTTCTACAATAAAAGCGGCCTTGCGTCATGGCATCTCTTGTGTGCGTAATCAATCCATCATTTACAATAAACCCGGAGACTACAGTGTAATATATAAGTTTTTCATAAATATAAAATTGTGAATCGCCATTCACTGCAAAACCATGGACATTAAAATTTGAATGGTTATTCACATTATATAAATTTCTCTCTTTCAAATCAATATGATGGATCTTCCCATTCAACAGCACGTTAATCCTTCAAGGTACGGAAACTTTCCTTGCATTTTTTTCACTTTGGTTTGTTTAGTATGTCTGTTTTGAGTCTGTTTTGGCAGAGTACGATGAATATACATGAGGTTTGTATACCGCTGCTTGCTTCTGCTACTGTGCATCTATACTTTGGTTCGTTTAGTATCTCTGTTTTGAGTTGTTTTTCAGAGCTGTACATGAATCATGTTAAGTTGCAGTCATCTGAGAATGAATGAAAGAAGCTAAATTACATTCTTAATTTCGTTTTTTCCGTAACAAAGGCCATCAGTTTAATTTCTCTTCTTTGGGGTTTTGTAGAATTAATAATTTTCTCCTTTCCTTTTATTCTGTTCTCTCTGCTTTGGCAGAGTATGATGAATATATAGGAGTTTTTTTTAGCCCAGTAATATATATGAGGTTTGTTTGGCTTGTTTGCTTATGCTGTTGCTGTTGTTGTTCCTGCTCTGTTTCTTCGGATAACATTATTTAGCCATTATAGTGATAATAATATGAAGTAATATCAGATTCAGATACACCCCAGGATGATTGATTGATAGGTGATAAATCAACACCATTTAATCAAGAAATAACACAAAAAAATTAATCAAGATTAAACACAACAAACGATCAATTGCAGAAAACGCATTCAAGAGAACGCAAAACAAGCTTCTGACTTTAACAAACATGGCTCTCCACCATTGTTCCAGAGGGAAATGTGCAGGGCATAAATAAATTTGGATGGTTTTGCAGTGTTCACAATTTTTCAATCCTCCAATTTCGAACCCGAAAAAATAACCCTTAGCATGAATGTCTATTGATTTTTTGGCAGAAACGGAAATTTCTTTTCCACGATTCCGCACCTAAAAGTTTTTGGATATCTGATTGCAACCATTGCTGCTGTTCTGGGTGCAAGTGTAGAAGGCATAGCTCAGCCGTTGAAGGAGACTCATAGAGTATGCTTGTACGTGTTTCTTGTGGCTATAATCGTCCAGTGTATTGCATTTGTAGCCCAACGAAATCATGCAAATCATTCACACTTTTGGGGTCTTATTGCTGTTATTTGTGGGTCTCTTTCTACGGTGTCATTGATCGCCGCATTTTTCACTCACTCAGTTGCTGAAATAATTTGCTACATTGCATTAGGTTGCGCTGCTATTATCATTGTTGTCTATCAATATGGCAGCATGTTCATCAATGCTTGTCGTCGGATCTACGATGACATTTTGAAATGGTTTCAAGCTATCAATAATTATTTCACAGAACAACAGCAAAGGCCAGTCGACGATATAATTGAAGAAGGGTAACAGCAGGGAGATTCCACTTATATTTCAGATTTCAATAAGATCAAAATGTATACTCTATATTTGATCTCATTAGAAGTTTATGTTCATTCAATAATATAGTTTTGATAATGTTACACATTTTTACTTGCGATCCTCGTGGCTCAATGCAGAAGATGATGTTGTTAATCAATTCCAAATGTTGGTGGAAAATGGCTTCATTGTGTCGTCGCAACAAAGTTAATGACAAGCTTTCATAGATGGCCTGCCATATTTACGATACTTGATATATATCAAAATAAAGTTCCTTGTTCAAATAGAGACTTGATATCAGCTGCAAGGACAGAGCAATAGATTTCTTGGTCCACAAGAAACCAAAATCTCACTACTAAACATAACAGATACTACTTGCTTCAGCTCATTCATCTTGGTCACAACAAATATATCAAGTTGGGCTCATTCATCAATATTAAAACTTCAAAAACCTCCACCATGATATATAAAATTTTTACTCCTGATGTAGCTAGATTGTTGGGATTCAAAAGAAGATGATTAAATTACTTCATTAAGACTAAAGACATTTAGCTAGATTGTTAAAACTGAATTTTAGTATATATTCCAAGGATGTCTATCTGCACTCTTTGCTCCAATCTAAATTAAATCAATAATTAATTTAGAGGTATCGAGTTTTTTTTTCCTTTCAAGAGTTTACTTGGCAGAGTCAGCCTCTAGGTGATATTGGGCAGCTTCTCCCAAAAGATGCTAATGGTCTTCCTGATTATAGCTAGGTTTCATTACTTTTTGTTTAGAAGCTTTGCAACGAGTCATTAGTCACTCTCTAACTCCCCAATTTGATCGAGTTACAAGTTTTGAAAATAGTTCTGTTAGGCCAGCTGCTTATGATCTCAGCTCTGGTCAACTAAAGTCAAAGCTTTTGATCTAAATAACTTAAAACTTGCGTTGAGTGACAGTATGAATTCTTTGATATATTTAGTACGTAGTGACGTACAATCCGACTAGTAGTGAATTGTGAATATTGTAATAGTTTTCCTTAAACATGGGACGCTGTAATATATTCATGAATTTGTAAGATTGGGAACATTTGTTTCTTGTAACTTTGTTTATACTTACATAATAAGGTAGTGCGTAGTGACAATTATTTTATAATTAATTTTGAGTGTACCTTGCCCTCAAAAACTCTGCCTTCTATTTTATTTGAACTTAGTTGACTGTAGATGTAAATGCATTAATCACGAGTCAAACTATCTCTACGTCTAAGGGGACATGTACACCAAGTAAAAGAAAATTTGAAAATACTAACATGTACATATATAAGTTCTGATGGGTTTATAATGGTTGCAATTTCTTCTCATCGATTATGCATTCGAAAATTCTCCATTATCTCATTGGAACTCTTGTTGTTACTGTGGACATGAATGTACCGTGCATAACTAAGCCGTTCTAGGAAACTCATACATTAAGCTTGTGGGATTTTCTACAGGCCATAATCTTCTATGGCATTGCATGTGTAGCCCTTGAGGCCATGATTATAAGTCTCAACACAATCAAGCAAATTCTTCACCGTTATGCAGCCTTATTGCTGTTTTCGTATGATCTCTTTCTGCAGTCTCACCGGTCTCCACATTTTTCACACGATCAGTTGGTGAAATCATTTTTTACAATGCATGGAGTTGTGCTGTTATTATCATTGTTGTGTATCAATATAACAGAAAGTTTATGGATGCTTGTCGTTGGCTTTACCATGAAATTTTGAGGCCCTCTTTCTGCAACATCTTGAATTGGTTTCAAGCTCATTATAACAACTTCTCTTCGACAGAATAACATCAACTGCCAGTATTGTAAGTAAAGAAGTTTAAATTTTTGTTTTTAAATTTCATCCAAGACATTTTACAGAGAGATTCCACTTATATTTTAAGATTTTTGTAGATTAAAATATATACTCAATATCTCTTCTCATTAAAGTTGGATTTCATTCAATAATATAGCTTTTGATTGTGTGCTCATATCATATTCTTAATCCATCACATGTATATGCTTGTCGATTGTTTCTTTTAAATCATAAATGTATGAAAAGCATTAAGATAAAGGCCGCCAATGCGGTCAAGGAAAAGAAAGAACTCAAGATCATTTGTCTTGGGAGTACTGCCACACCCATTTGGACACTTGAGTTTTAATATGTGCGCTTTTGTTCTTCTTCTTATAACAAGAGGCTTCAAAAGAAAATTGTGAAATTTTGGAATATACCTGGAGCATGCTCCAAACAATTATGGAATTAAATCTTTTGTTCAAACCTTTGGAGCAATCAACCAACAACTACTTCAAAATTTAGCTAGCTAGCCTGCTAGGTGTAGAGGAATTAAAATTTTCCAAGCGTGATTCCAAATTCCTTTTACTGTTATATATTGTTTATCTACGTGCATATCTCTCTTATATATAGTTCTTAACGTGACAAGATTATGATTCTAATGATCAGTAGAAGCTTTTGTATTAGTAAAAAACATCAAGCTTGTGCTAAAGTAGTTAATTTGTATCTTTTATTAAGGTTTTTTTTAATCCACATTTGATTTGATACATTGATTTAGGGAAGATAATTAATCAAAATCCCCTATTATTTCAGTAAATTAATAATTTACGTCTTTATAAGTATTTAACACATGAGTATTTTGATGAGTTGTGACAAGAATTAATTAATTTTGACAAAAAAAGTTTTCCTAATTTCTCTACCGATTTATTAGCAAATATTTGAAAAGGTAATTGTTTGGGTAGTAAAGGATCACCAGCTAGGCATGTCCCTATTTCCTCAATACTCTGAGGAGTGAGGACAGGTCTCCTCGGCTAAGGAGTATGAGCAGACTCCAGGTTGAAGTATTTCTCTGTGGTATAATTGATGACCAACCAGAGACATGTACCGACCAGAAACCAGACATCCAAAAAGAGGGCACGATCCCACGTGAATGCAACAGTTTCACCACGCCCCAAACTGCGGAAAAACACGACAACCCACGATTGCCCACGTTCGATTGTTGAGATCCGAAAGGACCCTTAATCGCCCGAGTATGACGGGCGTGGGAAATATTCTAGAGATATTGAATGACTGCCTATAAAACCCGGAAAAAAGGTAAAGAAAAAAAAAAGGAAAAAAAGGAAAAAAGGGGAAAACTCTGCCAATTTGATTCCAGAATTTCCTTATAAACACTTTTCTTTCAGTCAATTGCTACTAGTTTGCACAAGTCTAAAACACAATGTTTTTCCCGAAACCCCACGTACTGACTTAAGCATCGGAGGGTTTTCGCTGGAAAAAACACCGGCGCCCCTGATTTGTTTCTGTGAGCGCAAGTCACGAAGGAAGAAGGAGGTTGATTTGAGTCTCTAGGGTTTGTGCAATTGAGAAAGCGTTAGGACTGCAGTATTCCAGTTATCCCAAAAGACATTTTTTTTCAGTTGCCATGAGTAATTTATTGGCTCATACTAAGTTTATATTGGGATGCCTGCATAACAATTTTTTTATACGGAGCTTTTGCTGATCACAGTTTACTTGTAACTGGAACCGGAAACATCCCTCTTTCATCAGGAATTTGGATGAAGTTATAATTTGCGGCTGTTTATACCTCCCAGTTTCAATCTGAACAAACCTAATAACTTGATTGTGAGCTTATTCGAATATATTGTTCTTATCTTTTAGAGTGCCATCTTGTCTTATATTCTGGCTGGATTTTTTTGGTATTGCCTTTTTTTTTTTTGGGTGTAAACAAGGGATGGAGTCAGCGAGTCACAGTTTAATCAAGTTCTCAACATCGAGCTGGAACAAATCATTGAGGTTTTTTCTTTTCTCCTTTATTCTATAATGATACCTTTCATAGACATTAAGCTTTTTCTAAGTTTTGATTGTTTCTCAGAAGTAGAAGTTTCAAACAAAGTTTCTCTTCACTATGTTAAACAGGCCTGCAAGTACCTTGACGCAAGTTGGTCTCCTAAGTTCACCGTGATTGTTGCACAGAAAAGAAACCGCACGGAAGTTTTTCCGAGCAGGATCTCCTGATAATGTTCCCCCAGGTTGGCATTCTCATATTCTGTGATGGCGGAACATGGAAGTTGATCTGTTTCTTTCTCGTCCAGACATTTTGGTTTTCTCTCTGCAGGAACCGTTGTTGATAAGAGCGTTTGTCACCCCACAAACTATGACTTCTACATGTGTGCACATGCTGCGATGATAGTAAGTCTCAACATTTTGGATGCCAATAGATTCAATTAAATATGAAAATGTGGCTTTAAAAATATTTGAACAGCAGACTTGTAACACACTGCAAAGTTCTTTGGATTTTTCCTTTGGAGAATGTTTTTGCCTTTGTAACGGGAAAGAAGGCCAAATTGCCACAGAAGCCTTCTGCTGCCCTAGCTCTTGTTTGGGTCATCGGGAGAGAGAATAGACGTGATTAAAATAGAAACAAATCTTCTGCTATTCGACAAAATCTCTTTTTAGCATCCATTTCGTCCTCTGTTTTGAAGTAATTTCAATATACTTCTTTCCGTTTATTCATTTGAACTGGGTGGGTTAATCTAGTTGCACGAGAAGCTTTGCTGAAGGGGCGGGGGGTTGCTTTTGTTTCTTGTGCACCAAGTCAAAGAGATATTCATATTCCTTTTCTACTACATTGTGGATTTCCGATCCCCTTATTGACTGCTCTTGGGATATATAAGATTGCCTGAGACAGCGAAGACATTCAATTACTACCATAACAGTTCTTTGAACCTTATGAGCATCTTTGCCCAAGTATCTATAGGATTGCCGCCGCATGCTAGATCTGACTGCCTTTGGATGTAACTTGTCAGGGAACAACAAGGCAGACTCACTACCATGTTCTGTTAGATCAGATTGGCTTTTCAGTTGATGATCTACAGGAGTTGGTTCATTCCCTTTGCTGTGTGTAAGTTAACATGGGACGTACTTTCTTTATCTAAAGGTGTTTAGGACTGCAATCCGTTGTTCTTACTCGTTTGAATTTTGCAGATATCAGAGAAGCACGACTGCAGTATCTGTAGGTAAGACCCGTCTCTCTTACCTTTAAAATGCTTGAATTTAGATGTAAACAGAAACGTTACAAAATTGATGCTATCTGCTGTAGGGGTGGAGCTCTCTGGCACTTGCTTCCAAGCGAGAGGTCGGAGGTTCTAGAATCGGAACTCACTGCACATCATCTTTTCTGTTTGTTATTAAGTTTTGGGAACTTTTTTGCCCTTTTTGTCATTCCTGAGTTCTCGGAAAGCAATTGTTCAATGAACATATGATACAGCAAAGTTAAACAATGGCATCACTGCTTATTGGCCTCTTCCTTCTGATCTTGGTTATGAGTTAGGAGTTAGTGAACTACTCGACAGAAATTATAATTTTTTAACATTTCACTTCTGAATGTTGAAGCCTCTACAATTATTTTTGCACTTGCTCCTGTTCGCTATGCTCACTTAGCAGCAGCTCAGTTTTCACAGTTCATGAAGTTCGATGACTTGTCAGAGACATCTTCAAGCCCCGGAGGTCAGACTTCTTCTGGACATGCCCATGTACCAGCATTGCCGAAGTTACACGAAAATGTGAGAAGATCTATGTCTTTCTGCTGAAAATAGTGATACTCCTAGGCAATATTACATCAGGTTAGACGAGTATTGGCAGGAAAATTTGGACTAACTGAACGTAATTTCAAGTCCTGCCCTAAGCTGTAGTCTTTCTAATATGCACTATGTATACGCTGCAATAGATACTTAAATATGTACTGTATGTATACGATGTATGCAACTAATACTTGACGTATATGCATATACATGTGGTAGAATGACCTTAAAACTTTTTTTTGGTAGCATCTTGATTTGGAACAATGCTGTGTGTAGGATGAAAATGTTGCCTGAAAATGTTTTTCTATTGCTCACAACATATAGATAAATCTGTTTCATATGCATCATTTGTGATGATATTACAATTATCCTACAATAACAATTCAAAATTTCACAACACAAACACCAAAGTAATTTATATAAGTTGCAAAGGGAGTCAACTGAACTACTGCCAAACAAGGTATTTGACATCATTTTACAAGGCCTGAGTCATTCTTCTTCACAAGCTTACCCAAGGAAATATTCCAGTGTTTGGGGGGGGGTGGGACACGAGCAGTATCTTAGCACTGCATAAAAGTTCCATACTGAAGTTCAAAAATGTACATACAAGCTATTCGTGTGTGGTAAAGCCAAGAAGAATCATCAGCTTTGCAAGAAAAAAACAATGCAAGCACCTGGGCAATAGAGTGTTTCACTAGTTTGGGAAACTACAGAAGTATGGTTAGCTAGTAAGGAAGTACAACAGCAGCAATTCAACATTATGTGTAAATTAGATGTCAGAAGGGTGCTGAGCCTGTTCTGCGAAGCTGATACTTGGGCTCCGGAGGTGGTGCACATGGTAGGATCACCTCCGCCTACAAACAAAGTTCAAGGTGTTATTTAACATCTAAGATGGGCATCTATATGCCAGTTTTTAAGACAACAGCTGAAAAAAAAAAGACTCACATGGCAATCCCATTATTAATGGAAGAAATTTACATATTTAATCAAATAACAGAGCACAATAAGCACAAAAAAGGTCCGATGATAATATATCAAAGCTGAGAACAGCCATATTAGGATCAATGGCAAGCAAAATCGAAAAGAAACATCTGCATTAATCAGAGGTTACCAGCTAGACCATCACAACACATTAAAACTATGTCTTTAATAAAAACTCATAAAAGGCAAAGTGAAGGGCAAATATTAACATTAGTAATTTCATCTGCTTTTAATATGAAAGGCATTGCATTTAACCCATTGAAATATTATCTAAAACCAGAAGGATAGCAAGAAAAAATGATACCACAAGGAGATCACTTGGCAAGAAAAAATGATTACATAATTTTTATGGGAAAAAAAAAAGGATAAACCATACCCTTTGTCTTCTAAGTCTTTCATTCTCCTCCTCTAGGCGTGAGACCTTGTTCTCCAACTCTTGTGTATAAGCCTGACCATCGACATTGACTGCTCTTAAAAGTCCACAGAGAAACAAAACAAGAGAACAACTGAAAAGGATTGATCAGCTAAAAGAAAGCAACATTTAAGTTTAACCTGCTTCCTTGCTCGCGACCGGGCTGCAGATTCCCTGTTCTTAATCATTCTTTTCTGCCTCCTTTCCACTGTCTTTTCGACCACAGCTCCGGAGGCAACCCTCTTTCTTCCTGGTGCTTGTGTATCTGATAGTGCACCCATCAAAGAGGATGGTGACATGGTCATTTGGTTGTCAGGGTACTGAGCATCTAAAACTGGATTAGCAGTGATAGGAAGAGATTGTTGAATAGTGTGGGTAGGCATATAAACAGCCATCAGATTATTCTGATGTTGATGTTGATGCTGTGGCTGCGGCTGCACTGAAGGGAGCTGGTATTGCATCCATTGAGCATGTTGTGAAACATTTTGCTGAACTGTCGCAATTGAATCAACTTCTAAACCAGGACCAGAATTATTTTGTCCTGGGGTAGTGGATTCATTAACCGCGCCAGCTTTTACCAAGAAGTCCTCAAGTGTCATCTCCCCAAGACTAGTCTGTCTCGCCTGAGCTTCGTTCTCTTGATTATCGTCACTCTTCTTCTGTCGGATATCTTTCCACACCTCATCAACAGTCTTGTTGCTCAGATCCTGGGCCAATGTTAAACTCCCCTGCCGATGTAGAGATAAGGCTGGTTCAGAGTGGAAATTATTTTCAGCGGTCCAGACGCTCTTGAGAAGCTCATCAAGATTCATGCTCCCTAGTGGTTTCCCCCTATCCCCCAACTGGGATTGAATCTCATCAAGAGTAAGGTTATACAGCGAGCCTTGCCGTGTCAATGAAAGCATATTTTTAGCTTGAGCAGCCGCATCACCTTCAGATCCCATTGTCTGTGTTCCCATTCACCAGCCTAAAATCCTATGTATGTATCTATCATTCCAGAAATAAATCTCAAATGTATTCTTCTTAGGCAACAACTGTCAACTAAAAACAGAACCGTAACCTGGAGGACAGTGTGAAGTACGAATGAAACAACCAAAATTGTTTGCAAAACTGAACAGCAAAATTAGAAGTTACCCATCAAACAAAATAACAAAAAATAATTAAAAGAAATGAAACGCAGTAATCATATGAATGCACCCCATGAAATAAACATAGAAGAAGAATATAAGAAGACCATCAAGCAATTACATTAACAAATGGAACAGAAAGAAAGCATACTAACAGAAAAGGAAACATATGAGTGAATCTATGGGATGGGACGATAGAAAATGTACATATGGACCTACTTTCACATTCGCATTGTGTGTGTAAGAAAAGCAAATAAATAAGTAAGGAGAAAGGAAGAATATAATGCAAGCAACAGAATTAATACGAAATCTAACAAGTAACAAGTGGGTATTTTTACTCACTTAGATAGATGCCGCAGGATCTGATCTGAATCTGAAAAAGTGACATTTATAATTTTGTTTTGGGCACTGGCACTGGGTGACTGAGCGTGGGGACATGACGCTTTTCATTTCCAAACAACCTACACATCACCTTATTTATTTTATTTTATCTTCTCATAAAAGTATTTTAAGCTTGATTTGAGTTGAGACAAGATGAGGCTGCCTTAGTTTCTTTTCTCAGTTCAGTGCTGGTCGTTTTACAAGTTTCTCGTCTGATATTATAAAGAAATAGTCATGCGTGAAAGGACCTTTGCTTGCCGCACTGAGCACTCCCCCCCTCGTGGATTGCAACAAAAGGTTTCGTAGTGGACTCTCCTTTAGGCTTTAGGCATTAATTTTCTTTTTCTTTCTTATGCTTCCCCACCCACCCCCCCCCCCCCCCCCCTTTTTTTTTTTCCCGAACACCCCAGGGGGGGCCAGGGCCTCCAAAATTTACTGATTCAGAAAGTAACTGTTTTTTTTTTAAAAAAAAAAAAATTAAACAAGTGAAAGAACTCTCATCAGTTCGGAGATTTCATTAGGAAGGTATCTTATTAGGGTATTATTGTAAATTTCTTTAACATTATTGTATATTAATCTTGCGGATATTATGCGGCACATAATGTATGCCTTTATTTCTCATTAAATAAATGGAATCCGGCCCCCAATCTTAGAAGACGGTTCAAATCTGGAGACCTACCATTCCTCCCCTAATTGTAATTTAGGTAGAGATAGTTATCCTCACATTTATTGTAAATGGAGTTGGTATCTCCGTAATTTAGTGAGGGTAGAATTTAGGTTAGTGCTACACATCCCAAATTTTTTATCTCAAAAAATTATCCCAAATGATGTGTCATTAATTGAGTGGTTGATAATTCTTTACAAGATTCAAGTGAATTAATTGTATTTTCTCACCAACTAATTGATAAATGACACAAATAGTTGAGAGTTGAGTACTATTATGAGCGTCCCGTGTCAGGGTTCGTTAGTATAGAGAGAATATTCTTTGCCGACTACATGCGCACGTGACAGTAAAGTGAGCAAACAGACAAAGTCATTAATAATCACATGTTAATGTTATGCATGCATCAGGACCCGCGTGTGTGCGCATTCGACCGAGGTGTGTACTTCCATGTGCAGTTGCTAGCTTAAACTAAGCACTTCTGTTCTGTGAGAGCCTTCATCATTTCTCTTTTTTTGACACATTGTAATTCTAACTAACGTTCAATCATTCTTACAGATTTACAGTGTCAGTCAGTCGGATAATACTAATTGTTTCTATAAGTTAGCATTTAAATCACAATGGTCAATGGCCTTCGCAGCCTTTAATCTCTATGTGAATATGATGAAATCTCTTCCCAATGGAAGCAACAACGCCTTTTGCTTTGAATGTTTGAAAAATGTTAGGACAGGCACAAAACACCAACGCCAGGCCCAGCCGACCCACTCCCCATATTCTGCTTCTGCTATCGAAAAATGACTGCTAACCCATCCCACAATTTCATATCATATTCCACATTCACAGATTATAAAATGGTATTTGATTAATTTTAAAAAATAGTATGTGAAATCTTCACTTCGAATCCAACTTACACCGCAATTGGAGTGGAGGTCAAATCCAGAAAAACGAAACCATAAAATGATTGGAGAAACTCAGTTTACTCGAAAGGCAGACTAATTGGAACTAGTTAAGGTCTTTAAGTTAAAATACGAACACCGGACATGCCGATTTTGTACAAGCAGCTTTCAAATGACCTATCGGAGTTCCTCCCTATTATTATTATTATTAACAGATGCACACTAGTGAGATACGAATTCGGGACTTTAGTTTTATGAGGATCGCTAGACCTTAACCTCACCTATTGGGTCTCCTCGAGAAGCAAGAAGTTGCAGCATTTCACATTAATCAAACGCCACCTTTCTGAGAGCAAAAAACTCAACTGATCCCTTGCATTAATTTGTGTAACCTAGTTCTATAAAATGTTCGGCAACTCACCTCGACTTATTCATTAGAACAAAAAGCGAAGATGAAAACAGCACTGGGCAATACAACCATGTCAACATGGTTGATCAAATACTTTTATGAGGAAAGCAATTCAATCGGAAGACGACGACATCAATAAGGTTCATAGAGAATGTGAATGCTGAATTAAATGTACGGTCTAAAAGAGAATCATAACTTGAGCTATCTGAATATCATCAACTCGTCCAAACTAATCAGAATACAAGTCAAATTTCTTGCGATAGTGAAAAGCTCTTCAAGGAATACATATAGGCTCTAGCCAATTAAATCAAGTCAATCAATGCCCGAGCCAGTAGAATGGCAAGTCAAATCCATTGCTCCAAGCAGCTCCTCGCATTTAGGAAAACTCAATGACTGCTTCATCATCAAATCTTATAATCAGTTTAGCTGGCCTCAAAGCCAGCATCACTCTCCAGGGTTATCCATATGACAAGCAAGATTCCTTTTCTCGAAGTCTTATTTCCTCTAAATTTAAAGCCCAAATTACATCTACATCCTTGTCGAGCAAGTCTTTTGACATTAGAACTTGGAGAACGGACCATCTTGGATAGATCCTCTTGTCCCAGCTAGCCAGCAATAAAATAGAGCACCTAACAGTATCTGATGGCTTCAACCCTGCCTTGTCCGCAAAGAAATTCGTCATTTTCCTAATTTCTGAGGAAAGCAAATGCAATTGGGTTTTTTTCTGAAGCCAAATTAAATGCTTTTAAAGTGTCCATAATTTGGCACCGTTTATTCCTGAAGATTGCAACCAATGACACGGGTAGATTGCTTCGAAATCATAATAAACAAGGTTCTGATTGGTTTTAACAAACCTGTTAATGAAATCAAAAGTGGGAGTAAGATGGTTCTTCAAACTATTCAACAAGATGTTTCTATTCGGACCCACACGCCCACTGATTCCAAGCACTCAAATCTTAGGTTTAAGAATCTTCTTTGAATCAGCCAGTACGTCGGCATAGGAAGGTGCTGCGTCAGCATAGGAGGATGCTAAGAAACAAAAGTAACCACTTGGGGATTTAGTGAACCCTGAGATGTTGATAACTGAATAACAGAATTTGGTTTCCGGGTGTTTTGAAATGTTAACGTACTTAGAACCTGAGATTGCTTTTCTCAAGACAACCCACATCAGTTTGCAAGGAAATAGATCGTTAAAGACGGTCTCTGGCGTTAACAGTAGCATGGATAGACCGAATAAAAAGTCTTTTAAAAGAACATGTTCGTGAGCTTCTTGTCGCCACATTTTTTCTCATTCTCGAAATCAACTTTTATTTAATATAAGCAATATCAGAAATGTTTCAATTCAGAATTTTAAAGTACAAAAACGTCCGAAAAAACATATAAACCGTACGGTTTAAGTACTTTAAATTTTAAGCCTTTAAAATTTTTCCAAACGTTTCCCGCACTTTATAATCCAAGATTAAAAAACTACTATAGACAATATAAATTCTTCAGCACTATTTAAAATTTTCGGTTTAAATGCTTTAAATTTTAAACCTTTAAAATTTTTCCAAACGTTTCCATACTTTATAATCCAGGATTAGAAAACTACTATAGGCAATATAAGTTCTTCAGCACTCTTTAAAATTTTCTCAATTTGGATGAAAATAGACTAAACAAATTTAAAATATTGGGGGAAAAAAACTATTACAAATATTTAAGTCAGTAGAAAAGGCCCATCTTATTAGTTTTGCATATGATTCAAAAGGAGATTTAATGTTCAGTTTGTACAAAAATTGTATTGTTAAAGAAGAATTCCAAACCTCCCTCGTTAGATTCTATTTTAGTTCTGAAAATCATTCCGCTTGTGTTTCAATATTAATGACTTTTTTTTCTCTTAAAAAACAATTAATTAATTTTCTGCTTAAATATCTACAAACCCTTTTAAATAGACCAGAAGCAGGAAAATCATTCAAGTTAACAGCAAAAGGCAATAGAATCAACAGCTGGTGATGCTTCTTTAACGATTGTATTAAATCCAAGCAATTTTATCACCAATCGACCTTGAACAATCTTCGTCAAGCTAACCACAATATTCGTTTTTATCATGGCATTAACTTTTTATTTTCCCTTAAAAATCAACAACAAAAAATTGAAAAAACAATGGCTATAAGCAAAATCTATGTCAATAAATACTGCTTCAACTATTTACAGATTCAAAGTCAATGTAGTATGTCCCCCACTTTTCAGAAGCAGGGACATCAATGAAGATATGATATCCAAGTCAAGGACAAATCATGAACTACGGCCCCATGGATTAGGAATATAATTGCCAATCCGACCATATTAAATACTTGTCAAAAGGAAATTTTCTTATCGCTCTTCCCAAAAAGTTAACTTCATTTTTTTCTTCTTTTCCGGTTCCATCTACAGGAAACAACTTGCTCCATGAACCCAAACAGTGGAATGAGAGGCTCAATTGTACCAAGTAGTCAAGTAAATCTCCACTGACAGGTAAGCCTGACTTAACCTACTATTGCCCAATGTCATTTTCTAGGTGCTGAATGCAATCTTCTCCATCAATATAGATTTAAGAGGGGGAAGGAAAAAAAAAAAAAAAGAAGAAGAAGAGCCTCTATGGAGCAAAAGGAAAGCAAGAATTATAATAAACAAATCTATATACAGCCAAGAAAAAATAAGAACAAAGTGGGAACAAAAAGGGAAAACAAAAAACTACCGTGATCATTCCCTATATGCAATGGCCAATGGAACTAGTACAAACTACTAATAAATACTAACTTCCCCAGTAGTATCAAAGTATTTTCATCGCAAGTACTGACATAAAAACTCATCCAATGGATGAATGTACCTCACTCAGGATGATAATGGCAAGGATAATACCAGGGAAGCGTATCATAACTCATTCTCAATGACCTGAATGAACAGATGTCCAATGATTAGTGTGAGAAAGTACAATCTCGTATATGCATGTATTATTTATGCAGAAAGCATACAACAAAAAATATGCATCAAGAAATTCACAGACTTTGCCAGTTTTGTGACTAGCATTTTAAAACAAAACATGAGTTGTTTTTTTTTTGGGGGGGGGGGGGGTTTGGTTTAGGGTGGAGATCATGACTCCAAAGAGACTCTCAGTAAATGATGTGCAGGGATCTGGAAACACCATTAAATGCACATGCATTTCCACTTCTCTAACAATTTCATTTCTACTTCTCCAACAATTATATTTTTTCTATCTTTTACGAAACACAAGGAAACAGTATTGCTGATGCATATACTTATGTATCAACTGAATAAAATTTACAAATAATTGATAAGCTTCCACAACCCATTGAACTTAAAGAGCTTTCAGACCAGTAAACCATTACCCCATCATACGTGCCAAAGTATCAGAATGAGAACTAATTGCCAAGTACCAAAGCTACCAAGAGCTTTTTTCATAATTTTGTATGTTCAATTTCTTACCTTCCAATGCCAGGGAGTGACAGAGTTCCTCTTGTCCACGGCAGCAACAACTCCATCTCAGCAGTCCCCTTTAGTGGTTAGAAGTACAATATAGGGTTTATGGTTAAAAATCTAAAACAAAATATTGAACTCTATTGTCCCTTGAACCACTTCCAAAATCCATGTAACCTAAATGGCAAGTTCTACAAGAATGCAAGGGACTTCAAAAACTTTTGCCTACTGAAGAAAAATTTGAGTAAGAATACCAATTGACGCTCCTCAAGAATATAACAGACAAGCAGTTATATCTACAGGAACGTTATTCCAAGTAAAAGAATCTCAGTCTAATCGTGATATCATTTCAAAAAATCATACTTTACAAAGACTCCAGTAACATGAACACTCCTTTGAAGGTGATTGCTAATACGTGCATAAAAAAAAAAATTTGCAGGAGAAAAACTGTAAAAGCTGATTACCAAATATTAAGTTATTAACCCATTTTTATGAATTTCAATGTATTTGCACAAACTAGAAGTTGCTCCAGGAAAATAAAGATAGACATGTATTAAAGTTTTCCTCTCACAATAATTAATTCTCATTGCAAAAGCAATTACTTCTGGTAAATTACTATAACAAGCAATTAAACTGCATCAAATAGTAGCTGCATAAAAAATACACATAAGCAATCTATGAAAAATTAACTAAACAAGCACAATATGCTCATTCCCTATCCGGAGAAAACATCAAACAATAAATCAACAAACAATTGTCCCAAATCATGTTTTGCAAAGCCAAGATACAATTAAAAAGGAAAACGGAGTGATAAACCATTTCACTGCAAACAATTCAAAACTAACTAAACACATAGAGCTTTAATAAACCCGCTGAATAAAGAGAAAGTAAAAAATAAATCTTAAGGATCAAGTGCAAGCACTGTTTAATCCACATCAACAGAAATTTCAAAAGGGATTTTTTGTTCAACCTCACAAGCTCCACATGGTACATAGAATTATACTTAAAAATACTTAAAGCTGTTTGCAAAGATTTGAAACCAAATAAGAATCTCAAAATCTACAACATTTCAAAAAAAAAAAAGAGAAAACATAAACTCCAATTGATAGTTTTAAGATTCTGGTCTTTGAAGTGGCCAAATAGTAACATTCATCATAAACATAAAGACTTCATTTGCACCAGCTCCTTAAACGTCAGAAGAATCACCAGGCCAGTACTAAAACACTGATGGAACTATGTAGAATCTGCACAATGAATCAGAAACATAAAGAGACAATTTAAGAAGAAAAAACTCAGAACCAGAATCCTTTTGAACCGGTTTAATCCAACAATTAAAATTGATAAACACAAATTTAGAAAAAGACAAAGTGAAGAAGATTTCAACATTATCGACCACCTACTACTATGATATATTTTGCCAGAAACATATTGGATTTCATAAGACAATTAAAACTGATTTAAAAAAAGGACTGAAGCTATTCTTTACAGCATAGTGTGATGCTAAAATGAGAAAACCTTTAAGAAGAAAATATTTTGAACCACTTCAAAATCCAAGTTATAGCTCAATTTTTCCATAAAGAAAGAAATAGCATAGTTATCTTAGAGATAAAGACTGGATTGAATCAATATTAAATTGAGTAAGAGTATAACTAACTACAGATAATAAGATAGATAAAATGCATCTTCTTTGCTGTAGCATACCATAGATAAACCACATTTGCCAAATACAGTAAATCACTCAACTAAAGCTCAAGTACTCACATTTCCTTGATTTTCTTTTTAAGGTATCATTTTCAGATTTCATAAGCACTTCTACTTGAGTGCTTAATATTAAGGAACATTAGTTGTCAAAAGTTTAGGACTAAGCTAAATGATCATTTAAAAAATGGAGGTTTATTACTTTACGATGACGTCAGCCGTGCTTACATTACTTTATAACTTATTATCACCTTGGACAACTTATGACAAGTTCTACAACACATCAATTTTAAACAGATACTAGGTGGGCAAATTGGTCATATTTACTGTATCTTCTCTCTTTTTATTAACCAGAACGTACACCATGTTCAAATATTAAGCTAAACCCCACAACCTTATAGCCTTGGTAATCAAGAAACCCCAAGGTCCAGGGGATTTGGCTGGAAATAATTGAAGCCAACCAATGGAACTAGTGAGGCCAATTGTTACTCTCAAAGCCCACATTATATCTAGATACATGAGTCATATGCAATTAGCCTTAAAATTCAATATAAAAAAACATAGAAAATGTGGCATTTACTTAATACCTGAGCACCTAGTGCCCCATGTAGGGGGCACCGTATTGGCCAGCAGCATGCTGCCCTCTTCCAGCCCCACCTTGCGGCATCTGCTGATTTGGATAGCCTCCCTGATTTGCATACCCTCCAATCACACTGGGGCTTACATTTGTCTGATTTCCATATGTACCTTGCATGGGTGCTGTCCCACCAGCAGCCGAGCCCAGTGTTCCCAACAATGCCTGCCCAAGTGCGGGGTTGAGCCCCAAGCCAGCACCTTGAGTTGCCAGTAAGGCAGTCAATGCCTGCCCAAGAGCTGGGTTCAAAGCCTGTGCTGCTGCAGGAGGAATAGCAGGTCCGGACGGTGCCATCAAGTGGCCAGGTCCTGCTGCAGCAGGACCAGCTCCGCCAACATAACCCGCACCCTCATTCCTCTGAAAATGTGGGTTCTGTGCATTGTGGTGACGTGATTTCCCTGGTTTTGGTCCATCAATAGCCCTCTGGCAGTTCAGAATATGACCTTCAAAGTTCTTGTGTGGCTCTTCCAATGCCTTCTTTGCAGCATCGACTGTCTTATAAACAAACAAACAAAATCCCTTTGGCTTCCCAGTGGCCTTATCAATGCCCAAAGGCCCTTCCTCAATCTCTCCGTACTTGGAGAAAAACGCAAGCAATTTCTGCGGCTCCAACTCCGACCCAACATTGCTCACAAAAATCTTCCTTTGAGTATACTCGGACTGCTGGTGATGCTGCTGGTGTTGGTGTTGGTGCTGGTGCTGGTGCTGGTGCTGGTGCTGGTGTGTCGCAGTACTAGCAACAGCAGGAGTCGTGGCAGGCCCGATGGACGCCAACTGACAGGCAGTCATGCGGTTACCAATCTTCTTCTGGGGCTCCTTAAGAGCCTTGCGGGCCCCGCTACGTGTCTTGAATAGGATGAAACCATAACCCTTGGATTTTCCAGAGACCTTATCACAAACTGCTTTGCAATCCTCGATCTCGCCATACTGCTTGAACGCATCAATTAAAGTCTCGGCCTTGGTGTCCCAACCGAGACCGTGGACGAATATCTTCCGATGCACCGGATCCTCATCGGCAACTTGCCGAACTCGACTCGCTACGTCCCGATGATTTTCGGCTGCTTCGCAGAGCAGATTAACAAGCTGATCCTTGCTGAATGGCTCTAAAAGACTCTGTATCGGCTCGTCGTCGTCCTCATCCTTTTGATCAGCTTTTTCTTCCTCCTCTTCGTCTTCCTTTTGGTCGGCTTTCTCTTCTTCTTCCTCCTCCTCTTCTTCCTCTTCCTCTTCCTCTTCTTCCTCTCCTTCTTCCTCTCCTTCTTCCTCTACTTCTTCTTCGTACTCCTCCTCTTCAATCGGCTCCTCTTGCTTCGGCGGTTCTTGTTGTAATTGCTTTTGTGGAGGTTCCGTGGGTTCGCTGGTTTTGGAGTCGTGCTTTCGCTTTTTAGCCATTGATGAACACTGCGAAGAAGAAGAAGAAGAAGAGTAACCACAAAAGCTTTTGTTCGACGAAAGATAGATCTGCGGCGATGGTTAGGGTTTCGAGTTGGAGATAAATGAATTTGTTTTCAATAGTAAGGGGTTTTTATATATATATATATATATTTTTTTTTTTTTTCAATACAACGAAGGATTTTCGTAAAAGATTTTTTGGTAAGAATTGTCGTCAGTCACTTGCCCGTGACTTGTGAACTTGACGGTACCGTATGTCATGCAATAAATATGTATTATTAGATGTGCCCCTCGAGGTTTGAAACTTTTCACTTAAATGGCAATAATTTTAAAAACAATGCACTGACCTCCTGCTCTCGGCATCGGCTCATTAATTTAACTTAATTAGTAATATTTATATTCAATACAATGTCTTCCATGGCTTTTCATGTCTTGTAAATGATGTTTGCTTATTTTGATTGTTGACATTACTTTATATATGTCCACTATGAATGTATACTTCTTTTCCAAATGAAA
The DNA here is from genome assembly GCF_000493195.1 of Citrus x clementina. Lineage (NCBI taxonomy): Eukaryota > Viridiplantae > Streptophyta > Magnoliopsida > Sapindales > Rutaceae > Citrus > Citrus x clementina. The sequence continues at coordinate 21,499,116 of NW_006262139.1, read as the reverse complement.
TTTTTCTTTACCAAATGAAATCTATGATTAAAAATGGATGCAAAAATATGATTCATTATAAATTAGAATATGCGGATCACTATACATATAAATAACAATAGAATTTTGCATAGTTCATCACTTGACTCATGTTTGTAAGTACAAAATAAAGTGATTTCACTCATAATGATTTCAATGAAGCCGATTCTTTGATATGAGTATTTGTGTTGTTAATTTGTCTTGCGTGTTAATAAAAACATTATATTTATATTGCTCAGTATATGATATGAAACTTGATTCAAAATCCTCATTTATCATCCACATCTCTTAAGATTTAGATGGAGTATGAATATTATTCATATCTATCTCCTTTTTTAATTAAACTTTGATCACAATCTTTTTAATTTTTATAATTCGCCTGCTCATATGGTTTTTTGTAGACACCAATGTAATTGGTTGTAATTCGGCAGCATTTACTTCTTTAATTTTGACATCAGTAGGTCAATTTTTATTTAATTCAATACCACCTCCTTTTATAGACTTAGACTTTTATGATGATTTACAGTCTCTTCATATCCTATAGTCAGGATACATGTTCTCTTGCTCTTAAGCGATGATCCCTTGGACTTGTGGTCCATGGTCTCTTGGACATGTGAGTCATGCTCTCCAAGTTATATGATTTCATTTTCCTTTTTTATTTAGTCACAATTTTGTATTTTGATTATCTCTTTTTTTTCTCTTTTATAGATCCTATCATTTATTTTGACTTATTCATAGTTCCATCATCTCTTTTTGACTTCTCACATTTCTTACGACAATATAAACCAATTCTAACAAAACCATGAAAAAGAGATAGAGATAATTGAACTAACCATTAAGGAGAAAAAAATTGTCTTTACTTGTTTGATCCATTATTTCTTTTGACTTATTTATGGTTCCATTATCTCTTTTTGACTATTCATATTTCTTATGACAATATAAATTCATTCCATCAAACCCATGAGAGAGAGAGGCTAGAGAGAATAGAACTAACCAGTAAGGAGAAAAAATTTGAAAAAAAAAATAGTCTTCACTAGATAGAGTTGAAACCTAAATGAAACCACGAGGTTTTATGAGGGGCAATTTCAAAAACACAAAAATTATTGGGCTATTATAAAAAATTAAGAAATTTATTTCGGTAAATAATAATGTCTTTGCTTGTGTATTCATTAAGTAAATGTGTATTCATTAATTAAATAATACTACGGTGGCGTTGGTCTAGGGCCTCTAGGCCTTTGGGCACCTTGACCCCACATGCCGGACAAACATTACTAATCAATTTGATTTATGGATGGAGGTTCTCAAAAAACCCTTTTCTTCATACCATCCGCTAAAAATTTTGACAGTTCAATGAATTTCTTATGGCACCTTTTTCATTTTAAAAAATTACTCAAATCAAATTCTATGGTGTTGTTGTTGCTCACAAATTCTCAATTAAACCAGTTACAAGCTTTTCAACTTCTGCATCTTGTTTTTCAACTTCCTCGGATATTAGAAATAGTTATTCTTGTTGCTAGAATAATGTTTTTATTTTATTTTTTTCCCAAAAACACCTCGTAAGTCAGTCCTAAATCGAATTAAAAAAATTGTACAAATTCTGACGCCTCTGTTTTCTGATTGCTTTGGAGACTTGGAGTTAATACACAATTTTTTTGTCTTGATTTTCGGCATCTCTTATTTATTCAATTACTAATACTTGGTTTTATATGATAACCGAAGAAATAAACTCGATTGACATATACAATTGTGATTCATGAAGGACTTGCATGGAAGATGGTGAAAGAAGAAAAACATATTGTCTATTTGTCTCATTCTTTTTATGGGTAATTTTTCCTACTATTTCAGTGAAATTCAGTCGCATACATGTTTGGTTGAAAGAAATAGTAGGAGAGGAAAGGAATAAAAATAAAAGAGGAAGAGAGAAAATAAGTGAAAAAAAATGAAAAAAAGTGTCAATCTTATTTTCATTGTTTGGTTAGACATGAAATTTATCTTTTTCTCTCTTTTTTTTTCTCCTCTCCTACTTCCCTCTCCTCTCATCTCCTTATATTTATTCAAACCAAACATGCCAATTCACTAAGAATAACATTTATGTTCTTTTAGGTAATTTAAACTAAGGTTTAAAAAAAATAAAAGTACGAAAGGGGTTTTAAGAGGATTTTAAAGGGGTGGCAAAAGCTCCAATGTTGATTCATATCCCTGCACTGTGCAGTCCAGTCTTGAGTCTTCACTCAACAGTGGGCCTTGAAATGGCCCACACAGGCTATCACAATGCAGTATCCTCTCTTGGGCCCAAAAAATCATCACAAATAAGTAAGCAAGCATTAGAGCCCTACCCGCGATGAGTAAGGAGAATATTTCAAGCACAAGCAGCCGACTTGCAGTGCTGACGTCTCATTTGTCTGCCGTCGTCATGGCTTCAGAGAACGAGGCTGCTGTTGCAGCCGTTCCTTCTGATTCGCCTACCATGTAAAGCTTTTCCTTCATTCCCTTATCAGTCAATTGTTTCACTATCTCTGGTTACAACTTCTCGTTTATTTATTTTTTGGAAAAAAAATTAATTGCAGATTTGACAAAATAATTAACAAAGAAATCCCATCTAAAGTTGTTTATGAGGATGATAAGGTACCGTCTTGCTCCCTTACTTATGTCTGATTCCTTATACCAGAAACATACCTCTAGTATAGGGTTGCCATTTCTATACTTTATGGTTATAAAATCTGTTATGAGATGTATAAGCTATTATTCTTTTGAACTTTCTTCATGTACTTATAATCTAAATTCGTGTATGAGGTGTTAGTGTTAATGCTGCTGATCATTTGAGTAAATAGTGCTAATTTAGAATGACCTTGGTGCCTTTCTATTTGGTTGGTAAACTTTTGTCGGTTGATGGCTATCTAAGGTTGCATCTGGTGCATTTTCATGTTGCTATGCTTCTGAAGTCTGGTCGTTCACTGATGTGCAAGGCTTCTTAAATTTATACCAGTTTCTGATAGTTCTATTATTTGAACCCTCATTCTGAAAAAGTATTCGCGCCACACTAGGTATGTCACATAAGTGGGGTTCGTTAAAGAGAGGTTCACAGTTGTGAATTTATCGTCTTTAAGATTTAATATGATCTGTATGCAAATTGGCTTTATATCAATGTATTTTAATATATGTGTTTTCTTATTTCATTATGAAAAGGATCTTAGTTGACGGACTAGTAAAATGATTCATTAGTTCTGGCTTTTATATTCATCCATTTTCTGTCTTTCCTTGCAGGTCTTAGCCTTTAGGGACATAGATCCCCAAGCTCCTACACACATTCTAATTATTCCCAAAGTGAAGGATGGCTTGACTGGACTTTCAAAGGTATTTATTTGCTGCTTGTGATTTGTTACAACTCCTTAATAACTATTTTTGGTGAAATGACTGGAAAATGCAAAAAAATTTGTCATCTCTGATATTGTAACCGACTAATAAGGCAACCAACAAAACCATAAGATCTGACTATTTGTGAACCAGAGGATGAAATATTGATTCATTCATATCTCTCTCTCTCTCTCTCCCTCTTTCACCTTATATTGCTAGGTAAACAAGAGGAGATATTCAGGGAACCTATAAGGCATTAAATATGTAGTTTACATTTTATTTTGGGTGGAAATTTTCTGAAAGGGCAAAAGTTTCTTTTCCAAACTAAGCCATATCTAAAGCATAATATTTTAAGTTAATTACATATTCCATTCAGCCTATCTACCAACCAATAAAGTCCCTATCCAAGGAAGTATGAAAAATGTTCTGGTTCTTTGCACAAGCTTCAAAGAATTATTTACTTGAATTTCTTCATCTTCTTTTTGGTGGAGATTGTGAAGCTAAGCTAAAAAGTACATGAAAGCATATAAGAAAATGAAGTTGCTGTAAAACTTTGCATTCATCTCCCATACAGCAATATTAAGTTGAGATATGTTAATGACCTTGTATATTGAGAATATATGAAGCAACTTGTGTGAATTGATCCTAATAATGTAAGATTAGATACACCCATCTTAATGCATGATTAACCTGATTGCATTGCACAATTTTCTTCCTTTCTATATTCTCAAGTTGCATGCAGGTCTATAATTTAAAAGGTGAAATGTTCGTTGTCATGTGTCTTTCATTTGACTATTACCAGTCCTTATCTATTTGTATTTTTGGGTTTCCTTGTCACAGGCCGAGGAAAGGCATTGCGAAATTCTTGGCCGCCTTCTTTACACTGCTAAGCTTGTTGCTAAACAGGAAGGACTAGAAGACGGCTTTAGGATTGTGATTAATGATGGGCCAAATGGAGGTCAGTATATTTCTCCATCTATGCATATAAGCCACCAAATATAGAGATTTACATTTTATGACCATACAGAAAATGTTCTGAAATTGATATTGGATTTGTTAAATTGCAGGTCAATCAGTTTTTCACATCCACGTCCACCTCCTAGGAGGACGACAAATGAACTGGCCCCCGGGCTAAGATGAAGTATTTTGGGTGCCAGATTCTCTTATGAAAAAATGATTATGCCCTTTGTACTTTAATATGCATCAAGCTGCATCGAGCTTCAAATAACAAACTAATTGGTGGCTGCTTTGAGCCACATTATTTGATATGATGTGAAATGACATTGTGCTGAAAGGAGAAAAAGACCTTCAATAATAAGGGTGTGGTTTGTCGAATTTCTTGCATAATTTTCTTTTACCTGGAAAATCCTTTTTGAAATTCTATTTCACCTTAAAATGTTAACAACGAGAATCTTTGGTGTACCTACACTAACACGCCAGAGATATTATAGTCCAGTTTGAAATTGAGGTTGAAACTTAATAAGTTTTTTATTTTATAATTTGTGATAAAAATAGTATTTGGTAAATTTTGTAAAAGTTACTTATTTTATAATTTTTTTCATTTTGATAGCAACTTTTAAAAGCAAGTAGAAGGTTAATTTTCATAAGCGACTTATTAAATAAGTTATCATACATTTTAAAAGCTCTTATTATAACCTTAATATTTTAAAAAATAATTTTGTCTTATTTTTCTACAACATAATATTAAGCCATTAGATATCATATTACCACTACAATTAAATTACCGCCACAACTTAATTAAAAAAAAATATTGCCACAACTACTGTATATTCCCTCTAGTATCAAAGTTTTGATGTAGTAAGTTCATATTTTTTTTATATTTTACTTGTATTATCTATTAGAATATTTAAAAAAAAGGTTTGCATATAATTATGTAAATATTATATGCAATTTTTTTTTAACTTTGAATAATTTTAACACGAAAATTAACCATAACTTTTAAAATTAACTTCATAACCATGCTTTTCAATATTCAAGCTATTTATATTTTTTTTCTATAGTTATGGTATTTATTGCATCAAGCTTAATATGAATGTAATGCATATTAATTTTTTATTTTATCTAGATTATGTATTATTATGAATATTTTTCATATTTTATATAAACAAATTTATTGATTTTTTTTTTCACTTTATGTAATTTTATGTGTTTAAAAAAAAAAGGCATGTCCAAACATCATTAAATATACTCCAAAAAGATAAAAGGTATTTTAATCTTTTGTCTATTTTGGTCATTATATAATAGAATAATATATTTGTAATAAAATATATTAAACGCATATGCACTACTTTTCAAATCCACAGCAACCACAACAAAACAATTTACCAAATACCAAATTACTTTTTTAATACTGTTTATTGCATCCGCACAACAGAAGCAACTTATTTAATCAACAACTGCAATCTCAAACTATAACTACTTACTCTAACACGATACCCAGAGATACTAACTTTTGAATCTTGATTTGTATTCAATTGGGATCCCCTGTGCCTAATCCTAAAGTTGACAAAAGTGAAACACTTAAACTGATTAATAATTGACATTTTAAATTTTCATCACAAATAATATGACATGTGATGTGTTATTCAAATGATATACATGTGATAAGTTATTTATTCAGTGATTGGTAATTTTTTTCAATAAATTTTAAGCAAATTAATTATATTATTTTACTAACTATTGGTCGAATGACAAATCATTTAAAATAAAAGTTTGGGATAAAATTTTAAGATGTGTACCATTATTTAAATGGAATTCTAATCGATATTTAAAAAAAAAAAAACTCAATATGATATTAGTAATTAATTGTAATTATGAACCAACAGATAATTAATCGAACATCTATACTCCTTCTTACTGCATACAACAGTGGTGCCTACGTGAAAAAGGAGAAAGAAATCAGAAGTCAACCGATACCCACATCACACATTCACACCGGACATTGGACAAGTGAAAACATTTCTTTTAGAGTATTATTTGTACTACCAAAACAGACATTTCATTTCGCATGGTTCATACCTTATATTTAATTTGAATGGGCTCTCAATCTGGCCTTTTAGGTAGACATGAATGCAAATATGCATGATGACTGAAGAATAATTTCATCAATTTTCTGAATAAATTGATTCATGATAATTACACGGTTTAAGTAGCTTCCCGAACGTACAACAGTTTACCTGCTGCAAATTTCTACAGGCTAAGGCCAAGAAGCCAGGAGATGAAACTGAGACAAGGGTTACCAGCCTTACTGACAATCAAGTAGACTTCCTCCTTCAGTAGCCACTTCATTGCCATCATCAAAGAAACATAGAGACTTCAAGTGCTTGTCAATCCCAAATAACAATAATACAATTTCCTCCATCAGCACATTTGTCCTCTCTCCAGAAACAAATTCACAAATCACACCATCCACTTCTATCAAACTGCAACCGGGCACCTTTCTTACCTCGTTATCTTCCATTCCCCTCCTAACCTTCTCCACCCCGTTCCATTGTTCAGTAGAAGCATATATATTTGATAGAAGCACATGAACACCTTCATGGTCAAGACTCCGCTCAACCAAGCTCTCAACTGTTTCCTTGCCCAAGTCAACATCACCATGCACTCTACAGGCATTGAGCAATGCACCGAGTACATAATTGTCTGGTTCAATTGGCATCTCTCTCACCACTTTTTTGGCTGCTTCTAGCATCCCGGCTCTCCCCAATAGATCTACCAAACAACCATAGTGTTGAACTCCAGGCTCAATCCCATAAATCTCACTCATGCTCTTGAAAATTCTCAACCCTTGATCCACCAATCCCATTCGGCTACATGCATTCAGGACACATATAAAAGTTACTTCATTGGGTACAACTCCTTCCAACTGCATCCTCATAAACAACTCAATTGCACTAGCACTTTGATCATGATTTGCTAACCCCGAAATCAAAGAAGTATAAGCAAAGACGTCTCTATTTGGCATGCTATCAAATACACTACAAGCTGTCTCTATACATCCGCACTTAGCATACATGTCAATAATGGCAGTACCCAAAATTATATCTAACTCTATCCCATTTCGATCAACATAAGCATGTATCCACCTTCCTTGATCCAAAGCACCAAGAAAAGCACAGGCAGTAAGCGCACCCACAATGCCAGCGTGATTAGGCCTAAACCCACAAAGTTGCATAAAATTAAAGTGCTCCAAAGCCTCTTTAAAAAGCTCAACTTGCACATATCCATTAATCATCGCGCTCCAGGAAACCGCATTCTTTTCCGGCATTTTATCAAACATTTGTCGCGCGATTGAAATTTGGCCTGACTTCGCATACCCGTTTATCAAAGATGTCCACGAAATGACACCCCGGTTAACACTCATATCAAACAATTTCCTAGCCGGGTCCATGCAATTACAAGTAGCGTACAAATGAAGTAATCCATTTAGCACGAAATCATACGATTCCCAACCAAGTCTAATGACTTGGGCATGACAAATTAAACCCAAAAACAAACACGAGGTGTCAGCACAAGCTCTAAGAATAAAAGAAAATGTGTAGTTGTTAGGCAAGAAATCGCTCCGAAGCATTTGCTTGTACAGAGCAAATGCTTTGATGGGTTCATTTTTCTCAGCAAAGCCTCTGATCATGGTGTTCCAAATGAAGGTAGTTCGATATTGGAGACAGACAAAGAGTCTGTAACCATGAGAGAGATCGCCGATATCGGAGGCTGAGCAGAAGCCGATGATTTTGCCGACGGCAAAAGGGTCCCAAAGGGTGCCTGAAACTGTGAGGTGGGATTGAATTTGCTTGATTTGTTTCATATTGAGACATTGGTCCAAGAGAGAAACTGATCTCTTGCTTGCTTTCAAAATTTTGGAGGCAAATGCACACATCGACCTACGAGATTTGCCTCTTTATATCTTCCATTGATTATATAGCTTCACAGTCCATCCACAAAGTTGAGTTTTTTTCTCCATTTTTTTTTTTGGAAAATTATATCACAGTACCTTTATTTAGTATACCTCTAGCCAGTAAAGATTTCGACATATTGCTCTACCTATATTTTTAAATTTATATTAATCAACCACATTATCATTAATATTACTATAACTTAAAAAAAGCTAAATAAAGCAACCATTTCATCCTTAAAGTAAAAGAGTAAAAGACTATTTTATCATTTGAAACTTTGAAAAAGTAACAAAATTTATAATTACACAAGAATCACGGTTGTAGACAGCTGGGAGAGTCAGTTGTATAGTTTTTTTTTTTTTTAATGAATAAAAGTCTTTTGATTAAATTTATAAATTTTGTAATTTTTCAAAGTGTCAAAGCGTAAAACAATATTTTAATATATCTAAGAGTAAATTAGACATATTATTTAAATCATTTAACCAACTCTAAAGGTATTAGTGGCAAATGATTTAACTGATACAAGTTTGAAAATAACGGTGGTATATATAATAAGTCAAAACTTTTTTATACTTAGATGTACAATGATAAGTCAGTGATGGTATAGAGAAACAAAATTATTTTTTATTTTTAATTTTATAATCACAATGTTACTTATCACGAATCTTCTCGAATTATCTTATATTAAATTTCTATGTATGGCTGAACTTATGAAAGATATCTACCTTCACCACTTAAGAGAGTTATTCACCTTTTATCTAATGTAAATGGAAGAGGAAATCTATTAGGGCGAAGGACAAGTAGTTATATTTCAAAATCCTATATTGTATTTGTTGAAATATCAAATTAGAATTTAAATAATTATCTCATATGTTTGGTACATGGTAACTAGTAGATTTTATATATCAATACACAATTATCATTTTCGGACAGAAAAAATATTATCATAATTTAAATTAATTGTTTAGACAAAAGCTAGGGGAGAAAAAACTCATTTTTGAACCCAAAATAATTGAATAATTTTTATCTGCAACCAGACATGAACAAGAAACTCTCTTTTTCTTATGGATTCTCTGTCTGTGTCAAATGGGCAGTTCTATAATGGGCTGGGTCATCAGCGGAGGTGTGCTTAGAAGAAGCCGAGCCCACTCAGATAGGGTTAAGTTATGATTATTATTAATTAAGCATAATTTATATCCGAATCGGCAAGTATGATCTCTATAATCAATAACATCAATACACTGCAGTAGTAAAGTAAATTAGATTTAAAAAATAAAGCGTAAGAAATGGAGAAAGCAAAGATACAATGCTAATTTTACGGTTAAATCAATTGACTTTCCTTCCCAAGCGGCTCGATTGGCACAGATCGAAGCAAATAAACAAATAATTGACGACATCAGTCCAAGGTTAAATCAATGATGGGCTTGAAAGAAATCATTAACGTGTGATCAACCGAGACCTATGCATGCCCACCAACTAATAAATGTCCGCCGATCTTATTTGTTTGGGGGGATGGAAAGGAGTTTAATCACATCAAATAAAAATTCGGCCAACTTGAAAGTCTTAGTTGTACGAGTCTTCTTTTGACGCTGACGACGGTGAAGACGACGACGATGCCCATTATTTATTGACGTACTCGGACCGGGGGGACCCATGTGTTTTTTTTTTTCTTCTTCTTTTCTTTTTTGATAGAGTTTTAACTTTTTGAGTATTGGCCTCGCAAAGAAATTATTAAAACTAAGGTTATGATTATGTTGTGTCTGTTTTAAAATAGAACATTTTCTTTTATAATTATACAGTTAAAAATTATAATATTTTTTAATTATTTATTATTTTACGTATGTCATTATAATTTATACTCTGAAATAGAGCGTACTGTACAGAAGTAGAAATAAGAAATGTAAATTAAAATATTGACATAAAATCCGTACTGGTCTGACAACGACCACTGAAGAATGGTGGCACATGCTTGCTGTCAAATCAGTCACAAATGGACGGTCAATGAGAATCCGTACGGATTTATTCAACGGTCAAGATCCCCAGTTTTACCCAAAACACCCGTCTCTCTCTTCTGTTCTCAGGTCCAGCTTGGTCGGGTCTTTTATAAGAATTAAGAAGACTCTCTCTCTCTCTCTCTTACCAGCTGCTACTTTCACTGCAACTCCCTGACATCACCCTCTCTGCTTCTAATCTCCCTCCTCTTTTCCTTTTCAATAAAGCCTTTCTCTATCTATCTCTTCAGTAAAAAGTGGAGGCTGTCATAGGGCGACAAAATTTATTAATTAAAAAAAGAAAAAAAGAGAAGAAAAGCTCCTTCTCCGCTCCCATCCCATGGCGATCTCTCAGAAAAGAGGCAAATGTTGTTGCACTGGGAGCTTTTTACTTAGTTTCTGAGAGAAAGTAGAGCACATCCATGGATTTGGGTTTGGTTTGATCTTGATTTTGATTTGCACAGATGGTGTGAATTGCAAGACCGAGATTGAATTGAAGATGAGCGATATAAGTTAGGTCTTTAGTATTTTATAATTAAATTATATGTTTCTGTCGTTTAAAAAATTAAAAAAATAATAAAAGCAATATAAAAGTGTGAGTGAATGAAGCTTTCAACATCAGGGCTGTGTCAACAGGGTCATGAAGGTATCTTGTTATAAATTGCCCCCCCTCTTCTTTTCTTTTCTACTTAGTAATTTTTCATTATGCGTCTCCCTTTCAGTTTCATTTTGTTAAATGCTTTTTATTATAATTTTATCGTTTCTTTTTCCTTTGGGGGAAATTTAAATTTAATTATGTGAACTTTGGTGATGATAGGGGATAATAAGTGTTTGAATTCGGAGCTATGGCACGCCTGTGCTGGGCCGTTGGTGTCCCTACCTACGGTGGGCACCCGTGTGGTTTACTTCCCTCAGGGGCATAGCGAACAGGTTTCTTTCTTTCTTTTTCTTTAATTCTTTTATAAGAGTCTGTTGTATGTAGATACGTCAAATTCATTTCTTAATAAATGTACTTGTGCATGTGGTTCTGGATTAAAATGAAAATCAATTTGTAGGTAGCTGCCACAACTAATAAAGAAGTTGATAGCCATATTCCCAATTACCCGAACTTGCCACCGCAGTTGATATGCCAACTTCACAATGTCACTATGCATGTAGGTTCTTTCTTTATATTCTAATTTGTTTTCTACGCTTCCATTTCAATATTTTCTAAATTGTGCAGACTGTGTGGAATTTCAGGCTGATGTTGAAACGGATGAAGTGTATGCGCAAATGACTCTTCAGCCTTTGTCGCCGGTAACTCTAAGTTCGTCTTGCGCTGAATATCGATAACAATGATTGTAATGGCTTATATGTTAGTAATTTATATTAAACACTGCCAAAGTTAATTTCATGATTGTTTTACTGTATGTACAGGAAGAGCAGAAGGATACATTTGTTCCCATCGAATTGGGAATTCCAAGCAAGCAGCCCACAAATTATTTCTGCAAGACTTTAACCGCAAGTGATACTAGTACACATGGAGGGTTTTCTGTTCCTCGTCGTGCTGCCGAGAAAGTCTTCCCTTCGCTGGTAGGCTCTTTCCTGACTTCTACTACTTTGAGCTAACCAACTAATGCTTATGGTCATTTTAATTTTCTTTTTCCTTTGGTTGCAGGATTTCTCACTGCAACCACCAGCTCAGGAACTCATTGCAAGGGATCTCCATGATGTTGAGTGGAAGTTCAGGCATATCTTTCGAGGTAGGGATTGGGGTTTTGTATATTTCATTGTTCTAATGGTTGGGACTCTGTTCTAGAATGTCAGTAATGTGATATGTTGTTATCTTTATTTTTATTATTAAAAGAAATCCGCACTCTAATCCATTGATTCTACTAGAGGACAATATTGTCGTACAATGATATTGGTATGTGTTTCTCTTGCTGCAATCTTCACATCAAATGAAAAAGTGATGATAAGGTGTCTTGAACCCATTTATTAAAGCTTCTAATGAATGTTTACTCACTTTAGTATATCATTTGTGTCAGTATCTTTTGATTCTCCTTGGTTTTGGGAACTAGACACCGTTGCCTATGTCTGTTTCTCTCTTTTGTGTGACGGAGTTTATGTGTTTATACAATACGGAGGCTTTAAAGGCACTTTTCATTTGTGAGACAAAGTTGGGAGGCTTCGTGTCTCTGGCTGATATGCCTTTTAAAGTTTTCATACATCAGTCTTGTATCTTACCATTATATATAATTTACATTCCATCAGAGTTTGTGTTTTTGTTTTCATAGGAACCTGTTTCTAAAGAGTTGTGCTTAATCTTCGTCATATTTTGCAATCTTTTGAAATCCATAGTTAGCTGGTAGGAAAAACATGTGCCTAGTGAGAACTGTGTATATTGTTAGTGTTCCAAAATTATGCCCTTGAAGTTCCAGACGATAGTTACAGTATATGTCAATTAACATGTTAGTTTACAATATGGACATAAACTAGATAGATGCTATTTTATTGCTAATTTATGAGCTGTTGATATTCTGGTCTGTGGTGCAATGTAATTCATTCAAGAAGTTGTTTTCTTTTCTGTCACTTAAATTTATCTCATGGATGGGATATCATGTTGTTGCATGGTAAATTTTATTATGAAACTGCTTTGAACAATTTATTTTTGAACTAGATTTCGTTATAGTAGTTTGTCTTATGAGATTGTTAATTCAGTTATGATCTATCCGTTGGGACCAACATTATCTTTTTTATATTGCAGGACAGCCCAAAAGGCATCTTCTCACCACAGGCTGGAGTGTGTTTGTTAGTGCCAAAAGACTAGTTGCTGGGGATTCTGTTCTTTTTATTTGGTATAAAGCCATTTTGTTACTTTTCTTCCCCAAAATTTAAATTTATTAGTTCATGTTCATCGTTGCCTTAACATACTTGGCGACAACCAATCATTAGGAATGAAAAGAATCAGCTTCTTTTGGGAATTCGCCGTGCTATTCGCCCACCAACTGTAATGCCATCATCTGTTTTGTCCAGTGATAGCATGCACATTGGACTCCTAGCTGCTGCAGCTCATGCCGCTGCAACTAACAGTTGTTTTACAGTTTTTTTCAATCCAAGGTGAGAATATTATTCTGACTTCCCTTTCATATTTCTGTGTCTTTCTTACTGACATGTCTTAGTTTTCAGGGCAAGTCCATCTGAATTTGTAATACCCCTGACAAAATATGTCAAAGCAGTTTTTCACACACGTGTTTCTGTGGGAATGCGGTTTCGGATGCTTTTTGAGACTGAAGAATCAAGCGTTCGTAGGTATTACTGTAGTTGGTAGTTCCCCATGTTATTGATTTTTGGGGTCTCATGACTGCTCTTGTTATTTACATTGTTTTACTTCAAAATTTTGTAGACTTATTTATATTTTGGTGAGGCTCTTATTGCTAAATTTTGCTTTCACATTATGGCCTTCTATCATCTGGTTTTTGTGTTCGGTTGCTTATATCTCTTCAGTTTGTTCTAGATGTTTTTCTTTTTTTAAAATAAGTTTCTCTGTTTCCTATATATATATAGATATAAACAAAAAGATAATCTCCAGTTTGTTTTTTTTGGTTAATTATGGCTGACTGAGCTCATAGGATGGTAAAAGATATCTGTCAAGCATTGTTAACGCTTCTACGTTATATAAATATGCATTCGTACCACCTTTGAGGCAAACCCTTTCTTAGTTAGTAAATGAATAACAATTGTACCGAGAGAAGGCAGGGCAGTTCAATGATTGAGTCAACAAGTTATGCAAGATTACAATCCATGAATTGTGTTTCTTTTCTTTGTCAAAAGTACTATAGTCTGTGATCACAAGATAGCCTATTACTGGGGATTGTACTGGTTAAGAGTTAAATATTTTTGAAGGTAAAATACTGCAAAATGTGCAATCCAACCACATGCATCTCTCAATGATCTGATTCAAGAAACTGCTGCTTGAATGTTGCATGTTGAAATGCCCATGCCATACAGATATAATGTGGAAGACTTTCATTATCCAGGTACATGGGTACAATAACTGGCATTAGCGATCTGGATCCTGTTCGATGGTCTAATTCGCACTGGCGATCTGTCAAGGTAATTTTTAGTGTTGTATCTACACTGGACTTAAAATAGCACTTTGTTTACATGCACCATTACATTTTACCCTCTGTAACATTACCACGGTAGTTGTCTCGCTTTTTGCATAATCAGGAAAAGGCTTGCTACTGCTTTCCACAGTTTTTATTTATGTGATAAATGTATCATTTGAGATATCTTAAAAGGAGTCAGTACCATGCATCCATGTTTGACTTATGACCCGCCAACCACCAATGTAGTACTGGAAACACATTTTTCTTGGAAGTTAGAAATAATATGAAGTTCCATAACCAATAAAATGCCATATCCTATGAATTCTTATGTGCCTTTTGCTTTGGGCATATTTGATATTAAGGTGCTCTGAAAAAAAAACAGCTATAACTATAAAAATAAAAGTTAATAGTGTGTAATAAACATAACATTTAAATAATAATTTTGACGAAAATTGTAAAGATATTATAAGTTTTTATCATAAAAGTAGTTCATCAAATCAACTTAGTTTCCAAGCTATAGCATTTAGTATTTCCTAAACACATCAATGCTATAATTTTTAAGTTATAGCTGAACAACTTAATACCAAATGGGGCCAAAGTCAGCTTCTAAATCAGGTGGGCTTTAATTTCTGGGGTTTATTAAACTAGTTGTCATTCTAAGTCCACAGTTTCTATCTGTACTTTGAGCAGATGGATAATTTTCTGCCTCTATAGATTTTCAAAACTGCTGGATTTCTGCTCCCATGGATAATTATGAACCATAAAAATTTAATCCTGTCTAACAGATTTGCTGAGTTCACTCTGATTTGCTTACTGATGTATGCCTAGCTTGTGCAATATAATATATGCTTTATTGTACAATCTTATGGGCATGAGGATGTTAACTTGCAATCAATAAAACGTGGAAAATTCACTCATTAACCGTTAAAGAGGAGCGATCGTCTTGACCCATGAGCTGGTGCTTAAGCAATCCAGAAAGTAAGTTATATTTGTATATCCATTGATATTAGTTCAAGAACTCACGTGTCCTGGAGCCTGCAAAGTTATGACAAAGGTAATCAAAATATGCCAAAATTTCACCAAAGACAAGCTAAGCAACCCAGATCTGGCATTCTGGCTAGAAGAGTACAGAATTGAGAAACATGGGCAAGAATTCTTGTTAGAAAAGTATATGAAGTAGAGGAGAAGGAAAAGCATCCAGCAGCAGCAGCCAGCCATTTGACCCAACTCAACCAATGAGGGTGGCTTCAGTTTATGAAAAATCTTGATAGTTAGATGGTGTGGCTGTACCATAGCTTTGTTGGTGGCATGTTATTTAAGTGGTCCTGTGACCAGTATGGTCATTAAATGATGTGGTGTCTTCTCATCTGGAGCTGAAGGGTGGATGGATGATACTAGCCCTTTCTTTTCCTTTTTCATCTTTTGCATTTCTACAGTTTGAGTTAAAATGTAAAACCTGAAATCTGAATTTTTCTTTGCACTTTCTTGCAGAATATGGCTTTCATTTGGTTAAACTTCTCTGTGAATTTTGGATTATTAATTACACAAAATAGCATACCAAGTGTTATTTTCTTTGCGGCTGCATTTATTGTATTTTGTTTATGCTCATTTCTTTTATTCTCTTTCTTCAGGCTTATGGCATTTATTCCATTTATCCTAGTTAGCACAATTTCAAATACTTGGTTCTGAAAATCTGAATAATTTCTTTACACAGTGATCTGTTTTGATACTTTTGATAAGAATTACAGGTTTGCTTATTTGTGATTGAAAATTTATTTTGATGTGTCCCAAAATTTATCGGTCTTCCAAGTTTATTTATTTTGATGTCTCCCATAATTTATGGATCTTCCAAGTTTTCTTTTTGATTGAATGGCTCATCTCTTTTAGAAGAAATCACAGGTTAAGAAACAAATTTCTAGGGACTAAAACTAGTAACTAAGAAATTTTACTTCTATTCTTTCTATCTTTAATGTAGGTTGGTTGGGATGAGTCAACAGCTGGTGAGAGGCAGCCAAGAGTATCATTGTGGGAGATTGAGCCTTTAACAACTTTCCCCATGTATCCATCATTGTTTCCTCTCAGACTGAAACGACCATGGCATCCTGGCACATCATCTTTTAATGGTGTCTAACTCTCTCTAAAGTTATTTGGTGACATTTCCAAAAATACATGGTTGGACATTATAATATTTTTTTATGTGTCTTGTTACAGATAACAGAGATGAAACAGGAAGTGGCTTAAATTGGCTAAGAGGTGGAACTGGAGAACAGGGTCTGACGACCCTGAATTTCCAATCTCTTGGTATGTTTCCCTGGATGCAACAGAGAGTGGAACCATCATTTCTTGGAAATGATCACAATCAGCAGTACCAGGCAATGTTGGCAGCTGGTATGCAGAGTGGAGATCCCGTGAGACAGCAATTTATGCAGTTGCAGCAGCCCTTTCAATATCTTCAGCAATCTGGCAGCCAAAACCCATTGCAGCTGAAGCAGCAGCAGGTAATTCAGCAGTCAATCCCTCATAATCTGCTGCCGGCACAATCCCAAATTTTAACAGAGAACATCCCTCAGCATCTTCTTCAACAACTGAACAGTCAGGCAGAGGATCGGGCACAACAACAGCAACAGCCACAACAACACATGTATCATGATGCACTTCAGATTCGAACTGATGAGCTTCTGCAGAGGCAGCAGTCAAATCTGCCTTCACCATCATTTTCTAAAGCAAACTTCATGGACTCAAGCACGGAAATCTCAGTTTCTATCAGTCCTATGCAGAACATGCTGGGTTCCTTGCCTGAAGGGAGTGGCAATCTTTTGAACTTCTCAGGAGCTGGTCCATCTATGCTGAGGCAGCAGTTTCCCCAACAATCGTTGGGTTCTAAGTATGAACCTTCACAGGTTCGTGATTTTGTCCACTCAATGTCACTCCCATCATCCTATAATGGAAAAGATGCTGCTGTGGGTACGGAAAATTGTAACACAGATTCCCAGAATTCAGTTGTATTTGGTGTTCATATTGATTCATCTGGACTCCTGCTGCCCACCACAGTATCCAGTTTTACTACTTCAGTTGATCCTGGTGTCTCTTCAATGCCATTAGGAGATTCTGGGTTTCATAATTCTATGTACGGGTGCATGCAAGACTCTTCTGAGTTGCTGCACAATGTAGGGCAAATTGACCAACTGACTCCAACTCGGACATTTGTCAAGGTGCGAGTTGGGATTAACTTGGGTTTATCTTTTATTACCATTAAACATGCTCAATGGGGTTGGCAGATGACATTGTGTCAATGTTTTGGCAGGTCTATAAATCGGGTTCGGTTGGGCGCTCACTAGACATCTCCCGGTTCAGCAGCTATAATGAGCTGCGGGAAGAGCTGGGTCAGATGTTTGGAATTGAGGGGAAGTTTGAAGACCCTCTTAGATCAGGCTGGCAGCTTGTATTCGTCGACAGGGAGAATGACGTGCTTCTCCTTGGAGACGACCCATGGGAGTAAGTGACCGTCATGATTTTCCAGATTTTTTATTCAACTTAACTTGTGTGTTAAGATTTGTCTCCTACTGCTTGTTTTATGCTTGGTATACATCTGGTCAGGATTGCTAGCATCACTTCCTTTTATATGTAGATTTCGAAGTTCCAGACCATCAGATGAAAGCCCTTTGAGTTACTGAGATTGCATTTAACACGTGTCTTTATTAAGGTGCATCAATTATACCTGTCAAATACAATCTGTCAGTAAATTGCTAAATTTTGAAAAAATATATAATCTGTCATTTAAATTGCTTAATTTCAAAAACTTGTCAACTACAACCTGCCAGTTAAATTGCTTAGTTTTGAAAACCAATGACCTAATATTTGTGAAATTGTGACAATTTTTAAACCAATAGATCAATGAATATTGGAAGTCACATCAGGTGGTGCTTTTAGTTGAGTTACTCTTGCATTCGAGTCTCTTTTGCAAATGCAATCATTAATAATGGGAGTCAGTTGCTTCTATAATTTTCTGTTGTTCATTGTGTTCTTTTTCAGAATTGTTCTTCCAATACCTGTTTAAAACGATGAAACAATTGGTGTTGAGGATTGACTTGCCCAATTTAACTCCTTTTCCTGATGGACACGCTAATCATGACCATTTGCAGGGCATTTGTGAGTAATGTTTGGTATATCAAGATACTTTCACCGGAGGATGTGCAGAAAATGGGTGAGCAAGGGGTTGAGTCCTTCAGCCCAAGCTCGGGTCAACGGGCAAATAGCCGTGGCAATTGCGGTCGTGATCCTGTTGGTTCGCTTGAATATTGATGTTAGATAACTCTATTACATAATGCCACGAACTGTGTGTGCAACCCCCCTGTGTCTCCAGGTTTATTGTTCCCAGATAACTAAAACCCACGTTTCAGACTAGACTAGTAGTTTAATGATGATGATGCTTATGTACGATAAATATAATACTGAAGTCGATTAGATAACTAAACTACGTTGCAAATTGGAACCTATTTCTTTTGACCGTGTTTTGGTTGTTTTAATATGAAAGTGCTGTCATTGCCTTAGTTAATACTGCCAATGTTGTGCACTGACCCTTGAGTTGTGAGGATAATCTTTTTAAGAAGAATCATATATATGCACAAGGTTTATTGATTTCAATTGGTGGTTGAAACCATCATCTAGAACTTTAGAGATTTGATTGAGAAGCGTAGCACCATCGGCAGACGACTGGGTTCAAGGGAGACCAATGAACCGTGGAAACAGGTTTCTCCAAAATTGAAAATGGAGATGTAGATATTTCAACATTTTCATAATAGGTCTGGTTGACTACGTCCTAGATTTATAATGTCAATTGTAATCGCGTGAGAATGAATTTTGCAAGATTCATTCTCACGAGTGTCAATGAAAACACTTCAAGAATGTCAAGTAAAGGACACCCAGACTTTCAAAGTATCTACAAGTAGACTCTTTTAACTTTTCAAGAATGTCACACAATCCCATTTCATGAGTGTTTTCTGTTTATTTAGACTCAATTTCGCAAGATTTACGCGATAATATGATCGGTTTCACTAAATGAGAAATAAAAGAATTACATGCACAATTAATTACCTATGACAGTTCAAATTAGAAAGAGTCCCAAGTATCCACTCTTAAAATATTAAGGGCATGTTTGGTTAAGGTATTATAACTCCTTATTGTATTAAATTTATGTAGACCCATGTTTGGCGGTTAAAATAACTATAGCAGCATTGCATTAATGGGCCCGAGCTCCCGCATTAGTTTGCCTCTTTTTTTTTAAATAATAATAATAATAAATATAACTTTTGAATTTAGTATAATATTATGTAATTTTTATTTTTTTATTTTTACATTATAATTATTAGTAAATTTATAATTTAATATAATTAATAATAAATATTTAAATATTAATAATATTAATTTGAAATTAATAATAATATAAAATATTGATATAACATAATATATAATTTAAATTAATCACAAAAAAATTAATATAATACAGTGTAACACCAAACATTGTATAATATTGTTATAATATAGTGCTAATACAATACAGTGTGACAAACACACCATGAGAGTGTAACTTATACACCGGACAATCATAAGAGATTTAAGTATTTTTTTCCTTCAATAAATAAATAAAGGAGAAATAAAAACGGGCTGGCTAATGTGTTAAAAGTTAAATATTTTTTTTCCTTTTTTATCATTATTGTGATAATCTTAAGTTATATCTGTAAATGATATGCAAATTATGCATCTCAAGTCTCAACTGTATTGCAACATTACTACTATTTTAACAAATTATATTCCAAAAGTTTGATTTTGAAAATTAATGCGCGCATGAATTCTCTTATTATTATTATATATTTGCCGCTCTCAGGGATAAATCTGAATAATTAATCCAAGAATCTTGATCACCCGCGAGATTAAGCAAAAACACGAGAACAGTAAACAGACACAAGCTCGGTACTTTGAAGTAAAAAAACTGAGCAGCTTCGTTGACTATTATCACAAAGCACTTGACCCAGAAGATGTACCGGGAACAGTCAAAGTCTTACAGTGAAACAAACTTTGCACAAAATGAATTAGAAATGAGAGAAGCAGAGGCTTAACCCTCGGCTTTGCACGCAGGAAATCTGGTTTTGTAACGACTCTTAACTAACTCGAGTTTGTTTTTAATACATGTCAGCAGCAAAATATCCATTAGCGCACACAACTGGATGGATTTATTACCCACCCCAGATAATGTCGACATATTTTCAAATAAGCCCAAATTTCTTTGCAAATTGATCCACCTGACACAACAATTTATTAATTTCTTTATTTAGTTTAATATTGAAATCTAAGTGTAAACTTATTTTTCCCTGCCCTTGAGATATCTTGAAATCCAAGCGGCATGTATTATTAAGCTTTTTTTTTTTTTTTTACAAATTCAAAATATAAAAAACATTAAAGACTCTTTGTAATTTGTATGATATGATATTATGATTTGTAAACTGGGATTTTGTAATTTTTTGTTTTCTTCGACTCCAAATAAAAATGACAAGAAGTGATTTTACCCTAATCTCAACTCGTTTAAGCAAATCAAGAGTCTGATTATTCTGCTGGCGTATATTTGGTAAGTTAGATGGGGTATATTTTATTCCACATGGCTTGCTCATAAGTTAGCAAAAAAATCTATCGATATATCAATATATATAATCTTCATTGATCCAACGGGCACAGCCAAAATATTTTTATTGGCTAGCTCATTGACTAATTAATGACTAGGAAATGGACAAAAATAATGCCAAAAAAAAAAAAAGCACCTAGAATTACTATGTGGTTAATATATGTCAAAATGAGATAAGAACATGACAACTCAAGTTTATTCAGGGTCTAAGTTGTCTAGAAGTTGAGCAACCACTTCAAAATAAAAAGTGACAATTTTTATTATAAATCAAAGTTTGAATTTCGTATTAATTAATAACTTAACAAATTCGTCATTACATTGTTAAAGTTTTTCCGAAAAAAAAAAAAGGAAAAGGAAAACACTTAAATGCCCTCAGAAACATTGATGGTAAAGCTACCTTCTGTATTACGATCATCAGCAGCAAATAAACTAGACACAAGTAAGTGGAAAATAAGAAACACTATATGCACAAAGATTTTGACAAATTATTAGATGTTAAATTTGGTCATTTTCTTTGTTCAATTTTTTCATGTGACTTGAACAGGGCACTCTGAAAAATCGGAAAATAGTTGCAGTCAAGAAACTAGCTATAGGGCAGGACGTTATCTGATTTCGAAAATGAAGTGAGGCTTATCAGTAATGTTCATCATCGGAATCTCATCCGACTTCTTGGATGTTGCAGCCAAGGACCGGCGCCACTTCTTGTCTACGAATACATGGCTAACAGCAGCCTCGATAAATTCTTGTTTGGTACATTTGATAATAATAAGGCATTCAAAATATTGTGATATAACATAACATATGGCTGATATCATCGTTACGTTTGTGGCCAAAAAAAAAAAAAAGGGTGAAAATCAAGGCTTTGTAAACTGGAAGCAAAGATTTGATATAATCTTGGGCACAGCCACAGCTCGAGAGCTTTCGTATTTACATGAGGATTACCATGGACGCATCATTCATCGAGATATAAAACCCAGCAATCTTCTAGACGATGATTTGCACCAAAGATAGCAGATTTTGGGTTGCAAGGCTTTTACCTGAGAATCAAAGTCATCTTAGCACCAAATTTGTCGGAACATTGTAAGTTAGTTATCATATCAATAGCAGCTATTAAGGCCATCCTTCTTCTTAGTCACATAATTAACTACTCATACACAATTACACAAATCAAAGAACATGAAATAGGTAAATAGAAGATTCAAGAGGCTTGTAACGATCAACATAAAGATAAGCGAGTCGACTTGATTTTTTGGCACTCTAATTATGACCATAAAGAATAGTTTTTTTTTTTTTTTTTTATTCTTTGTACTTTTAGATAAGATTGAATAAAAAAATTAAAAAGTTTTACATTCTCCATTCCATACCAGTATTGGGGTCGTCTTTCTTAAGTTGTATGAGATGAAATTCTCATATATAATTCTCAGAGAGAGTTCTCTTGATTTACTTATCTCTAGTAAAGTTTAGGATTAGTTCGAAGAACGTCTCGAGATTCAAGCGATTGCCTTCAGGGGGTACACAATACTAGAATATGCAAGAATACAAAGGTAGAGAAGAATATAAAGCTTGAAATTAGCACCCTATCATTATTATTCAACCCAACTAACAGAAATGATGCAAGGGGTAAAGTTTTGCGGTAAAATATTCCACCATCCATCATATTATGTATTTTGTAAGTGTGAAATACAACTGCTGCATTGTAGAGATTGATGAAATCAAAATTAATACAAAATGAAATTTGGAATCAAATCCAACAATTAACGAGCAAAACAAGACTCCGGTCCTCAATATTCAAGATGAGCAGACCTCTCCAAATTGTAATCTACGCAATGGAGATCCCAGGGCCATTGATTTCCTAAAGATAAGAATTAGGTGTACACAGAACTATCAATGAGATAACTCAACTAAATAATAAAAAAAAAGACATTATTTATAGCAAGATATTTTAATTTTTAATTAGAGTCATTTTTTAGTATGTTACCGAATCTTTCTATTATTATTTAGATAGGATCCTATTCCTATATTTAAGCTTTCTTAGGCTAGTGGAATTGCTCTATTATGATTATGTAATTTATTTGATAATCTTGAATTAATAAAAACCCTTATTTTATGAGTTTTTTTAAAAATTATTTATTAAAATCTCTATTATAAACAATTCGAATTAGAGTATCATCTAATCTCACAGTAAATCTTGAGATGTTTTACATATTACAACTTTGCTTCTGGTACCCCGCTGCGTTAAAAACACCCAAATCTTCGAACAAATGACACTCGATAAGATCGTAAATGACATGTGTGAATTGAATGCTTAGCATTTCAAAAATCACATACAGACCTTAATTTTTCAGAGTGTTTTGTATGTATTTGAGGATATTACATACACCCTGACTCTTCTCTAGATTTGCACGAAGATGAGATCGGTTTTATGGAAAAGAGCTACATGTGAAATTATCTACGACGTCCAAATGATCAGAAAGGGTCCATATGATCAATCTAGAAATATTGAGAGTCCAGCGCCAATTTTTTTTTTTTTTTTTTTTTTTATTGACAACAAATAACAATAAGAGTGATATATATATAAGTGTAACTCAATCATTCATGGAGTCGAAAATTTTAATCTATGAGTTGCCTCATTCATGTATGAGCCCTATTGAAATTAAAAGTAAAATAAAACGACAAAAATAATGGCCGGCATTTACAATCCTGACTTGGACAATTGAAGACATCTTGTCATCTTCAATTTTCCCAAGTCTGTCAATATCGAAGACTTCACACACACACGTATGAATTCTCTGACGGTCTCACCATTCTACTTTCTAATTTCTATGTGCCACTCTAATGGGAAATGCTTGGTTTTGTTGTTGTTGTTATTATTATTATTATTTTGGCTACCACTCGAGTATCTTATTTATCTTTAAAAAATCTGCTTTTTTTTATTAATCTAAAGAATTGAAAAAATTATAAAAATTTTAATAGACTTTCCTGTCGTATAGTATTATTATCGTAAAGTGGGATTTTATTTTTATTGATTGAAAAGAGGAAAAAAATGATAGCAAGTGATTTTACTCCAAAAATCTAAATCTAATGGAAGTAAACCATGTGTCTAATTATTAATTTGGCTACATTGTTCGCGGATGAAATATTGAAATTAGGTGTACTTGCTACTTAGGTCATAATTTTTACTTAGGTCAAGTCGTAATCTAATAGTAATTGAGTAGACAAAAATTTTCTCCACCGCGAATGCAAGTGAAAGATAAATATATTTTAAATATTAATGAGGGTAAAAATTTAAATGATGTTGTAATAAAACTGATTTAAATTAATATCCTTATTGTAAAAAAAAAAAGGTGTAGCCTCTATAGATGCCATGTGTCCTAGTCTTTTCCATTAGTCCGGTGCTGATCCGATGTTGACAAGTTAGTAAATAATCCACTACCGCATGTTCTTCATTTATTGATCCACCCCGTCTTTGATAAAGAAAGCCGAAAATTTCTATTGGCTTCCTTGACTGGGAACATGCGAAAATAAATTAATAAAAAATACAGATTATATCCTAGAATGAATAATAAGGGATGAAAGTGACTAATGAAGTTTACATTTCAAAGTTTGGAGTTGTTGTTTGTGACGTTAGGCAAAACGCTAATCAGCCAAGAAAAAACTTTTAACCATTCAAAATTGACAGCGTCGTAGTGGAGGAGTTAATTTCTTCTTTGTTTATATTAAATGCCCCTCAAAAACTAAAATCATCAACAACTGATCAACAAAGAAGAAGAAGAAGAAGCAAAAATGATGACAATCCGAGGGAAGATGCAGATACTTTTGACGATCACAGTGATAATAATGATGAGGGGGAAGTCGCCGAAATGGGCAGTGGCGGAACCAGAAATGGAGCTGATAAACAGTGGATGCAGCCAGTACAACGTTACAAATTTCTCAGAATTCAACAGCAACCTGAACGCCACGTTTAAAGAACTGAGGGAGCAGCTCAACGGAGGCAAAAAGTTTGCGACGGCGCAGCGGACAAGGGGGCCGGACCAAGTGTACACCATGGTGCAGTGCCGGCGGTATGTGTCGACGGCTGACTGCGCTGCTTGTTTCACTTCCGCTGAGTCGCTGATACGCAACTGCTCTGCTGCCAATGGAGCCCGCGTCATCTATTTAGCCTGCTCTCTCAGGTAACGAACTACTACGTGATTGACTGCTAGCCAGCTAGTAGCTAGTTAATATGATACGCCTACGTATTCAAATATCATGAATACCCCTCGTGTTTCTTTTATTCATAATTTATAACTGTTTTAGTGTTCCATTTTTGTGGTGTTGATTTTTGGGATTATCAAAAGACTAGTGTTTTTATTGATATATATGTTTATGAATTATGATGATGATTTTTATATTTGATTTTAAAGGGTAGATCTTTTTCTTATTTACAAGATGAGCTTATAAAAGAGATTACTCGAAATTATAGTTTATTAAAATTTATGAATTTTGATTGAGAAGAAAAATAAAAGAATAATTATTAGAAAATAGTTATATTCATATTGTTTATCGTCAGTTGTAATTTAGACTACTTTATTAGATTTTTACTGCCATGAAAGTCTTTTTCAGTTTTTTTTAAAAAAAAGTTAATAACATTTATCCCAAATTTTTTT
Source organism: Citrus x clementina (assembly GCF_000493195.1). Taxonomy (NCBI): domain Eukaryota; kingdom Viridiplantae; phylum Streptophyta; class Magnoliopsida; order Sapindales; family Rutaceae; genus Citrus; species Citrus x clementina. Next base: position 21,473,427 of record NW_006262139.1, on the reverse strand, counting down.
ATAGAAATTGCATTTGCCTTAAACTTTAAGGGGAATATGTAATTATCTCTTTCTGAAAATAAGAAAAATTCAATCGCCTGTAGAATTAGAAACATTACTATATTCGTAACAACTCTGTGGAACGCTACTGATGTTACCCGGCTTCTTGGTTTTGTTAGGTATGAGAGCAGCAGTTTCTACGATCAAAGCACACAAGAGGGGCGCTTCGGGTTTTGTGGGAATCGAACCGCATTACAAGCTGATGCATTTAAAACAGCTGCACAAGAGCTGCTGGAAAATCTTGAAGTAGCTACACCTAAGATCAATGGTTTCTTTGCTGCGAGTAAGAACAACATTATTGGCAGCCGTGCAGGTGCTAATGATGATGATGATAAAAACAGCACAGCAGTATATGGTATTGCACAGTGTGTTGAAACAATCAGTGAAACAGGTTGCCAAAATTGCTTGTCTGGAGCATTTGATAACATTCAGAGATGTCTCGGTAGTGCTTTTGGTTGGGCGGTTGATGCCGGTTGCTTCTTAAGGTACTCGGACACTCCATTCTTTGCTGATAACCAGACTACCGATATTACACCATTCCTCAAGAATGGTAAGACCCTTTTCTTTTCCGACTTGGATTCTCTTCTAATTCGAATTTTTACTGATTATAACGTCAAAATTACTTGTAGATGATTGGTTGATAGATCATGGGAGAGGATCCTACTTCTTCTTTTTTTTTCTTGTTTCTTGTTCAACAGTACTTCGACAATACCGCCGTTTGTTTTAGATTTTTCTTGAAGCTAGGCTGCCAAACTGCTTAGTAAACACTTATCTACCGTCTACCGCATGGCTTTGGCAGACAAAGCGAGCAATATATCGTTTTGTACAGCTGTTTAATGAGAAAATAAGCTCGAAAATTGAAAATAAACAACCGTTGCTTTATGGCCGGAGCTTCCTTCCATTCCATAGTTGTAGTGGCTTAATCTCTTTTGCAATTAATCTCTGTTCTTATTAATTGAAAAATCCTAGGTTCAAGCAATAAGGAAGCTATTATTGGAGGAGTAGTTGGTGGAGGAACAGGTCTAATACTTTTTGCATTGTTGATTTGGTTCGTGATATCACGAAAGAGCAAGAAGATACAGAGAGGTAAAATTGTTCCGTTCTATTCGTGCATATCATCTTGAGGGTACTGACTACCTACCATAATATTAGCGGGAAGCTTTCTGGGATTATTTATGGAGAAAAGAACTTTTAATTTGCTCGTAGTAATTTGGTTAGACTCCTCTAAGTTCCCAAGTGTTTGAAAGTTCAAATTTTAAATAACCTTGTTACCATTTTCTCTAATGTTCTAGATTGTCTAGGTACTTATTAAATACTCACCTTTTGAACAGGAAACATATCAGAGGCAACAGAGTTACAAGGTCCAGTCAACTACAGACTCAAAGATTTGGTTTCTGCAACAAGAAAATTTAGTGAAGAAAATAAACTAGGAGAAGGAGGCTTTGGTGATATATACAAGGTGAATGAGAAACAGCGATACACAAAAATTTTGACCAATAATTAGCCGTAAAATTCGATCATTTTCTTTGTTAATTTTTGTCGTGTCACTTGATCAGGGCACTCTGAAAAATGGAAAAATAGTGGCAGTCAAGAAACTAGCCATCGGCATTTCTCGCAGGACGTTATCTGATTTTGAAAATGAAGTGAGGCTTATTAGTAATGTTCATCATCGGAATCTTATCCGACTCCTTGGATGTTGTAGCCAAGGACCAGAACTAATTCTTGTCTACGAGTACATGGCGAACAGCAGCCTCGACAAATTTCTGTTTGGTAACAGCCTAGTTGCTTATATTTTAACGTCAATTAATCACATATGCTGCTACATTTCAAAAATGACAAGGCATCCAAAATATTCTGTTATAACGTAACACATGGCCGTTTGTGCTCGAAAAATAGGAGAAAAACGAGGCTCTCTAAACTGGAAGCAGAGATTTGATATAATCCTGGGCACAGCTCGAGGCCTTGCGTATTTACATGAAGATTTCCATGTACGCATCATTCATCGAGATATAAAACCTAGCAATGTCCTTCTAGACGATGACTTGCAGCCAAAGATAGCAGATTTTGGGTTGGCAAGGCTTTTACCTGAGAATCAAAGTCATCTTAGCACCAAGTTTGCCGGAACATTGTAAGTTAATTAATTATTATATCAGTAGCAACTGCTGAAGCCAATTCTTCTTCTTAGCCACATAACTAATTACCAACATACATTACTCATTCTTCAGGGGATACACAGCACCAGAATATGCAATTCATGGGCAATTATCGGAGAAGGTTGATGCATACAGCTTTGGAGTCCTAGTCCTGGAAATCATAAGCGGTACAAAGAGTAGTGAAACCAAGGGTGAGGAGGGCGAGTTCCTCCTCAAACGGGTAAATTCTCCGAATGCACTATTAGTTAAAAGCTTATTATTTGATGAACTGCTAAGCAAAGCGCTTTTCAACTGATAAATGTAAAATTATAATAGGCGTGGAGACTCTATGAGAATGGCACGCACTGGGAGTTAATGGATGAAAGCTTAGACCCAAATGAATGTACAAAAGAAGCAGCAGAAAAAGTTGTTGAAATTGCTTTGATGTGCACTCAGTCGGCGGCTAATTCGCGACCTACAATGTCAGAAGTAGTTGCTTTGCTCAAAAGCACGAGCTCTTCTTTACTGGGGAATAAACCTCTACTCAAGCCTACTTTCGTTGAAACCGATTACAGAAAAACCCCAGCAGATACATCCACTTCTACAGGCTCTTCTACTTCTAATGCTACAGCCTCCATCTCACAAGTCTCAGGTCGATAGCCCCTTCAATTTCTGGCCTTCGGATTGTATGACTAATTTGTTCATATGACATTACTACTATTGTTGTTGAAACAAACCAATTATGAACACCCATATAATGTATTTTTCAAAAATGATATTCAGAAACAAAGAAATAGATCATATCAAGAGTACAAAGGCAGTGGAGAATATAAAGCTCTACATTAAATTTCAAGAAGTAACCACTCCACTCTTTTATCATTATTATTCAACCCACTTAACGGAAATGATACAAGGGGCAAGGTTTTGCAGTTGCATATTGCAATATTCATCATATTATATATTTAGTTTTAGTCTGAAATAGTTACTGAAGCAACCGCTACATTGTAGAGATCGATGAAATAAAAAATTAATACAAAATAAAATTTGGAATGAAATCCAACATCCAGCAAAACAAGACTCCGATCCTCAAGGTTCAAGATAAGCACTGAGCAGACCTCTTCGACAAGTAATCTACAGCATGTTCCTTACAGATCCCCGGGGCCATTGATCTCCTGGAGATAACTCAGCCAAATTTTCTATATTAGCTTTTTATTTTACCATTTGAGCTGATTAGAAATTAGTGATATACCTTGTTTTCAAGTACAGCTCCATCAGGAATTTCCAGTTTCTCCCCAGATTTGGCAGCAATAGTCACTTTCCCCTTCATCCATGAAACCAGCACATATCGATAGTCAGTTACAAGAGTTTAATGCCAAAAAAGTGAAATACATTTTTACTTGAAAGGACTAAGGCTGACTGTTTCAAAATTATTTATAGATTTCAAACAACCTATAAAGTTGGCAGATGGTTGGGAATAAGGACTGAAATAATTAATCGCCAACAATAAAGATCAAAAGGTCAATATGAAAAGACAATCTAATCTCACTATGAAAAATTCTGATTGATTTCTTTGCTGATGTGCAGAGCAAAACCCAGAGTTACAATTAACGAAATGCATCACCAGTTCATTCATTCATTACCTTGAGGGTAATATTAGCACCAAACCATACGTCACCGGTCACCTTAAGGCTATCAAGCTCGATGATACTAGGAATAGACTTGAATCGGCTCAAAAAGTTGCCAACCTGTAAAAGGAAATCCAAAAATCACCATTATTAATAAGAGAACATGATGCATCAATACTGCCCCATTGCAATAAAAGCTTCACCTTCTTAAATTCAGGTCCCAGTTCAATAGTTGGATTTGCAGGGTTTTTTCTAGCTTCATTCCGAGTAACAAATCCATCGGCCAAGGTGTAAAGATCAGACTGAAAGAACAGCGGACAGACATGTCAGGCAAGTTTCAATTGTCTAAAATTTTGTACCACCAATGACAGCAAAGATAGTAACCTGGACAAGAAGCAGATCAGAAGTTGCCTTCACCGGAAGGAATCGAGATCGATGTACGTTACAACCAATAGCATGATCAAAGAACTGGAAAACAGTCGAAAGCAATCAAGTCAAACTACAGAATATCAACATTTTATAGAATCATACTAACAATTTGGTTTAGGTACAATGCCTACCCGAATTGCAGCACCAGCTGCAGTTTCTAGCTGAAGAACTTTGATTCCATCCACTTCCTGAAAGCAAGTTTAACTTATTTATCAGAAACCAGGGTATCAATACCAAAACATATTTCATACGGTTCAACTAAAACCCATATGAAAAAATGTTTATATTTTAAGAGGGATAAGAGAAAAATGAGAAGGACAAGAACACATACCTTTGGATTTGGAATGATCTCCATCTTAAGTGCATCAGCTTCCACTAACCTTTTGATTGCCTTCAAGTTCACCCATCTGTAAACTACTTTGTTAGGTTCACATCAATGCATGTTTAAAACGTCTATGAAAGTACAACTTACAAGTTATTCGTGTTGAAAATTTTGAACTTCTCTATTGACTTGAACTCATTGACCTACAAATAAGAAGTGCCACACTTCAGCTATTAGCTCAAAAAGAAGCTCTCTGTTGCTATTAACAATGTGTGGCAGCAAAAGGTGCTTTGCATGGTCAGGCCAAGTAAGTAACCATGGAGCACTATTACGTATTCTCAAGAAGGTGCGACCGAAAATATCATCACCATAATGAGGGATCAAATGTCAGGCAAGACTAAGGTACTAGTAAATAGCCTCAAATCATCTTAAGACAGGCAAGTTCATACATGTATTACGGCATATGTCAAAATATTGGCAAACAGCAGAATACCAAAATAGGGAGGGTAAATGCTATGAGATTTAAAAGAGAAACTCGAAACTCAATTCAAGCATCAAACTCAACTAGTAAAAATAGGCAATCAGTTGTTTTGAAAGAAAGAAAGAAAGAAACATCAAGGAAGACTAGGAGCAATATTCATAACTTTAAATAAATAAAAATTATAGTTGAAGCAGAAAAGGTAAAAAATGCAATTAGGTTCTGAGTTAACATTTTGTAGTGGGTGCATATTCCATGATCATGAATCAAAGCTCTTAAAAGAAAAACTGGGGGATACTGGATTAAACATTTTTTGGTTAATTCAACTTCAAGGTGATTATAATGGTATTAGGAGAAACCTCGACAAACCTTGTGCTTGATGCAATTCTCACACTAAATTCAACTAACAGGAAATTTTTTATTGAAAGAAAACACTCTTCTATTAGTTGAATTATTAGCAGATGGTTACAGTGCTTATCAGTAGGTTGGAAACGTCCACTATAATGAATACCCCAGGAATGGCAGGAAAAGAAATTCAATTTAAACTTGGACTCAGACTCAGGTCTAGAGAACCCTCAAAGTGGCATTTTACTATGTTTTCTGACAACTAGCAATATTTGCTCTGATTACATGAACATAAAAACACACAAGTTCAATGGTGAAGGAAATATCCCTGAAACCAAGCTTGCTGTCTTATATATAACAACTATCTATAGATTTCAAATTAAATTTAATTTTCTTTCAATGATCATTCTACTAGTGAAGAACAGTGTTTGATATTCACCCACACAGCTCTCTGGTGCCTATCATGGCCTTAGACCACAGTGTTTTATCATTATTTATGACTCTACCATGGATCGGAGATTGTAAACAGAGGAAATCAATAAATAAGTCAAGGATAGAAGCTTACATGTTCATCAGGGACCTGAGCGATTTCCAGAAGCTGAATAGTGAAGAGAGGAAATGGCAGGGAACAAATTAGTAGAGATCAAAAAAAGTAATCCGGCTATCAGCATAAAAAAAGATTAAATCAGTCATAATTTGCTTTTTTATTGAGAGAAGATGGCTTCCGAAAACTTCATAAAGATCATGTTAACAGTTTGATCAGTATGCAAATGTGACTCCAGAGATTCGCAAAAAGATATATAAACAAACAAACAAAAAACATAGAGACAGAGAGGTTTATCCTTCAAGACAAATTTTCCTAAAACAGTGCTCACAAAATAAAAATATATCTTTGCCATCCTCTTCTCTGCATAAAATGGATAGATACTTCTTTTTGTAATTTCAGCTTTCATTGGAAGTTATGTAGTTGCAGTGGAGATCAATACAGATTTGATTCTTTTTTACTATTTTCATTCCCAGACCAGTAAATCATGTTGTTTTCTTTTCTAAAAATAAATGTTTTCACTGAGTAAGTCCGTCACTTTTAAGCATGTCTTCTGGGAAAATGCCCAAATTATTTAACTGGTATAACGGGAAAAAACCAAAATATATAATAAAGAGCACCAACAATAAGGAAGAACAATATATACCTGAACTTTTCCTTCATAAGAAATAAGAGTTCCACCCTTAACATCCGCTAAGGTTTTGGGAGTAACCTGCATACATGAAGAAAAAGCTCAGTGACAGTCTTCATGCATAAATTGGCCAAAAAAAAAAAAATGATTCCACTATTCTTTAATTACCTCCATACAGTACTCGTTCTTGTTTTGGATCAAATGGTTTAAGATTTCTGTAGCATCCGGTCAAGAATAACAGACAGAAGATAAACTTGTTCATGTATCTCATTCACACAGAACATGTTACATACATACTGATATATTATACATATACATAAGCATAATCAAACTAAGGATACTCAAATCAACAATTGCACCCAAGTTGTCGGAGTTGGCAGCAAATACATACTCTTTGCCCTGATACAGACAAGCAAATCAAGTGAGATAGAAAAATATCATATAAGTTTACTTGGGTACCATTTAACATTAAAAAAAATAGAGAATGCATTAAAGCACTAACCTGAGAAATTAAAGCGTCAAGCTTGCCGCTGTTCATTAAGGATGGGAAGACATCACCGTGGCCAGGAGGATACCTTTCATATCCGTAAAATTATTTTCTATAAGAATGTGCGCATTTTATAGTTATCCAGAAGAGGTCCACTTTCAAACTATTGGAAAGTAATCAAGAATGACAGCACTAGTAACACATATTTGTAAGGAATGACAAAACCACAGGAATAAGACTCCCGTCAAAGTTTTGAAACAAACTCCAAAGACCAAGGCTCTTCAAAACATTAGAATTAGAGTAATGATATAGTCACAAACTCTTGTACAAACTTATGTGGCATGATAAGATTGGTTGAATTAAATATCACTTGGCCCACATGATTTGTTTTCATTATTTTATATTTTCAGTCAATCAATGAATTAGTGCCACGTCAGTTTGTACAAAATAAGTTTGTACAATAGTTTGTAACTGTATCATTACTCAATTAGAATTAATGCAGATGATTTAGGCAAACTAATCAGAAAACAAAGCATGAAGAGCACAACCCATCAAAACTGGTATATCTTACCATCCATCCTTGTCAGTCTTCCCTTTGCATGGTAAGGGCACAAAATCATCGGCACACAATCGAGGATACTGGCTCTGAGTAAATTCAAAAAGAAGAGTTGAGTGTAAATGAAATGTTATCAAGCTCTCAAAAATCCGAAGCAGCTGACTGGACAACAATATCACAAACCTGGTTAAAAGTATGAATCTCGACATTTGATTTGGAGTACTTCTCTATAATCTGAAAATGAGTGAGAACTAGTAAGCTTGCAAGTATATCTATTTCGGTAGGACCAAATATAGAGATTAGATCATGTACCTTCGATGTATCATCATGCGTGTTGAACGAGTTCATGAGTAGCAGGGGAACATTACATCCATATTTAGCATTGAGATTCTACCCCAAAAAAAAAAAAAACATAAAGAACAAAAAAAAGGAAAATTAAGTTGCTGTGTCTGCCAAGAAATAAATAAAAGATTTCAAAAGAAAGGAATAAAGGATCACCTCAATCTGGATGACGATGAGGTCAAGAAATGTCAACCCGTTACGAACTTCAATAACAGACCTGAAAATAAAGAATAGTTTACAAAAGAAATGTAACTGAAGAAAGTCCTGACTAGGAAATAAAATGACACATACTTGGGACCAGTGCAGCCCATTGTGGTTCCCAAACCTCCATTGAGCTTCAACACGACAAGCTTATCCAAAAGCTTTTTGGTTTCCGCTGGATCTGCATGTATAATCAATTAATATAATATGATAAATCAAGTTAAATTACTACTGAAACAAAGTTAAAACTAAATCGTATAACCATCCAAAGCCAATGCCAATTATGCTTAAACAAACGAATAGTGAATACCTTCAGGAACTGGTGCCAAGCTGTCATAAGGAACTACGATTTCATCAGTAGGCGTTTGGATTTTGCTCCATTCCACGTGTTGCGCTTCGCCGCTTCAATCAACAACACAAATAGTATAAAATAAGATATCCAATTGCATCACCGCATATAAAATGAAGTCTAATCAATCTTATAAATAACCAAAGATTCGTTTGAAGCCATACCTTAGATAGCGAGCAACGAGGTTGATGAATCCATTTTTCTCATTTTCACTGCAAACATACAACAATCAGAATCACATAAACAATCAAACACAGATCTGAAATCAAAATCAAAATACCTGATTTGATTGAGGCCAGCAACGGCAGATTTGAGCTGAGTGAGCTTCTCGGCGTCAGTGGCCATGTGATTGATTCGGTCTAAACGAGGAAGATGAATCTAGAAGAAGAGACGTTATATTTTGAAAGCAGAGAGTGAAGGCACGGTTGTGTAAATGAATTTATATATATATATAGAGAGTAAATTTCAACAAAATGGTGTGACGATAACCAACGGGTGGCGTCCTATTTGCATTGCATTGGAGGCATTGCATGTATCACTCTTTGATTTTGACCCCTTTTTTTTATTTATCTATTTTATTACAATAACAAAAGTGAGAAATGGTCCGGTCACGACTCACGCCCACAGAATATACAGGCGAATATAACGCACTTGTTGAATGTTTGTTGGTCCGTAGAAATACAATGCGTAGCAAAACTCGCGCCTCTTCTACGCAAAGTTGACACCTCATCCTCACAGCCTCTTTTACTTTTACACCTGCCTCTCGAACTTCAGCTTAGTATTCTTTTTTCGGTCCTTTAACGGTTTGATTTTGTCACTTTCTTTCTTCATCTCTTGTTCTATTAATTTTATAAAGTTGACAGGTAGGACCAAAATTTATAAAGTGACATAGGTTAATGAAAGAGAACAACGTGTCAAGGTTGTACAAGGAACAGACGTATCTAGAAGCAAATTTGTAGTCACAGGCTGAGAAATGGGCCTGCCTCACTGCCCATATAAGTGACTTCAAAGCCCACTTTTAAGCAATAATCACTACGAGCCGGACTCTGCACGCTTCAACAATCTACATAACTACATACATCAGAGTTCGGTGAGCACACGGTCGCAAGTAGCCACGCGCATGAAGGCTTTTGGGACCAAATTGATATATTGTCACAATAAAACGGGGTTTTAACACGAAATTAGTGGTGTGATAAATAGTAGTAATCGCTCTTTTGTTTTGCCATTTGCATCAAAAGTCTTCGATTGATGTTTAAATCAAGACTTGTGTGGCTGCGGGCAAATCCAGCAAATAACAAAGAAACAGTAGTGGGCTTTGTTTGGGTTGAACATTGGGCTCGTAGCATTCTCCCAACAGTTGTAGGCTTTGTAGCACTTCGTTTGGCACATAAGGACATGGTTCCGACAACTCTATCATCATGTGCACGCCGGCACCAATGGAAGAGCTTAATCCATCATATACCGAGCGAAATGGAGCTACGTTCACACAAGTCGAAGCTCGTAACTTGAATTGCTACAGAACTATATGGTATACACCATACATGTGTGTCTAGAAACCATGTAGGATTCGGTTAATTGTGACTTTTGGCATATAAATCTCTAAGTTAAACATTAATTTTTGAGATGATATAATAGGGTAATGAGTAATTTGATATGTTGTGAAATTGATCGTTTTAGGGGTGCACGTTTCTAGTTTCAACTCAGTTTTTACAGGTTTTGCTTCGAGTTGCGACCAATGGCAAAAGCCAACACCATTTTTTTTGGGTGGGCTAATTTTTTTTCCTAATTAAATGCTTTTCTATTGTACCGAAGAATTATTGATAAGAAATTAAAAATGCATCTAATAAGGAAGAAAATAAACTTTATTATTAATAGTTGTTTTATATAAATGAAATTATTGAAACTTGCAACTGCTCTTTGATTTCAATTTTAAAAGCTTAAACTTAGACAAACAGACATGAAAAGACAAAAACTTTAAGTTGAAAGTAGGGTGAACTATTTGTTAGGTATTTTTAATCCACTCAAGATCTTGCGAATAAAAATATCAAAATCAATCATATAACATAAGAGTTCACGTGAAAAACTTCTATTCTGAAGAAAAACCATCACCATCAAGGATAACGAGAAAAAAAAAATCTACTATATGAAAAAATATTACAATCATACAAGTATATTTTCTCACCCAATATTTTAATAACACAATTTCTTAATACACCTACCATTTTTCTCATGCTAGAAACTGTTGTTTATAGAGAAAACTAAGTGATTAACAAGTGAATGCAACCTCATATATAATGATTATGTCTTATAAGAAAAGTATTCCTTATATAAATTATATTTTTCATTGAACAAGCTAAATCATGAGAATGAATTATTTATTTCTTAAATATGAATCCCCTAAATAAGAAAATATTATAGGAAAACTCATAACAATTATGAACAAAGTCTTATTGAAAATAGAAAAATATTTCCTAACAATCTCTATCTAGACAAGTTTTTCAATTAAATGTTAAAGTATGATCTACCATGTATCCGCGCAATCATATTGTCCCACTTTCTTTACTCCATTAAAATCACACTCACATAAGGTTTATCACTTCACTATAAAGTAAAATCTTATCCTTTATCCAGTAGTTATAATTCTTAATACCAAGAATTATTATACTTCACCTCATCTATAGTACACATATTTAATAATTGTTTGGCTTTCTTAAGAGTCATCAGCCATTCAAAAAAAAAAAAAAAAAACCTGCCCTATACCTTTTGTAAATGCCAAATCATACCTTGTGATGCAAATTTTGTGCACTCATTAGGAAGAGTACATCCTCTTGCAAGGCACACTAAAATGGATAAACTGATCTCTCATGGAGAAAATAGACACATCACTGGCTGAAACTGTCAATATCTCTATCTACTGATTTGGAGCTACTTGTCAAAACTACTCCATTCCAACAATCTTTTTTTAACCCATAGGAAATAGGGCTTACATTGCCCTTGCTTTATATGTGTAACTTAGATTTAATCAATATGTTCTTCACTTGAACATGCCACAAGCCAATTGATTATCCCATCAAACTTTTCTATTTCTACATTTACAAGTTTTGAAAATCTCATTATTGGTATATTTGCTCCGCGTTTCAACCTTAACTGTTAACTCTAATAATGCTTGTTAGGGATTTTTTATTTTCCCGAAGATTTTGCAAGTAAAAATATCAAACAAATAATAAATAAAAAATATAGATGGGGAAGAAAATCAATCATATAACTTATGAATTTATGTGAAAACTCTTAGACCGGAGAAAAACCATAATTGTCAAAGACAATGAGAGAAAATCATAATGAAAGTCATTATTTGTTACTATGTAAACAATTATTACAAGCACGAAAGTATTTTTCTTCTAATTCAAAATTATAATAATGTGCAGTTCAATACACCTACCATTTCTTTCATACTAGAAAATGTCTACTTATAGAAAAAAACTCGGTGATTAACAAGTGAACGCAATCTCCTTATATATAATGGTTATATCTTATAAGAGAAGTATTCTTTATATAATTTATTTTCCTTTAATAATTTAAGTCCTAAAAATAAGTTACATATTCCTTAAATATGAGTACCCTAAATAAGAAATATATCTTAGGAAATGTCCTAAAAATTAGGATACAAATCTTCATTAAAAAATGAGACATATTTCTTAATATTCTGACAAGAATTTTGATGATAGTTGAAAAGACAACATAACTAATTAATGCAAAATTCTTATATAGGTTTCAACCAATTTAAGTTTGAAAATTCAATCCAAATGAGTTCACAAGTTATTTCCATTCGACTCGATTATATGTTTCAACCAATTTAAGTTTGAGAATTCAACCCAAACGAGTTCAAAAGTTATTTCGGTTCAACTTGGATATAATTTCAATTTAGATCAGTTTGAGTTGGTTTCAAGTTACAGTTCGGGTTTGGGTCGTAATTTCATGTAAAAATTCAAGTCGTGCTGAAAATTGGGTCGGGTTTGCAATGATAGTCTCCAAACTCAATTAAATACAATTTCAATTCAGTACAACAATGAAAAATAACAAGCTTAAACCATATCCAATTTCCACGTGTCAAAATCCAAGCAAATAAACGGGCAGCAACACTTACTTTACTGAATGATAACATAATAAATTAAGGGATAAAACTGTAGTGCAACTGTGGTACCATATTATAATTGCACTCAACTGTTGAATTCCCACTTATTCAAGTGGATCCTACTCATTTGAATGAATTTAACGACTGGTGGAATTATAACACAATATCATCTATTGCACTGTAGACTGACCCTAAATTAAGTCCCCCTCCAATTCTCCATCAGCTCTCAATACAAGCAGCAATAGTTACATTAGCAGCAATTAGGCCCCACCAAAATAACCATCAACAGACAGAAAATGATGAAATTAAAAAGAAAAAAAAAACCAATTGAGTTTGCCAGGGTGTCGCGATTGTCATGTATAGGTTGACAAAATGTGCATTTATTTTTCTGGATACAGATGTAAACAAATGACGAACCTAAGCATAAAAAGAATACATCTAATTTATTCTTCTCACTCAACTATTACTTTCTAAAACACCAAAAGAATATAATTCATTCTTTTCCCCCAACTGTTACTCCAAATTGTAAGCCTCAAGTGCAAACAGCTCACGAACTCTTGAACCATCCGGATCACGACAAAAACATTCATGTACAATCAACTTTTTTTTTATAGTATTATTATTTTTACATTAAATAATTAATTTTTTTTAAAATTTATTATAGACAGATGTTACTGATATTACATCATATATTACAATTAATATTTATAATCATACTATATAATTGGGACTATGTCATATATTGACATAGTGAAGCACTTACCCAAATATTATAAATTATACATTGACATACTGAAACACTTGTCCAGATATTTTAAACCTTCTCTAATATTCGAGGGGTGCCTACTTCACTTATATTTTATAAAGAAGAGACTGTCTCCACTCAATTATTTTAATAATTGAGAGAATATTAAAATTAATCTCTATAAAATTCTTATGAAGATTCAAACCCTTATATTTAATATTACAAATATTAAATTTCTCCTATTAAACCAAAGGCCCATTATTCACCAAATAATTAGTTGAATTAACATCATTTATCAGAACTCATGACACCAAACCGTGGTCCTTAAATTGATTCACAACCCTGGCTTGAATGACCATAAAAGTAACCGTAACATTAAGTCATTAATTGTGTTTAAAAAAATTAAGTCGTTAACAGCAGTTTATCACTTCAAATATTCAATCACCATAAAACTAATAGATTAAAAAAAAATTAAGAAATGCTACACTCTGAAATTGAGATGAGCTAAGTTTACCACTTACCATCAATTGCAAAGCTGTGACGTCAATGAGTCAAATCGACATCGCCGATTAATTGGAGGAGGTGGCAAGACTGAAATGATGGCAAGCTGACGGCTGACAGGCTGTTAGTGAGAGACAGTTGGGCTCAGCTTATGGGTTTTATATTCTTGAGGGAAAAAGGATAAGGATAGAGATAAGATTTGAGGATGAGGAAAATTTACACTGGATCGGTTTTTAATTTTCAATCCAATCGATTTTTTTGAGTCAAACTGAATATTTTACATCAGTATTAGTAATAAAAAAATTTAAAATACCGCTTTAGAAGTTTAATATTGTATTTTAGGAAATCTTGCATTTTACATTTAACTATTTATTCTACATCGGATATTGAGTTGAGCTACGTGAATTTGGAGATAGGTAAAACCTTAAAGATGAATAATCTTAAGTACTTATTCACCAGTATATGCAATCACTATGGCCTAACCAAACTACTTGGGAATCTGCCCTTAAATGCTCCCTCCTCAAGTTCAAAGAAACGAGAATCGACTCCATGCTTGCCCATCCTAACGAACTAGCCACTCACTTTGGATAATTTTGCAAAGCAAATCCAAAAGCAATCGATCTAAACCTTGTACAGGAAGATAAATAAATAAAAAAGAAATCACATGTAACACTAAATTCAATCCATTAAAATGTGTCTAGTAATGGTTGGCTTTTAGGTCTCTTTCTAATAAATTGTCAATACAGACGGAGACACGGGCATAAGTGAACGTTGTGTTGTTGCCTTTCGAGAGTGGATGTTTAGAATAATATTAAATAGAGGGAACCCTCCCCAATTTATTGAAGCGGATATCCTCCTTCAAAGGGTGAGTGACACGGTGACGATCACAATAAATACTAAGAAATATGAGCCACACGTTTCAAATACATTGACCGAAAAGCAAATAACAACGCATGGTGATAAAGAAAGTGGGCCCGCCCTCGCCTTACCAAACGCAGAAAAGGAAATTTTGCGTTTTCAAATATTACCAACCTTTCCCTTCAAAAAAATTAAAAAAAAAAAATATATTACCAACGTTTCTCATTTTCTTCCCCCCACCTTTGAAGCCCAACTGTGTGAAAGAATTTATCTCCAGCCTCCTATTTCCAACCTTGACTCGAAACGTCAATCTATCTACTACACGCGGCACTCCCTCAATTCCATTATTTTATTTTTTTTTATTTTTTTTTTCCATCCTTCCTCTTTTCTACAGAAGTCGCTACAAGTTTCTCTCCATTTCTTCGATCATTTTTCATTCTTTTAATAACTTGCTCATTTTCCATTTCATTAAAAAAACAATTCTTTTCAAACTTTTGTATCGTGTTCTCGCACAAACAAGATTTTACACCAAAATCCTGCTTATTGTCCTAAATAATTAATTTTTGTTTTTATATATAGCTATACTCTAATTTAACGTAATAATATTGGTTGGATGAAAACAATTTGCAAATAATTTATTTATTTTTTTTTATTTTCATATCACATCACATCAAATAGTACCTTATAAACATTTTTTAAAATTACTTTATACTATCAGCATCACTCATCAATTCATATGCGTATTCTTTTAATTGTTTTACCAATTTTAATGTTTTAAAAATGAAAAGAAAATATCATTAACACTTATCCATGATTTGGATGAGAAAAATTCATTTCTTAAAAAATATCCCTTTCAAAACCTTCAGACTGTTGCAAGCCTTTTTGTGTTTTTGTTTTTTAGTATTAGTGAACTCATAAATTTCTTATTAGATAAATCTACTTTGTGAACGTCCTTTTTTATTTTTTTAATATTACTTTTATGAACTTTTTAGTCTTCAAGACTTTCATGATCGCTATTAGCTAATGCCCCTTTCAATGAACCGAGAAACTTCAGAAACCGCAATGAGAAAAAAACATGTGGTTAGTAATTTTTGAGATTGATTAATGGAGTCCAGCAACAAATGAGTGGCCTAGAACCATCCATATCCGGTGTCTCTCTCTCTCTCTCTGGAGTGCACGTGGCGGCACTGATGAATAAGGGCGGCAAGTGGTGATGACGTGGCGAAAAGTGCACGTAAAAGTCACCTGAGAGACTCCAATAGGCAATAGCTATCTTTCATCATCTCTTTTGGTGGGCTGGAGATATTTTAAATTTATCCTCCTCCTCAAAAATATCATTTGGATTTTTTCCCCCACAAATTTCCAATTATATCATTGTTTGTTTTTTTTCTTCCGGGAAGTTGTATCACCGCCTGAGCGTACCATGGCCTGTGTACTCGCTACTCTGACCAATCACAGCCATGCTTGTGGCTCATATTAAACTTCGCCACCCGACTATTCAGTCAAAAAGAAATCATTTTCTCGAAACGTCACCCAATCTGGAGATGAATAGTACATGAATTAAAAATGTTTCCTAGTTTTCTTTTCTTTTCTTTTAGGGATATTATCATTTTTCCACTAAAGGTATTCTGACACATCATGTCAGTATCATGGTTTGGTAAAATTATTAATTTACCATCAAACGTTTAAACTGTTAGCATTTTTCCACTATTCCGTTAAAACTCAATTAATATGTAACAAAAAATTCATAAAATATCAATTTTACTCCTGGAGCGTAAAAGACTATGTAATTAACCTTTTATGAATTTTATAATTAAATCATCATTTGTTGTTCTTCCTTCTTAAAGGACAAAAATTATCCTTTATAAATTTTGTAAAATTGACCGTGTGGTGCTAGGTACTTCATAAATTGATTTAATTTTTAAAGGGCAAATTTATTTATTAAATTGACGAGCTAAAGACAATTTATTATACTACTAAAACTCAATTTATGAAAGGGCAAAAAAAAAAAAAAGTGCAAAAGAAGCAATTTAATCTTTGATATGATGATAATAATTTTACACAAAAAATTAAATGAATAAATTTGCCCTTTAAAAATTAAATCAATTAAATCAATTTATGAATTACCTAACACCACACGGTCAATTTTACAAAATTCATAAAGGGTAATTTTTGTCCTTTAAGAAGGAAGAACAATAAATGATGATTTAATTACAAAATTCATAAAAAGTTAATTACATTGTCTTTTATGCTCCAGGGGTAAAATTGACCTTTTAGAAATTTTTCATTACATATT